>NC_064828.1:42373669-42979086 GCF_024166365.1 Elephas maximus indicus | reverse complement strand
ACAACAGATACATAGACCAATGGAACAGAATTAAGAATCCAGACATAAATCCATCCACATATATATGAGCAGCTGATATTTGACAAAGGCCCCAAAACGGTTAAATGGGGAAAACACAGTTTTTTTGACAAATGGTGCTGGCATAACTGGATATCCAACTGCAAAAAAATGAAACAAGACCCATACCTCACTCCATGCACAAAAATGAGCTCAAAATGGATCAAAGACCTAAATATAAAATCTAAAACGATAAAGATCATGGAAGAAAAAATAGGGACAATGTTAGGAGCCCTAATACATGGCATAAACAGTATACAAAATATTATTAAGAATGCACAAGAAAAATTAGATAACTGGGAGCTCCTAAAAATCAAACACCTACGCTCATCCAAAGACTTCACCAAAAGAATAAAAAGACCACCTACAGACTGGGAAAAAGGTTTTAGCTATGACATTTCCGATCAGCGTCTGATCTCTAAAATCTACATGATACTGCAAAAACTCAACTACAAAAAAGCAAATAACCCTATTAAAAAATGTGGAAAAGATATGAATAGACACTTCACTAAAGAAGACATTCAGGTAGCTAACAGATACAAGAGGAAATGTTCATGATCATTAGCCATTAGAGAAATGCAGATCAAAATTACAATGAGATTTCATCTCCAACAAGGCTGGCATTAATCCAAAAAACACAAAATAATAAATGTTGGAGAAGCTGTGGAGAGACTGGAACACTTATACACTGCTGGTGGGAATGTCAAATGGTACAACCACTTTCGAAATCGATTTGGCACTTCCTTAAAAAGCTAGAAATAGAACTACCATACGATCCAGCAATCCCACTCCTCAGAATATATCCTAGAGAAATAAGAGGCTTTACACGAACAGATATATGCACACCCATCTTTATTGCAGCACTGTTTACAATAGCAAAAAGATGGCAGCAACCAAGGTGCCCATTGATGGATGAATGGGTAAATAAATTATGGTATATTCACACAATGGAATATTGTGCATGATAAAGAACAGCAAAGAATCTGTGAAACATTTCCTAACATGGAGGAACCTGGAAGGCATTATGCTGAGTGAAATTAGTCAGTTTCAAAAGGACAAATATTGTATAAGACCACTACTATAAGAACCTGAGAAATAGTTTAAACTGAGAAGAAAACATTGTTTGTGGTTACGAGAGGAGGGAGGGTGGGAGGGTGGGAGAGAGGTATTCACTAATTACTTGGTAGGTAAGAACTACTTTAGGTGGAGGGAAAGACAACACACAATACAGGGAAGATCAGCACAACTGGACTAAACCAAAAGCAAAGAAGTTTCCTGGATAAACTGAATGCTTCAAAGGCCAGTGTAGCAGGGGCAGGGGTTTGGGGACCATGATTTCGGGGGACATCTAAGTCAACTGGCATAATAAAATCTATTAAGAAAATATTCTGCATCCCGCTTTGGAGAGTGGCGTCTGGGGTCTTAAATGCTAGCAAGCAGCCATCTAAGATGCATCGATTAGTCTCAAACCACCTGAACCAAAGAAGAATGAAGAACACCAAGGACGCAAGGTAATTACGAGCCCAAGAGACAGAAAGGGCCACGTGAACCAGAAACTACATCAGCCTGAGACCAGAAGAACTAGATGGCACCTGGCTACAACCGATGACTGCCCTGACAAGGAACACAACAGAGAACCCCCGAGGGAGCAGGAGAGCAGTGATATGCAGACCCCAAATTCTCATAAAAAGACCAGACTTAATGGTCTGACTGAGACTGGAAGGACCCCAGTGGTCATGGCCGCCAGACCTTCTGTTGGTCCAGGACAGTAACCATACCTGAAGCCAACACTTCAGACAGGGATTGGACTGGACTATGGGTTGGAGAGGGATGCTGGTGAGGAGTGAGCTTCTTGGATCAGGTGGACACTTGAGACTATGTTGGCATCTCCTGCCCGGAGGGGAGATGAGAGGGTAGAGGGGGTTAGAAGCTGGTGAAATGGACACGAAAAGAGAGAGTGGAGGGAGAGAGCGGGCTGTCTCATTACGGGGAGAGTAATTGGGAGTATGTAGCAAGGTGTACATAAGTTCTTATGTGAAAGACTGACTTGATTTGTAAACTTTCACTTAAAGCACAATAAAATTATACAAAAAAAAAAGTAAAACAAGCAAGACCCAACTACATGCTGTATACAAGAGATACATTTTTTTTTGACGAAAATATATACGACAAAACAGACCCATCCATTCAACTATTTTTATATATACAGTTTAATGACAGTGGTTACATACTCCACATAGTGTCACCATTCTTAATATCTCTGCCCATATTGTTTCACTACTGTTATCTTAGACTCTCTGTCTCTAAATTCTTGTCTGTGCTTTAGAGTTACTGTTGTTCATTTAATTTCATACAGGTAGTTCTTTAAAAGAGTGCAATGCTCAAGGCAAACATTCTTTATTAAATGAACTAAATTACTGTTTAGTTTAAAGATGACTTCATGGGATAGTTTTGGTTCAAGGCTTAAAAGTTGTTTTTAGGAAATAAATTTGGAAGATCCTCCAGTCTCAATGTATCTAGTAAGTTTAGTTTCCAATGAGAATTTGAAGTTCTATTCCAGTTTTTCCTCCTTTTGATCACCTACTGGGGACTTGATCAAAACATTTTGTAATAGTAGCTGGGCACCATCCAGTTTTTTTGGTCTCATAGCAGTAGCTCAAGGGGGCAACCAGACCTGCAGACCATTTCCTTCGCTGATTCCTGGGCCTCCTTCTTCCTCTATTGTTCCAGGCAACTACAGACCACTTGTTGTATCTTGGGTGGCTTCTCGTCAGCTTTTAAGACTCTAGTTACTACTCACTGAAGCAGGAGGAAGAACAGAAACTCTAAAAACAGTATTAGGCCAATTGACTGGAGGGGCCTACAAAACCATTCTCCTAAACCTTTGAACCAAGGAAACTATTCCCACTAGATACTTTCTTGTACTTGTGTAGTATCAACAGCTGTAGCCTTCTTCTTTTCTTGTTTTTCAGCTGCTGTTATTGTTGTAAAATTACATATAACATTGTATATGCCATTTTGCTGCTCCCCTCCTTTTTTTTTACCCTGGTGGAAGAGTTTTGTGAAACGGATTCATTTCTACTTAAAGATACAAATAAATTGCAAGAAAAGCAACCAGTAAGCCTAAAATGTATAATGGATAAAAATATTGTTCAATGGAATATTATACACCAATGAAAATGCACAAATTACTGTTATGTAAATAATATAAATGCTTCTCACAAACAATACTGAGTGAAAAGCCAGTCACACACACACACAAAAGCACATTGAATGATTTCGTTTATATAAAGTTCAAATAAGATGATCAACAAAAAAAAGGAAGACCCTCAAAGAGATGGATTGACACTGTGGCTGCAACAATGGGCTCAAGCATAACAATGATTGTGAGGGTGGTGCAGGACTGGGCAGTGTTTCATTCTGTTGTACATGGGGTCGCTATGAGTTGGAACCGACTCCACAGCACCTAACAACAACAACAACAAAATTCTGATAAGAAGTAAAACTAATCTATGCTGTTGGTTGTTAGGATGGTGGTTATCTTTGGGGAGGAGGGTGGGCATAGGGATGGATGAGGGCACAAGGGGACTTTTGAGATGCTGAGTGATGTTCTTATATCTTGATCTGGGTGCTGTTTATATGGGTCTGTTTACTTTGTGATAATTAGTTGAACCGGACACTCATAATTTGTATACTTCTCTCTCTGCATGTTTTCCTTCAATAAGAATGTTTATTTACATAAATGGACTAGTAGACTATGTAAAATCTAGGAAGATAATCAATCAGCTCATTAATAAAAGCAGATCAGTGTAAAAAAAAAAAGAGAGCATATTTTAAGGCAAATATGTAAAACAAGTGCTCAACCTCAAAATTTAGGTTTTTTTGAAAACCTCCATAGTCTGGAAGCTATGGCTAGTGAACCACAATTATGGATGTCTCTATGAACTCCTTTACAAATGTTTTGGGAGTTCACTAAAAAAAGCAAAAATAAAAACAGTACCATGAATAAGAGTATCAATGCCATTTTATATATCTTGAGTTTGTAATAATGTTTTTATTACCATCCCTGCTCCTCAAGATCTCCTTCCTTTTCTTTTCTTTTATACAATATTTGTAAATTTGTTCTGCTATGTTACATATAGTGTGCACAGTGAAGAGCAGGACGTTTTTCTTTTTAATGCCTTTATGATATTATGACTCAGAACAGTTGACTCCCACTTCTAAGGTTATGTTTTTGGTGTCAGAAATCTGTAGCTATTTGGATGTTTGAGATGGAAAACTCCTTGGGTTATCATTATTTCATTAACTCAGCCTAGTTGGGCTGGTATTTTGCAAACATCCTCCTCAGCATACAAGGTTATCTGATGTCTGGCTTGATAATATCTTGCTGAAGCACATGCCTTCAGCTCGTCCTTCAAGCTCAGTTCCCTTGAGCTAAAGGATGCAGGAATACAGCTCTAATTTCTGGTTTTATTTTCTCTCAGCTTAACTGTCTAGTCTAAGTATCGGTTGCGAAATCCTTTACTAATTCTTAGCCAATTTCTTTACTTTTCCTTTTGACTTCCAAATCCTTTCCTCCCAATATTTCAATTAGGGGTGATTCAAGTTTGAGCATGTATTGAGATTTCTATCATTTCCAGAGATGCAGACTGAAACCAGCTCTTACTAGCTCAGAGGAGCAGATGATGTGCATTTTGTCCCAACTCCTTCACCAGTGACACTATGTTGGTAGTTTGAAATTAGCCATGGTTGGAGCATGGAAATTGGCAGGCACAGGGCTTTATTTTTATATAGTCTGCTTACCAGCACACCACAGATATAAGTTGTCTGTGGTGTGCTGGTAAACAGACTGTAAAGAAAAAAAAAATGTATCTCTAAATGAGCTGAAAGAGTAGTTAGTTAACCCTAAAAATAACAAGAAGTTCTCAGGAAACAGGGGTTGGGGCAAGGATGCCTTTATAGATCATTCATTTTGCTAAAAACTAACCCTGAGTGAGCTTGGTGAAGACTTACTGGGAGTGATAACCTCAAACTGCTTACTGGTTGGGTAGTGAACTCAGAGATAGTATCCAGCAATTGCCTCTCAGTTCTTTGGCTTACTGTAAACAAGGCCACAAAGAGCCTGAGAATTATTTTATTCCTTACATAAGAAATCTTACCAGTTTTATTGAGGGCTAAATGGAGAAATGGAGTCCTGGTGGTGTGGTGGTTAAGAGCTCAGCTGCTAACCAAAAGGTCGGCAGTTCAAATCCACCAGCTGCTCCTTGGAAACCCTATGGGGCAGTTCTACTCTGTCCCATAGGGTGGCTGTGAGTCAGAATCCACTTGATGGCATTGGGCTTGGTTTTTTTTTTTTTGTGCTTTAAACCAGAAACGGTAAGTGTCTTAGGACTCTCTAGAGAAACAGAAACAGTAACATATATTTATATAATATCATATTTTTATGCAAATAATATGTGAGGACTTGAAGCACTTACTGATAAAGATCAAAGACTACAGCCTTCCGTATGGGTTACATCTCAACATAAATAAAACAAAAATCCTCACAAATGGACCAATAAGCAGCATGATGATAAATGGAGAAAAGACTGAAATGGTCAAGGATTTAATTTTACTTGGGTCCACAATCAACCTCCATGGCAGCCGTTAAAGCCGTTGCCGTCGCAGCAGCAGTAGTCAGGAAATCAAATGATGTGTTGCACTGGGCAAATATGCTGCAAAAAGACCTCTTTAAAGTGTTGAAAAGCAAAGATGTCACTCTGAAGACTAAGGTGGGCCTGACCCAGGCCATGGTATTTTCAATTGCCTTATATGCATGCAAAAGCTGGACAATGAATAAGGAAGACTGAAGAAGAATTGATGCCTTTGAATTATGGTATTGGCAATGAATACTGAATATATCACGGACTTCCAGAAGAACAAACAAATCTGTCTTGGAAGAAGTACAGCCAGAATGTTCCTTAGAAGCAAGGATTTCTAAATTTTGTCTCAGATTCTTCAGACACGTTATCAGGAGGGACCAATCCCTGGAGACGGACATCATGGTTGGTAAAATAGAGGGTCATCAGAAAAGAGGAAGACTCTCAAAGAGATGGATTAACATAGTGGCTGCCACAATGGGCTAAGCATAACAATGATCATGAGGATGGTGCAGGGCCAGGCAGTGTTTTGTTCTGTTGTACATAGGGTCACTATGGGTTGGAACCAAATTGATGGCACCTAACAACAAAAACGTGTGTTATACTTTTGTTTGCCAACTAGGCCTTCTCCCCCTCCCCTTGCATGATATTTTTGTAAGCAAGCTATACTAACTTATTTTTACAGCAACATGTAAAAAAATTAGCATATCGTGCTTATGAAAATGCCTCATGGGGGAGGGCACGGTTCACGAAAGCAAAACAAAACATATAACGCATGTTATTTGTGTAAAAATATGGGATAGATAGATGAAGAGAGATTTACCTCAAAGAATTACCTCATGTGATCGTGGGGGCTGGCAAAAATCCATAGGTTAGGTGGCAGGCTGGAGACTCCTGCTGGCTCATGGGATTGTAGGTCAGGAGACAGAAAGAGTGCAGAGTGAAGAGAGACTGAGTTCTGTCAAAATATCTATTTAGAGTCTGAAGGCAGAAATACTCTAAGGAAACTTTCTCTTCAAGTGATTGATTACATCATATTAGATTACATTATGGAAGGTCATTACATAGTGGAAGAGAAATTAGCCTAGGATTTGGGCAAATCACTAGCCAAGTTGACAAATAAATAAGTTTATGTTTTTGCTGTATTTGCAATTTGGGTTATATATCACTAGATTGTGTGACAAAGTTAGTCACCCGAAGTCTCCTCTTTAGAGACTTTTTAGAGAATAGAACGCCGTCTTTTTGAATTCTGGTTTTATTTTGCCCGAAGGCAGAAAAGAAATTACACAGCATTTTCATGGTTTCTTTCAAATTTTTGAGCCTATAAAACTTATTTTTATGAACACATTTTTGTAAGAATTATATTTACTTAAGAGTAGTGGGGGAATGCTATTTTCTTTCTTCTCTATCAGAGCTACTGGGTCTCACTATAGTGCTTTTCTCACCATGGTAGTGTCAGCAAAAAAGACTACTGCTGAGGATGCATTATTACTATTCATAGCAATATTTAAAGCCACAAAAATAGAAATGTTGATACTTAGCTTTAATGCACTAATCAAAGCGACTGGAAATTGCTTAAGTGGACCAATTTTTAAATCTTTTAAATGCAAAATACTCCTAACCAAATATCCGAGCAAGAACTGTGCTGGAACCTAATGATTAGAATGTTGGGCTTGAAACTAATTTTTAAAAAAATTCAATTTGGCTCTATTAAACAGCCATTTGTGAGACTTCTATTTTCTTAATATGGATTTTTTTTCTCTTTATGTGGTGGCCACTGTATTGGGAATTAGAGAACACTAGAGAGACACACCTATAGTCCACGAATATAGTCGCCTGTGTATATGTGTACATATATAGGTGACTACACATGGACCTCACTGGATAGAATACACACACAAAAAAATAAGACTACATCTGTGGAAAAAGATGAAGGAGAATCTCAATATCATCAATAAGAACATGGCCAGGGGCTGACTGCAGAACAGACCATCAATTGCTCACATGCAAGTTCAAGTTGAAGGTAAAGAAAATTAAAACAAGTCCACAAAAGCTGAAGTATGACCTTGAGTATATCTCACCTGAATTTAGAGACCATCTCAAGAATAGGTTTGACACATTGAACACTAATGACTGAAGGCCAGAGAGTTGTGAGATGACATCAAGGATATCATACGTGGAGAAGGCAAAAGGTCATTAAAAAGACAGGAAAGAAAGAAAAGACCAAAATGGATGTCAGGAGAGACTCTGAAACTTGCCCTGGAACATAGAGTAGCTAAAGTGAATCGGAGAAATGATGAAGTAAAAGAGCTGAACAGAAGATTTCATAGGGTGGCTCAAGAAAACAAAATAAAGGATTATAATGAAATGTGCAAAGACCTGGAGTTAGAAAACCAAAAGGGAAGAACACACTAAGCATTTCTCAAGCTGAAAAAACTGAAGAAAAAATTCAAGTCTCAAGTTGCAATATTAAAGGTTTCTATAGGGAAAATATTGAATGATGCAGGAAACACCAAAAGAAGATAGAAGGAATACACAGAGCCACTGTATCAAAAAGAATTGGTCAACGTTCAGCCATTTCAGGAGATAGCATATGATCAAGAACCAATGATACTGAAGGAAGAAGTCCAAGCTGCGCTGAGGGCATTGGTGAAAAACAAGGCTCCAGAAATGGACAGAATACCAATTGAGATGTTTCAACAAACACTTGGAATGCTGGAAGCTCTCACTCATCTATGCAAAGAAATTTGGAAGACAGCTACTTGACCAACTGACTGGAAGAAATCCATAATTGTGCCCGTTTCAAAGAAAGCTGATCCAACAGAATGCAGAAATTATTGAATATTAAGTAAAATAATTAAATTATTGAATATTAAGTAATAATTAAATTATTAAGTAAAATTTTGTTGCAGATAATTCAAAAATGGTTGCAGCAGTACATCGACAGGGAACTGCCAGAGTTCAATTGGGATTCAGAAGAGGACATGGAATGAGGGATATCATTCCTGATGTCAGATGGATCTTGGCTGAAAGCACAAAATACCAGAATGATGTTTACCTGTGTTTTATTGACTATGCAAAGGCATTCAACTATGTGGATCATAACAAATTATGGATAACATTGTGAAGAACAGGAATTCCAGAACACTTGATTGTGCTCATGTGGAACCTGTACATAGACCAAGGGGCAGTTGTTTGAACAGAACAAGGGTATACTGCATGGTTTAAAGTCAGGAAATGTGTGCGTTAGGGTTGTATCCTTTTATCATACTTGTTCAATCTATACGCTGAACAAAAAATCTGAGAAATTGGACTATATGAAGAAGAACAGGATATCAGGATTGGAGGAAGACTCATTGACAACCTGCAATATGCAGATGACACAACTTGCTTGCTGAAAGTGAAAAGGACTTGAAGCACTTACTGATGAAGATCAAAGACTACAGCCTTCATATGGATTACATCTCAACATAAATAAAACAAAAATTCTTGCAAATGGACCAATAAGCAACATAACGATAAATGGAGAAAAGATTGAAATGATGGAGGATTTAATTTTACTTGGATCCATAATCAAAGCCCATGAAAGCAGTAGTCAGGAAACCAAATGACATGTTACATTGGGCAAATCTGCTGCAAAAGACCTTTTTAAAGTGTTGAAAAGCAAAGATGTCACTTTGAGGACTAAGGTGGGCCTGACCCAAGTCATGGTATTTTCAATTGCCTCACATGCATGCAAAAGCTGGACAATGAATAAGGAAGACTGAAGAATCGATGCCTTCGAATTATGGTACTGGCAATGAATACTGAATATATCATGGACTGCCAGAAGAATGAACAAACCTGTCTTGGAAGAAGTACAGCCAGAATGCTCCTTAGAAGCAAGGATTTCTAAATTTTGTCTCAGGTACTTTGGACATATTATCAGGAGGGATCAGTCCCTGAAGAAGGACATCATGGTTGGTAGAGTGTCATTAAAAAAGAGGAAGACCCTCAGAGAGATGGATTAACACAGTGGCTGCCAGAATGGGCTCAAGCATAACAACGATTGTGAAAATGGTGTAGGACCGGGCAGCATTTCATTTTGTTGTGCATAGGATCGCTATGAGTCAGAAGTGACTCGATGGCACCAAACAACAAGAAAAGGAACCAGAGACACACAAGGAGGAATATTTCTCATAGGAATGCACAACATCCTCTAAAAAGTAAATTGTGATCTATTTTGATCAGGACTGTCAATGGCCTGAGCATTGTAAGTATCAGGTTCTCTGATTTCCAAGATCTTTCCTTTCTGATGGTTCTCTGGTCTGTACATGATCCACCTTAGGCTAACAATTTGAGAAGATAGTAAGATTCTGTGCAGTGAACCAGCTGTTGCCATTGAAAAATGAGATATGGATAAACCAAATCAACAGGGACCCTCAAATTTCACTGTAGATACTATCTCTCATGTTTCTCCATCCTATTACCTTGGTGGTGCAGTGGTTAAGAGCTATGGCTGCTAACCAAAAGGTGGGCAGTTTGAATCCACCAGCCCCTCCTTGGAAACCCTGTGGGGGCAGTTCTACTCTGTCCTTATAGGGTTGCTATGAGTTGGAATCAAATCAACTGGATGACAATGGTTTTTTTTTGTTTATCCCAGTGAAATAAAACGGGCAGGAAAACCACTGTGTGAAAGTTGTAGGTTTTCTCTTGAATTCTTTTTGATCTATTCTTGATTATGAAAATTAATAAGGAGTAAAATGAACAAAAACTGTGCCCCAAAAGAGAAGTCAAACCAGAATAATAACAAATCTGTCAGGCTTCCCCTAAGAAGCTAGAGAATTGTCTTTAACAATTGGGGGAATAAACATCAAACCCTAAAACTGTGGCAGTGTATTTCCCTCATGGCAGAACACCGGCAACAGCTAGGTCTAAACTGAAATTGCCTATTCACCACAAGAAAGTATGGTTGATATAATACCCAAGCGGGTTTTGGGGGTAGCGTCTCTACAGTATTTCAAACTGAAGAAGGTATCAGTTTCAACGTCTGTTTCAGAAAGTCTTGTGGTTGCTTATTGTGGAGGTATGCAATAGGTATAAACATATAAATTAAGTTCCTTCTGAGTTCAATTAATTAGTTTTATTGGGAGAACTCAGAGTTATTTAAAAGAAAGAGATTTTTTTTTTCCTGTGTGTGTGTTCAGTGCAGGTGATATGTATTAACAAGTAGACTGTGTGCATAAAGAATATGTTTGTGTGCATGCAAAGTGGTATTTTATTGAAGAACGCAAGGCAGGTTGTCATGGAGATTAAAAGCCTTGAAGTGCTATTCACTGGTGCTAGTTATGGTTGCTGGGCACTAGGATATTAGGTTCTGGCACCCTGAATCTTCCATTGTTATAAATAATTATACTTTTATCTTCGCTGTAAGGGCTATTCAAGTAGGATAAATAAATACAGACGCATGAACAAATCTAACTTAAAGGTAAATATAGCAACCGTATGACCCATCCTAGAGCAAAATTATGTAGCTGTGGTTTCTATACCATCAAAATGCTTGATTTTCATTGCAGGGTCATTGAAGCTGTTTATAAGATGAAATTACAAAATGCTCCAAGTCTGCACTTACATTAAAAGGCAAAAGAAGAATGAAAGCTATTGACCGTTAGTATGGTCACTGGTAAAAATAAAGCTTTCCTTCAGAAGCCGAGGAAACAAATGAAAAGCTCATAATGTGTTTTACTAGCATTTTCTTGAAATACTGTATTTATATGAGATTTCCAGCCTCACTTTGAGCTCTATGCAAAGCACAAAGTGATTTTTCTGGTGGTCTTTTCTCCTCAACGATTAGATGAAATGATCCTGACAAGTTTACCTCAGTAAGAAACTATGTATTTTCTATGTAAAGGCGGCTCTTATGCCTGGCAAAATCAGTATGGACATTTTCTTAACCAATAAAGCAATAGAGAGAGTTGCAATATAACAAACCACACACACACACACACACACACACACACACACACACACACTGCCTTCGAGTCGATTTTGACTCATAGCGCACATCTAGGGTTTCTAAGGCTGTAAATCTTTATGGAAGCAGACTGGTACATCTTTCTTTGGAGGAGTGGCTGCTGGATTGAAACTGCCGACCTTTTGGTTAGCAGCACAGTGCTTTAACCACTGCGCCACCAGGGCTCCAACAAACTACACATGTATACAGTATAACGTTAAAATCTGCAGCAGGAAGTAATATGGTTTTCAAAACTGCCTTAAGTGATGATTAACTGGAATTATATATATTTGTATTTAAACTGACAACACAGAATTCTTTTAAGACTTGACAGTTACGTGGAATATTTAAATGTAGTAATTGCAGTTGCTAAACCTCATGGGATTAACCTGCTGGAGAGATAGTGACATCTTATGCAGAAAAAAATGATTTCTACTGTGGGGGGAAAAAACTAAAACTGAAGGAATTCCCTGTGTGTTTCACATAACTCTTTGCAAAAAAGTTTATTGTAATGAATGAATTGGTAATATTCTGTAACAATCTATCGTGTGAACAATTATAGAATTTATATAAGTGTAGGCATATAATTTAGTTTTTCAACGTTGATTTTTAGGTTTTATAATATAGCACAGCTCACAAAACGTAAAACAGAATGCGTAGAGCAGCACTATATTAATGTAAATAGTATGAATCTTGAATTTTAAAGAAGTTTCTATATTACTTTTCCCCTGTTAATGGGGAATGATGTAACACAACACTCTCAGTTCATATTTAGGAAATATTTGTTGAGTGCGTTTATGCTTGGCAAAGACGTAACTAGGGTATGGCAGGCATGGCAGACATTGCACCAGCCCTGGGCACATGTTGCCACTGAGCAGTTTCTATTAACCTGGGGCAGCCATGGGTGTATCTATGGAAAATGGTGCCTATGTTAAGCATTGAGACTGCACCTTTGAGCAACCATCTGACACCACGCTTTTAGGTAACTTTACCGTAATATCAGCTCAAAAATACAAGTCAAACTCATTAATCTTTTAATCAACACATTACCATGCTTGAGGAAGGAAGTTGGGTTGTACCAGGGTAACAGAAACTGCTCAGTGGCACCACATGCCCAGGGCCTGTGCAATATCCTAGATATGGAGTGAATTGTGTGCCCCCAAAGATATGTTGAAGTCCTATCTCCTGTACTGGTGAATGAGACCTTGTTTGGGGAAATAGGGTTTTCTTTGCAGATATTATCAGTTAACAAAGTCATACTAGAGTAGGGAGGTTTCTAAGCTTAAATCCTTCTGAGTGGTGTTTGTAAAAGACAAAGACAGACATGGAAAGAGTCACATTCAAGGGGAAGACGGCATGTGAGGATCTGTCTAGAAGCCCAGGAATGTCAAGATATGCCCGGGGCTACACAGGCTAAAGGAGAAAAGGAAGGGTCCTCCCCTAGAACTGACAGAGAGAGCCCAGCCCTGCTGATGCCCTGAATTTGGATTTCTGGCCTCCAGAACTGTGAGAAAATAATTTTCTGTTCTTTAAAGCCATCCACTTCATAGTATTTTTGTTATGGCAGCCCAAGGAAACTAAGATATGCTCTCAGCACACAGTCTGGTTAAATTCAGTGGAAGTCAGGGAGCAAAAGCAACAATAATGGAAGATAGTATTGGCATGTTTTAATCAAATTAAATTATTTAAAAATTAAATCACAATTTTGCCATTTTATGTGTGGATAGAAGTGTATTAACCGTAGCAATTGTCTGTCATCCCCTATGTTTAGAACTTCTGGAGAAGTTCTTTGAGTTCTATCTATGTAACATAATCATATAGACAACAACTTGAACAGTCAAATTCCTTAACCATATTAACTGTCTATTTCTTCAGAATCCATTGTAATGCACAAGAGTAGAGTGAGAAGACATCGGCAGATTTCTATTTGGGTAGATGCCCTCAGAGTCCAAGGCTGTCTGTGCTTCTAACTCTCAAATTGTATCTCAAAATGTTTAAAGCACTATAAAAGTTGGCAAGCTTACATCCAGGATACACCCAAAATTGTGGGATAATCTGCTTCACATTAGGGTTAATTGGATAAGATATTCAGGAGAAATATTGCATTTTGTACACCAGAGAGGGTAGCTCTTGGATTGAGAACAACACACTTTAGTTTCAAGTGTGTTACTTGCCTACTGAGTGATTTAAAATAATTTGTTCATTGTACTGATGGAACAATGCTGGGTCACTGTGCCATGGGAATTTCTCTAGTGTGGCTGCCATCACTGCCATTGGAGAAAAGGGCCATTCCTCCCTTCAACAACCTGAGGCCTGACTGACTACACTGTTTCTAAATGTAAGGAATCTAAGGCCTCTACTCCTAAAGACTGAGCAGTTCTGTCTTCATTGAATTTACAGTTGAGTGGGGGGAGACTGACATTGCACAAGTTATTATAAGTGTGAAAAGTTTTATAAAACATAAGTTCAAAATGCACTGAGGGAATTTATCTACTCTAAAGAGCTGCAGTGTCTCCAAAAAACCATAGTAGTGGCTCCAAAATGACTTTATCTTTAATCTCAGGTTCTTCAGTTACAGACCTACAATTCCAGTCATACACTTTCAGTTTCAAAATAAATGTAATTGTCATGGGTTGAACTCTGTCCTGCCAAAAATGTGTGTGTCCATTTGGCTAGGCCATGATTCCTGGTATTGTGTGATTTTCCTATATGTTGTAAATCCTGCCTCTATGATGTTAATGAGGGAGGATGGGTGGCAGTTGTGTTAGTGAGGCAGGACTCAGTCTATAAGATTGGATTGTGTCTTGAGGCAATCTCTTGAGATATAAAAGAAAGAAGCGAGCAGAGAGATGGGGGACCTCAAACAACCAGGAAAACAGTGCTGGGAGCAGAGCACATCCTTTGCATCTGGGTCCCCGCACAGAAAAGCTCCCAGTCCAGAGGAAGATTGATGAGAAGGCTGACAGAGAGAGAAAGCCTTTCTCTGGAGCTGACACCCTGAATTTGGACTTTTAGCCTATTTTACTGAGAAGAAATAAATTTATCTTTGTTAAAGCCATCCACTTGTGGTATTTCTGTTATAGCAGCCATAGATAACTAAGACAGTAATTGACTCCTTTAACTCCAAATTCATCACTTCCTTCCCAAAACAGCACTTCTTTCTAAATTTCCTACTGATTTACTACCCTTTTCTGGGAGCCCTGCTTGTCCAATGGTTAAAGAGCTCCATGTTAACCAAAAGGTTGGCAGTTCAAATTGACCAGCTGCTCCTTGGAAACCCTAGGAGGCAGGCAATTCTACTCTGTCCTATAGGGTTGCTATGAGTCGGAATCGACTCGACGGCAATGAGTTTTTGGTTTATCCTTTTCCCAACCACTTAGACCTGAGTTACCAGCAGACCTAAGATCCATCTTTCATTCCTTCCCTCATTTTGTCTTTGATATCCATACTGTTGTAATACATTAAACACTTTATTTTGATAATGTCTATCCTGTCTGATTACTCATTCCCACCCACAAGGCATTGGGCTTTCAAGTAAATTAAGTATCATCATTTATTTATCCGATGAATATTTGAGTGCCTAATATATACCATGCCCTATGCTGGGAATATATTAGAATACAAAACAGCCATTATTCCACTGTTGTGAGGTCTACAAAGTCATAAATAAAGCAGATATGTAGTATACATTTTATCTACAAGATATAAATTCTATGAAGGGAAAGTATGTGCTGTCATGGAGTGCCATGTGAAAAATAATTGGGGTACCTGATATACTTTGGGGGGGATCTTGTCTGAGACCTAAGGGATGAGTAGCAGTTAGCCAGACGAGGAGTGGGTGGAAGAGGATTCCAAGTAGAGGGAAGATATCTTGTAAGGATTCCATTTCTAGAGAAAGTGTGAGGCCCCTGAAGCTGAAGAGGAAGGCAGAAGTCAGATTGTGCCAGGTATCATCAGCCTTTCTAAGGAGTTCAAATTTTATTCTCAGCTACTGAAATATATTCAGAAAGGGAATGGAGATAGAGATGTATTTGGAATACATGTAGAAATTATAATGAGCAGGATTTGTTGAAGGGATGGATATGAAGAAATGGAGGAGAGGCTAGACTTCTGGCAAGTGCAACTGGCTAAATGGACATGCTATTCAGTGAGACAGGGAACACTGGTTTGGGAAGCAGTGTGATGAGTTCGGTTTTGGATATGTTAAATTTGAGGAATATATGGGATACCTTAATGAAGCTCTTCAGGGAATAACTGGATACATGGACATGTACCTGCTTTCATGGAAGGCACTTTCCTAGCAAGTGTTAAGATGTATGTAATGACTACACAAAACCATATAGTTAATGTCATATTAAACTGGTGACTTATGGAGAATGTGATATTTAAGAGGGCCTTGAAAGTTTGATAGAATTTTGGCAAGTAATCATTGGTTGTACTTGTTTATAATGCTGATTAAAAACAAACAAACAAAAAACCCAAACCCATTACCATCGAGTTGATTCCTACCCATAGCGACCCTGATAGGATGTTCCAAATGTTGAGGTTGGTTTTTATTGACTTGTGGAGGATGGTAGCGGTACATTGATCCTTTCATTGAGGGATCCTCAAATGTCAGTATCTATAGCTCCTTTGTTTTGGGCTGGTTGCTTTCTTCAAGTTTCTGGGTTTGGAGGTATAAACTTGGCTGCCAAGGTTCTGGAAGCCAAATGGGGAAAGGGAACTCTCAGTTTTAGCGTTTTGTGTGGACCGTTAGTTTCTGTTTTAATTATGATATCTCTGCCCTTAGCAGTATCTGATGTCCTAAGACCAGAGTTCTTTAGGACCCCAGAGAGTGGGAGAGCAGAACTCAACTTGTCACTTTGGGAGGGGTTGTAGGAATCTTACTCTTATTTATAGGGTCTTTCAACACATTCTCCAATCTCCAGCCCTATCCTATACAAATTCTGAGGTTCAAGTGCTAGCAATTCCTAAACCTTTCGGAGATTCTGAGCAGGTTAAGAATCAGCTTGCTTCTCCTCCTCAGGCTTAAGTTTATCCTTTCTGTAACCCACTAAATCAGTACCATCATCCGTCTGCTTTCCAGCTTTCAAACTTTTGTCTCCCGTCTTCTGTTATCTTTGTCTTGTCATTGTCACTCAGAAGGGAGTTGGCATAAACTTGTGAGTTTAATCTGTCATGTATAGTTGGGCAATTTTAAAGATGTGCCTAACTACAACAGTTGGTAGTAAGTACTGGAAGATGATAGCTTAATAAAGTACATAATCTAATTTCCTTCTGTAATTTCATAATTCTTGTTGTAAAGAAATACTTCATAAACTTAGACAGTATTTTGAGCTTCAATTGTTTTACAGTTGTTTTAGTACTATTAGTGTCTTACATATCTTCAGGCATCCTTTTTATCTCAGGTCAATTTGCATCAGGTAATTGCTAAATTATTGAAAGCATTAACTTTTACATAAAAAACACTTTTACGTAGAAGTTTTTAAAGAATGGGTTACTTTGGTTAAAAAAAAGCTGAAGTTATTAGAAACAAAAGGCACAAGGACAAAAACAGTTATATTTAATTAACATTAAAGTTGTTAAATCAACTGATAAAAAAGATTGCAAGTTGGAATTCAGGCTGGTACTATAAACCTTAAGTAAAATCACCCGTGCCTGAGGATGGGCTTTGCAGTGATATCACCAGTTAAAGAGGATGGTGGGGCTGTCCCAGGATGACATCTCAAGATTCCAAGTTAATGGCAGCTTTAAGAAAATAATTGAAGGTTATTTGCCTTTTTTTCCTTCCCATTTCCTCTCCCATCTTAACCAAATGTTTTGTTGGAACTACAGGCCATATTTCTTCATATCTTCATAATTAACTCATATAAAAACAAAACAAGCTGAGACTTTCATAAAGTTTTCCTTTCTTCTGTTAGTTCACAGTTATAATCTCTAGTTCTGAAAGATAGATTCATTCATCTATTGATTGATTCATTCATTTACTGATTCATATATTTGGAGCATCTATTTTGTTTGGCATCACAGAAAGTACTGGAAGACGCAATGGTGAACAAAAGGAAATATGGTCCATGTCGTCACGTCAGGAAGAGGAGACAGACATTAATTAACAAAACCTACTAATGAAATAAACTAAGATGTTATGGATTGGATTGAGTCCCCCCAAAATATGTGTTGAAATCTCAACCCCTGTACTTGTAAATATGACCCTGTTTGGAAATAGGGTTTTTGCTATGTTAATGAGGTCATGCCAGAGCAGGGTGGATCCTAAACCTAATTACTTTTGAATTATAAAAAGAGCAAAATGGACACAGAGACACACACAAAAGGAAGTCAGATGCCATGTGAAGATTTTCTACAAGCGAAAGAATGCTTAGGAACCACGGAGGGAATTGACACTGCTGAGACCCTGATTTGAACTTTTAGTTTCCAGAACTGTGAGAAAATAAGTTTATGTTCTTTAAATCCACCCCATTGTGGTATTTCTGTTATGGGTGTACAAGGTAACTGAGAGATAAATGTCATGAAGGAAAGAAACAGGTTTTGTTGGTGAATGTGTAATGACAGAGTCTGACTTGAACTAGAGGGCTAGTAAAATCTAGGAAAGAACAAATGAGCTATCTGATGAATGCTAACCTAAAGGGATAGGGAGATGGTGGGAACAGTATTTTATCCATGCAATAAGAGGGAGCACAAGATATTTGAGGAACAGAGACAAGACAAGGTGTGTATGAACAGGGCTTAAAGAGGATCATGATGCAAGATTAGCCTGGAGAAATAAAAGGGACCAGATCTTATAGCAGTTGGAAGCCAGAGGGGGTGAAGTGGGAAGGAAGGACCATAATGCAAATTGAGCTGGAGAGGTAAAAATGGACCAGATCGTACAGGAATGGAAAGACAGGGCTACTGGGGACAGAAATGAAGGGGTGACATAAAAGGAGAACTTTCTTTGAATAGCAGTACTTGCATGCAAGTTGTTAAAACTGATAGTAGTGTTGCATCACACAGCTGATTCTAACCAGCTGAAATTGTTAAAGGACTGTGAACTTGAGTGAACCTTTAGGACATCAGATCCTTACTGATTCTAACTGAAGACTCTTTCCTGACCAATGAACAATGGGATTTACCTGTTTTAACCAAATACGTAATGATCTAAAGAGCCCTGTTGTCATAGTGGTTAAGCACTTCGTTGCTAACGGAAAGGTTGGCAGTTTGAACCCACCAGCCCCTTCAGGGGAGAAAGATGTGGCAGTCTGCTTCTGTAAAGATTACCGCCTTGGAAACCTTACGGGGCAGCTCTACTCTTTCCTACACCGTTTCTATGAGCAGGAATAGACTGAAGGGCAGTTGGTAATGTAATGATCTATAGACTCATTTTATCCAATTCGGAGTGCTAGTTTTCAATGCTTAATTAGCATCACCACCATGAATTCTTCCTTTCTGGTACTTAAACACCTCTGACTTTTCCCCATATCATGGGACACCCTAAATTTCTTCACTTGCAGGTGTTCCCTTGCCTGGCAAGGAATTGTTTAGCTTTTGATTTAGCTTAAGTGGCCTCTGTTTACTTTTTGACTGTGAGGATGGGGAGACGGATCATATGAGATTTGAATTGGAAAAGTCCTCTTTGGCTGAAGTTTGGAGAATGGATTAAAGAATGACTCAGTGGATTCCAGGAGACTAGTCTGAAGATTATTGCTGTAGTCCAGGTCAAAGATGGTAACATTGTTGTTGTTAGGTGCTGTGGAGTTGATGTGGACTCAAAGCGACCTCATGTGACAGAGTAGAACAGCCCCATAAGGTTTTCTAGGCTGTAATCTTTACAGGAAACCCACTGCCGTGGGGTCAATTCCGACTCCTAGCAACCCTATAGGACAGAGTAGAATTGCCGGATAGAGTTTCCAAAGAGCGCCTACTGTATTCCAACTGCCAGCCTCTTGATTAGCAGCCGTAGCACTTAACCACTACGCCACCAGGGTTTCCTTAAGAGCTATTGTTTCCACCGGAAGAAACCCTTGTGGCATAGTGGGTAAGTGCTATGGCTGCTACCCAAGAGGTTGGCAGTTCGAATCCTCCAGGCACTCCTTGGAAACTTTAGTAGTTCTACTCTGTCCTGTAGGGTTGCTATGAGTTGGAATCGACTCCGTGGCAGTGGGTTTGGTATTTTTTTGTTTGGAATCTTTACAGGAGCAGGTCGCCAGGTCTTTCTCCCGGAAATGATAATAGCACTCTAGAATGTCGGCAGTGAAAGCAGACAATAATAGATTTGAGAGCTATCCAGGAGCCAAAACCCACAGGACTTGGGGATGGATTGGGTAAGGTGGTTGGTGAAGGTGTCACAGATGACTCTGAGACTTACACAACTGAAGGGATGATGCCACCAATCACTAAGATGGGGAACCCTGGTAGAGGCCCAGATTAGAGAATGGGAAGGAAAGAACAGGAGTTCAATGTCCTTTAGGAATCAGAAACTTAAAAAAAAAAAAGAACAAAAACAAACCAACAACGCTGAACAGAATTTGGATTTTTACCTTTATCATATTTTAGAGTCACTAGACCTACAGTTTTTCCTATTGTTACAGATCTCTCTAGATTTTCCTTGGACTATCTTATTGGCATTTTCCATTGATAACAACTACAGTTATTTCAAAGAGCATTTTATTAAAGGAAGTTATGTATAAAGGTGTTGTGTGGTTTTTCTATGGGCCATTAATGCAGAGTGGAGCACATACTGAGAACTCAATGCAAAAATAAAACAAAAAAGTAAAGGCTTCCTTAAATTGGTGCATTGCAATGTGTAAATATTGGAAATCAAGTGTGGGCATGGGGAAACAGTACCTATTACTCACTTAGCATTGATTTTTAGTGGCAGCAGATTTAGATAAAGTCTGATCAATGGACTGTGTTACAACTAAATGATCTCTTTCATTTCCAAGGCAAGAAATCCTGATTCTTTTCTGAAAACAAAATTTCCTGTTATTACAAAGGCAAAGTGTTTTCAATATGGAAGACAAAAATTTTGCTTCTAAGTTTCTTGTTTATTTTATTTTTTTAAAAGGTATACAGGAGTGGGAAGTGGGAAGCAAAAGGAATTTTAAACAGAATATCTCAATCCTAGCTGTGGCCCACAATTCTAGTTGTTTTAAAAATTCTTCTCAAGACAGATTACCCGTAACACCACAACATACTCGGAGTAGAAATAAAATAATATGCTTAAGTCTGTTATTCCCCCCAATGCCATTAATATTTAAGATTCTATGTTGGTCATATTTTTGGTAAAAGCCTCTAATGTGCATTTTTAAGGAATTGACCAAGCTCTTTTTAATAAATAATTTCTTGTTCCTGTTTTATATTGTTTATCACCTTATCTCTTTTTGTATGTTTATTGTACTTATTTTATAGTTTGGTTATGTCTGTTCCAATATTTCCACTTCAGTCACTGTATGTTATTCAAGTTGGTGACATTTATTACAGTAGTTGATGTCTTCAAAAACCAGTTACTGTAGAATTGATTTCCGCTCATTGCGACCCCATGTGTGTCCGAGTAGAACTGTGCTCCATAGGGTTTTCAATGGCTGATTTTTTTTTTTTTTTTTTTTTTAGATCACCAGGTGTTTCTTCCAAGTATGATTTTCCAAGGCACCTCTGGGTGAACTCAACCACCCACCTTTTGGTTAGCAGCCTGCAACTTAACCATTTGTACCATGCAGGGACTCCTTGTTTGATGTCCTTAGGTGTATAGATATTCTGGCCTTTAAGCTTGTTCTTTGTGTGGGAGGGGGAATGGGTTACTTTGTCCGGGGAAAAGCCAAAGATCAGTCTTCTGAGAAAGTCTGGGGAAAGGGGTGTTGAGCCCCATGGTGGAAAGCCTTCAGCACCAGAACACCATTTCTGATGCTGCTTCACTATCTGGCAACTCCTCTTCTCAGGGATTCACCTCATGTTCTTAGAAAGAAGCCAGTCTTCACTAGCCCTAGGATTCGGAGATGGTGGCGGTGGAGGAATGAATGCTTTCATCCATGACTGTTTGCATTAACTTCTTCCCCAGAACTATTTTGGTACTGCCCTGGTGTTTCTTGCTGACGCTGGCAGCCTGAGCTGCTGTTCACAATTTCTGCATCGACAAGAAGGTAAGGAAAAGAGAGGCAGGAGAAGAACTAAGACACGTTTGCAAGGGAAAACGTCCTCTTAATGCAGCAGTGTCTAGCAGGTATCATAACTGTATTTCATCACAGTTGGTTCCAACCAGCTGAAGCTGGTCAAGGACCATCAACTTTGAGTGACCTTGGGATGCCAGACCCTTACTAGACCTGACTGAAGATATTTTCCTGATTAATGACCATTGGGGCCTGTTTTAACCAATGGTGTAGAGACTCTAGTGCTCTTTTCAATTCTTAGTTTTAACCACCATAAACGCTGCTCCCCTTGCTTCTACATGCAGACACACTTCCTAGCATCTAAACCCCCTGACTTTTCTCCCTAAACTGAGTACTTGGTGATTTTCTTCACAGATGTCTGTTCCTTTGCCTGGCTGAGTTCGTTTGATACTAAATTCCAACCTTTCCTTTCAGGGCCTCCTTGCCACTCTGTCTAGATGCAATATCTTTCCCTACCAATTCACAACTACCTGTTTATCCTGGATGTTTCTCAAGGCTTCCTCTTCTTCCTCTTATTATTATTATTAGTTTAGTTCTTCTCTTCTTCTTGCTTCTCTAGTTTTTCCAGCGGGGAGGTTTCGGGGGAGGGAGCTAACAGCCCATGCAGAAGACTTTGGCCTGATATTAAAGAAAATATTTTCCTTGGTGTCCCCAGAAAACTTTTTATAAATAGCTTCTTATAAAGAAAAATGGGCACCAGAAAAGGAAATGTCTATTTTCACAAGCTGTATCCTTTAAGACCTTGCAGCATAATTCTTTTTTTAATTAATTTTTTATTGTGCTTTAAGTGAAAGTTTACAGATCAGGTCAGTCTCTCATACAAAAATTTACATACACTTTACCATACACTCCTAATTGCTCTCCTTCCAATGAGACAGCATAGTTCTTCCCTCCACTCTCTCTCCTTGTGTCCATTCGGGTAGCTTCTGGCCCCCTCTGGCCTCTCATTTCCCCTCCAGGCAGGAGAAGCCAACATAGTCTCATGTGTCCACTTGATCCAAGAAGCTTGTTCTTCACCAGTATCATTTTCCATCCCCTATTCCAGCCCAATCCCTGTCTGAAGAGTTAGCTTTGGGAATGGTTCCTGTCCTGGGCTAACAGAAGGTTTGGGGACCATGGCCTCCATGGTCCCTCCAGTCCCAGTCTGACCATTAAGTCTGGTCTTTTTATGAGAATTTGGGGTCTGCATCCCACTGCTCTCCTGCTCCCTCAGGGGTTCTCTGTTGAGTTCCCTGTCAGGGCAGTCATCAGTTGTGGCGGGGCACCCTCTAGTTCTTCCGATCTCAGGCTGATGTAGTCGCTGGTTTATGTGGTCCTTTCTGTCTCTTGTGCTCATAATTACCTTGTGTCTTTGGTGTTCTTCATTCTTCCCTGCTCCAGGTGGGTTGAGACCAGTTGATGCATCTTAGATGGCTGCTTGTTAGCGTTTAAGACCCCAGACACCACTCTCCAAAGTGGGATGCAGAATGTTTTCTTCATAGATTTTATTATGCCAATTGACTTAGATGTCCCCTGAAACCATGGTCCTCAAACCCTCGCCCCTGCTACGCTGGCCTTTGAAGCATTCTGTTTACTCAGGAAATTTCTTTGCTTTTGGTTTAGTCTATTTGTATTGACCTCTCCTGTACTGTGTTATTGTCTTTCCCTTCACCTAAAATAAAACTTATTTACTATCTAATTAGTGGATACCCCTCTTCCTCTCTCCATCCCTCTCCTCTCTTGTAACCGTCAAAGAATATTTTCTTCTCTGTTTAAACTGTTTCTACAGTTCTTATAATAGTGGTCTTATACAATATTTGTCCTTTTGCAATTGACTAATTTCCCTCAGCATAATGCCTTCCAGATTCCTCCATGTTATGAAGTGTTTCACAGATTCATTGCTGTTTTTTTTATCAATGCATAGTATTCCATTGTGTGAATACACCATAGTTTATTTATCCATTCATCTGTTGATGGGTACCTTGGTTGCTTCCAACTTTTTGCTACTGTAAACAGTGCTGCAATGAACATGGGTGTGCATATATCTGTTCATGTAAAGGCTCTTATTTCTCTAAGATATATTCCAAGGAGTGAGATTTGCAGCATTATTCTTACGCTACCTGTAGTGGTTAGCTCTTTGTGGCTGTTCGTGTATATACCCACTTACATTTACTTTCCTGTAATAATTCCATAAGCTGACTCATGAGTAAGGAGTCTCCACATCCCATTTTAAAATGATTTTGTTCAGTATCTAAAATTGCTCCTAGAATATATCATTTGAGGGCCACTTGGCAAATGTGTTGATTCATTTCTACTGGGTACTTTTTTTTTTTGAGACATTCTCAGTGCTAGCTTTAGATTGAGTTATGGTGAAGAGCTAGACGGCTAATCAAAAGGTCAGCAGTTCCAATCCACCAGCTGCTTCTTGAAAAAAACCCTCTAAGGCAGTTCTACTCTGTCCTATAGGGTTGCTATGAGTCAGAATCAACTTGACGGCAACAGATTTGGTTATTTATTTATTTTTTGGTTTGTTTATGCACAAGGAGCCCTGGTTGCACAGTGGTTAAAGTGATTAACTGCTAACAGAAAGGTTGGTGGTTTGAAACCACCAGTGGCTCTGGGGGAGAAAGAGGTGGCAGTCAGCCTCCATGGAGATTTACAGCCTCGGAAACCCAATGGAGTCGCTACGTGTTGCAATTGACTCAAGAGCAGTGATTTGGGGGTTTGTTCACACATGACCATTAGAAATCTAATGATCAGACTGGGCTCAAGTTCTGCTCCTGCTTTGTCACCACAGGCTTCTATTTTGCTAAGTTACCAGACTTTAAGGTACTATTGAATGTTGGCTCCTGAAAGTGCCATGGAAATAGCCTGTTGATAAAGCACGGGTGAGTTTGTTGCTTATTGTGTCAAGGAAGATTGCTACCTTGATAGATCTTAGTAACGTCTTAAAAAAAAACGTCTTAGAGGAGGGAAAAGAGGTGATTTTCATGCGGGTTAGGGGAGCTAGCTTAGTACAGGTCCTTTAAGGTGGAGAGCTTGGTTAGGGGATTTGGCAATTTTTAATGATATACTAGTTTTATATTACAGATACAAATAGATTTTGATGCAGTGAGGTGAGGGCTTTGAAGTGAGTCTTGAAGGGTAAATAGTAATTTGATGAGCTTGGTTAAGCTATTTACTGCCTAGGAAGGGAGTGAGCTGAGCAGTCCAGTGTTCGAATAATGTCATTTGCAACTTCACCTTCTTAGGCAAGAGTTTCCTGGAATAATAGTCATGTTAATGCAGACCCTGAGCTGTGTGGGGTGTACATACTTTCAGTTCTTGGTGTCTCCCTTGTGATTATTCTTCTGCTCAAGCAGAAGAATAGACAACATCTGTAATCACTTCAGATCTTTACAGCTGTAAGGAGGTATTGTGACAGCATATCAAGTTTCTAGTGGTCTAGTGGTGTCGTATTTTCCTGTTCTTTTTGTTGGATGGGCACTTGTTGGATCATTTGATGGAACAGCTGCTGCACAGCAGCATTTAAGACTCTGAGGATCATACACCCAAGCATTGTTAACACAAATATTACCAGTACCAGTTGCCATCGAATTATCTTAGACTCATGGTGACTCCGTATGTGTCAGAGTAGAACTGTGCTCCATAAGGTTTTCAACGATTTTTTTTTTCAGAAGTAGATTGTCAGGCTTTTCTTCTGAGGCACCGCTGGGTGGACTCCTTCAACCTTTCCCTTAGCAGCCATGTATGTTAGCCATTTGCACCACCCAGGGCCTCCAGGCAAATACCAAAGGCAGAATAATGATGAGAGTTTGTTGTCTCCTCAACTAAGAAAGGGTACCTAGATTAAACCAAGAGAATAAATCCAAAGAGCCAAACAAACAAACAAAACTTACATGGGGTTTAAGACATAGTGTCTAATTTTATGATTTTTTTTTTTTGGTATATTTCTTGCTTCTTTTAGCAATATTAAAGATCCCAGAGAAAGTAAGTACCACATTCTTCTCTTCAAACAGCACGTGCTTCCCCTTGAGTCACCAATGTTGCATCTAAAATAGCCTTTTTTTGTTTTTGTTTTTGAATTGTGGTGTAGGTGGAAGTTTACAGCTCAAGTTGGTTTCTCATACAAAACTTTATACACACATTGTTATGTGACCTTAGTTGCTATCCCTAGAATATGACCGCACATTCCTTCTTTCCATCCTGATTTTCTGTGTCCATTCAACCAGCTCCTTTCCCTTTCTGCCTTCTCGTCTAGACTCCAGACAGGAGCTGCCCATTTAGTCTCGTGGATCTACTTGTAGAAGTACACAGTTCATGAGTATCACTTAATGTCTTATAGTCCAGTCTATTCTTTGTCTAAAGAGTTGGCTTCCGTAACGGTTTTAGTTCTGGGTTATCAGAGAGTCCGGGGGCCCTGTCTTCTGGGGTTCCTCCAGTCTCAGTCAGACCATTAAGTCTGGTCTTTTTACTAGAATTTGAGTTCTGTGCCCCACTTTTCTCCTGCTCCATCAGGGATTCTGTTGTGTTCCCTGTCAGGGCAGTCGGTGGTGGTAGATGGGTACCATCTAGTTCTTCTGGTTTCAGGCTGATGGAGTCTCTGATTTATGTGGCCCCTTTTGTCTCTTGGGCTAATATTTTCCTTGTGTCTTTGGTATTCTTCATTCTCCTTTGTTCCGGGTAGTAAAATAGCCCTGTTTTGAACTGCTATCTGACCAGTCTCATGAACGTCTCAAGGAAGGAATTCTAAAGCCTTGGGGGCATTGTCTAGCTCTCTTGCTGTCCTCTGAAGCAGGCCTCTGGCAAAGCATGAAGTAAAGAGGCTGGAAGAGAAAAGAAAGCAATCCAAAAATCCCTTAGGTTATTAAGGATTTGGTCCTCATATTGAGGCCCAGTTTTTCTACTTCTTGAATTCCCTTGTAATTTTTTGTTCTGAGACAGGAGACAAATGAACTAAAATGGACTCTGGGTAATAACCAGGAACTATCCTGAAGATAGGTATTAGTCTATTGAAGTAACTAGGTCCTGTCCAGTTGGCAAATAGTTGCCAGAGGACTTTTATAAAGCAAATCCAATACCAGTTGTTGGCCGAAATACCCTTACGGTATTTTAAATAGTATTGCAGTGTTCTGGTGCCATTCATCAAGACTTAGCATCAGGCATCAAGACTATTAGGCCTATCTGAAGCAAAAGAGCTTAGAGTAGAGCTTATACAGTATGTCTTACTTGTAAGATCTATGAAAATTAGACCATCTCCAAATACACTGTCAGTTCCCTGGTTTTCTTCCATGTTCTGTTTCTATGCAATTTGCTTACAAAATCCAGCTATTACAAAAGTCTTCAAGTATTTGGTGGAATCAGTAAACTCCCTTTCTAGGTACCATTAATAGAGAACTTTAGGTTTATGGCCTGTTGTGTTATTTGCCATCTAAAAAGTCACTTAATTGTTGTGTCCACTTCCCCAGGAAACCAACTAGTTCATTACAAGGAACTGGTACTAAGGGAAGCTGGGTAGCTCCCAAAGGGAAAATATATACAAACCCAACAGTCAGAGTGGCTGTATGCTTTAGCCAGTTTATGAGTAAATTGGAGCCAGGTGACTAGGATGAAAAAAACAATATAGAATAGAGGCTTTGTAGGTAACATAATTAAAGATAACCTTCAAGCCAGCAAAAGAAGAAAGCTAGGAAAATAAAGAGTAAAGAATGTAGGTTAAAGTGTGGTAATTTGTAGTCTTATTGCATGGCTCTTGAGTTGAAGCTGTTGACACCTCATGTTGTCATCTACTTGGTTCAAAGATTTTGAGTGGAAGCTGTCTTCTTTCTGGCAACTGCTTCTGAAGGGTTCCCAAGAATCCTCAGTTTGAGGTTTCTGTTTGGGACAGTCTTCCAGTGATTCAAGGATGATTTATTCCTCTTTAATTGAGAGACATGAATCTAAGGATCAACCCTTTGAATTTTCACTGCTAAGCTAGTAAATAGCACACGATTTGGTCCTTTCATTGGAATTCATGGGCTGTCTTTCTTTGATGTCCCTTCCAGGAGACTAGGTCTCCAAGTTTTAGGTTATGCAGGGGTTGATTGAAGGGTGTTGAAGAGGAGCTGTTCATTCATGTTGATGTATGGTGTATTGAATAAATTCCTTTAGTTTTGTCAGCTTGCCATAGTGTGTAATCTAGAATTGGAGGTGATATTCTTAGACGCATGAGACGTCTATTACTAACTTGTAAGGGGAGAGTTGGTGAGCCCAAGAAAGAGTTGTTCTCATTGTCATCACAGACAATGAACTTATCTTAGGCCATGAAAGCTCAAAGTCTTGAGAACTATGCTAATTTGAGTTTCAGAATTCCATTTATTCTTTTTTCCTTTCCTGGAGATTAAGGAGAATATGAACAGTGGATTTTCTAAGCAAGGAGCAGAGTCTTGCAAAAACCTTTTAAAAAATAGTCCCAAAGAAATAGTCTTTTCTATCATTTGAGGTAAGCATCAGAATTCCCAGGTTGGGAAGGCAAAATCAAATAATTTTTGCTACTCTAATTTTCAAATAATTTTTGCTCCCTGGCAAGAAATGACTTCAATACATCCCTAATGAGTAAACAATGACCAGGGTATATTCAAAACCCATGGCAGGAGGAAATTATATAATAACCATTTGGAGGTGTTTGAAGAGCATTGAGGCTGGACTCTTGTCCATGTCTCACCTTTAGAGTTTTACCACGATTATGCTATTGACGTGTAAAACATACACCACAGATGAATTCAGAAATTTTAATAATGTTCCACTGTCAATGTTAGTCAAGTATAGTGACCCAGTTTTCCTTGCCATGATGGGTAATTTCTTGTAAAAATTTTACAAGGTTCAATTTGAGAACCTTTGGTGCCACCGAGGGATCTTCCTGAGAGCTCTCTCTGAAATCTTCAGTAGACTCCTCCTCTCTTTGCTTACAGGAATGCCTTAGTTTCCTGGTGATGCATAAGGGCAAATACCAAAATGAGTGGGTTTAAAGAACAAAATTTATTTTCTCATAGCTCTGGAGGCTAAAAGTCCAAATCGGGGCATTGGATCTAGAGGAAGTCCTTTTTTGTCTCTTTCAGCTTCCAGTAGCTATTGGTAATCCATGGTGTTCTGGGCTTGTAGATGCACCTGCTTCCATCATCATCTGCTGTCCATCTTTCCTCTGTGTGTCTGTATATCTCTCTGTGTTTATACTCCCCTTTATAAGACACCAGTTAGAAGGGATTAAGTTTAGGACCCACCCTATTCTGGCATGACCTTATTAACATAACAAAAGAAAACCCTGATTTCCAAACAGGATCACCTTCATAGATACAGGAGTTAGGATGTCCACATATATTTTTGAGGGACACAATTCAATCCCTAACAAAGACTGAATTAGTGTCGAATCTATTTTTACAGAAAATGCTTTGGAGATAACTCCAAAAGACCTTTTCCAATGTCTACAGATTGAAATTTGAATTATCTATGAAATTTAGGGTCCCTATGTTTTTTTTTTTATGATGGCACTGGGTTTGGGTTATGACACTTAAAGTTCCTTAAGTCATCTTCAGGCTGCCCTGGGTGGCTCAAATGGTCAAGCACTTGACTATTAACTGGAAGGTTGGCTGTTCGAACCCACTCAGAGGCACCTCGGAAGAAAGGCGGGGTGATCTGCTTCCAAAAGTCATAGTCTTAAAAACCCTATGGAACACAGTTCATGAGTTGGAGCTGACTCAATGACATCTGGTTTAAGTCATCCTCAGAGTCTTCCCATTTTGCCTTTTCCATCCATACTTCGCATCCGAGGTTCTCACAAATACATGTTTTATATTGTTATATAAATACTTGTTGTAACATTTAATTGTTATAAATCTGGGAGCTCTGGAGTTTATGTTCCTAAAACTATATTAAATCCCTCTATAAATTTCTATCTTGACTAGGCTTTGGGAAGTCTTTGATGATGGCTTTCCACATAGAATGGGGCTAGAACTTATAATTAACCGTGAGGAATTTTCTTGTTCTGAGGGAGGTTTAACTTTAAGAGGTAATTGCATTTTGGGAGTTTCTGGACAGCCAGAAGGGAAAAAGAGCAGGTCAGAAGGAGAGATAGGTACAGAGGAAAACGCAGGAGCATAGGATGGGGGAAGAAGAAGAGTAGGCTAAAGGTCATTTGCTTCAAGTTGAGATTTGGGGAATCTTGAGGAGAGCAAGTTTTAAGATTTTTACATTTTTCTTTGGCCGTGACCAAAGAAATCTCTTAACAAAGCAATTTGGAATCTGAATTTCTTTGGCATGCCTCCTCAGAGCAATGAAAACGTGCAGATCATTAGTTCTTTGGTATTTTATTTCCTTTTTGTCCTATGCTGCTCCAAATACAAGGAATTTTGTTCTTGTTCGAAGTTCTCCAAAGTGACCACTATAAGACAGAAATAAGTAGTAATGTTAAAAGTTAGTCAGGTTTCCACTATAGGTAAAGAATTCCTAAAAAGAGTTTTATATTCTTTTTTTTTTTTTTATATTCTTAGGGGATATTTATTCTAATGCCAGTAAGTTGAGTAATCTAGTGTGCAAATAAATGGAGTTTTGGGAGTTTTCCGACAAAAAACAATAGTTAATGCAGTTTTCATCTTCCTGGGTAAGAGTTTCCTGGAATAATAAATTTATGTTGATGCAGACAGTCAAATAGTAAGGTCATGTTGTAGACAGCAAGTTGTGTAGATGGTTTCAGTTGTCAGCATTTCCCCCTAAACGCCCACATTTTTTTTCCTTGTTACAACTTTGGAAATTTAGGTTCACAAGCCATATGAGAAGTTGCATTAGTTTGCAAAGTTCTTCCTGTTTGCGGTGACACTTTTTCACTTAGTTGATTTAGGATTTGCTTTATCCTGTTGTCAGTTGGGATTTATTTTGAAAAAAAAAATGAAATTAAAATGCCAAACAGAGAATTTAAAGTGCATAATAGCCTCTAAAAATGAGAACATTTAGTCACAATCAACAAAACTCCTTCCATTTTAAGTCATGGTCAAAATTGGAAAGGAAAATTTAAAAGTATGATTTCTTCTTTTTCTCCCAGCCGGCATTATTAAATATAGAATGCTTAAAATTCCAGAAACAGTCTACTTTAACATGGCTTAAACAAGAATCTGTTAAGATCATTTAAAAAACCCAGAAATGTGGGGTAATCTTGTACTATATTTTCATTGTACACTTAAAAAAAAATTTTTTTTTTTGCCAAATTCAAAATCAGTTAAAAAATGCAGAGCACACTTACGTACCAATTCTGGTTGATTCTTTATCCTTTTTTGCTTATGGATGATTTGTTGAAAATAACATCTTTTGGTTTTAAAAACAATGACTTATAAAAGTTTAGAAAATTTAGAAAAGTACAAAGAAGAAAGGAAAATTTGTAAAAAATACTATTTTTTAAGAGACAGCCACTGTAGATTTCTATGCTGAGTAACAAATTACCACAAACTTAGCTGCTTAAAACAACAACACACATTTATTTTCTTACAATTTTTGTGGGTCCGAAGTCTAGGCATGGCGTATCTGGGTTCTCTGCTTCAGGGTCTCACCAGGCTGCAATCCAGGTGTTGGCTGGGTTGTGTTCTCATCTGGAGGATTGTCTAAGGGAAGAATCTGCTTCTAAACTCATTAAGATTGTGCAGAAATCATTTTCTTACGGTTGTATGATTGAAGGCCAGTTTCTTACTGGCTACTGACTAGAGGCCACCCTCAGTCCCTGGAAGCTGCCTAGCTTCCTTACCACGTGGGCTTGCATTTTCAAAGCCAGTAGAATAATTTTTCTCTCTCCAGTTCGCTAAGATAGAGTTTTCTATAATGCAACATAATCATGGGAGTGACATCTCATCATCTTTGCCATATTCAGTTGGTTAGAATTAAGTCATTCGTTCTGCCTGCATTCGAGGGTAGGAGATCATACAAGGGCATGTCAGTGGGGTCAGCTAGGGTGTATCCACTACAGCCACTTTACTATTTAGGGGTATATCCTTCCACGCTTTTTTCCAAAGGTTGTATACATACAGCACATTATAGTCACAGTGTAAACTGGTTTTTTCATTCTGGCAATATTCTTTAAAAACCTGTTTTTTTTTTTTTTAAATTTAACATTATATATATGATACATACATATGTATATGTACTATGTTTAATAATAGTACCATAATTCATAATAATAAAAAATGTGTCATCACTTATAATAGTAAAATTTATGGTTTAAAACCATTGGTTCTAACTTAAATGTCCATAAAGAAGAGATCAGTTATATAGTTTTTAATTTTATATCTCCTTTTATTGTGCATTAAGATGATTTCTGATTTTTAACTATTATAAGTAATTTTCCTATAGAAATACTTGCATAGAAGTCTTAGTGTATTAAAAAAAAAAAAGTTGCTAGGCTAGACCCGAAGCAGTGAAATTACTAGGTCGAATGTCAAGAACATTTCAAAGGCTTTGAATTTATATTCCCAAATTACCTGCCAGAATGTCAGTACCAATTTAAACTCCCACTACCCCTCCAACACTTTACCAATCTGACAAGTGAAAAATAGTATTGAGTTTTCATTTTGCTTTCTTTTCCTATGAGGGAGCAGGACATTTTCCATATGGTTTATTCTCTATTTCATTTATTCTGTTAAAATTATTTGTTCAATTGTTCATTTTTTTTTTTACTGTGTTGTAGTTGTTGGCTTTTTTTTTAAATGAAGAAAATATGCTAAAGAATATGAGAAGCATTAAATTTTTTTTTTTTTTGCAAATGAGTGGGAAATATTTCAAAGAAAAGCTTTAAAATATATAGATAATTTCAATGAATACTGGCACCTTATAACACTGCCCACTGACACACTAAAAAGTACAAAAGTTCATAACATATTGTAAGAAAAATTCATCCAGAATCTGCTCTGTTATCTTGGAGGTACCAGACATACCATATGCCGTGTCTAGGAGTTGCTATGGCAACTACTTTTAAAATTTAAGAACAGGGTAAATTGTTGCCTAAAATCTCCATAACTTAGTGAGTCAATTAAGATCTCGTCAGAGCACTGCTTTGCTCTTACTACATGGTAATGCTTTATTTCTCGTAGTTTTATAACATGTAAGGTCTCTAGATCAGAGAAGAATGTACTCATTTCTGACTGAGGAAGAAGCTGTTTATTTGGTATTTTTCTGATTAGGCATCTAATCTTTGATAAGGGGGACATAGGAAATAGCCCCTTGGAAGGTGGGCAGACTTGAGCATGTAATCATAAAGTTAAGAGAAAGTTTTAAAGCCTTGACCTCAAATGAGGTAACTGAAGTAAAGAGACTTGGTCACTGTCTTTTGACCTTGGCTGAACTGGGATCAGAACTTAGGTTTCTTGCCTCCCATTGTACCACTGCACTGGAATGTTTTCAGTTTAGTTACTTTTTAGGCTATTAAATTTATTTTTATCAAGGTAATACATTAACCCACCAAAGTGCACTTAGAGTTTCAAAATAAGATTATCAGTTTCTGGACTTTTCCCACCTCCAGCCAGCCTTTAGTTTATCAATTTTTAACACTATCTATTGAGTTTTCATAATGGTAATAAAGGTTTTAATTACTTTAATTTCTCCTCTGTCCCCTTTTCTCCTCTCTTATCCTCTCAAGATAGTTGTAGCACACTAAGTAAATCAACAATCAAATGATGAAATTATGATCTTATAAAATATTGTTAACAGCTGAAACAAGTAGATTCATTTCTCATGCAGCTTTTTGCTTTTTCCAGGGTTAATAATTGTCTCTTTTTAAATTTTCTATGTACCCATGCTATTTTTTGTTATACACTTACTAAAAAATATTTTTAAATATTGAAACTCAATCCTAAACACCACAACAGTTTAAGTCCCCACCCCAAGACATCCCTTATGAAGCCATCCTTCCTCTTGCTTCCATCTGGACTAGTTGCTTTCTAGAATGCTGCAAGCTGTCCATCTGAGACTTCCTTTAATTATTTTCATGTGTTAGAGCTCATGTTTCCTGAAATCCATGTCTTTTTCTTTCTCCTTCATTTCGCTGAAGTACATACATAACTTCCTAGAAAATAGTGTATGGGAGGTAAAATTTACAAATTTTTGCATATTTGAAAATGATTTTACTTTAATCTTATATTTGATCAATAAATTCATTGAGTACACAATTATAAGTTGGAAATAATTTTCTTTCAGAATTTTGAAGGCATAGCTACACTATTGTCTAGCATTTATATTGCTACCGAATAACATTTTCTTTATCCTGCTGTTTGAAATTTCACAATGACGAGCCTTGGTGAGGGTCTTTCTTCATTCATTATTCTGGCATTTTCTCTAGAGATTCATGTTCTTCAGTTCTGAGAGTTTCTTGTATTATATCTTGTATTATATCTGTATCCTTCTCTTTCTTCTGTTCCCTCTGTAATATCTGTTAGTATGATATGAAACCTTTAATATGAATTCTCAAAGTTTCTTTTCCTTTCTGTGTTATATTTGTCTTTTTGCCTTATTTTTTAAGATATTCACCTCATTTGATTTTCCTACCCTGCTATTAAAATTTTGAAATTTAGGCTTTCAGAGTCTTAATATGTAAGAAGTCTTTCTCTGATGATCCTATGATTTTCCCTTTTTCATAGTCTTCTATTTTTATTTCATGGATATAAATCTTCTCTTACTTCTTTAAAGATATTGTTTAGAGTCTTTAAAAGATTCTCTTTTTTCAACTCAATGTTATGTGCATTGTCTCTGTCTGCTTCAAATTCCTTTGTTATCATTACAAAAAAACCAAACCTGTTGTCATTGAGTTGATTCCAACTCATAGCAACCCTATAGGACAGAGTAGAATTGCCTCATACAGTTTCCAGGGAGTGGCTGGTGGATTAGAACTGCTGACTCTTGGATAGCAGCCACAGCACTTAACCACTATGCCACCAGTGCTCCTTGTTATCATTAGAAATCCCAAATACACTTTTTGAAAGGAAAAAAAAGTAGAATTATGAGATTTAAGTTTATTTGTTGTTGTTGTTAGGTGCTGTCAAGTTGGTTCTGACTCATAGCGACCCTATGAACAAGAGAACAAAACACTGCCCAGTCCTTTGCCTTCAGACAATCGTTGTTATGCTTGAGCCCATTGTTGCAGCCACTGTGTCAATCCATTTCAATAGATGATCTTTTTTTTTTTTTTTTTTCTACATTATCAAGCATGATGTCCTTCTCCAGGGACTGATCCCTCCTGATAACATGTTCCAAAGTATGTGAGATGAAGTCTTGCCATCCTTGCTTCTAAGGAGCATTCTGGTTGTACTTTTTCCAAGACAGATTTATTTGTTCCTTTGGTAGTCCGTGGTATATTCAATATCCTTCACAGACACCACAATTCAAAAGCGTCAATTCTTCTTCTGCCTTCCTTATTCATTGTGTAGCTTTTGCATGCAAAACACCATGGCTTGGGTTAGGCACACCTAGTCCTCAAGGTGACATCTTTGCTTTTCAACCCTTTAAAAAGGTCTTTTGCAGCAGATCTGCCTAATACAATGCATCTTTTGATTTCTTGACTGCTGCTTCCATAGGTGTTTATTGTGCATCCAAGTAAAATGAAATCTTTGATAACTTCAGTATTTTCTCTGTTTATCATGACTTTGCTTACTGGTCCAGTTGTGAGGATTTTTGTTCTGTTTATGTTGAGGTATAATCCACACTGAAGGCTGTAGTATTTGATCTTCATCAATAAGTGCTTCAAGTCCTCTTCACTTTCAGCAGGCAAGGTTCTGTCATCTGTGTAACACAGGTTATTAATGAGTCTTCCTCCAAACCTGATGCCCCATTCTTCATATAGCCCAGTTTCTCAGGTTATTTGCTCAGCACACAGGTTAAGTATGGTGAAAAGATACAACCCTGACACACGCCGTTCTGACTTTAAGCCACACAGTATTGCCTTGTTCAATTCGAACGACTGTCTCTTGATCAAAGTACAGGTTTCTCATAAGGGCAATTAAGTGTTCTGGAATTTCCATTCTTTCCAACGTTATCCATAATTTGCTATGATCCACACAGTAGAATGCCTTTTTAAAAGAGCCCTGGAGACAAAGTGGTTAAGCACTCAGCTGCTAACTCTAAAGCCAGGAGTTCAAACTCACCAGCCACTCCCAGAGAGAAAGATACGGCAGCCTGTTTCCGTAAAGATTTACAGCCTTGTGTGGTGCAATGAATTACTCAATATGGCCCTTCTAGCCATAGTCTTTGTGACTCACATACAATGATTGAGTGAGACTATGCAAATAACGTGTATGGGTACTTTGTGATAGTTAGGGTTTTATGTTAGTTTGGCTGGGCCATGATTCCCAGTATGGTGTGGCTGTCCTCCATTTTGTGATCTGATGTAATTATCCTAATTTCCCCCATTTTTTTTTTTTTAATAACTTTTATTAAGCTTCAAGTGAACGTTTACAAATCCAATCAGTCTGTCACATATAAGTTTACATACATCTCACTCCCTACTCCCACTTGCTCTCCCCCTCTTGAGTCAGCCCTTTCAGTCTCTCCTTTCTTGACAATTTTGCCTGCTTCCCTCTCTCTCTATCCTCCCATCCCCCCTCCCGACAAGAGTTGCCAACACAATCTCGAGTGTCCACCTGATATCATTAGCTCACTCTTCATCAGCGTCTCTCTCCCACCCGCTAACCAGTCCCTTTCATTTCTGATGAGTTGTCTTCGGGGATGGTTCCTGTCCTGTGTCAACTGAAGGTCTGGGGAGCATGGCCGCCGGGATTCCTCCAGTCTCAGTCAGACCATTAAGTTTGGTCTTTTTATGAGAATTTGGGGTCTGTATCCCACTGATCTCCTGCTCCCTCAGGGGTCCTCTGCTGTGCTCCCTGTCAGGGCAGTCATCGATTGTGGCCGGGCACCAACTAGTTCTTCTGGTCTCAGAATGATGTAGGTCTCTGGTTCATGCGGCCCTTTCTGTCTCTTGGGCTCTTAGTTGTCGTGTGACCTTGGTGTTCTTCATTTTCCTTTGCTCCAGGTGGGTTGAGACCAATTGATGCATCTTAGATGGCGCTTGTTAGCATTTAAGACCCCAGACGCCACATTTCAAAGTGGGATGCAGAATGATTTCATAATAGAATTATTTTGCCAATTGACTTAGAAGTCCCCTTAAACCATGGTCCCCAGACCCCCGCACTTGCTCCGCTGACCTTTGAAGCATTCATTTTATCCCGGAAACTTCTTTGCTTTTGGTCCAGTCCAATTGAGCTGACCTTCCATGTATTGAGTGTTGTCTTTCCCTTCACCTAAAGCAGTTCTTATCTACTGATTAATCAATAAAAAACCCTCTCCCACCCTCCCTCCCTCCCCCCCTCGTAACCACAAAAGTATGTGTTCTTCTCAGGTTTACTATTTCTCACGATCTTATAATAGTGGTCTTATACAGTATTTGTCCTTTTGCCTCTGACTAATTTCGCTCAGCATAATGCCTTCCAGGTTCCTCCATGTTATGAAATGTTTCAGAGATTCGTCACTGTTCTTTATCGATGCGTAGTATTCCACTGTGTGGATATACCACAATTTATTTACCCATTCATCCGTAGATGGACACCTTGGTTGCTTCCAACTTTTTGCTATTGTAAACAGAGCTGCAATAAACATGGGTGTGCATATATCTGTTTGTATGAAGGCTCTTGTATCTCTAGGGTATATTCCTAGGAGTGGGATTTCTGGGTTGTATGGTAGTTCTATTTCTGTTTAAGATAACGCCAGATGGATTTCCAAAGTGGTTGTACCATTTTACATTCCCACCAGCAGTGTATGAGAGTTCCAATCTCTCCGCAGCCTCTCCAACATTTATTATTTTGTGTTTTTTGGATTAATGCCAGCCTTGCTGGTGTGAGATGGAATCTCATCGTAGTTTTAATTTGCATTTCTCTAATGGCTAATGATCGACAGCATTTTCTCATGTATCTGTTGGCTGCCTGAATATCTTCTTTAGTGAAATGTGTGTTCATATCCTTTGCCCACTTCTTGATTGGGTTGTTTGTCTTTTTGTGGTTGAGTTTTGACAGAATCATGTAGATTTTAGAGATCAGGCGCTGGTCGGAGATGTCATAGCTGAAAATTCTTTCCCAGTCTGTAGGTGGTCTTTTTACTCTTTTGGTGAAGTGTTTAGATGAGCATAGGTGTTTGATTTTTAGGAGCTCCCAGTTATCTGGTTTCTCTTCATCATTTTTGGTAATGTTTTGTATTCTGTTTATGCCTTGTATTAGGGCTCCTAGGGTTGTCCCAATTTTTTCTTCCATGATCTTTATCGTTTTAGTCTTTATGTTTAGGTCTTTGATCCACTTGGAGTTAGTTTTTGTGCTTGGTGTGAGGTATGGGTCCTGTTTCATTTTTTTGCAAATGGATATCCAGTTATGCCAGCACCATTTGTTAAAAAGGCTATCTTTTCCCCAGTTAATTGACACTGGTCCTTTGTCAAATATCGGCTGCTCATACGTGGATGGATCTATGTCTGGGTTCTCAATTCTGTTCCATTGGTCTATGTGTCTGTTGTTGTACCAATACCAGGCTGTTTTGACTACTGTGGCTGTATAGTAGGTTCTGAAGTCAGGTAAAGTGAGGCCTCCCACTTTCTTCTTCTTTTTCAGTAGTGCTTTGCTTATCCGGGGCTTCTTTCCCTTCCATATGAAATTGGTGATTTGTTTCTCTATCCCCTTAAAATATGACATTGGAATTTGCATCGGAAGTGCGTTAAATGTATAGATGGCTTTTGGTAGAATAGACATTTTTACTATGTTAAGTCTTCCTATCCATGAGCAGGGTATGTTTTTCCACTTAAGTATGTCCTTTTGAATTTCTTGTAGTAGAGCTTTGTAGTTTTCTTTGTATAGGTCTTTTACATCCTTGGTAAGATTTATTCCTAAGTATCTTATCTTCTTGGGGGCTACTGTGAATGGTATTGATTTGGTTATTTCCTCTTCGGTGTTCTTTTTGTTGATGTAGAGGAATCCAATGATTTTTGTATGTTTATTTTATATCCTGAGACTCTGCCAAACTCTTCTATTAGTTTCAGTAGTTTTCTGGAGGATTCCTTAGGGTTTTCTGTGTATATAATCATGTCATCTGCAAATAGTGATAACTTTACTTCTTCCTTGCCAATCCGGATACCTTTTATTTCTTTGTCTAGCCTAATTGCCCTGGCTAGGACTTCCAGCACGATGTTGAATAAGAGCGGTGATAAAGGGCATCCTTGTCTGGTTCCCGTTCTCAAGGGAAATGCTTTCAGGTTCTCTCCATTTAGAGTGATATTGGCTGTTGGCTTTGCATAGATGCCCTTTATTATGTTGAGGAATTTTCCTTCAATTCCTATTTTGGTAAGAGTTTTTATCATGAATGGGTGTTGGACTTTGTCAAATGCCTTTTCTGCATCAATTGATAAGATCATGTGGTTTTTGTCTTTTGTTTTATTTATGTGATGGATTACATTAATGGTTTTTCTGATATTAAACCAGCCTTGCATACCTGGTATAAATCCCACTTGATCAGGGTGAATTATTTTTTTGATGTGTTGTTGGATTCTATTGGCTAGAATTTTGTTGAGGATTTTTGCATCAATGTTCATGAGGGATATAGGTCTATAATTTTCTTTTTTTGTAATGTCTTTACCTGGTTTTGGTATCAGGGAGATGGTGGCTTCATAGAATGAGTTGGGTAGTATTCCGTCATTTTCTATGCTTTGGAATACCTTTGGAAGTAGTGGTGTTAACTCTTCTCTGAAAGTTTGGTAGAACTCTGCAGTGAAGCCGTCCGGGCCAGGGCTTTTTTTTGTTGGGAGTTTTTTGATTACCGTTTCAATCTCTTTTTTTGTTATGGGTCTATTTAGTTGTCCTACTTCTGAATGTGTTAGTTTAGGTAGGTAGTGTTTTTCCAGGAATTCACCCATTTCTTCTAGGTTTTCAAATTTGTCAGAGTACAATTTTTCATAATAATCTGAAATGATTCTTTTAATTTCATTTGGTTCTGTTGTGATGTAGTCCTTCTCGTTTCTTATTCGGGTTATTTGTTTCCTTTCCTGTATTTCTTTAGTCAGTCTAGCCAATGGTTTATCAATTTTGTTAATTTTTTCGAAGAACCAGCTTTTGGCTTTGTTAATTCTTTCAATTGTTTTTCTGTTCTCTAATTCATTTAGTTCAGCTCTAATTTTTATTATTTGTTTTCTTCTGGTGCCTGATGGATTCTTTTGTTGCTCAGTTTCTATTTGTTCAAGTTGTAGGGACAGTTCTCTGATTTTGGCTCTTTCTTCTTTTTGTATGTGTGCATTTATTGATATAAATTGGCCTCTGAGCACTGCTTTTGCTGTGTCCCAGAGGTTTTGATAGGAAGTATTTTCATTCTCGTTGCTTTCTAAGAATTTCCTTATTCCCTCTTTGATATCTTCTATAACCCAGTCTTTTTTCAGGAGGGTATTGTTCATTTTCCAAGTATTTGATTTCTTTTGCCTAGTTGTTCTGTTATTGATCTCTAGTTTTATTGCCTTGTGGTCTGAGAAGATGCTTTGTAATATTTCGATGTTTTGGACTCTGCACAGGTTTGTTTTATGACCTAATATGTGGTCTATTCTAGAGAATGTTCCATGTGCGCTAGAAAAAAAAGTATATTTTGCAGCAGTTGGGTGGAGAGTTCTGTATAAGTCAATGAGGTCAAGTTGGTTGATTGTTGTAATTAGATCTTCCATGTCTCTGTTTAGCTTCTTACTGGATGTCCTGTCCTTCTCCGAAAGTGGTGTGTTGAAGTCTCCTACTATAATTGTGGAGGTGTCTATCTCGCTTTTCAATTCTGTTAAAATTTGATTTTTGTATCTTGCAGCCCTGTCATTGGGTGCATGAATATTTAATATGGTTATGTCTTCCTGATCAATTGTCCCTTTTATCATTATATAGTGTCCTTCTTTATCCTTTGTGGTGGATTTAAGTCTAAAGTCTATTTTGTCAGAAATTAATATTGCTACTCCTCTTCTTTTTTGCTTATTGTTTGCTTGATATACTTTTTTCCATCCTTTGAGTTTTAGTTTGTTTGTGTCTCTAAGTCTAAGGTGTGTCTCTTGTAGGCAGCATATAGATGGATTGTGTTTCTTTATCCAGTCTGTGACTCTCTGTCTCTTTATTGGTGCATTTAGTCCATTTACATTCAGGGTAATTATAGATAAATAAGTTTTTAGTGCTGTCATTTTGATGCCTTTTTATGTGTGTTGTTGACAATTTCATTTTTCCACATACTTTTTTGTGCTGAGGCATTTTTCTTAGTAAATTGTGAGATCCTCATTTTCATAGTGCTTGACTTTATGTTAGTTGAGTCTTTACGTTTTTCTTGGTTTTTATCTTGAGTTATAGAGTTGTTATACCTTTTTGTGGTTACCTTATTATTTACCCCTATTTTTCTAAGTAAAAACCTAACTTGTATTGTTCTAGATCCCCTTGTATCACTCTCCATATGGCAGTTCAATGCCTCCTGTATTTAGTCCCTCTTTTTGATTATTGTGATCTTTTACCTATTGACTTCCATGATTCCCTGTTATGTGTATTTATTTATTTTTTTTAATTAATCTTAATTTGTTTGTTTTTGTGATTTCCCTGTTTGAGTTGATATCAGGACGTTCTGTTTTGTGACCTTGTGTTGTGCTGATATCTGATATTATTGGTTCTCTGACCAAACAATATCCTTTAGTATTTCTTGTAGCTTTGGTTTGGTTTTTGCAAATTCTCTAAACTTGTGTTTGTCTGTAAATATCTTAATTTCGCCTTCATATTTCAGAGAGAGTTTTGCTGGATATGTGATCCTTGGCTGGCAGTTTTTCTCCTTCAGTGTTCTGTATATGTCGTCCCATTCCCTTCTTGCCTGCATGGTTTCTGGTGAGTAGTCAGAACATATTCTTATTGATTCTCCCTTGAAGGAAACCTTTCTTTTCTCCCTGGCAGCTTTTAAAATTTTCTGTTTATCTTTGGTTTTGGTGAGTGTGATGATAATATGTCTTGGTGTTTTTCTTTTTGGATCAATCTTAAATGGGGTTCAATGAGCATCTTGGATAGATATCCTTTCGTCTTTCATGATGTCAGGGAAGTTTTGTGTCAGGAGTTCTTCAACTATTTTCTCTGTGTTTTCTGTCCCCTCTCCCTGTTCTGGGACTCCAATCACCCGCAGGTTATCCTTCTTGATAGAGTCCCACATAATTCTTAGGGTTTCTTCATTTTTTTAAATTCTTTTATCTGATTTTTTTTCAGCTATGTTGGTGTTGATTCCCTGGTCCTCCAGATGTCCCAGTCTGCATTCTAATTGCTCGAGTCTGCTCCTCTGACTTCCTATTGCGTTGTCTAATTCTGTTGTTTTATTGTTAATATTTTGGATTTCTACATGTTGTCTCTCTATGGATTCTTGCAACTTATTAATTTTTCCACTATGTTCTTGAATAATCTTTTTGAGTTCTTCAACAGTTTTATCAGTGTGTTCCTTGGCTTTTTCTGCAGTTATCCTAATTTCATTTGTGATATCATTAAGCATTCTGTAAATTAGTTTTTTATATTCTGTATCTGATAATTCCAAGATTGTATCTTCATTTGGGGAAGATTTTGATTCTTTTGTTTGGGGGGTTGGAGAAGCTGTCATGGTCTGCTTCTTTAAGTGGTTTGATATGGATTGTTGTCTCCGAGCCATCACTGGGAAACTAGTTTTTCCAGAAAATCTGCTTAAAAAAAAAATGCAGTCAGATCCCTATCCGAGTTCTCCCTCTGGCTCAGGCTATTCATATGTTAATGAAGCTGCCTGCGTCCAGTCCAAATCCCTGCAGGACGGTTCCCCGGCTCGGACGCTGCTCTTTCTGCTCCAAGACCAGTCACTGCCTCCCGGGGACTTCTCCTACTGGCTGCGTCCCACGCCGCCCGTGGAACCGGCTGGTCCCCCTCCCGGGGTTACTTCAGGGGGGTGGAGCAGCTCTCTGTGCTTGTGCCGTACCTGACTGGTACACTGGCTCCAGGCTCTGGAAACAATCGCTGCTTCCCCGTATTAGTTCGTTCTCCATCTCTAAATCTGTGTTTGTTGTTCAGGGTTCGTAGATTGTTATGTATGTGATCGATTCACTTGTTTTTACGAGTCTTTGTTGTAAGAGGGATCCGAGGTAGCGTCTGCCTAGTCCGCCATCTTGGCTCCGCCTCCATTTCCTCCATTTTTGTGTTGTAAATCCTAACGTCTGTATGTTAATGAGGCAGGATTAGTGTGGGGTGTATCTTGAGTCATAACCTTGCGAGAATTGGGTCCCACCCTTATCCAAGCCATGCCATTCCTTGGGTTGGGGCCTGCATCCAATGTATATATGTGGGTGCTCTGGCAGGGCTCTCTCTTTCTCTGCATCTGCATCTTGAGTCTGGTTTGTCACTGTTTGACCCCCGGTTCTTGGGATTTGAGGCAGTGGCCTACCATCTGGCCAGCAGACTCTGGGATTCACCAGTTTCTGCAGCCCCATAGCCCAGTAGCCTATCTTCTGACCTGATTCGCCAGCTTCTGCAGCCTGTGAGCCAGCAGCCTTGTCATCTGACATGCTGATTTGAGTTCGTCTGCCCTTGCAGCCATATGAGTCAGAAGAAGCCTGTGCCTGACCTATGGATTTGGGACTTGCCAGCCGCTACAACCACATGAGCTGTTTCCTTGATACGTGTCTTGAGTTCTGTGAGATGTGGGAGCGAATTACTGGACCCAAATATGGTAGAGAGAGTACTGAAGGGAGGAGGAGTAGTTAATGTTACAGATGATGGAGTGGTGCAGTAATTTGGAAAAGTTGGATATTTGGGACATCTTTAACCTTTGCCTCATAGGAACCAATTTTGTGCTGAGTCTTATAAAATTATTCATTCACCTTGGAAACCCTCTGAAGCAGTTCTACTCTGTTCTATAGGGCCACTGAGCAGGAATCAACTCGATGGCAACCGGTATCCTTATTTATCATTAAACTAGTATTTGGTCTCTCATATTTATCATTATGAGAGACAAATACTAAACTATTGAAGTATGATTAAGAATTTTTTATAAAGAAAGTTACTAAATGGCAGTGATTATGAATTTTACCTTTGTTTTCCACAATGCATACATGTAAATAAACCTTTTAAAGTGCTTATAGGACTTTACAAGGAGACTTGGTGGTGCAGTAGGTAAGTGCTTGGCTGCTAACTGAAAGGTTAGAAGTTTGAACCCACCAGCAACTCCATGGAAGAAAGATGTGGTATGCTGCTTCTGTAAAGATCAGAGCTCTGGAAACCTTATGAGACAGTTTTACTGTGTCCTATAGGGCTGCTATGAGTCAGAATAGATTCGACAGCAATGGGTTTGGTTTGGCTTATAGGATTCTACACACTTTGGCAGGTACCTTATAGAAGTAGAAAACTATTGTTATTTCTTGGTACTTTCTACCCACCATACAGTTTCTTTTATCTCATTCTAAAGCTTCCTGTTCAAAATCTGTGCTGAGAATTTTTACTGGTTCTTTCCTTACCTTTTCATCTTCAGTGGTAATTTCTTAACCAACCTCTCTTTCCATCATATTATATAGTATATAATGAAAAGGTCAGGGCAAATGAGTTATAAATCTTCATATAATTGAATATGAAATGAAACATTTCTTATGTGAGTCATTATAATAAAACATTGTTAAGGTGCTCTTAAATATAAAAATCTCTGCCTCTGGTAAGCCTGGGGAATGAATAGATGAATTGTGGGTTATATTACACAAAAGGAGGGAAATGCGTTCTAATCTATACTGCAAATTTTGTTCTCTTTGGCTCAGTAAAATTCTGGAAAAAATGTTTTAAATTAATCTGTTCCTATAATGATTTTTTTTTATAATGATAATCAAAGAAAGAAGACCTTTACAGTTGTGACAATCATTTCCTGTTTTTGTTTTTTTCCTAGTACTTGGACTTAACAGTTCTAATTTCACCTTTAAAATGACAAAATTTCTTTCATTAGTTGTTCAACCCTACCAGAACAACTAATGAAAGGAAGAGAAATTGGTCTTTGCTTTCCAGAAAGTTTAAAAATGGAGATCAGAGGACTAAATGGCCACTTTCAAAATATTTGTTGTTAAATTTCGTTGTTTTAAAGGTGAAATTAGAACTGTTAAGTCCAAGTGCTGAGAAAAACAAAAACAAAAATAGGAAATGATTGCTACAACTGTAAATCTATTCTTTCTTCCATCACCATTATAGGAACAGATAACTTTAAAACATGTTTTCCAGAATTTTGCTGAGCCGAAATGAACAAAATTTACAGTTTAGAGTAGAACGCATTTCACTCCTTTTTGTGTAATATAACCCATAGATAATCTGTTCATTTCCCAGACTTACTAGAGGTACGGATTTTTATATTTAAGAGCGCCTTAACAATGTTTTATTATAATGACTCGCATAAGAAATATTTCATTTCATATTCTGTTATATGAAGATTTATAACTTATTTGCCCTGACTTTTCACTAGATACTATATAATCTGTCATTTTATTATAGTTGAAATATATGGCCTTGGTGACAGAAACAATGCCAGAGATTGCGGGATAGAATTTTGCAAGACCAATGCTCTGTTCATTGCAAATACTTTTTTTTTTCCTTGCTAACATATTTTATTATCATTTATATTTTTAAAAATTTTATTTTGTTGTTGTTGTTGAGAATATGCACACTAAAACATACACCAATTCAACAGTTTCCATATTACAATTCAGTGACGTTGTCATTCACGGTTTGTAATAGAATGGAATATTTAGATTTATACTTAACTTCCTGGACCACTAATGAGGTTGAATATATTTTCATAGATTTATTAGCTAATTATATTTATTTTGAAAAGTTATTTGTGTATATGTCTACTAATTTTCTATTGTTTGTCTTTTATTAAATCTTTAGAACTCTTACTACATGTCCTTTGCTATTTATGTGCATGTACTGTGGTTGTCTTTTGACTTTGATTTGTATTTTATATAGTCAGTCTCTTTCCTATATGATTCTGGATTTCATGCCATGCTCAGAAAGACCCTCTCCACCCCAAGATTATTAACATAGTCCATATTTTTTTCTAGTTACTTTTAAAGCATTTATAGCAAATACCTTTTTCAACAACATAAACGGTGACTGTACATGTGGACCTCGCCAGACGGAATACATAGGAATCAAATCGACTATATTTATGGAAAGAGATGATGGAGAAGTTCAATAGCATCAGTTAGAACAAGGCCGGGGCCAACTGTGGAACAGACCATCAATTGCTCATATGCTAGTTCAAGTTGAATCTGAAGAAAATTGAAACAAGTCCATGAAAGCCAACATAAAACCTGAGTGTATCCCATCTAAACTTAGGGACCATCTCAAGAATAGAGTTGACACATTGAGCACTAAGGACCAAAGATCAGATGAGTTGTGGGATGATATCAAAGACATCATACATGAAGAAAGTAAAAGGTCATTAAAAAGACAGGAAAGAAAGGAAAGACCAAAAGGGTTGTCAGGAGAGACCCTGAAACTTGCTTTTGAACATAGAGTGGCTAAAGCTAATGGAAGAACTGATGAAGTAAAAGAGCTGAATTTCAAAGGGCATCTCGAGAAGACAAAGTAAAATATTACAATGAAATGTACAGAGAGCTGGAGTTAGAAAACCAAAGAAAGGAACATGCTTGGCATTTCTCAAGCTGAAAGAACTGAAGAAAAAAATTCACACCTCAAGTTGCAATATTGAAGGATTCTATAGGCAAAATGTTGAATGATATAGGAAGTATCAAGAGAAGATGGAAGGAATGCACAGAGTCACTGTACCGAAAAGAATTGGCTGACATTCAACCATTTAAGGAGGGAGCATATGATCAAGAACTGATGGTATTGAAGGAAGAAGTCCAAGCTGCACTGAAGGCATTGGCAAAAAATAAGGCTTCAGGAATTGACAGAATACCAATTGAGATGTTTCAACAAACAGATGCAACAGTTTTAGATGCTCACTTGTCTGTGCCAAGAAATTTGGAAGAGAGTTACCTGGCCAACTGACTGGAAGAGATCCATATTTGTACCTATTCTAAAGAAAGGTGATCCAACAGAATGTGGAAATTATCAAACAATATGATTAATATCACATGCAAGAAAAATTTTCTGCAGATAATTCAAAAGTGTTTACAACAGTACATTGACAGGGAACTGCCAGAAACTCAAGCTGGATGTGGAACTATGTGGAATGAGGGATATCATTGCTGACATCAGATGAATCTTGGCTAAAAGCAGAGAATACCAGAAATATCTTTACCTGTGTTTTACTGACTATGCAAAGGCATTCAACTGTGTGGATCATAACAAATTATGGATAACATTGTGAAGAATGAGAATTCCAGAACACTTAATTGTGCTCGTGGTGAACTTGTACATAGGTCAAAAGGCAGCTGTTTGAACAGAACAGGAGGATACTGTGTAGTTTAAGTTAAGGAAAGGTGTGTGTCAGGGTTATATCCTTTCGCCATACTTGTTTAATGTGTATGCTGAGAAAATAATGCAAGAAGGTGAACTATATGAAGAAGAACATGGCATCAGCATTCGAGGAAGACTCAATGACAACCTACAATATGCAGATGACACAACCTTGCTTGCTGAAAGTGAAGAGGACTAGAAGCAATTAGTGCTGAAGATTAAAGACTACAGCCTTCAGTATGAATTCTATGTAACATAAAGAAGACAAAAATCCTCACTAGACCAATAAGCAACATCATGATAAACGGAAAAAAGATTGAAATTGTCTAGGGCTTCATTTTACTTGAATCCACAATCAATGAACATGGAAGTAGCAGTCAAGAAATCAAAGGATTTATTGCATTGGACAAATCTGCTGCAAAAGACCTCTTTAAGTGCTGAAAAGCAAAGACGTCGCTTTGAGGACTAGGGTGGGCCTGACCCAGACGATGGTGTTTTCCTTTGCCTCTTATGCACGTGAAAGCTGGACAATGAATAAGGAAAACTGAAGAAGAATTGATGCATTTGAATTATGGTGTTGGCGAAGAGTACTGAATAAGAGTGAGAATTGAATAATTGAAGAAGAATGAACAAATCTGTCTTGGAAGAAGTATAGCCAGATTGGTCCTTAGAAGCAAAGATGGTGAGACTTCATCTCATGTACTTTGGACATGTTATCAGGAGGGACCAGTCCCTGAAGAAGAACAATATACTTGGTAAAGTAGAGGGTCAGCGAAAAAGAGGAAGACCATCAACGAGATGGATTGACAAAGTGGCTACAACGATGGGCTCAAGTATTGCAATAGTTGTGAGGATAGCACAGGACCAAGCAGAGTTTCTTTCTGTTGGGCATAGGGTCACTATGAGTCCAAGCTGACTCGATGGCACCTGACAATAGTTGGCTCCTTTGTAAATGTGTGATATTAAGAGTTAACTCTTCTTTTGAAGTCTATTTAAAAAGTGAACCAAGTTAGTTCTCGGCACTTTTTGGTTTAATCAATGCAAGAGATATATCTCTCCACCTGAAGTTGGTAAAGCAGCGATCCACTGCTTCTCCTCACTCTTTCCCAGCGTTTTCGCCCACTCTTTTCCTGGAGTTTCTCTGCATCATTTGGTTATGGTGAATGGATGAAAAGCAATAGAAGTGGGGAAATATAGGAAGTGATGAAGCTGAAGGTAGGTAAGGGTGTATTCAGTGTCTACTTAGTGTATACTCAGATATACTGTGACCCTTCTGGCTCTAGGAAAATCCTGAGCAGAGCGTATTAATAACAGGATCATAGTTTGTTTCCTGTTCTGAGCAAGCAATCTCAGGTGATGGACTATTCATAGTGTAGTTAGTTGGGCTATTTTAAGCAGTTGTTTTCACCTTCCCCATGTGCCTGGCACTTGTCATTTGTTAAATGGGGGTAATGCCTACCTCAGAGCACTGTTTTGAAGATTGCAATTAGCTAATGGATTTGAAAATACTGCAGCAAGTTAAAAATGTTCAACACAAGGCATCTAACATATGCTTCAGGGGCTCTGTACTGTTTTAATGGGTGGGAGGTGAGTCTGCTTGGGCACCTGCCGGGCCAAGATCAGTCACTGTTCCCCACAGAAATGGCTGGGTGTGGTTGGCCCGGAAACATGAAATTGCACACGCCTCAACGCAGGGCTGGGATCCCTAAGGCTATGGGTAAGTTTATTTTTTCTTTGTTTTGTTTTCTTTTGATTTCGGAGCATCTGCTGACATAATTCTCATTCTTGGAAAAGATAGTAAGAAAAAGGACTCCCTGTATTTAAGCAGAAAGGGTCATCTTTCACTCCAGACCACCCCTTCTTATTCTCTTTCCCTTTAACCACCTTCTTTTCAAAGGGTATTTTTTTCTACATATCAAATTTATGAAGCTCTGGTGGCACAGTGGTTAAGAGCTTGCCTGCTAACCAAGAGGTTGGCAGTTTGAATACACCAGCTGCTCCTTGGAAACTCTATGTGGCAGTTCTACTCTGTCATGTTTGGTCCCTTTTACCACCTTCTTTTTAAAGGGTATTTTTCCCACAAAATCAAATTTATAAAAAATGTTAATAGTTTAGGATGAAATACTTGGGTTCAGCAATCCCAGAAAAGCCTTATGCTAAGATACCTCTGGTAATAAGTTATCAAACAAAAGAAAATAAAACCTTGACACAAACAGTTCATTGCGTTATAAGCAGCTCACACAAGTCACTGAGGACCCAGGTCCCTTCAATCTCTCTGCTGTGCCATCTTCAGCACGGGTTTCCTGTGGAGACGAGTTCTGTTCACATTCGAAGGGTGCAGTAGTTCCAAGCTTCCTATCTAGACCCGGTGACCTGCAGGGCAAGGTGAGGGGCTATCTCTTTCCTGAGTCTTTTTTTTTTTTTTTTTATTAACTTTTATTGAGCTTCAAGTGAACATTTACAAATCAAGTCAGACTGTCACATATAAGTTTATACACACCTTACTCCGTACTCCCACTTGCTCTCCCCCTAATGAGTCAGCCCGTCCAGTCTCTCCTTTCGTGACAATTTTGCCAGCTTCCAACTCTCTCTATCCTCCCATCCCCACTCCAGACAGGAGATGCCAACACAGTCTCAAGTGACTACTTGATATAATTAGCTCACTCTTCATCAGCATCTCTCCACCTACCCACTGTCCAGTCCCTTTCATGTCTGATGAGTTGTCTTCGGGGATGGTTCCTGTCCTGTGCCAACAGAAGGTTTGGGGACCATGACCGCCGGGATTCCTCTAGTCTCAGTCAGACCATTAAGTATGGTCTTTTTATGAGAATTTGGGGTCTGCATCCCACTGATCTCCTGCTCCCTCAGGGGTTCTCTGTTGTGCTCCCTGTCAGGGCAGTCATCGATTGTGGCCGGGCACCAACTAGTTCTTCTGGTCTCAGGATGATGTAGGTCTCTGGTTCATGTGGCCCTTTCTGTCTCTTGGGCTCTTAGGTGTTGTGTGACCTTGGTGTTCTTCATTCTCCTTTGCTCCAGGTGGGTTGAGACCAATTGATGCATCTTAGATGGCCGCTTGTTAGTATTTAAGACCCCAGACGCCGCATTTCAAAGTGGGATGCAGAATGTTTTCATAATAGAATTATTTTGCCAATTGACTTAGAAGTCCCCTTAAACCATGGTCCCCAAACCCCCGCCCTTGCTACGCTGACCTTTGAAGCATTCATTTTATCCCGGAAACTTCTTTGCTTTTGGTCCAGTCCAGTTGAGCTGACCTTCCATGTATTGAGTATCGTCCTTCCCTTCACCTAAAGTAGTTCTTATCTACTAATTAATCAATAAAAAACCCTCTCCCACCCTCCCTCCCTCCCCCCCTCGTAACCACAAAAGTATGTGTTCTTCTCAGTTTATGCTATTTCTCAAGATCTTATAATAGTGGTCTTATACAATATTTGTCCTTTTGCCTCTGACTCATTTCACTCAGCATAATGCCTTCCAGGTTCCTCCATGTTATGAAATGTTTCAGAGATTCGTCACTGTTCTTTATCGATGCGTAGTATTCCATTGTGTGAATATACCACAATTTATTTAACCATTCATGCGTTGGTGGACACCTTGGTTGCTTCCAACTTTTTGCTATTGTAAACAGAGCTGCAATAAACATGGGTGTGCATATATCTGTTTGTGTGAAGGCTCTTATTTCTCTAGGGTATATTCCTAGGAGTGGGATTTCTGGGTTGTATGGTAGTTCTATTTCTAACTGTTTAAGATAACGCCAGATAGATTTCCAAAGTGGTTGTACCATTTTACATTCCCACCAGCAGTGTATGAGAGTTCCAATCTCTCCGCAGCCTCTCCAACATGTATTATTTTGTGTTTTTTGGATTAATGCCAGCCTTGTTGGAGTGAGACGGAATCTCATCGTGGTTTTAATTTGCATTTCTCTAATGGCTAAAGATCGGGAGCATTTTCTCATGTATCTGTTAGCTGCCTGAATATCTTCTTTAGTGAAGTGTGTGTTCATATCCTTTGCCCACTTCTCGATTGGGTTGTTTGTCTTTTTGTGGTTGAGCTTTGACAGAATCATATAGATTTTAGAGATCAGGCGTTGGTCGGAGATGTCCTAGCTGAAAATTCTTTCCCAGTCTGTAGGTGGTCTTTTTACTCTTTTGGTGAAGTGTTTAGATGAGCATAGGTGTTTGATTTTTAGGAGCTCCCAGTTATCTGGTTTCTCTTCATCATTTTTGATAATGTTTTGTATTCTGTTTATGCCTTGTATTAGGGCTCCTAAGGTTGTCCCTATTTTTTCTTCCATGATCTTTATCGTTTTAGTCTTTATGTTTAGGTCTTTGATCCACTTGGAGTTAGTTTTTGTGCTTGGTGTGAGGTATGGGTCCTGTTTCATTTTTTTTGCAAATGAATATCCAGTTATGCCAGCACCATTTGTTAAAAAGACTATCTTTTCCCCAACCTGAGTCTTTTTTACAAGTGAGGAATGCTTTTCCAGAAGCACCCAGTGGACTTCTCCTCACATCTCAGCAATGAACGGGGTCGTGTGCCAATTCCAAACCAATAACTGAAATGAGAAATGGGTTGCTATGACTGATTTAGACACATCATCTTGCTGAGTCAACCACAATCACCACTTGAAGCATGATTTTTGTCTAACTTTGAGTTGGAAATCCTGTAACATTTTGATACTGGATTCAAGTTCTCTTTTGATGGCTATAGTGAAACTCTGCAATTACACATTCAATGATAATGTGAATTCATATATATAACACAATTTGAGTGGATTCCTGTTTTCTGTACAGCTCTCATTTTCAAATTGGGTGGGGTAAGTTCTTATCTTCTGAGGAGGGAGGAGGAATGTAGCGTGTAGGGGAGGGGAGGGCTGGGTGGGTGTATCCAGGTAGTTCTTCTGGGGAAGCAGAAGCAAAACGTAGAGCCATATACTGTCAGTATTTTTTCTATCCAGTTTCTTTTGATCAGACTTATGAGATAGATGCCAAGCAACAAGAGTGTTCTGGGACTCCTGTCACTCTTCTTTCAGTCCCAGCTAGCCACAGAGTTCAGAATTGTCTCCACAGAAATTTAAGGTGGAGTAGAAAATCACAACCAGTTGTAGACAAAATACAATCAGGACCAGGATGAATTTGGAAGGCATATCCGGGGTCCCAGGAACTTCTGGTTAACTAGCCACTTTTGGTCATTTCACTGACTTCACAATAATGCAACGTGCATTTTACGTGATTACGGTTTTGGATTTCGTTTATTGTGTTATGGCAGAAATTTCCTGCATTTCGTTCCTTGTCTTCATACTGGTAGGGTAGCACAGTGGAAAGAAGCCTGACAAGATACAGATGTCTCCCCTAACTTGGAGACATTAGTGCTTCTTCCTATATGTGTTTCAGAAATTCTGAACCTGGTGAAGGAAGAGGAGGTAATAGGACAGAAGAAAGAGCAAAGAGCAAGCCACAAAGGTTCAGAGGCTATGGGACTTTGCTACAGAGATATTATCAGAAAGACTTTCCTTTAGAGATTCTTTCCAAATAATATAGTTATCAGGAAAGAAACCATAATTTGCCATGGCTAAAACATTAAAAGAAAGCACGAAAAATTTCTGCTAAGCAATGGAAAGTTATTCAGATATGGACATAAACAAACTAGTTTGTACAAATAGTAAAACAGAAAGGTAACTGTATAACTTTGGCGTCATTGGTTGATTTATAACATTTTAACATTCTTCGTATTTTCAACTTTGATGAAACGTGATTTTTACGCTGATGCAGAATAGAACGGAAACTTGTAGTACCTAATTTATGTAACTAATTTCATGTGTATGTGTTTATGGTTTTAAAACTGATTCTTTTAAAACTATCTTTATTGGGATATAACTTACATAACAAAGAAGTCACCCATTTTAAATGTAAAAGTCAATGATTTTTGGTAAATTTATAAAAATTTTGGTAAATTTCACCATGACCCAGTTCTAAAACATTTTCATCACCCAAAAAGTTCCCTTGCATCCATTTGCAGTCAATTCTCACCCATCTCCAGCCCCAGGCAGCCATTGATTTGCTCTCTGTCTCTAAACATTTGTCTGGCTTTTTTTCACTTGTAATACAGTTTTGGTGGTTCTTGCAAGTTGTGTTGTGTATCAGAAGTTCATTCTTTTTCATTGCTCAGTAGTATTTTCTTGATGAATATACCACGTTTGGTTTTCCATTTCCCAGTTAATGAAGATTTGGCTTGCTTCCAATATTTGGCTATTATGAATAATGCCACTGTTGGCATTTTTGTACAAGTTTTTGTGTGGATGTGTTTTCTGATTTCTCTTGGGTATATACCTGAATGTGGAATTAATTCTTTTTTTTTTTTATGGTGTTACGTGGAGTCCCTGGGTGGTACAAACTGTTAACATGGTCACTGCGAACTTAAAGATTAGAGTTTGAGTCCGCTCAGAGACTTGGTGATCTGCTCCCAAAAAATCAGCCGTTGAAAACCCTATAGAGTACAGTTCTACTTTGACACACATGGTGTCTCCAGGAGTTAGAATTGACTTGACAGCAGCTGGTTTTTAATTGCTATGGTGTTATGAATTGAATTGTGTCCTCCCACTCAAAAAAAAATAAGTCAAACTCCTAACCCCTATACCTATAAATGTGGCCCTATTTGGAAATAGTGTTTTTCTCGTTATGTTAATAGGACCTGCTGAAGTAGGATGAGTCCTAAATCTAACCCCTTCTGAATGATGTCTTATGAAAAGGACACACACTCACACACACACAGACAAGACAGATGCCATGTGAAGATCCCTCTAAAGCAACCAAGGAACACCTAGGGCTATAGAAGCTAAAAGAAACAAGGATCTTCTCCTAGAGCCGAGAGGGAGAGAGCCTACCCCTGCAGATGAAAATACATTTCTGCTCTTTAAAGCCGCCCATTTGTGTTCTTTTTTGTTATGGCAGCACTAGGTTTCGAAGACATATGATAACTCTAGGTTTAACCTTTAAAGAAACTGTCAAACTGATTTCCAAAATGACTGTACCATTTCAGATTCTTACCAGCAAAGCATGAGGGTTCTAATTTTTCAGTATCCTTGCCAAATATATCTGGTACCATGACTCTTTTCTATTAGTCATTCTAATGCGTGGGAATGGTATCTCACTGTGGTTTTCATTTGTATTTTTCTAATGACTGATGATGTTGTAATTGTTTTCATGTGCTTATTAGCCATTTGTATATCTTCTTCGGTAACATTTTTTTTTTCCCACAACTTTTGACTATTTTTAATTGGATTGCTTTACTTCTTCCTACTGATATGTAAGAATTCTTTATATATCATGGATATAAGTTTTTTTTTCCCCCCAGATATATGACCTGCATATACTTTCTCCAAGTCTGTAGTTTGTCCTTTCATTTTCCTATTGGTGCCTTTTGAAAGTCAAAGTTTTTAATTTTGGTGAAGTCCAATTCATCATTTTTTTCTTTTATGGATCATGCTTTTGGTATCATACCTAAGCAATCTTTCCCTAATCCAAGGTTTTCTTCTAAAAGTTTTACAGTTTTTTGTCTAACAATTAGGCCTATGGTCTTTTTTGAGTTAATTTTTATGTAGGGTGTAATGCAAAGGGTCTAAGTTCATTTTGTTGCATGCACATATCCACTTGTTCCAGCACTGTTTGTTGAAAATCCATAGTGCTCCCACCAAATCAACTGACCATAAATGTAAGGGTTTATTTTCGGTCTCTGAATTTTTTTTCCATTGATCTATACATCTTCCTTCACACTCACCATACTGTCTTCATTACTGTAGATTTATAGTAAATTTTGAAATTGAATGTAAACTTGCCAAATTTGTTCTTTCTGGAAATTGTTTAGGCTCTTCTAGGTCCTTTGCATTTCCACATAAATTTTAAGATCAGCTTGTCAGTTTCTACAAAGAAGAACAAATTTGCACACTTACACTACCTGATTTCTAAATTCTTCCAATTAGCACTAAACTTTTTGTTCACATAGATTTTTATTACGTTCTCAAGGTCTTGGCACTAAGATTAGCCTTAGGGCTTATAAGAATCCTCTCCTATGAACTACATCAATCAGTGAATGAATACTTATAGGTTTTACAGTTCATTTAAAGAGATAAGAAATTGCAGGAGGTAGGAGGTCCTAACAGTGGTTTATCTGGAAAAAAAAAAAAAGAAGAAACACAAGCCTGACTTTAGAACCTGCTTGAGATTGGTGCTTGATAGACTTTATTTCTGTTTGACTGTTTCTCTTTTAAGTCCCCTAGGATTTTTTTGGAGGGGCCCTTGTGGCGGAGTGGTTAAGTGTTTGGCTGCTAACCAAAAAGGGTTGGCAGTTTGAAGCTACCAGCTGCTCCTTGGAAACCCTATGGGGCAGTTTTACTCTGTCTTATAGGGTCACTAGGAGGTGGAATCGACTTGATGGCAATGGGTTTGGTCTGATTTGGGTTTAGGGGTCCTTGGAGGTAATGGTGAGGAGTTTGTTTGGCTTTTATTGTTGATAATACAAAGGTATTTAATCAAGGAAGAGGCATGATCAGAGTTGTTGTTTATACAGACAATTCTCAGAGTAATAATGTGTGGGAGTGCATGGAAAAGGAAGAGACTAGGGACAGGAAAACCGATTAAGAGTCAAATTCAGTAATCCAGGCCAAGTGGTTTCCAAATTTTAGTGTATGCCAGAATCACCTAGAGGTCTTGTTAAAACAGATATTGTCCTCACTCCTAAAGTTTTAGATTAATAGATCTGGGGTAGGGCTTGAGGTTTTGTATTTCTAACAAGTTCCGTGGTGAGCTGATGCTGTTGGTTCACTTTGAGAGCCATTGGTCCAGGCAAAGGAAATAAGCACATGAATTAGAATACAGGCAATAGGATTGGAAAGGTGTCAGTGTGGCAAAATCCATATGCCTTAGTGATTCTAGGATATGGAGTATGAAGCTGGAAATCAAGATAACAGAATTCAGACCTGGGTGATTTGTGGTCCTTTTAGTAGAGCTAGTTGTAGAAGGTTAGTTGGAGAGGTAGGATGATGATGAATTTATTTTGGACACTGAATTTGGGATGTTAGAAAGCCACTTAGGGGTAGACTCTCAGCAAGCATTTGCAAACGCGGGCTTCTAATCTGCAACTGGGTGGGATAGAAACGGGAATTATGAAGCCACCATTGCAGAGTTGACCTCGTGACCATGGGAATGGTTGAGGCTGCAGTGGAACTGAGAGGTTCAGAGCCAAGAATAGAAATTTGGAGATTCTTACCTTCTGGAAATGAGAGGAGTAGCAAACAGGGGAGTGGCCAGGGAGGTGCAGCGTCACAGTGTGCAAAGGAAGAGAAAGGGTGAACAAAGGGCCAACAGGGTCGTACCCTGCAGAACAAGATGAATGCCCTCCAACACCATTAGATTCTGTGATGAGGTTATGGGCGAGCTTTAAGAAAGAAATTTCAGCAAAGCAGGAGGCTGAGACAAGATTATAAAATCTTAAGGAGCAAGTAAATGGTTTCAGAGAGGAGATTCGTGTTGTTGGGTGCCATCGAGTTAATTTTCAAATCATAGACACCCTAGGTGACAGAGTAGAGCTGCCCCATAGGCTTTTCTAGGCTGCAATCTTTATGGGAGCAGATCTTTGGGTCTTTTTCCTGCAGAGTAAGTAAGAAGTTGAAACAAATGGAAATCCCGAAGATAGTATTTAAAAAGTCCTGAAAACTCAATGAGTTCATATGTGCCCCTCTCGACAGAAGGGGCTAACTCTACATTTTAAGGGAGCTAGTATATATATATATTTTTTTTTTAGTATCCGAGAGTTTAGTATCTGAGAGTTTGGTACAGCCAGAGAAGAGCTGTGCAAAGAGCTGTGCGTAGCAGTGAGCTGAGGACCAATCAATAGCAAGCAAGACAGGGAGCTGTGGTTTAGCAAATACAAATCGCATCGAGTACATGGAAAAAAGAAAGATGTGGATATAGAAAAACAGAAAAAGGGGAACAAAAAGAACCAAAATGTGTCATTGAGGGGTATTTTGAGGGATACACTAGTAGGGACAGAATTGTCTTAACCGGTTACTTGATCATCTAGTGATGAAAAGAGGGGATATTTGTATTGCCAGAATTTACTCATATATATCTGATTCTTTGTTAAGAATACTAAAAATTAACAGCACTTTCCTTCACTGTCAATTGCTGTTCATAGGAGCCTAAAATAATGCAACAAAATAATTATTACTGAGGTACTCTCAGTACTACTGAGACTTTCCTAGTACCCTAAGTGTAGTAATGTGATCTGACTTTGCAAGTACCACTGGTATTTTCTGAAAGGGCTGTAGGGCTGAGACTGGTAAGAACAGTGGGAAACACCCACATAACCCGATGAAAGAGGAGTCTAGATTCAGTTCTTATAAAAATAAACAATACAAAAATACAGAAAAGTACTTTTGTCATCATTTTTGCCCCCTTCCCCTCTTTAAGGACATTGGAAACAGTAGTTAGAAACAGATGTGACTTCACACCAGATCCTATGATTTTTTTCAGGCAGAGAGAAGACATTTCTTTAGCCTATCTTTTTATCTGCTCGCTTAGTGTACATTAAAGAACTGATGTTCGCAGTATAGCTGATAGCTAGTGGAAATGAAATCATCTGTATTGACACATTTGAAAGTTTCACATCTTTTTCCACTTAACATGCTAACGTGATAATTACTAGACTGATGATTTTTCCAGTGACACATCTCCTTTGTCAATATTTAGACCTGTGTATAGAAAGCTTATCTAACACACCTGGCTAATTTTCACTTAATTTAAAAATAAATGGAACATGTTTAGCTTGCAGGGTTAGAACAAAGAAAAAAAGCTTTCATAAATAATTTTCTCAAAACACTTCTATGGTAATAAGAAAATGACTCTAAAAAGATTTTTTTTTTCATTAAATGTATTTGATCAGATTTTAAAATCTTAGTGAAAGGATGTGTTAAGATCATCTTATGGATTTTGAGGCTGTTAGGAAAATTCTTCGGGAACTTACAAAAATCACTTGTAATATTCAGGGAAATCGCTGCTTTAGATTTTGCAGCTTTGAAAAGCTATCTCAGAATTTGGTTTACTTCTTGTTTTGAAATGCCCCGTTTGTAATCAATCATTACAATGCATTATAACTTTGATAACTCAGAAGAATCTTGGTTTTAATTTAGTGTCTTGGAAGATTAAACCTTTTTATAGGTAAACTCTTCTAGGATAAACTCAAGGTGACTTTGAGATCTCTCTAGGACTCTCTAAGATTTTGTGAGTCAGCTGATTCAAACTTAATTCAAACTACATTTTTTATTTCCAAACTGGGTGGTTGGTCTGTGTTTTACTTCAAAAAAAAAAAATTTTTTTTTTTTTGCTTGGAAAGCAGGAGTTTCAATTTTGCATATGAATCCCCTTGGCAGTGGCTGAACTGTTGCTACTACCCAGGCCCCTGGCTGGCTGATGAAGTGCAAGGCGCTAAGGACTGGAAATATTCATTTCAAAAAGCCGAGGTGAGGGGAGATCTTCAGTTGTTTTCTGATTGGTTTCTCAGCATCATGTGTTTTGGGGTCTTGATGTTCCTTCCTCTCACCTCTCCCCATTCTTCTTCTCTTTTCATAAAATGTAATTGCTGTTTAAAATGTTAGCCTGGCTTTCTTTTGGAAGTAGAATTGCACCAACAGTAACTGGATTAACTGTATTGCTAGGTTTTTCTCGTTTCCAAGGACGGCTTCGGAGGTGTAGAAATAAAAGCCTTCTAATTTGCTGCCCTGTTGCATTAGGGGTCATAATCTTTGTATTACAATTTAGCCATTCTGTGTTGAGTTTCCATTCTTTCCTTCTCCCCTGAATTCCTGCTGAAAATGGCAATAAAAGTTACACAGCTGAAGCTTGCATACAGACCTAAGATGTAATGAGAACAGCACTTCTCATAGGAATTCTAACCAAAGGGTCGGCAGTTCGAATCTGCCAGGCGCTCCTTGGAAACTCTATGGGGCAGTTCTATTCTGTCCTACAGGGTCGCTATGAGTCGGAATCGACTCGACGGCACTGGGTTTTTGGGTTTTTATCACAGGTTTAATTGGCAAATATCCAGAATGAAAAGCATACTTCAAGTATACCGAGATCTTTCCTCCTTTCTTTTCTCCCCTTCCAGATTAGATTATAAAGCAAAGCTCATTATTTTTATTGTCACTTGCCTATGGAGGAAACAAGGTTGTTTAAAACCTCCAAAGATTTGAAGGAAAGATCAAAGAAGTCATTATTATGACCAGATTCGTTGAACCAACGAGAAAGATATAGCAACATCAATGTTCTAAGTTAGAGAATAAAGTTAGAATTGTAAGTTAAAGGCGAGCTGTTAGACTCTACTGGTTATTCTGGAAAGTCAACTGAAAAAATTATAGATGTGGCTCATTTTTTTTTTCATTATTAATTGTAAACTTGCCAGCAGATGTAATTGCTAATTAAGGGTAATCCAGAGAATGCAGATGGTAGAGTAAAATCTCACTCGCTGGTGAATTGAAAAGATCCCGTGAGAAAAGATCCTGTTAGACGTATTCCTCTAAAAATAGTGTCTCCCATTTTTGCTGTTACTTCCTGACAATGATACAAGATAATTAAAAATAATGTACACTTTAAAGCAGTAGTTCTAACCCCCCCCCCCCCAGTCAATTAACATGAAGTTATATTCTTTAACAGAAACAGAAGTCCCTGGCCTTTCTCATGAGCTGGACCTGGTTTTCTAGTAACGATTTTAGCAAAATAAGATTGACAAGGAAACTATACGCAGGGACTTCCTGAGAGCTGATTTTCGATAGGAACGCTACAGGTCAGGTTAGGTAAGTAGAGTGAAAATGAAGTAAATGTAAGTATTCCTAGAAATGGATAGTGAGTAAAAAGAATGGCATACTTTGCATGAATTCAATTATGTGTCAAATATTTTTCATACTCTTATAGAATATAATAAAGTTTTTTTTTTTTGAAATTATCAGTCTCTTCCTATAGGCAGAACTATGTGGAAACTCAAGTTATCATTACAAAGGTGCTCTGGCAGACAGAGAATCAAATAAATGGGATGAGATTAATTAAGTGTTTAATGGTAACTGGAAGACAGTCTCATCCATCCTTCTTAGGGGAGGGTTGTTCTTATCAACAGGACCAGAATACTTGAAGTTCTTTGATTATTGTTCCCGCTGTCCTGGACAAAGCTTGGAAGAGCTCTCTTTGGTCACTTGATCCTTTTATCTAGCTTGTCCCCTCCCCCGCTCCATTCCACATGTCCTTTCTTTAGGTGAGTTACATCTTTTAACCAGTACATAAGTATGGTGGCCATTCTGGTTCCTTCAGTTTACTTTAAATGTTTATATTTTGGACTGTTTCATGTTTACTGTATAGTTGAACTCTATAGTTCTCTAATTATGTCCTTTCCTATCACCTGGAGACCTCCAAAATGCAGATTCCTGGAACCCCAACAGATATACCTTTTCAGGGCCCAGGGATGGGTCCCATAACAGATGATTCTGTTGCAGGAGATAATTGAATCACACATTAAAAAATATTGCCAGTGAGTATTTTCATTTCATTTTTTGAATATGTAATATACTTACAGAGTTCAGAATGACTAGACTACTAAAAGGTGTATGGTAAAAAGTCTGTCGCACAGTCTGGTCCCCACATCTGCTTGATCTCCCACCTCTCAGAAGGTAACCCTGGTCCACTGAGAAGCAGACACCAAAATGGGATTGTATATGTAGATATGATACCTGTGGAAGGAGAGAGAAGGAAGGAGAATTGGTAGGAGGATTTTCAGACTACAGCATAGTTTTAAGAGAAATGTGGCCAGTCCATTGAGGAGTCTTAGAGCCAAAGTCTCTTGAAAGAGGAGTTCCCTGGATTGTCACCTTACTCGGTCATGTCTGGGAAATTGGCCTTCTAGCATATATAGATCCAGAGGAACAGCAGCTGGAGCTGCATGTCAGTTATGCTCCCTGCAATAGCAGACCCGAGTGACACAGTTTACGGCCATTACCGGTTGCTGCTGAGTTGGCTCTGGTTCATGACAACCCCATGGTGTCAAATTAGAACTCTTCTCCATAGGGTTTTCAATGGCTGATTTTTCGGAAGTAGGTCACCAGGTCCTTCTGTTGAGGAGCCTCTGGGTGAATTCAACCTCTAAACTTTACGTTAGCAGCTCAGCTTGTTAACCCTTTGGGCCACCCAGAGATTCCTCCTGGCCACTGTTGTTGCTAGGTACTGTAGAGTTGGCTCTGACTCATAACGACCCTAAGTACAACAGAACAAAACACTGCCCAGTCCTACGCCATCTTCACAATCATGGGTATGTTTGAGTTTATTGTTGCAGTCACTGTGTCAGTCCATCTTGTCGAGCGTCTTCCTCTTTTTTGCTGACTGTCTAATTTACCAAGCATGATATCCTTCTCCAGGGACTAGTCCCTCCTGAGAACCTGTCCGAAGTACGTGAGATGAAGTCTCACCATCTCATTTCCAAGGAGCACTCTGGTTGTACTTCTTCCAAGGCAGACTTGTTTATCCTTGTGGCAGTCCATGGTGTATTCAGTATTCTTCACCAGCATCACAATTCAAAGGCATTAATTCTTCTTTGGTCTTCCTTATTTATTGTCTCTTTCATATGCGTATAAGGTGATTGAAAATACCATGGCTTGTGTCAGGTGCACCTTAGTCCCCAAAATGATATCTTTGCTTTTCAACTCTTTACAGGATAAATTATTCTTGGTTGGCTGTTTTTTTCTTTCAAGATTTTATATATGTCATTCCCTTGCCTTCTTGCCTGTATGGTTTCTGCCAAGTAATCAGAGCTTAGTCTCATTATTTCCCCTTTGTATGTGACTTCATTTTTCTCAAGCTGCTCTCAGGGTTCTTTCTTTGTCTTTGGTTTTAGAAAGTGTGATTATGATATGTCTTGGTGTTTTTCTTTTGGGGTCTATCCTATGTGGGGTTCACTGAGCTTCTTGGATAGTCAACTTTTTGTCTTTCATGATATTAAGAAAGTTTTCTGTCAGCAAATCTTCAATGATCCTCTCTGTGTTTTCCATTTTCTCCCCCTGTTCTGGAACTATGATCAAACACAGATTTTTGCTTTTGATTGTATCCCACGTCATTCTCAGGTCTTCTTCATTTTTTTCTCTGATTTTTTCTCAAAGTGGTATCCAAGGATTTGCCTTCAATTTCACTGATTCTGTCTTCCATTGTTTCAAATTTGCTCCTAAAGCCTTCTATTGCACTGTCTGTTTCTGAAATTTTGCTTACCTGTTGGATTTCTAATTGCTGTTTTTTGATATGGTTTTCTGTTGTTTATTTATTTTGAGATTTTGTTTCTGTATTATTTTCCTTGATTTCTTCCATTGTTTTGTCTGTCTTTTCCATGATTTTGTCTGTCTTTTCTATAATTTTGTTTATTTTTTCCTTATTTTTGTCTGCATTTTCCTTCATCTGTTGGAGAACCCTGAATATTAGGTTCTGAATTTCCTATCGGGTAGTTCCAGTGTCTTTTCTTCTAGCAGAAGGTCATCTGGTATTTCATTTTCATTGCTTTTTGGAGCCAGTGTCTCCTGTTTTCTTTTTTTAATATGTTTTGATATTGTCTGCTGTCTCTGGGACATTCAGGAATTATTTTCTTCATTTATTGATTGTAGGTTTAATTGTTTCATGCTGCTTTTTTGGGCTTTATTTGGTTATGTCTGGGCAGGCAGGCTGGGTGTGTTTTGTTGCTTGCTCACCTGTGGGCATAATACTTCTTTCCACCTTGTCCAAGTGCACAGGGCTGGTCACTTGGTTATGGTGTAGCAGGGTGGGTCCAGCAAGGGTGGAGGAGTGGGGATGGGTAGTTTGCAGCATAAACTTGGGGCAACAGGGTGGGGCTGGGGGCAGGGCAGGGTGGGGTCTGAGGGACCATGTGGATACTGCTCAGGGTCATGGCACATGGTATGGATAGGCAGGAGGGAAAGGAGAGGATGTGATGTGCAGAGCTAAGTGGTAGGTGAAAGAAGAGAAAGAAGAGAGAGAAAGGTGAAAAAAGTAGTAAAAAAAGAAAAAAGTAAATAAAATGGCAGCACAGTAGGGTTTGGTGGGTGGGGGCAGGACAGACATATTGAAGCCATGGTCTGGTGGCTGCCTAGATGAGTGGTGTGGCTCAGCCTGTCAAGAAGTGGTGTGGGTGGTGCATGGAGCTAGGTGGGTGGGAGAAAAGAAAGGAAAGTGGGGAAAGAGAGAGAAGAAACGAACAGTCAAACAAACAAAAAAAATACGGTGGTGGGGTGCCAGCCATTGCAGGTGGGGCGGAATTGGGGTGGCAGTGAGCTGATGTCTCTTTTCTCGGGTGACACAGCACGGCCTATCAGGAAGGGGTAGAGGCAGTGCAGGGCCTAGGTGGGAGGAAAAAGAAAAAAGAGGGGAAAGATAAAGGAAAATAAAAATATATGGTGCTGAGAGAGCTGATCTGTGGGGGTGGCACAAGCTCAGGGAGGCTGTGTGCCAGCGGCTTCCCAGCCAAGCGATATGACACAGCCCATCAAGAAGTTGGGAATGGTGAACGGGGCTGGGTGGATGGGAGAAAGGAAAGGAAGGAAGGTAGAGAGAGAGAGAGAAGAAACAATAACAAACAAAAAAAGAACAAATAAGTAAATAAAATGACACCAAGGGAACCAGTCAGTGACAGCGGTGCAGACCCAGGGAGGTCACACGCAGTGAGTCTCCAACTGAGCTGTGCAGCATGTCCCCTCCAGAAGGGGCTGGGGCGATGCACAGGGCTGAGTGGACAGGAGAAAGGAAAGGAAGGAAAGGAGAGGGAGAAAAGACACAGAAAACCGGGGGGAGGGGAGGGGAAGAACAAAGCAAACAAACCAAAAAATCACATCCTGACAAGAAGGGGAGGAGATGGCACATGTAGTTAGGTGGGGGGGTGGGGGGGAGTGGGAAGGAGTGGGGAGAAAGAAAAGGAAGGAAGGGAGAAAGAGAGAAAAGCAACAATAACAACAAAAAAGCTACAAAAAAAAAAATCAAAACAAACAAGCAAAAATACAAACCAACCAAACAAACAAAAAATGGTGCTGAAGGGGCAGGCTGGTGGGGTCAGGGTGGAGCCCGGTGGCAGTGAGCTAGTGTCTCTGTGGCTGAGCAGTCATGACCCTTTGGCAAGCAGTAGAGGCCATGTAAACAACAGAAGGATGGGGAGGTGGGAAAGCGTGTATCCCTGTTACTGGGTGCTCTGTCTTCTGCTGGGAGCTCCATGGAGTTGCCTTCCCCTGCTCCCTGTCCACAGTCCTTGGTGGCTGAGGTCCAAGATGGTGAAACTGGGTGGCAGTGAGCTGGTATCTCTCTGGCCAAGTGACCGTGGCCCGTTGGCAATCAGCGGAGGCCTCGTATAAGAAAGAAGGGTGTGGGGTGGAAAACCTGCATCCCTGGCTACTGGGTGCTCTGTTTCCTTTTGGGAGCTCCATGAAGATGCTTTTCCACACTCCCTGTTTGAGTTCTTTGGTGGCGGTAGCCCAAGATGGTGAATTTGGCCACATTAGCTGGTATGGGACCTCCACTCTGTAGCTCTCCTCATTCTCTGTCAGTTTCTTATTCCACTCAGTGCTTGATCAAGTTATTTCTTCCTTCATTTGGTACTTAGGGTTCCAAGACTGACATTTGTGTCTGTTTTACTTAGTATTTTGGGTCTTAGCTGCAGAGGGATGGCATGGTGCTTATGCCTGTAGTGCCATGTTGGCTCCACCTTACTTTCTTTTCAACACTTTAAAGAGGTCTTTTGCAGCAGATTTGCCCAATGCAATATGTTGTTTGATTTCTTCATTGCTGCTCCCATTGGTATTGATTGTGGATCTAAGTAAGATAAAATCCTTAACAGCTTCACTATTGCCTCCATTTATCATGATGTTGCTTATTGGTCCAGTTGTAAGGATTTTTGTTTTCTTTTTGTGGAGGTGTAATCCATAATGAAGGCTGTAGCCTTTGATTTTCATCAGTAAGTGCTTCAAGTCCTCTTCACTTTCAGCAAGCAAAGTTGTGTTATCTGCATAATGCAGGTTGTTCATGATCTTCCACTAATCCTGATGCCAAGTTCTTCTTCATATAGTCCAGCTTCTTGAATTATTTGCTCATCATATGTACTGAATAGGTATGGTGAAAGGATACAACCCTGACACACACCTTTCCGGACTTTAAACCAGACAGTATCTCCTTGTTCTGTTCTAATGACTGCCTCTTGGCCTATGTACAGGGTCTGCATGGGCATGATTAAGTGTTCTGGAATTCCCATTTTTCCCTATGTTGTTCATAATTTATTACAATCCACACAGTTGAATGCCTTTGCATAGTCAATAAAACACAGGTAAACATCTTTCTGATATTCTTTGCTTTCAGCCAAGATCTATCTGACATCAGCAGTGAGGCCCCTTTTTCCATGTCCTCTTCTGAAACTGACTTGAATTTCTGGCAGTTCCCTGTTGATGTACTGCTATAACCATTTTTGAATTACCTTCAGCAAAATTCACTTTCAGGTGATATTAATGCTATTGTTTGATAATTTTCACTTTCAGTTGGATCACCTTTCTTCAGAATGGGCACAAATAAGGATCTCTTCCCATCAGTTGGCCAGGTAACTGTCTTCCAAATTTCTTGGTATAGATGAGTGAGCACTTCCAGCATTGCATCTGGTGGTTGAAACATCTCAGTTGGTATTCCATCAACTCCTGGAGCCTTGTTTTTTGCCAGTGTCTTTAGTGCTGCTTGGACTTCTTCCTTCGATACCATCAGTTCTTGATTATATGCTGCCTCCTGAAATGGTTGAATGATGACCAAATCTTTTTCATACAGTGACTCTGTGTATTTCTTTCATCTTCTTTTGATGCTTCCTGTGTTGTTCAATATTTTGCCCAAGGAATCCTTCAAAATTGCAACTCCAGGATTGAATGTTTTCTTCAGTTCTTTCAGCTTGAGAAATGCCAAACATGTTCTTCCCTTTTGGTTTTCTTACTCCAGGTTTTTGCACATTTCATTATAATACGTTACTGTGTCTTCTTGAGCTGCCCTTTGAAATCTTCTGTTCAGCTCTTTTGCTTCATCATTTCTTCCATTTGCTTTAGAGGCTCTACATTCAAAAGCAAGTTTCCAAATTTCTTCTGAAGTCCATTTTGGCCTTTTCTTTCTTTCCTGTTTTTTTAATCACTTCTTGCTTTCTTCCTGTATGGTGTCCTTGATGTCATCCCACAACTTGTCTGGTCTTGGGTCCTTAGCGTTCAATGTGTCAAATCTATTCTTGAGATGGTCTCCAAATTCAGGTGGGTTATGCTCAAGGTTGTGTTTTGGTTCTCATGGACTTATTTTAGTTTTCTTCAGTTTCAACTTAAACTCGCTTATGAGCAACTGATGGCTTGTTCCACAGTGTGCCCCTGGCCCTGTAATGACTGATGATATTGAGCTTTTCCTTTGCCTCTTTCCACAGATCTAGTTGATTGGATTCATGTGTTTTCCATCTGGTGAGGTTCATGTGTATAGTGGGCATTCATGTTGTAGAAAATAGGTATTTGCAATGAATAAGTCCTTGGTCTTGCAAAATTGTATCATGCAATCTCCTGAGTCATTTCTATAACCAAGGCCATATATTCCAACTACAGATCTTTCTTCTTTGTTTCCAACTTTCTCATTTCAATCACCAGTAATTATGGATGCACCTTGATTGCATGTTTGATCAATTTAAGACTGCAGAAGTAGGTAAAAACCTTTAATTTCCTCATAAATTTCCTGTGTAGATTTGAGTAATGGTTGTATTAACTGGTATTCTTTGTAGGCATGTGAATATTTTTGTATTACTGACATAGTTTTAATTCAGCCTAGATCTTGAAATGTTCTTTTAGGCAATGAATGCGATGCCATTCTTCCTCAATTTGTCATTCCTGCCATAGTAGACCATATGATTTTCTGATTCAGCATGGCCAATACCAGTCCATTTCAGCTCACTAATGCCTAGGATATTGATCTTTATGCATTCCATTTCATTTTTGATGACTTCTAGTTTTCCTAGATTCATACTTTGTACATTCCAGGTTCTGATTATTAATGGATGTCTGTAGCTCTTTCTTCTCGTTTTGAGTTATACCACATTAGCAAATGAAAGTTCAGAAAGCTTGACTCCATCCATGTCATTAAGGTTGACTCTATTTGAGGAGGCAGCTTTTCTCCACTCGTGTTTTGAGTGCCTTCCTACCTGAGGGGTTCTTCCTCCGGCTCTCTATCAAACAATGTTGTGGTGCTGTTCATAACGTTCTCACTAGCCAATTTTCTCAGAAGTAAACCACCAGGTCCTTCTTCCTAGCCTGTCTTCAGCTCCACTGAAACCTGTCCACTATGGGTGACCCTGCTGGTATTTGAAATACCAGTGACATAGCTTCCAGCTTCACGACAACACTCAAGCCACCACAATATGAGATACTGACAGGCGCATACTGGTCCTGGCCACTACACATGGTTATTAGTTTCTTGTGAATCCTTTCAATGTATCTTTTTGCATATCTAAGTAAATTTTGACTCATAACAAACTATGGATAACATTGCGAAGAATGGGAATTCCAGAACACTTAATTGTGCTCATGAGGAACCTTTACATAGATCAAGACCGGTTGTTCGTACAGAACAAGGGGATACTGATTGGTTTAAAATCAGGAAAGGTGTCGTCAGGGTTGTATTCTTTCACCATACCTATTCAATCTGTATGCTGAGCAAATAATCTGAGAAGCTGGACTATATGAAGAAGAACAGGGCATCAGGATTGGAGGAAGACTCATTAACAACCTGCATTATGCAGATGACACAATCTTGCTTGCTGAAAGTGAAGAGGATTTGAAGCACTTACTAATGAAGATCAAAGACCACAGCCTTCATTATGGATTACACCTCCACATAAAGAAAACAAAAATCCTCACAACTGGGCCAATGAGCAACATCATGATAAATGGAGAAAAGATTGAAGTTGTCAAGAATTTCATTTTACTTGGATCCACAATCAACAGCCATGGAAGCAGCAGTCAAGAAATCAAAAGACACATTGCATTGGCCAAATCTGCTGCAAAGGACCTCTTTAAAGTTTTGAAAAGCAAAGATGTTGCCTTGAAGACTAAGGTGCACCTGACCCAAGCCATGGTATTTTCAATCACATCATATGCATGTGAAAGCTGGACAATGAATAAGGAAGACCGAAGAAGAGTTGATGCCTTTGAATTGTGGTGTTGGCAAAGAATATTGAATATACCGTGGACTGCCAAAAGAATGAACAAATCCGTCTTAGAAGTACAACCAGAATGCTCCTTAGAAGCAAGGATGGTGAGACTGCATCTTACATACTTTGGACATGTTGTCAGGAGGGATCAGTCCCTGGAGAAGGACATCATGCTTGGCAGAGTACAGGGTCAGCAGAAAAGAGGAAGACCCTCAACAAGTGGATTGACACAGTGGCTGCAACAATGAGCTCAAGCACAGCAAGGATTGTAAGGATGGCTCAGGACCGGGCAGTGTTTCGTTCTGTTGTGCATAGGGTCATTATGAGTCGGAACTGACTCGAGGGCACCTAACAACAGTGACCCTATAGTACAGGGTAGAAGTGCCCTATAGGGCTTCCCAGAGAAGGGCTGGTGGATTTGAACTGCAGACCTTTTGCTTAGCAGCTGAGATCTTAACCGTTGTGCCACCTGGGTTGCAAATATATGTATACAGTATTCCTATTTTTCTTCTTTTTACAGAAAAGTTATGATTTTATACTTGTTTTTGTCACTTTTTTATTTGCATTTTTGTCTGTAAATCTTGGAGTGATTTCTATATTAGTACATTTAGAGCTTCCTCATTCTTCTTATACAGTTGCCTAGTGATCTGTTGTATGGATGTACTATTTTTTTTTTAATCAGCCTTCACTAATAGCATTTGTTTCGATTCCAAACAATGCTGTTATAACTAAACTTTTACAGACATCATTTTGCACATATACAAGTATATCTGTAGGATAAATATCAGAAAGAAACTGCTGAGTCAAAGGATATATATAAGAAATTGTGGTAGATGTTGTCAAATTGCTCTCCATAGGGGTTATAACCTGTTTACACTCCTGATGTATAAGAGTGCCTATTTCTCCACAGCATTGCCAGATGAATGTATTATCAAATGTCTGCATTTTTTCCACTCTGATAAGTGAAAAACGGTAATGCAGTATAGTTTTACTTTGCTTTTTTTTTTTTTTTTTTTTAAATAGAGTGGGTTTGAACATAGATATTTAGGAGTCATTTGTATTTCTTTTTCTCTAAGCTTGATATTTTTATACTTTGTCTATTTTTTAATTAAGTTGTCTTTTTCTTATTGATTTAGGTGAGTTTTTATCACACACACGCACACAGACATAAAAGAGATTAGTCCTTAATATATAATATGACTTGTGAATACTTTTCCAAGTTTCTTGGTTGTCTTTCTACTTTATATATGGTTTTATTTTACATATGGGAGGAAAATATATACATAGTTTACACATGCTTTTAATGAATTTTATGTACTTAAGTTTATCAATTATTTTGGGAGGAGCTTTTGAATTTTGAGTCATAGTTGTAAAGTTAAGGAAATAAAGGAATGCTCCTGTGTTTTCTTCTAGTATATACATGATTTTTTCATCAAAATCTTGAATACATTTGGTTTAAAGCATAAGATGGGAATCCAGGACAATTCCTCTCCCCTCCACCCCCAGATTTATCCCAACTCAATTTATTGAATGAACCACTTTTTTCACCCATAGGTCTTGAGGTGCCACAGTCTTGCTATATTTTAAATTATGCTAAATCCCCTTATATATCTTGGTAAGACTAGCCTGCCCTCACAGCTCTTCCCTTTCATTGTTTTCCTAACTGTATTAGTTGTTTACTTTTTTCCAAATGAACTTTAGAATTAGCTTGATTTATTTAAAAAGTCAAACAACAAACACAACAGAAAAACTTGATGGTATTTTTGTTAGAATTCTGATTAATTTATAAATTATGAAGAATGATAACTTTATCACATCAAGCCTTTGTATTAATGATTATGGTCTAGCTGATAACCTTAACTGTCTTGTTTTCGAGCTCTTGAGACATTTCACTACGTTTCCGAAGTACTAAAAAAGTTCCCAATCATTGAACATATTAAAATATAATTTTCAAAAAGACAAAATCGTGATTTTTATTGATATGTAGAGTGAACACAAGTCAAAGATTTTATTTATCTCATAAGGGAAGCAGTAAGATGTTCAGTTAGTCCACAGAGCTTTAAGAAGCTAGATATATATAGGAACATCCATAGATTACTAGGTTATATACAAAATTAGTTAATGTCCAACAGGACCATAAATCTTTGCAGTCATCTGTTCCACTGGACAGAAATTATTTTCATATTTACTGAACAAACCACCTACACACTCACCTCTGTACCTACAGGGTTGGAAAATAATCCAGAGAATATAAAGTCAAGCCTAGCATTGTGCTGAAAGAACACCCAGCAATTTCTTTTGCCTATTTCCAAGTTTTTTTTTGTGTGTGTATGATTTAGGTGAAAGTTTACAGAGCAAATTAGTTTTTCATTGCAACCAACTGTTCCCCCTCCTGGAATGTAACTGACAAGGTTAAACCATCACCCCTCCTCTTGTCACAACCAGGGTCTGTGAATTCCTGATAAGAAATTCTGTGTAGCAACTCAAGGCTTCACTCACCACTCCCCACTCCATTTGGATGTGAGCAATAAGCCACAAAGCTATCCTTAGATAACCTTCATGTGTGATACCCCTCAAAAAACAACGCCTCCCTAGCTGCCATATTGCACTCCTCATTGCACCCCCATACATGTTAATTAGTTCCTGAAATTGCTCGCCTATTCCCAGAAACTTCATGAATTATACATAAGTTTCCTATCCCGAACCCTAGAACTTCCCTAGAATCCCCAACCTCTAGGAGCTTGATTCAAGACTTAGCCTCTCAGCTCCTTCCTTGACCAGCTTGCAGTAAAGTCTACTTTCTCTTTCTCAAAGGCCTAGTGTCTCTCAATGACTTGAGGCGTCACGCCAGACAGGGCCCACCCTCATCAGGTTACATCATTAAACAGTTAACATACAAATTGTTTTGTGACATTGGTTGCCAATACTCTCCCCTTCTCCACCTGTTATGGATTGAATTGTGTCTCCCCAAAATGTGCGTCAACTTGGCTAGGCCATGATTCCCAGTATTGTGTGATTGTCCACCATTTTGTGATCTGTTGTGATTTTCCTATGTATTGTAAATCCTACCTCTATGATGTTAATGAAGTGAGATTAGCAGCAGCTATGTTAATAAGGTAGGACTCAATCTACAAGATTAACTTGTATTTTAAATTAATCTCTTTTGAGATACAAAAGAGAGACTTGAGCATAGAGACATGGGGACCTCATCACCACCAAGCAAGAAGAGCCAGGAGCATGTGTCTTTGACCTGGGATCCCTGTTCTGAGAAGCTCCTGGACAGGGGGAAGATTGATGATGAGGACCTCCCCTTAGAGTCATGGAGCTAGCACCGTGAATTAGGACTTCTAGCCTCCTAAGCTGTGAGAGAGTAAGTTTCTTTTTGTTAAAACCATCCACTTGTGGCACTTCTGTTACAGCAGTATTAGATTATTTAGACATCTCCCCAGGTTGCCTATTTCCATTTGTCTAGTTTTCCTGTCCCCTTCCTGCCTTTTCTTTTTGCTTTTGGGCTGCTGTGCCCATTAGTCTCATGTACATGATTGAACAATGAAGCATGTCCCTCAGGTATGTTATTGTTACCCCTATAAACCCCAAAACCCAAACCCATTGCTGTTGAGTTAGTCCTGACTTATAGCAACCCTATAGACCTGTCTAATCTTTGGCTGAAGGGTGAACCTCAGAAGTGCCTTCAGTACTGAGTTAAAATGTCCAGAGTCCATACTCTTGGGGTTTCTCCAGTCTCTGTCAGACCAGCAAGCCTGGTCTTTTTTTTTTTGAGTGTGTGAATTTGAATTTTGTTCTACGTTTTTCTCCCACTCTGTCCAGGATATTCCAAGTTTTAGGAAATTTTTTTCTGACAAACTTATCATTAAATAAGATAGTTGGCATTTTAAAATTCAAAATTTATTTGGTTGAAGCTATTACATTATTATCATTTTGCACTTGGCATGGGTGGTTCTTTCTCTTTGATGATTTATTTTCTTAAAAGGAAACTCTAGTGATACTTCTTGGGCAAGAAAATTAATAAAGACATTGCATTCATTTAACAAATATTTATTGTGTTGAGCACTGTTCAGGTTTTTAGGATTCATCAGTGAACAAAGCAGAGAAAGCTTTCTGCCTTCACAGGCCTTACAGTCTATCTGGATGACATGGAACTAAACATAATAAATAAGTAAAGGAGATAGTACATGTGAGATGATAAAAGAGAAGATAGAGCAGGGTAAAGGGCATGAGGGGTGTGAGCAGAGGTGCTTTGGGTTGCCATTTTACATGGGGAGGTTAGGGTAGGCTTCATTGGGAAGGTAACATTTGAGCAAAGGCTTGAAAAAGATCAAGGAGTCAGCTGCGTAGGAATCTGGGGCAAGAGCATTTTGAGCCAACGACAAAGCAGGGCCAAGGCCCTATGGAAGGAATTTACCAGGCCTGTTCAAAGAACAGCAAAGAGGCTAGTGTAAAGAGAATGGAGTAAGTGAGAGAGAACAATCAGAGATGAGGTTAGAGGCCTTATCAAGTAGAGCCTTACAGCCATGTTAGGACTTTATGCCTTACTCAGAGTGAGATGAGAAGCAGAGGGTGACATGATCTGACATATTTTAAAGGTTCCCATTGGCCATTGTAGTGAAAATAGAGTTGGCGGGGGGGGGGTGGTGGTGAGGATCAAAGGCGGAAACAGGGAAAACAGTTGAAATCCTGTTGAAACAATCGAGGTAAGAGATTATAGTGGCTTGGATCAGGGTGGTAATAGTAGAGGAGGTAAGAAAAATTTGGATTCTGGATATCTCTTGAAGGTAGAACCAATATGATTCATTGAATTGAATTGGTGGGTGATTAAAAGGAGTTAAAGGATGATTCACAGGTTTTTAGTCTGAGACACCGAAAGGATGGAGTTGACATCTATTGAGGAAGGCCGTGGGCAGAATAAGTTTGGAGGCATTAGACCAGGGGCTCAGTTTTGGAACCGTTAACCTTCAGATGACTATTAGATTTCCAGGTAGAGATTTCATGTAGGCAGTTGGATTTATTAGCCTTAAGCTCAGGAGTGAGAGCTGTGTGGAAGATGTAAATTTGAATCATTGGACTATAGATGGAATTTAAAGCCAAGAGAATGGATGAAAAATTATCGATAGAGAACCAATGATTGAGCCCTAGGCCCCTCCAACATTAAAGAGGCTATTTCTTGATATGACCAAACAACCTTTTAAGATTATTATCAACTGAGGTTTGATCTCAATATCAATAGCAAAAACAGTTGAGACTTTTGTGCGACCCATCATTATTATTTAAAAAAAAAAAATTTTTTTTTATTGTACTTTAGATGAAGGTTTACAGAGCAAATTAGTTTCTCATTAAACAATTAATACATATATTGTTTTATGACATTGGTTGCCAACCCCATGACATGTCAACACTCCCCCCTTCTTGACCTTGGGCTTCCCATTACCAGCTTTCCTGTCTCCTCTGCCTTCTCATTCTTGCCCTTGGGCTGGTGTACCCATTTAGTCTCATTTTGTTTTATGGGCCTGTCTAATCTTTGCCTGAAGTGCAAACCTCAGGAGTGACTTCATTACTGAGTTGAAAGGGGGTCCTGGGGCCATACTCTTGGGGTTTCTCCAGTCTCTGTCAGACCAGTAAGCCTGGTCTTTTTTTGTGTGTGTGACTTAGAATTTTTTTCTGCATTTTTCTCCAGTTCTGTCCAGGACCCTCTATTGTGATTCCTGTCAGAGCAGTCGATAGTGGTAGCTGGGCACCAGCTAATTGTGCTGGACTCAGCCTGGTGGAGGCTGTGGTAGTTGTGGTCCATTAGTTCTGTGGAATAATCTTTCCCTTGTGTCTTTGGTTTTCTTTATTCTCCCTTGCTCCAGACAGGGTGAGACCAGTGTAGTATCTTAGATGGCTGCTCACAAGCTTTTAAGAGCCCAGATGCTACTCAACCAAAGTAGAATGTAGAACATTTTCTTTATAAACTATATTATGTCAATTGAGCTAGATGTTCTCCAAGACCATGCTCCTTAGCCCTCAGCCCAGTAATTCAGTCCCCCAGAGAGTTTGGATGTATCTATGGAGCTTCCATGACCTTGCCTTTGTCAAGTTGTGCTGGCTTCCCCAGTATTATATACCACCCATTATTGACTAAAAGTTAAATTAAGTGTATGTGAATCAAATCCTTCTGTAATATCAATGAGTAAAGTTGTAAATAAGCAAGTAATACAAATTTTTTTTCAAAATAAACAATAATTTGGCATTTGATAATAGCAAAGAATTAATGTCTCTTACAGAGAAACATGTTCTTGGTTTCGTTTCACATCATATTAAACTTCTCAGGCTCATTAGAGAAATATATTAGATGCGTATTATGTATTTGACCTTTGGAACTCATTGTCTAAATGTTACACAGGTTTATAGATGCAATTACAACATTATACCGTCTCTGATATTTGATAGGCTTTGCAAAAAGAGCTGGTAGTTAACAAAAACTCTATTATTTGTACCATATAATTATACTGGAGGTGTGGAGAGCCTTGCTTTTTTTTTTTTTTTTTAATGTGTGGTCTATATACAGCTCCCTGATTTGGTCAGGTTGAGCAGTGTTTGAAGAAAAGCCAAATATGCTCTGGAGAGAGCAGGCAGCCCTTGGAAACAGCTTAGCAATTAACGCAAGAATTTTTCCTCTTCTAAAAGATTAGTGTTCTCTGAAGCCCATCAGTACCTGGTATGACGGCTTTGAAGCCCCCCTCTTCTTCCATAGGCTGGCTCAGGGTTTGCACGCTACGGTTTTACTTTTTCTTCTTTTTGGAAACATGACTTTATAGAGTTAAAATTGTCATCTTCTGCTATCAACTGAAAACTTTGTATAAAAATAACTTAATTTTTTTAGAAGGCATAGCTACATGATAGAAACAATTCATAAAAATCAAAATGGGAAAGAAAGCATTTTTACTCATATGATTACTTTGGAGTCCTGATCAGAAATTTTATCAGATTAAAATTCACGATGAAGTTAATCAACTACTGCACAGCTGCACCTATTCCACGAAAATATCAGATTAATCTTAAGTGAAATTCCTCATTGGCTTGAAGAGTATAAACTCAATTTTTGTGGTTACTAAACACTCCTTTGAGGAGCTTAGGTGGTACAGTGGTTAAGATACACCAGCCGCTCCGAGGCAGGGAGATGTGGCGGTCTGCTTTTGTAAACTTAGAAACCCTATGGGGCAGTCCTACTTGGTATTGTAGGGTTGCTATGAGTCAGAATAAAAACTATAGGGTTGCCATGAGTCAGAATCTGCTGGACAGCAACGGGTTTGGTTTGGTTTGGTTTATGGGTCAGAATTGACTTGATGGCAACAGGTTCAGGTTTTATACATTACTCTGCTAATTACCACATGACTTTTGATTATACAGATTTATATATATGTGTACATATAGGTTAAAAAAAAACTAAACCCATTGCTGTTGAGTTGACTCTGACTCATAACGACCCTATAGAACAGAGTAGAACTGCCCCATAGAGTTTCCAAGGAGTACCTAGTGGATTTGAACTGCTGACCTTTTGGTTAGCAGCCTAGTACTTAACCACCACACCACCAGGGTTTCCAGATACAGACGGAAATAGGTATATAAGGTCTCTGGATAATGCAAATGGTTTGTGATGAGCTGCTAACCTAAAAGGCTGGCAGCTTGAACCCACTCAGTGGCACCATAGAAGACAAGCCTGGCAATCTGCCCCTGTGAAGATTACAGCCAAGAATATCCTATGGAGCAGTTCTAACTCTGTAACACGTGGGGTTGCCATGAGTTGGAATTGACTCAACGACGATGAACCTTTCTGTTAGCAGCCAAGCGCTTTGACCACTGCACCACCAGGGCTCCTCCAAGGAAGGTAAGGCAGCCAAAAAAAAAAAAAAAAAAACTGGGACCTTTTGGTTTATTGCTATGGCATGGCCTGACATGCAGTAAGCATGCAATAAAATTTGTTTTATGAATAAATTCTATGGGCTTGCCTAAGGACAAGATGTCATAAAAAAAGAAACAAAACATCACATTTATAAGCATATGATATCTCTGACCCACGTAATCACATTTACCATAGAATTGTCTAATGATATTTCCCTCCCCTCCCCTCCCTTCTCTCCTCCTCTTCTCATTCTCCTAACAGACTGTGTAGTCTTTGAGGGCAGTTACCTCCTATTCATTTGGGTTCCCGCACAAGTAGATCCTGAGACAAAGATTCCAGATGCAGAGAACACCGTAGAGAAGTAGGGACGTGATACTAGGAAGGAACCAAAACCAAACCAAACCCACTGCCATTAATCGATTCTGACTCATAGCGACCCTATAGGACAGAGTAGAACTGCTTCACAGGGTTTCTAAAGCTGTAAATGTTTATGGGAGCAGACTGCCACTTGTTTCTCCCACAGAATGACTGGTGGGTTCGAACCACAGATCTTTCTCTTAGTGGCCAAGTGCTTTGACCACTGCACCACCAGGGCTCCTCCAAGGAAGGAAAAACAAAACAAAACCCAAAACTCATTGCCTTGAGTCGATTCTGACTCACAGCGACCCTATAGGACAAAATAGAACTGCCCCTTAGGGATTCCAAGCAGTGACTGGTGGATCTGAACTGCCGACCTCTTGGTTGGCAACCAAACTGTTAACCATTGTGCCACCACGACGGCTCCAAGGGAGGAAAGGCAGCAAAAAAAAAAAAAAAAAAAAAAGCTGTTCTATTAAGCCAACTACTACTGTGGGCAACTGGAGCTCAATTTCTGGGGAAACTCTGGGAAAGAGTGGGTATAAAACAGCAGGTGCGAATTATCCCACCTGAGGGATGAGGGAGCTGGGGTAGTTATTCACCAACTCCTGAGAGTCATTGGTTGAGAGCTGCTGGGGCAGGGAGAGCTGGGGGGTAGGAGGAGTGTTAATTCCTTGGCACCTCTGACCTGCCACCACAGGCGGAGTAGCCTTCCACAGTTCCAAAAAAAAGCCCTCAGATCCTGAGATTTTAATACTGGCAGCTGGAAGCCAGCTGCTGAAATGGTGCAGTCCTAGGATTGTGGGTGGGATCCTGACAGTCTGTTACAGCCCTCATCATCTGTCTGCATACCTGATTCCAAGCATTTAGCAGTAAAATTTTTTTTTTTTTTTTAAAGTTTATTGGGAAACCCTGGTGGCGTAGTAGTTAACAGCCTACAGCTGCTAACCAAAAGGTCGGCTGTTCAAATCCACCAAGCGCTTCTTGGAAACCCTATGGGGCAGTTCTACTGTCCTATAGGGCTGCTATGAGTCGGAATCGACTCAATGACAAAGGGATTCTTGGTTAAAGTTTATTGACACAATGTGAAGTATCAGAACTTTTGTGCCCTTCCAATTATTGGGGGACTACAGCTCTCTCATTCGTCTATGGCTGTAGAAAAATAGAACTTTATCACTAAGGACCAATGGAAATAGACTTAAAAAATTCCCATCCACAATTCATTCAAAGAAAACTTCATCCTGTATCTCAGTGTTAATTGCAACACTATTCACAACAGCTAAAAAGTGGAAACAACCTAAATGTCCAACAACAGATGAATGAATAAATGAAATGTGGTATATATATAAAATGGATTATCACTCAGCCATAAAGAGAAACAAAGTCCTGATACACACGCTACAACATGGTTGAACCTTGAAAGCATTATGCTGAGTGAAATAAGTCAGTCACAAAAGGACAAACATTGCATGAGCCCACTTCTGTGAAATAGGCAAACGCACAGAGACCAAAGCTTATGAAGGGTTAACAGCCATGGGAGGGAGGGACAAGGGGCAGTCTTTGCTTAGGGGACACTGAGTTTCTGTTAATGGCGGTGGAATAATTTGGAAAAGGGTGATGGTTGTACAACATGACGAACTTAATCAACGCTACTGGGTTGTACATGTAAAAAAATGTTGAATTGGCAAATATTTTCTTATATATATACGTATATATTTTACCACATTAAAAAAATAGAAAAAAAAAACCCACCTCATTTTATATTGTTATCCACATATGCAAAATGTACCCCAATATCTACAAGTATCCTTGGGATAGCTGGGGTGTGCTGATGTTCAATTTAATGGTGATGGAATCAGACCTTCCAGGCTGCGTGGCCCTGGTTTGACCTCCCATTTAAGCATTGATGTCTTCTCTTAAGCTCAGTACTGGCCTTGTTCCAACCCTGGATGTTATTCAATATGAGGTTTTACAAAAAACTCCACCTCCTTGTATTTATTTTTTCTTGGATGAAGCTTAAAAAAATGTTAATCTATAGATCCTCCACCTCCATAATTACAATCGCCAGAGGAGTAGGAGCCAAACAATTAAATTCCCCATAGGTGTTGGGTGTAATAATTTCTCATGAATCAGAAGATTAAGCATGGCAACAACAAATGGAACAAGATGGTCTAAGTTCTGTTTTTCCTGCAGAACAGTAAATAGTTGCAAATCAAAAGCAGTTCTCCTTCATTACCGCCGTATGAGGCAGTAGGCTAAAAGCAGGCTCATTTGGTAATGTTTTCTGTGTGGCTATGGTATGTACATATGGTGCAGGCTTTATGCACTGTCTAATAGACAATATTATATACCAGGGTATTGCTGACACTCATTTTATGTGGAGCTACAACTGGTACACCCAGGACACTGGCCTCCAAGCTGTGTGTGCACAGAACTAAAGGAACAGTTTTGCTTGCTCAAGCCAGGCAAGACTATTTATACTTAAACACATTTCTTCACCGCTTACAACCTGCCATACTAGGTGACAGTCCAGGAAAGGACAGGCTACAATCATGGGCTGCGATCACAGGGAGGCCTGCAAGCTGGAGCTTGCCGTGAGCTTCACCAAGTTGACACATTTCCTCTCTCTCTTTACCCTGGAATCAGCTCCCCTGCTGTTCCGGGGGCCTTTGGGAATGCGAACTCTTGTCACAAGAATCAAAAAGCAGGCGTAGGAAAACGAATAGCAGAGCTGTAGTGTTTTTCTTCCCTCTTTTCTCTCCCCAAATTAAACCGGCTTGTTTATTGAAATTGGTCAAACAGTTTAATTAGCATTCCATGTTTGTTGTTCCTTTAATCAAGGTTTCAAACGGAACAAGGCAACAAGCCAGGCCAGTAATGAGTCTCCTCCACCTACCCTTAAGTTAAATACTTGCTGAGATTCCCATTTATTTCCCAGGGACATATCATCACTGGTGTACTCTCACTTATCATCAGGGTTATTGGGCACTGCTCATAAATGCATGCTAATTGGCAGCAGGCGATGTATGTATTTATGTAAATTCATAGTTATATATAGGTAGCCGTAGAACATTTTTTTTTTTTTTTGAAGTGGGGCGAGTTGGATGTCTTTCTGGAGGAATCTGTGAGATTATGAGGGCCTTCCCTGAGGAAAAACGATTCACAAGATCTCCTGGCTTATGTTTGAAAACCCATAAATTAACCTTCCTGCTTTTACAAAGTTCACTTGAGACATAAGCAAAAATATATTAAAAATTTTTTTTTGTTTTTTTCTGAAAAATGCCTGAGTATCTAATTACTTGGGTTCCCATAGAAGTTGAAGGGCTTAAGAGAAATGTAGAGGGTCCAGACTAGCTAGGCAAATGAATTTCATTTTGTTTCATCTAAAATCCTGCCCTACTTTTAGCTGCAAATGTAGATAACTTAGGCAGAGTTAAAGAAATTATGCAAATCCTAATTGCAAACAGTTTCCCTTTTAGCTTTTTTACATTTAGACTAACTGTAGTAATTATTTGAAAACCTTTTTGAATCCCACACTTAATAAAAGAAAATTTTATGCAAACAATGAAAGAGAATTTCAAAGCACTAAGCAAGGGTGATCCTGGTTTGCCTTCAGGGGCTAATGAAGCTGGAGAGGAGTTTATTTCTGGTCTTCATACTTCTCAGTATCATGCTGCCCTGAGGGCTCTGTAGCTCTACAAAGTATGGCAAAGAGAGAAAAGATTAATTCCTGCTGGTGGACTTGAGTGATAGGCTGTGAAGGAGGAAGGGTGTGGCTTATGTGGCCACTTCCCCAGGCTTGTGGGTATACTAGGCAAAATACAATAGTAGTTAAGAAAGATTACAGAAACTAGATTGGGCCTTCTTGCAACCTGATCCCATTTCAGCACAATTTGGCTGTATAACCTTACCTCTCTGAGCTTAGGTTTCCTCATCTGTAAAATGGAAGTAAAATAGTACTACCTCATGTCATTGTTTGGAGGATTCAGTGTGCTAATATGTACAAAGCAAAGCACTTATAACTATGCCTGGCACAAAGCAAAGGCTATGTGCCCATTATTATTGCTTTTAAATTGTGATAATGAAAGTGTCCAAACGTGCCCTTGGCTGGAGCTATTTTCTGGGCGTGAGTAGTGTCTATGGCTAGCATAATGGTCTGTTAAGTGGAAGCCTGGGCATTTGACTCACCTTGGTAGAACCTGTAAAAGGTAGCAGTGTGTGATTGCTAACAGTCAGGTAGATCTTTGCTTGGAGACAGGCTCTGCCACTTATGGGCTGTGTGACCTAGAGAAAAGTTACTTAAACTCTTTAAGCTTCTATTGCCTTTATCTTTAAAATGAAGATAATAATAAAATCCACTTCAGAGAGCCTTGTGAGGATTAAATAATCTCATGAGGATGAGCATCCCGAGTTAGCACCTGGCAGAGTAAGTGCCAGATAATAGAGAACAGGGTTTCTCAACTTGGGCGCCATTGACAAGCTGGGCTGGAGAATTCTTTGTTGTGTTGTTGTCCTGTGCCTCTTTGGATGTTTAGCAACATCCTTGGCCTCTACCCACTACATGCCAGTAGCAACCCCCCACTTCCAGATGTCACAACCAAAAATCTCTCAAACGTTGACAAGTATCCCCTGGGGGCAAAGAATTGCCCCTGGTTGAGAACCACTGATAAAGTAAGGATGAGGCTGAGGGAAAGGAAGTGTATTGAGAAACAGGAATATCTACATGAGATTTTCATCATTGACAAAGCCAGCCTGCTGCCAATAAGGGGAAAGGGCAGGAGTGAAGCCAAAGGAAGCAATTACTGTGTCCAGGTTGTCCCAAGTTTTGAGGGCTCTCTGGAGTCTTTAGCTGCAGAGTTTGGAAATGGGAGAGATATTTCAGAGCTCTATTCCTTCCGCTAACTTTCCTTCCAACTGATGGGGCCTCCGGAGTTCCCTCCCTTGGTTCCAGGAGACCTGCAGAATAAAGCCTGTGTCTTTTATCTCCACTAACAAAGTAAATTGCAGGAGCGACATCTCTGTACTCAACCTCAAATTCTTCTTAGAAGCAGGTAAGGAAATTATATGCTTGTGTAAATTTCAGCCTGATTTTATCTGGTCTTGCTTGCTCTTATTAATGCTGCTATAATCCAGGTAGTAATTTATGCTGTGATGCCATTCTGGTTATTCCAATTTAAATAAAGATGGAAATATTTAAGGATTAAAATGTCAGAAAACAGAGCAAAATAACTTTATTCATATATTTGATAAATGTTCATCGAGAGTTTAACATGTGCCAAGCACTGTTCTGGAGGCTTGGGATACATCAAGGAACAAAAGAAGTAGAGAACGCTTCCTTCATGGAAATTTAGCTAATCGACTTTTTAGGGCAGTAACAGCCCAAATGAACAAGCTGTGCCTTTGGGATAAAGCATACCTCAACCTCTACTGATTCCTTTTTCCTCTTTTACACTCGTCCTGCTCCCAGTTTTCTTTCTTTCCCAGACTTTCTGCCCTTAATTTGCCATGCCATGGAACTGAAATGCAATAGGTGAGTTGAACATAGCTTTTTGTATGTAGCTCCTAATCTTTCTGTCGTTTGCAGACTCTCAAAATGAAAAAGAGTCATCCTGCCTTGATCTAAAGAGGTGTTTGCTCTTGGGTTAACAGCCTGGCCATTATGATATAGGCTCCAGGGTGCTTCAATCTCTGTGATTCTCACAATCAAGGTTTTGAGGATTACAAATACTGGTGAACTCTCCCTGCTTCCCACCTGTGGCACACAGCTTGTATGGACCAGCCAGCCCCTGAGCTATTTCTCACTCAACTGTCTCTTCTCTAGCTACTCTATGGCCACATTAAAAAAAAAAAAAAAAGTTTTAATGGACCAAAACACAACCCCAGTTAACAGGCCAAACTCTGAGAATAGGATTCCAGACATCTTGGCACATTCATATCCAAAGAATAGGACATATTTTTGTGGAGGATAGTCCATTATTTTGGACCAAAACTTGCCCACATCTCTCTAGCTGGGTATTGAATGTGGCAACTGGATTAAGACAGAAAAAGAAAATTATGGACCAGGCCTTAGTGCTATCACCAGACTTCCTGTTTGTGAGAACGATTCCTGTGGATTCATCACTGGTGTGCCAAGCAATGCCAAGCAATTAGGAGCTGCGTTTCAAGAGGAAACTTCATGGGAGGAGAACAATTTGAACCTCAGCTTCAGGGGTGGGAAGAAATGAGAGACTAAATAGGTTTTTGATTTTATGTGGGTTTCCACTTTCTGTTTTTTTTTTACTTTGGCATTTATTTTTATAACAATATCTACCTACCACAATTTGTAACCAATTATGAACAGAAATTGTCCTTTTAAAACTCATATAGAACACTGAATTTGAAAGCACTTATAAAGTTATTAGAAGCTCTGGTGATGCAATGTTTAAGTGCTCAATAGTTAGCCGAGGTCGGTGGTTTGAACCCACCAGCAGCTTCAAGGGAGAAAAGACCTGGTGATCTGCTCCTATGATGATTATAGCCTAGGAAGCCCTGTGGGGCAGTCCTACTGTGTTGTATTAGGTTGCCTGGTAGCGTAGTAGTTAAGAGCTACAGCTGCTAACCAAAAGGTTGGCAGTTCGAATCTACCAGGTGCTCCTTGGGGACCCTATGGGGCAGTTCTACTCTGTCCTATAGGGTCACTATGATTTGGAATCTACTTGACTGCAACGGGTTTTTTGGTATGAATTGGAATCGACTCAAGGGCACACAACAACGACAATGAAGTTTTTACTCCACATTGTTCACAACATACTAAACACAGTTCTAGCCATCAAAAGGGCTATTAGCTGACTTGGAAAGATTTGTAAATAATACTGAGCACTTAGATTTACAGTTCTCTAAGTCAGTTTTAAAATATTATTTGATCTTGCAGTCTTAGCATCCAGTAATTAACTACCTGTGACCTTTCAAACTGTCATTGAACTTGGTCCACAAATGTGCAGTACTTGGGCTTATTTACTGCACACTTTAATTAGGGAAAAACAAGTTTAGACAGTCTGTAGAGGAGGGAAATAGGCATCTTTTCTTTTGAGCTTCTTCTTCTTTTTTTTTTTAATGACTCATCTACTCTTCCTTCTTAATGTCTAAGAAAGAAGTCAGGCATTACTTAGTTCTTTGTAGCAAAGCTGAGTGGCCCAGGCAGAGCTTACACATGATGATAGGCCATTGTGAGCAGAGAGGGTATAAAGGGTTATGTCCCCTGTGGAGAGAGGGCAAGTCAGATTTTCAAGCTAAACAGAAATTTGCTGTAGTAATTATCCTTTATCATTAATGACAGGTGATCGCCATAGCAACCCGGCTGCCACCTGTCTCTCACATACCAGCTCTGTATGCTCTGAAATCAAATAAGAGTACACTGCAAAGTCAGTTGTGGAGCAGGAATGAAACTCTCTGCTGTTGGTGCGAATTTAGCTAGTGGCATGCAAAAAAAAAAAAAAAAATTTTTTTTATGCATAGTTCCTTCTGTTCATGAAGAATTAAATAACACTCAAACTTAAGAGAATTATACATATATATATATTTTTAAATGAATGAACAGTGCTGACCCAGGATAGCCAACTGGCTAAGGGCACAGCTCTGGAGTCGGAGGAGACTGGGATTGAATCTGAGCTTTTCCACTAACTGACCTTGGGCAAATGGCTTAACCTCCCTAAGTATCAGAGGGTTAAACTCATAGGCTATTGAAAGGATTAAACTGGATAATACCTGCAAAGCACTTAGTACAAGGTGAGCACTCCATCAGTGGTAGCAGAAAACATCTGCTGCCTGGCAGCAAGGTGCATTGAGCACATAGCCAGGGCACAACACATGGCTCTTGTTGACTCAGCCAATTAGATCACTGGTGGACCACTACCAGGGGAATCTGGGTCTCCAAATGACATTCTCTACTATCTGTCTCTCCTCTCTGCTTTTTATGCATATAAACATGTGCACAAAGGCTCATAGACACAGCTTTTGAATGACACAATTTTCATCTCCTGTATCTAAACATTTTAGATATGTCTTCTCAATACCAAAAAGTTCAGTAGATTGTTTAATTGTTCTGACACCCCACGTTGACCAATCTCAGTGACGGCTGAAATTAGTTTTTCTTCTGAACCCCCTCGATTATGTCTCTAACCACTTCAGCACTCCTCTTAACCCCCGAGTCTTGGCACTGTGCTGAGGCCAATTAGAGCTGTTAATGCTGTGCCTACAGTGCAGGGATTTTTTCTTGTCATTAAGGTGGTGAGGACATGCCAGATTTTCTTTTCCTTTGACCTATCTGCCAAAGAAAAGCTATTCAATAACCAGAACCAATCCTAGAAGGTGTTGACATGTGCATACCCCTTTCCCTGCTGTATGTCACATGCACAATTTTAAGATAAATTAGGAATTGTCCAATCCTAAACTATGTCACAGTGCACAATCTAAAAATCACAAAGTTTTTACCCTTAACTGATAAGTACCTGAATGCTGTTCTAGACATCAATCACCAACACCAGAACCTGGGGTCAACCCTTTCCATCACCCAGCATGTTTAAATCCGGTGGTTTGCCCTCTCAAAGAGCCTTTGACTCTCCTGCTTTGTGTCTAGACTCACTGCTTCTCCTCGGTTCAGGCCTCACCCTCTGCCTCCTGAATTGCTGCTGCAACAGCCTACTAGCTGGCCTCCTCTTCTCCTGTTCATTTTCTATACTTCAGTCAGCATGATTTTATGAAATGCTAATGCAATCATGTTACTGCCCCTAAAAAAGAACTTTGAGTGGGTTCTTATCACCTCTAGCATAAAGATCCTTAGATATCTGCTTCTGCTCACCTCACTAGCCACATCTTCCAACATCATGACTTTTCTCCAGCGATACCAACCTACACCACCCCATCCATGCTTCCTTGCCTTTGCTTAGGCTTTCTTCTATATGCAACACCCTTTGTCCTTATTCTTCAAAGTCCTGCACAGTTGTTATCTCCTCTTTGAAGATTTTCTTCCGTTGTTGTTGTTGTTGGGTGCCATTGAGATGGCTCCAACTCATAGTGACCCTATGTACAACGGTACAAAACACTGCCCGGTCCTGCACCATCCTCACAATCATTGTTGCAGCCGCAGTGCCAATCCATCTCATTGAGGGTCTTCTTCTTTTTCGCTGACCCTCTACTTTACCAAGCATGATATCCTTCTCCAGGGACTGGTCCCTCCTAATAACATGTCCAAAGTACATGAGATGAAGTCTCCCCATCCTCGCTTCCAAGAAGCACTCTGGCTGTACTTCTTCCAAGATAGATTTGTTCATTCTTTTGACAGTCCATGGTATATCCAATATTCTTCACCAACACCATAATTCAAAGGCATCCATTCTTCTTCGGTCTTTCTTATTCATTATCCAGCTTTTGCATGCATATGAGGTGATTGAAAGTACCATGGCTTGGGTCAAGTGCACCTTAGCCTTCAGGGTGACATCTTTGATTTTTAAAACTTTAAAGAGGTCTTTTGCAGCAGATTTGCCCAATGAAATACATCCTTGGATTTCTTGACTGCTGCTTCCATCGGTGTTGATTGTGGGTAGATTCAAGTAAAATGACAATTTCAATCTTTTCTCTTTTTGCTTATTGGTCCAGTTGTGAGGATTTTTGTTTTCTTTATGTTGAGGTGCAATCCATGACGAAGGCTGTAGTCCTTGATCTTCACCAGTAAGTGCTTCAAGTTCTCTTCACTTTCAGCAAGCAAGGTTGTGTCATCTCATGTTGTTCATGAGCCTTCCTCCAGTCCTGATGCTGTGTTCTTCTCCATATAGTCCAGCTTCTTGGATTATTTGCTCAGCATACAGACTGAATAAATATGTCGAAAGGATACAACCCTGATGCACACCTTTCCCAACTTCAAACCGTGCATTATCCTCTTGTTCTGTTTGAACGACTGCTTCTTTTTCTATGTACAGGATCTGCACAAGCACAATGAAGTGCTCTGGAATTCCCATTCTTCACAACTTATCCATAATTTGTTATGATCCACTCAGGTCAATGCCTTTGCATAGTCAATAAAATGCACATAAACATCTTTTTGGTATTCTCTGCTTTCAGCCAAGATCCATCTGACATCAGCAATGATATCCCTCACGCCACACCCTCTTCTGAATTTGGTTTGAATTTCTGGCAGATTTCTGTTGATGTACTGCTGCAACCACTTTTGAATTGTCGTCAGCAAAATTTTACTCATGTGAGATATTAATTATATTGTTCGATAATTTCTGCATTCTGTTGGATCACTTTTTTTGGAACGGGCACAAATATGGATCTCTTTCAGTTGGTTGGCAAGGCAGCTATCTCCCAAATTTCTTGGCATAGATGAGTGAGCCCTTCCAATGTTGCATCCGTTTGTTGAAACATCTCAACTGGTTATCCATCAATTCCTGGAGCCTCGTGTTTTGCCAAAACCTTCAGTGCAGCTTGGACTTCTTCCTTCGATGCCATTGGTTCTTGATCATATGCTTGATTATTTCCATTCTATTTTCTCCTAAAATCATTACCCCCTCCTTTGTCATAGTTTTATATATTGATCATAATTGCCTTATTTAAAGATATTTTATTCTTCCCTACTAGACTAACCAAAACCCAAACCTGTTGCCATTGGGCAGATTCCAACTCACAGGGACCCTACAGGACAGAGTAGAACTCCGCATAGGGTTTCCAAGGCTGTAATCTTTACAGAAGCAGATTGCCACATCTTTCTCCCATGGAAAAGCTGATGGATTTGATCCACTGTACTTTCAGTTAGCAGCCAAGCACTTTACCACTGTACCACCAGGGCTTCTAGACTACTTGTGTCTAAAGGCTTAGATCTGGGTTTTGTTCATTTTTGGTACCCTTAGAGTCTGGTAGTTAGTAAGTCCTTAATAAAACTTTGCTGATGTAAAACACATTTAACATTTTTATGAACAGCACGGTCTTTTTCATAATAATGCATGAACGTCCAGTTATTTTTCTTCAAAAGGGTTACCTAAACTCAGTCTTATTACTGAAGAAAAGAAGGTAGGGAAATGCCCTGTGTTTGTTTAGCTATCTCCTTGGTCCTAAACAATTACCTTTTGCTATAGAATTTGAATTTAACTCAGGAGTATAGATTACAAGGAGCCCTGGTGGTGCAGCGGTTAAGAGCTCAGCTGCTAACTAAAAGGTTGGCAGTTGGAATCCACCAGCGGCTCCTAGAAAACCCTGTGGGGGCAGTTCTACTTTATCCTATAGGGTTGCAATGAGTCAGAGTCCACTCGATGGCAATGGGTTTGTTTTTTTCTGGTTTTTACAGGCTACAAATCACTATTTCCACTAGATGGCACCAAACCACTGACAAAAGAGACTCGAATGCTCTGTGCATATTCAAATAGCTTTAAAAAATCTTTCAAAGCCCATTATTCAGTGTTCTTCGGTATCACACAAAGCATTCGAAATTTGAAGAATTAGTGGGAAGATGCACATTACATAAAGTGCTGGCCCCTTACATAACAACTGAGGGCTTATATGGATTCTTTGACTTTATTTAATCTATATTTTATTAGCCTCTTAATATAAATGAAGAGAAAATTGTTATCAAGGGTTCTGTTTAAAAACAAAAAAAATTTTTTTTCAGGTAATTTGAAGTGTTCTTTTTATGTAATGCGTGGAGCAAAAGAGTGTCAGAGCCCTGAAACTCCTTTCTAAACAACGTCTTTAAACCTAAGACAGCTTTCATCACAGAATGGCTAGCTTCTTGGTTAATGACTAAAAATATTTCACAGCATTAGGATGATTTTCATGACATTTAAAATTAATGGTAAAGCTGTGTAGAGTTCACGTCACGTTTCAGAAATCAAAACAATGAACTTTTCCATGAGGAATGAAATAAGGCATCTCTTCTTTAACATAACAAAGGGCAACTAAGACAACTATGTTTCTTTAAACGCATGAACCTGTTTACTCTGTAGGCCCCAAACTGGTCTTTCCCTGATTGGCTCCGTTAACAACTAAAGTATGGGTTGGCGCATTCGTGTTTCCAATCATTTTGGCTTGCGAACAAAAAATGGTTGGCCAATCAAAAGGCATTTAAATTAGGCAGTGGGCTCTTGGAAAGAAATCTGTGTACTGTCTCCCACATTATTGCTCTCTAGTGTGGTGTTTGGTGTTTAAGGATGTACTCCATTATTTTTCTTATGCTTCACCATGGGACGACAAGGCAAAACACAACAGTTTGTAAACAAACACCTGACTAAATTTCTTTGGGTCTTTTTTTTGTTTGTTTTTTTGATGAATCGCTTTTATTTTTTTATTGTGCTTTAAGTGAAAGTTTACAATTCAAGTCAGTTGGTTCTTTCTTTTTTAAAATACATATTTTTTCAATTGCTGCTTTTTAAAAACAGTACTTGCTAATTATCCTTGTAATCCACAGTCTTTAAGATTTCTGACTGTTACCAATATTTAAAATGTCTCTGTCCCTTTCAATGTCGTTTTAACGGCACTGCACCATCTTCTCTGTGTAAAAATTCAAAATAACAGAGAGAGCACTACTAATGACACCTATGAGTTTCCTTAGGGGAGAGTAAACCAAAAAACCAAACCCGTTGCAGTCCAGTTGATTCCGACTCATAGTGACCGTGACCCTACAGGACAGAGTAGAACCGCCCCATAGAGTTTCCAAGGAGCGCCTGGCAGATTCGAACTGCCAACCTTTTGGTTAGCAGCTGTAGCTCTTAACCACTATGACACCAGGGTTTCTTATGGGAGAATAGCCACTCTTAATTTCAAAAAGAACGAAAACAAGCCCAAACCAGCAATCTCCTGTCATCACCTACGCATCTCAGTTTCCGAAACATTTTTAAAGGGGGAGGGAAAGTAAATGACTGATTATCACATTGCAAATGCTACCAACTAAAACTAGATAAATCTGCATTTCATTAGGGAATCTTAACTTCCATTAACTGAAGAATATTTGGATTAGCATAAAAAAATTAATGTGTTTTGTGTAAAAATTATGAATTATGAATGCTATGGCTTTAAACGTCACAGCAGGGGAAAATAATCTTAGTTCTATGGGATTCTAGTTTTTTCAAGTGTTGATCAGTTACGATCTGAAATTTTTCTTGTTTGTTCCCTGAGCACCGTCTCACTGATGACACAGGCACAGTTTCATCGAAAAAGTCCGATCTGCATTAGACCCATCCAGTATCCTTGTAAATGCAATTTAGTTCTGGCGTCTCTTTCAAATTTCTGCATTTGAACCTTTCACATGAAGTATTCATCTGAGTCCCTCTGGTTCGGCGACAAGAGTGGAGAAGCTGATTTTTGGATGTCCCTCTCCAGACATTCGGATTTACTTCTTTATAAAACCAGTGCCATCGAGTCGATTCCGACTCATAGCGACCTTATAGGACAGAGTAGAACTGCCCCATAGAGTTTCCAAGGAGCGCCTGGGAGATTCGAACTGCGAACCCTTTGGTTAGCAGCCGTAGTACTTAACCACTACACCACCAGGGTTTCCTACTTCTTTATAGTACTTGAAAAAAGAATAGCCTCCAAGAGAGACACACAAGGCCTGGTAAGCCAATTCCCCTGGACATGTTCTAATGTTCTAATTCAGTGCCTGCCTTTTCTGTGGCCACCAAAACTCCTCTATTCTAGTCCCAAAGCATAGTGCACTTACTGTAATTATTTTGATATTTGCTGTCTTCCAGCTACATTTTTTTTTTTTTTTTTTTTACCGGAACTGTAGGTAGAGACAGGATTTTTCCTGTGGGCTCTCATTCATGCAATTACTCTGGCTCCTCAGAGCCTGAAACTGTAATGTCACATCTTTGAAATCAAGGTTTGTTTTAGAGTGGGTTAATTTCTTTAAAAATATTGGTGGTAATTTGCTCCAGCTCTTTTCCTTCATGTGTTTTAATTGAGCGCTCCAGGGCAAACTTGCTGTGAGAGGGGAAGTTTTTAGAAATGAAAGGGATTGGTCGCCACACAATTTCGTGAAAAAAAAGAAGTCCAGCACTACATTTTCCATCTTGTTTGCTTTGGGAGTCTGCCACGAGAATTTGCTCAGCTCATTGCTGAAGGGTATTGAAAACACAATGACTTGCCGACATGGCGTCATCTGTAGTGTGGTTGGAACCTTCATGCTGACAAAGATTGCATAAATGCCTGTGAGAGCCAGTAGGCACTTCTGATGATTAACCACATAAAAAATGTTTTCCACTCTTGTTGCTGGCAGGAATGACAATGCTTTGGCCAGACTGGCCTCCTTCTGGACACCAGGGAGGTTCCAGCCTTGGTTTTCCCATCTGGTTTCAATACAAGCCAGGAAAGATGAAGAGGCGAGTCTTTTAAAGAGGCAGGACTAGACTGATTCTTCTGGCAGTAGTATCATTTTTTGATACATGAAAACATGCACTTGGGCCTGGGGAACAAAGCAATGCTTCTGAAATTTTCATTTCTGGGATAGATAAAGGCGTTTTGAACATCCTCATAAAGCAAAGGGATCTATCTCTGTAAGTCACAAACAAGCTTTGTGTGGAGAAGACTGTTAAATACATAAGCTTGTACTGTGGAGCTGAAGCTTAGTATCCCTGAAGGAGGACCAAGCTTACAGTTTATAGAAGCCATTTCCTTAATAGAAATACATTCTGTTGGTGCAATAGTACTTAGCCCTACAAATATTAGTAAAACAGCAACAATAACAGTATTTATGGTATTTTATAATTTCCAAAGAGCTTTTGATTAGATTATTTCCTTTGGTTTTCACAAGAATCCTGTTTATGTACAAGGAAACAAACTCAGGCTAAATAATGTATGCAAGGTCATGGAATAAGTGGGGGGGTGGGGGGGGACAGTGCAGAGAAACTTCAGCTTGGGTGACCTGTCACCAAAGCCAGTATACTTTCTACTACCTCACACTGCCTTAGTACCTCCTGGCCATACTTCCATGGTTTAAGGGAGTAATTTCTTTCCTTTTTTGATATTTTACTTTGTTTTAGGTATAAGTTTACACAACGAATTAGGTTCCCACTAAACAATTTTTATATAAATTGTTCTGTGACATTGGTTACAGTTTTCACAATGTGTCAACATTCTCATTATTTCCATTCTGTTTGTTCTGCTTCCTTTGATCTAGCTTCCTTGCCCCTCCTTGCCTGCTCATCTTCGCTTTTGGGTAAACATTGATGGTTTGATCTCACATAGTTGATTGTTTAAGGGACACATTACTCACAGGTGATATTGTTTATTTTATAATCCAATCTATTATTTGACTGAAAGCGGACCTCCAGGAGTGGCTTCAGTGCCAAGTTCAAAGGGTATCTTAGGGTAATAGTCTCGGGGGTTCCTCTAGTCTCTATCGGTCCAGTAAGTCTGGCCTTTTTTAGGAATTTGAATTTTGTTCTATGTTTTCCTCTTGCTCTGCCTGGGACCTCCTATTGCGTCCCTGGTCAGAACAGCCGGTAGTGGTAGCTGGGCACCATCTAGTTTTTCTTGTCTCGGGCTGGAAGAGGCCGTGGTTTGTGTGGGTTATTACCCTTAGGACTAGTTTCTTCTTTGATTATTTGGTTTCCTTCATTCTCTTTTACTCCAGATGAGTAGAAACTAATAGCTGTGTCTTAGATGGGCACTCGGAAGCTTGCAAGACCCCAGACGCTGCTCACCAAAGTAGGATGTAGAATGTTATCTTTGTGAACTATGTTATGTCAGTTTGCTGAGCTGTCCCACAGAATTTAACCCAGTAAACAATCCCAAAAGGTGTTTGGATATGTCCAGGAAACCTCTGTAACTGTGCTCCCTAAGTACTTTATTATATATATGAATATATATGCAACACACTTAAACATGTATATACATGTGCCTACAGATACACCTATACATGCAAGTGCATGTACTCACATATGCCTTCATATACACATGTATGCATACATACATACTTATATGGAGCCCTGGTAGCACAGTGGTTAAGAGCTATGGTTGCTAACCAAAAGTTCAGCAGTTCAAATCCACCAGACCCTCCTTGGAAACCCTATGGGGCAGTTCTACTCTGTTCTATAGAGTCATTGTGAGTCAGAATTAGCTCGGTGGCAACAGGCTTGGTTTTTTGGTTTATATGACTTGACTTCATGGCACTGGGTTATACCTATGTAACTCCACTCATATTTTTTGGTTGTTATTACTGTTGCTGTAAAATTGTGTATCTTATGGCATTTATCAAAACTGGCCCTTATCCTTGCATACTTGGTAAAGTTGTGGAGACTTCACCCATATCAGATGTTGTCTTTCCCATCAGCAAAAATAACAAGTGTCTACTATCTAGAAAATGATTCCTCTTCCCTTCCCCTTCCATCTGTGGAAACCATCAAAAAACACTGCTTTTTTTATATGTTTATACCTATTCTTGACTTTTCATAAAAGTGAGATCATATAATATTTGTCCTTTTGTGATTGAATTATTTCAGTCAACATAATGTTATAAAATGTTTTGCAGACTCATTATTCTTTATTAGTTGTGTTGTTTTCCATTGTATGTATATACCACAAGTCATTTATTCATTCATCCATTGAGGGTGCTTAGGTTGTTTCCACCTTGTTGCTGTTGTGGCTAATGCTGCAATGAACATAGGTGTGGATATGTCTGTTCTTGTCACTGTTTTTATGTCTCTTGGATACATACCTAGGAGTGGGATTGCTGAATCAGGGTGATTTCCTGACTATAACTTGAAGAATAAATATTTCTCACACAATTTGCTACTATTCTAAAAATAACAATTTTGTGTAGAATATTGTTTAGATCTGTGAATCCAGCACCTTGGGCTACTTTGTTTTCCCAATACAATGACGAGAACTTGCATTTGTGTAGGCAGTGTGGTACCGGCTATTATTGACTTGGGTGGGAATGTATGGAGAAAGCCTGGTATGTTGTAGTTCATGAGGGCTTATTTGCAGAGCAGTGTTGCCTGAATAATGCTTGGAACAAATCACAACATTTCTTATCTCAGAGTTGCCTCTTCTTTCTTCCATTCTTGTCTCATATATTAGTCTTTAATGTCCTTTCCTATTTATTATACTTTCTTGAAAAGGGTAATGGTAAAGTTAAAACTATCCAACCAAAAACATTTTCTTCAATGAAGCATTTAGCTAACATTCAGTGGTACTTTTCATTCTGGGATAGAGGACTCCCTCATTATTACTATGCAAGTAAAGCAAAGTCGTGATAAAATCACCAGAATCACAGCCAACAGTGAACTCAAATAGACCTCTTTATCATGTTCTTTTAACCATAGCACACAGAATGTGAGAGTTTTTCCAGAACCAGGTTTGGATGTTGTCAAATATAGATTTACATGGATATGTCATATTTTATGTCTATATAAAAAACAAAACAAAACGAAATCCATTGCCATCGAGTTAATTCTGAATCATAGAGACCCAATAGGACAGAGTGGAACTGCCCCATAGAGTTTCCAAGAAGCCCTGGTTGTTTTGAACTGTCTTTTGGTTAATAGCCATAGCACATAACCACTACGCCACCAGGGTTTCCTTATATCAACAGATTTGCATTTATATATGTCTTTGGCCTATAAAGCTGAGCAAATCTTGGATAAGCAGTAAAATGTTCTTTGAGTACAATTTGAATCAAAAGGTTATTTTCTTGAATTCCAGTCTTTGCTGTTTAAAGGTCCCTGGGTGGTGCAAAAGGTTTGTGATCAGCTACTAACCTAAAGTTTGGTGGTTTGATCCCACCCAGTGGTGCCACCAAACACAGGTCTGGTGATCTGCTTCCAGAGAGATTTCAGCCAAGAAGCCTGATGGAGCAATTCTTCTCTGTAACACATGGGGTCACCCATCAATAGTCTCTGCCCTCTCTTCTCTGTTTATTCAAATCCTTGCCATTTTACACATGATATCAGTCAGACCTTGACTGAAGGCCCAGCTATGCTGCTTGCCAACTGTGCCCTTGGGAATAATACTCTCTATAAATCGGTACCACCATTTGCCTGTCAGTTTGTCATACTGTGGTGGCTTGTGCATTGCTGTGACGCTGGAAGTTATGCCACTGGTATTTCAAGTACTAGCAGGGTCACCCATGGTAGACAGATTTCAGTGGAGCTTCCAGACTAAGACAGACTAGGAAGAATGGCCTGGCAAACTACTGCTGAAAATTAGCCAATGAAAACCTTATGGATCACAATGGAACATTGTCTGACTTGTTTGCTTTGGACACTGTCAGGAGGGATCAATTGCTAGAGGAGGTCATCATGTTCAGTGAAGTAGAGGATCAATGAGATCATGGGAGATTCTTGGTGAGAGGTATTTGCACAGTAGCTGCAACAGTGTGCTTGAACACGCTGGTGATTGTGAGGATGACACAGGACCACGCAACATTTTGTTCTGTTGTACGTAAGGTCATCATGAATTGGAGTTGCCCTGTTGGAAGCTAACAACAAGAAGGATAATACATCAGCAAATGAAGGTAATAAGAAAACTTATCTCATAGGGTTGTTTTGAAGATTAAATAAAATAGTTCCTGTAAAGTTTTTAGTGTAATAACTGACACAGAGTAAATAATGTGTAAATGTTTTTATTTAAGAGCCAAGATTAAACCTTGACTGTTCTTTGAGGCCTTCCTTGGAAGTTCAGGCTCATAGCTCCCTCCTTAAGATTAATCCTTACTCTGATTTCTATAGAATTTATGGATGATGATCTGGTAGATAATTTTTAATAAATTAAATTTCAATGAGCTAAATAATAAATAACTTAATAAATAAATTTAATACAATTTCCAGTGTTCTCTGATTGTTGCGTGGGTGTGTATCTTCTGTTCCTAGCCAGATTGTAAATTCATTGACATTATGGATCATGACTTAGATTTTTATTGCATACTCCATAGTATTTGTGCTGGTATATAATCATGTTTTCAACAAATCTTTGTTGGTTATTTAAAAAGTAAGAGACAGGAACTCTGAACTAATAGGCCTATCAGACACAGAGAAATGGGGATTGGCAGCGAGGATGGGTAAGAATAGAGGAAAAAATAGAAGGAAAACAATTGACCACCTGCATTATGTAATAGGCATTCTGATAAGTCATCTAATGTAATCTTCTCAACAACTGTATCCATATTTTATGTAAGAAGAGAAAAATACTGTATGATAGTACTCATGAGCACTATGAGGCTCAGGGTAGTTGGGTAACTGGAAACCATTCTAATACCTAGATATAGATGTACCAAGAACTATCCAAGACAAAGCAATGTGAACTGGCAATCAGACTTAAGTGTGGCTCTTTACTAGTAAATTTTCTTTTTGAGTTTTGAATGCTCTTTTCTTGAGCCTGACTTCTAGATCTTGGCTTCTAAATCTGCAGATGACCTTTGGTGTTCCCTGTTGATCTTGAGGACCTCTCTGAGGGCCACCTTTCATCAAGTCTTAACTGAGGCGTGATGGTTTTGGGCTGTGCACTAAAGGGCACCTTTGAGTTGTTCCACTTGATGCATCGAATTTTGGTGTTGGCAAAGAATACTGAGTATACTGTGGACTGCTAGAAGAATGAACAAATTGGTTTTGGAGGAAGTACATCTAGGATGCTCCTTAGAAGGAAGCATGGTGTGACTTTGTCTTGCTTACTTTAGACATGTCATCAAGAAAGACCAATTGCTAGAAAAGGACATCATGCTTGGCAAAGTAGGGGGTCAGTGAGAATGAGGGAAACCCTCGATGAGATGGTTTGATATGGTAACTGCAACAATGGACTCAAACATGTGAATGATTGTGAAGATGGCGCAATGTTTTGTTCTGTTATACATAAGGTTGCCATGAGTCAGAGCTGACTTGATGGAAACTAACAATACTAAAGGACAGCAGGTGGCAGGGTGTATTGTGAAGTCTAAAATTTCATGTGCTACCTTGACATCTTAGAGTTACATAGGACCCCAAAGGACTAATCATGAGTTCTCCTGCTCAGGTATGCCACTCCCACCCAGCAGGAAGGCCCCCACCTGGGTACTGGGTCCTCAGCTAACAGGTCTCATTTTCCTGCCAGCCCATGAAATTATTCAAAGACGCTAATCACATCCTCCCTTGGGAACCAGGGGCACCCTACTCTCTTGTTATTACAAAACCTGCCTCCCACAGCCCTTGTTGTTTTACTATATTCCTGAGCGCAAGCAATCCTGTGTGGTGTCCTCCTCCCTTGGGTTCTGAGTGTATGTGACTAATAACTGTCAATCTCATCTTTCCAGTGTTGGATATTGTATGTTCAGCTATCTCATACTGTTTAGGGTAGAGTATCCCTCCTTCACCAATGGAGTGAATAGGAGGTGGTCAGAACACAGGGGAGCTGTTTGTTCCTTCTTCATGACCTTTGATGGTGGCACTCTCTATGGGTGCCACTCCTGGCTTCCATCTGGAGACGTTCTAAATCAGACAAAACAAGACTGAGTGATAACATAATTTTCATTGTCTGTGAAGCAGACCAACTCAGTCCCTACCATGCTGTGGACAGGTACCAAGATGAAATTTGATTACGTGTAGACAGGTATCAAGGTGAAATTATTTTAATCCTTGTTTCATCTGTTCTTACCCCAAATGAACAATGAAAAGCTAGTACAGAAAGCTTAGCTAGTTCAGCAGCAATGCAGCATCTACTAATCATCAAATATTATAGATAAATTACAAGGTTTCTGGGTTTGCTTTAATTGGCCATGTTTTTACAAGACGCACTATGGAGTTAGAGGGCTGGAAAGAACTCCAAACACCAGTGCCTATCCAAAAAAAAAAAAGTTTGTTAAGTGCAAGTTACCATTTACTACTGTGTAATACATGTTCTTCCTTTTTTTATTCTATTTTACATGTTCTTTCTCATTAGATACAAAAGTCCTATGAATTAAGTAAAATTATCTTCCTTTTACAGAAGAAAAAAAAAATAAAGCTTTGAGATGTTAAGTCAGAAAGTACCAGAGCCAGAATCTAAATCCCAGTCTGCTGGACACAAAGATCATGCTCTTAACCACTCAGCTCTACTCCCTGAAGAGCATTGCCGCATAATAATTGCGGAGCTGCTGCTTATTAATATAAAAATTGGAAACATCCTAAATGTCCAGCATCAGAGGACTGGTTAAACATATTTTGGGTATTAAAAATTATACTAAAACCCAAAACCAAACCCGTTGTCATTGAGTCAATTCTAACTCATAGTGACCTTAAAGGACAGAGTAGCACTGCTTCATAGAGTTTCCAGAGAGCACCTGGTGGATTCACACTGCTGGCCTTTTGGTTAGCAGCCATAGCCCTCAACCACTATGCCATCGGAGTTTCAAAAAAAAAAATTATACTAGAGGTAAATATTTTGTGTCAGCCAAGAGTTTAAGCCAAAATATGAGATATTTTCAACTGGCTCATTGTATTTAATGTGAGTTAAAATGCATTTAATGTGAGTATTTTTACTATGTAGTCACATTAACATAGAACCACAAAGTTGAAAAGCTGATTATTTAGCCAGGGTTACACCAAATCCTCCCAGTCCGCTGCAACGTAGAACTTCTTGATCACTTAGATTCCAACTGTCTCCATTGAAGGGAGTGAAATCCCATAGTCGTACAGAGAGGTAACCATAAATAAAGAGGGTCCTGTCAGTCTAACATAACTGTGGACTTCCAATATTCACAAAGGGCCTCGCTTAATAGGATGACTCTGACTCTGAATCCTTTGACAGAATGAAGGATGATAGAGGGTATGCCTAAACCCGGGACATCAGCGTTACCTGGACCACCAGAGAGCGAGCTGTTTCAGTAGACCTAAGCTGATGGGGTGATGGGTTGTCAGGTCAGCATCAACATTGCCTTGCTGTGTATTATTTTGACATAAATGATAGGGAAAACGCCTTATTAAGTTCCCTAGTGGACCAGGAGGCAGATAACACTTAAAGTGTGCTTGTAAAACATAAATGGGTAGCTGAAGTACTGATAATATATTCTTAATTGTCTGGAATATAACTTAGAGTCCTCTGTTAACTGACGTGTGCGTGTGTGTGCGCGCACGAGCCCGTGCCTGAGCATCTGTGTGCACTTCCAAAAATTTTATGAAAAAGTAGTGATTAACAATCAGCAAATTGATATTAGGACTGTATTTTTTTTTTTTAATTTAAGCAAGACTAACATATTCTAAGTTCAAGTTGTTGTTACTGAGAATAAAAATATTCTACACATTTAACTCAATTGCTCATACTTTTAATTTCATTGGTTAACCAAGAAAGTATATAATGGTTAATGATGAATTAATCAGACTATTAAATTAACTAAACCAAGATTGTTGCCGTCAAGTCTGACTCATAGTGACCCTATAGAACAGAGTAGAATTTCCCCATAGGGCTTCCAAAGAGTGACTGGTAGATTTGAACTGTCGACCTTTTGTTTAACAGCCATAGCTCTTAACCACTGCACCAACAGGGCTCCCTTAAACTAACTAGGAGATTTCAGTTCCATAACCATTCTAGATAATTGAAGTTTTACTATCCTAGCCAAACTCACTGCTCTACCCACATCTGTTTTTAATGAAGAAAAGATAGAGATTAGAGATTTATGTCTCCGGTATTATCAATACCTTCTAATTCTACCAGATAATGAATCAGCCTTTTATTTTCCTTGGCCTGTGAAGACTGTATGTATATATATGTGTGTGTGTATATAAATACATGAATCTCCTTGTTTTCAAGAGATAGGCATAAATGAACACATAAATTTTACCCTTTAATCGTAAGCTGTAACAGCATTGAACTTTCTGTGACTTAAGATGGAGCACTTCGTTACCCAACTCACGTTATCATCTGGAAGGAGTTGGCTGTGTTTAAACCGTGCTTAACTGTCTTTAAAATGAAATACAACATATTTACATTTTTCTCCTCTAGTTTATTATAAAGTTTACACTTTAAGATTTTTAAATAGGAAACGTTCTCCAGCACTCGGATTTGTATGTGTTTCTTTGACTTAGCTGCAAGAATCAATCAGATCACGTTAAGGTGCACAAAAAGGCTCTTTTTGAAGCCTGTTATTAAATATACATAAGAATAGACTTTTTTTTGTATTCAGAAATAAAGAGAGAGAAAGTGTTCCATGTTTTTGAAGATTGAAATCCTTCAAAGCTTTTTTCGTTTGCAAGAAAACAAAAGGCTATTGTAAATTGAAGCGCTGAAACAGCGACAGCAGCAGAGTAATTAATTGCTCATTCATGAAAGAAAAACTGTAAGTGAGAGGCAAAAAGTTAACCCCTCAAAATAAAGTGCACGGCTAACAAAACAGCTATCAGCTCTTCTGTTTGTAAAACAGGATGGTCCTCTTTGTGCTGCTGGTTGCTTTGTTTTGAGACCTGGTGGCAATGGCTGATGTCACTATACCTATCTTGGAAAAAAGAGACAAACAAGCATCTGAAGATTTAATTTTTTTTTTTTTCCCTCAGAGACAGAGCTTGCTGATTAGGGCACTATATTGTGAAAGCCAAGGTAAGGAATATTTTATAGCCAGTGTTTAACATTTTCAATACATTATATTTATGATCATCTCTGCACTAAATAATGTAATTAAAATATACATGCGTATATACACATACGTATGGCAGAAGTGATTACTACGCTTCCAGGAGCTGTGAACAAGTGATAGAAATTGGAGACCATGTTGGATTTTTTTCTAAAACAGTCAAATTAAGTGATCAATCCTATTTAGAAAGCTTTTTCAATATATTTCATGCCCCAGGGAATCTTACTCCAACCAAGAGCTGTGGCTGGTAGCTACGCTGTCTACATTTGCAACAGCTTGAGCTATGCCATCTCACAGGGTTTAGGGAAATTGCTGCCAGCATAAAGCAAATAATTCCCTCCCTCCGGTCCTCAAGAATTGCAGGAAACTGTAATTTCTCATTATCAAACCTTCTGCTGTGTACCATCCTGCTGTACCTTCGAACTAAGAGTCTTATTCACAATCACCTTTCCTTCTTAAGCACAGGTGTATATGTATTTTGATGTGACAAAATCACACCTAGTCGTCAGCAGTATAACATCTTCCTAAGGTGATGGGGTGAAATCTGAAGCAGATTGAAGGGTGGTTAAAAAGCTCCCATCATTTTAATATTAAAACCTTAGCTGGCTTTACCTGCAAAGGTTCACACATTTAAGTTAGCTGGAAAGTCAAGTATCCATTTGGGTTTCCAGTTAGTTTAACTGGGGGGCTCTTTCCTGAATTACATTGATTTAATCTCTTGAGCTTCCAATAGCAACAAAACATAGACTAGAATTTAGGATGATGGAAAAAAAGAAAGTTCTATTCAGGGGTAAATATAGTGCCAATATACGAATATCTTCTTCTACAATTAATTTCATTTATAAATTCATGTTTAAAACTCAGAAGCTCTTTTCCCATAAAAACATTGTAATAAATGGTTATTGAGTTTCTTGGCTGCCCATGAAAATATATTTGAAGTGTAGAAGGTAATTATTATTTTTAATAATATTGGTATGAAAAAATGTGTTCCGAGCGCCAAAGAATGCCAAAGCGGGTTAGTCTCCCCACCCCCACAGAGAAGCAGGAATACTCTCTCCCCCGTCTTTAGGCAATAGGATTTGGAGTGCTGTGGGCTGAGGGTAATAGGGGTGAAGGATTTTCAGCAGGACAGAGGATGGAATGAGGGATTGGAATGAGAGGCAGGGGAAGGTGAGATGCCCTGGGTCAAAAGGATGGAAGGGGATGCCAAGGGAGAGAGAAGGATGGCCAGGGGCCATAAAATCCCAGCCTCATCCTGACCGACAACAACCCATCCATCGCAGTAAGGGGGTTGCAGCTGCGATGTTTTTCTCCCTCCAGAGGAGGGAGAGCTGAGTGGCAATGGTAGTAGCAGGAAGGGAAGGGGCATTTCTCTCTTGGTCTAGATGGGGTGCTATTTACATGTGTGGGGTATAAATAAGTTGGGGTCTTCTCTGTAAACCTTTTTTTTTTCTTTTTTGAATCTTTTGAATTCCGGCACCAAATGATTAGCAATGCTTAAGAGAATGCTTGCAAAAAAAAGAATATTTGTTCATTTGGCAAATAGTTATTTGTTTACTGTATATAAGGCACTCCTGAAGCCTGATGCCATTGAGTCAGTTTCTGCTCAACCACCCCATAGGACAGAATAGAACTGCCCCAAAGGGTTTCCAAGGAGTGGCTAGTGGATTTGAACTGCCGACCTTTTGGTTAGCAGCTGTAGCTCTTAACCACTCTGCCACCAGGTATCTACGTAAGGCATTTGCCTTACGTAGATACCTGGTGGCAGAGTGGTTTAAGCTCTCTTAAATACCTTTAGTTGAGTGCAAAACAATGCAATAGAAATTTTAAATTGCAATGTGTCATCTAGTGGCTATGTTTCTTGACTCCAGGAGCTTCCATTAATGAGCAGGGTCACACTCTCTTGTCTTGTTTTATGGGGACTATAGTAACAGTGAGGGTGTAGATAGAGCCTGGCAGGCTTTTGGAGGCAAGAGAGGTTACTTCTAGTAGGGGAGATTGGGACAGATGGTACAAAGGTAGTGGTGTTTGAATCAGGTTTTGCAGGATGAATAAGACGTATGAATACACGGTAGCACATTCCAGTCATGTTATAATGATTACTTAAAGTAGGTTGTTTTCAGCTGGAATGGAGTATAGAGTCTAGAATTGAGAGATACAAATGTAGAATCAACAGGACTTGGCAACTGATTGCATGAAGGGACTAAGAAAGTCTTATGATTTGTGAAGAAACTGATATCAATATAGAGAAGCCACAGGAGAAAGATTACATGTTTAGTTTAGGTCACATTGAGATTGAGCAGCCTTTTCAGCCTAGCCAGGTGGACCGGTGCAACCAGCAGTTAGAAATGAGACTGGAGCTGTGGTGAGGTACTGGGGCAAAGGGTTTCAAATCCTCTAGAAAGCATGGGTTGGATAAGATCGCCAAGGGGTCCAGAAAATAATAAGATCAAGAACAGATCTTTGGGGAAATATTTCTTATTTAGGGAGCAGGAGGAGGAAAAAAGGGTGGTCAGAGAAGTAAACTGTTGTCAGGAGCTGTCGAGTCAGTTCCAACTCATAGTGACCCTACGTATAATACAACGAAGCACTGCCTGGTCCTGCGCCATCCTCACAATCCTTGCTATGCTTGAGCCCATTGTTGCAGCCACTGTATCAATCCATCTTGTTGAGGGTCTTCCTCTCTTTCACTGACCCTCTACTTTACCAATGGAAACCCTGATGGTGTAGTGGTTAATTGCTATGTCTGCTAACCAAAAGATCCGCGGTTCAGATCTACCAGGTGCTCCCTGGAAACTCTATGGCCCAGTTCTACTCTGTCCTATAGGGTCACTATGAGTTGGTCTACTTTACCAAGCATGATGTCCTTTTCCAGGGACTGGGCCCTCCTGATAACATGTCCAAAGTATGTGAGACGAAGTCTCGCCATCCTTGCTTCTAAGGAACGTTCTGGCTGTATTTCCTCCAAGACAGAGAAGTAAGAAGCAGAGAATTACAAGAAAAAGATGATCATCATTACCCCAAAGTAAAGAGGTTTATTTACTTGAGAGAGAGAGAGAGAGAAAACAAATAAGTAAGTAAGTAAATAAATAAATTATCCACCTACTAGATTAGTAGTCTGTCCTATAGGGTCGCTATGAGTTGGAATTGACTTGATGGCAGTGGGTTTGGTTTTTGGTTTGGTTAGATTAGTAGTAAGGTAATTTTTGGTAACTTTTGAGAAAATAATTTTAATAATGCAATGAGGAGGGGTCAGATATCAAGGGGTCAACAAGTAGGTGGGTGGTCAGGAAGTGGAGGTTGTGTAGAGAAGGAGGGAGAGAAATATGGTTAAGGGATAAGGAAAACTTACGCATGATTGGAGGCCAGCTTTCCCAGAGTCTGATTCCTGTGGCACATTGCATCCTTGGGATGTTCGAAGACGTTCCATGGTCAAATAGGTTTGGGGAATATTCATTGAACAGAGTTAAGCAGGATTCCTTACTGTAGGACTTTTCAGGACCATTATTACATGGATATGAATAAGAAATATTTGGGAGAGAGATAGTATACAGCTTCCCAGGGTTTTGACGATGAAAACCATTTTTGTTGGACCATTTATTTCATGGGATTAAAGTGTTCTTGGAACACAATGTGAGAAATGCTGCTGCAGGCCAAGGGAAATGACAGTAAAGAGATAGAAATCAAAATGCAAATGTGAACAGGTTACCTACTCTCCTACTTGAAAATCTTCAGTAGCTGCTTAGGGTCTAAAAGATGAAGTTTACATGTCTTTTCTTTCTCTTTTTAGGTTTTTTTTTTTGAGATATCATTACTATTCCACACAATTCACCATTTTAATGTGCTCTTCAGTGTCTTTTTTTTTTTTCGGTATATTCACAGAGTTGTGCAACCATCATCATTATCTAATTCCAGGACATTTTTATCACCTCCCAAAAAAGCTTTAAACGTGTTAGTCACTCCACATCCTTGCTCCCCACCCCAACTCCCTGGCAACCACTAATATGCATTCTGTCTCTATGGATTTGCCTATTCTAGATATTTCATGGAAACCCTGGTATAGAGTCATACATTAAGTGGCCCTTGGTGCCTGGCTTCTTTCACTTAGGTAATATTTCAAGGCTCATCCATGTTGTATCATGTATCAGTACTTCATTCCTTTTCATGGCTGAATAATATTCCACTGTATGTATACACCATATTTTATTTATCCATTTATCAGTTGATGGATACCTGGGTTTTTTTTTTTTTTTTTTTTTTACATTTTGGCTATTATGAATAATGCTGCTGTGAACAGTCACGTACAAGCTTTTGTGTGAACATATGTTTTCAATTTCTTTTGGAATTTCTGGGTCATATAGTAATTCTATGTTTAATCTTTCGAGGAACAGCCAGATTGTTTTCCAAAGCTGTTGTACCATTTTACATTCCCCCCAGCAACATATGAGGGTTCTGGTTTCTATATATTTGTCAATAATTGTCATTATCTGTCTTTTTAATTATAATCATCCCAGTATGTGTGAACTGGTATCTCATTGTGGTTTTGATTTGCTTTTCCAAATGACTAAGCATTTCTTTATGTGCTTACGGGCCATTTGTGTATCTTCTTTGGAGAAATGGCTTTTCAAATCCTCTGCCCATTTTTAAATTGAGTTATTTGTTTTTATTGTTCAGTGGTAAAATTTTTTTATATTCTTGATACTAGACTCTTATCAGATATATGATTTACAAATATTTTCTCTATTCTGTAGTTGTCTTTTCACTTTGGTGTTCATATTTCTTGGCCATCTAAGGCCCCCAGATATGATCCCAATCTATTGCCAGTCTTATTTTTCTTGACCTTTCAGTATGAGCAATAACACGATAAACAGAGAGAGGATTGAAGTTGTCAAGGATTTCATTTTACTCGGATCCACAATCAACACCCAAAAGCAACAGACAAGAAATCAAAAGACACATTGCATTGGGCAAATCTGCTGCAAAGGACCTCTTTGAAGTGTTGAAAAGCAAAGATGTCACCTTGAAGACTAAGGTGCCCCTGACCCAAGCCATGGTATTTTCAATTGCATCATATGCATGTGAAAGCTGGACAATGAATAAGGAAGACCGAAGAAGAGTTGAAGACTTCAAATTGTGGTGGTAGTGAAGAATATTGAATATACCGTGAGCTGCTAAAAGAACGAACAAATCTGCCTTGGACGAAGTACAACCAGAATGCTCTTTAGATGCAAGGATGGTGAGACTGCGCCTTACATACTTTGGACATGTTTTCAGGAGGGATCAGTCCCTGGAGAAGGACATCATGCTTGGCAAAGTACAGGGTCAGCAGAAAAGAGGAAGACCCTCAATGAGGTGGATTGACACAGTGACTGCAACAATGGGCTCAAGCATAACAATGATTGTAAGAATGGCACAGGACTGGGCAGTGTTTTGTTCTGTTGTGCATAGGGTCGCTATGAGTCAGAACCAACTTGACGGCACCTAACAATGACAACAATTCAGTATGAACTATCCATTCTAACTAGATACCTTCCGTTCTTTAAAGACACCTAAATATTTTCACCGTGCTAGTGTCATTCTCCCTATTGAAATATGCTTTAAGTTTCCTCTACATTTATCTAAATCCTACCCATCCTAAAAGGACCACCTCAAATTTGCCTCCTTTATGAAACCTTCCCTGACTGTCTGAGAGCAGAGTGGTCCCTTCTTCCTTTGAATTCCTGTAGTGTATGTTTTCTATAATTGCTACCAAACATTTGTCACTCCGCATAGGATATACAGCCTCTTCATAATTTTTCTAGCATATATATTTCACTCAGCTGAAGGTGGTTCCCTTGCTTTGCATATTTATGTTTAAGTGTTTGTCAGAGAGAGAGGTAGGTTTTTACTTTATTTAAATTTGTTTTGGGAAAAGCTCTCTAGTTTACCTTTAAAACAATGACATATGATTGGCACTGAATCAATTCCCTCTCTCACAAGTTCATATTTATTCCTGATATTAAACATGTTTAGCAAACTACCAATCTTTCTTCAATAAAAATAAACATTTGCAGCTTATAAGTTCTGAATGAAGTTCTCATAGAAAAATGTTGGTAAGAGAACAGATTCCACTAATTTTAGTACCCAAAATGGACACCCTGTAATTTATTATTCTTCTTCTTATAATTATATTTATTATTACATGTAAAACAATTAAAGAAACATCTGAGAACATAGTTATTTCCAGTATTATGATGAAGCTGTCTTTTTGAAAGGAATATTATAGAAACTACTAATGTGAAGATGGGAAAAACTATCTGAATATGTGATAGCTCCCAGCAGGAATACTGAGAAAGGAGTGAAGATTAAAACTAGGCTACAGTTATGGAAGAACAAGTTACCTGGGGCTACAATCATGACTGACATTGTCTAAAATGGAGAACTAACTATCCCACTAATGAATGACACTGAACCTACGGGCAACTGTAGAGAAGGGAATAGAGAATAAAACCTGAGGTTGTCAAGGATCAGAATATAAATGGAAAGGCCAGAGAAAATAGCCTACTGCTAATATTTCTTCATTTTAACTAGAAGGATAAACTTTCATGTTTTATTTTGACACTAGTGATGGATGAAATAACATGGTCTTTTTTTTTTTTTTCTTCTTCCTGAAGTGAACATGTTTATGTTGGAGATGGAGTTCCTGGGTTATGTAAATGGTTAATGCACTCAGCTGCTGATGGAAAAGTTGGAGGTTGAAGTCCACCCAGAAGTGCCTTGGAAGAAAGGCCTGGCGATTACTTCCAAAAAGTCAGCCACTGAAAACCCTATGAATACTATGGAAGAGGAGGGTGAGAATGGTTGCACAGCCAGAAGAATGTAATCAATGTCTACTGAGTTATACATGTAGAAATTGTTGAATTGGTGTATGTTCTGCTGTGTATATTCTCAACAATAACAAAAAATTAAATAAATTAAAAAAAGGAGAACATCCTGTAGACCACAATTCTACTGTGACACACATGGGTTTGCCATGAATTGGAGTCAACTCTACATCAATTGGTGATTTTAATGCTGGAGATTTCAGGTCGAAGAAGAGGAATGGGTATTTAATTTCTCCCTATTCCTTCTCCACGAAATCAAGGAAGGGTTATACAAACAGCTGAGGAGGCCATGTACAAGCCAAAGGAACTCAAGCTTTTATGTTGCCTCCATGTTGAAGTGGGATTTGACCCTGAAAGAGCTTTAAGGCAAAAAAGCAGAAGTTTAAGGAAAAGCTACCTCTGGGCGTGAGACCCTAAAGACATCCAAGAATCTGGTACCCAGGTTAGCTACAGAATGAGAAGGTGCGTAAGCTAGACAACATTCTCCTTATCTTAGGAGAAATTAAGGAGAGAAAAGGAGAGGAAGAAAAAAAAAACTGAGAAGGGATAAAAGGAGGGCAGAAAACGGAGGCAGAGAGATTTTATTTATTTATTTCCCAGTCCTTTTCACTTAAAATCAATTCTTTCTTTAAGAAGTGCTGGGAATTCCAATTCTGCTCCCACAGATACTTTGTTCATCAAGGCTGAGTTCAAGGAGTCTGGTGGGATATAATACCGTAAAGACTTAACCGAAAGTTTCCCAGTATGCATTGTTTTATTTTTGTACATGCAATCCCTTTGTTTGCCTTGCGTGGCATTGACTATAAGTTTTCTATCTGTTGTCCTTTATCACTGAACCTCAAAATAATAATACTTCAAATTTTAGTTGCACATATTACCACTCAACTGAAAGATTACATTTTCCGCCTTTTTTTTACAGCTTGATGTAATCATGCCGATGAGATGTGAGCTGAAGTTTTCTTGGATGAGGTAGCTTTTTTTTTTCTTTTCTTTTTTTTTTTTATTAACTTTTATTAAGCTTTAAGTGAACGTTTACAAATCCAATCAGTCTGTCACATATAAGTTTACATACATCTCACTCCCTACTCCCACTTGCTCTCCCCCTCTTGAGTCAGCCCTTTCAGTCTCTCCTTTCGTGACAATTTTGCCGGCTTCTCTCTCTCTCTATCCTCCCATCCCCCCTCCAGACAAGAGTTGCCAACACAATCTGCAGTGTCCACCTGATATAATTAGTTCACTCTTCATCAGCGTCTCTCTCCCCCCCGCTGACCAGTCCCTTTCATGCCTGATGAGTTGTCTTCGGGGATGGTTCCTGTCCTGTGCCAACAGAAGGTCTGGGGACCATGGCTGCCGGGATTCCTCTAGTCTCAGTCAGACCGTTATTTTGGTCTTTTTATGAGAATTTGGGGTCTGTATCCCACTGATCTCCTGCTCCCTCAGGGGTCCTCTGTTGTGCTCCCTGTCAGGGCAGTCATCGATTGTGGCCGGCCACCAACTAGTTCTTCTGGTCTCAGGATGATGTAGGTCTCTGGTTCATGTGGCTCTTTCTGTCTCTTGGGCTCTTAGTTGTCGTGTGGCCTTGGTGTTCTTCATTTTCCTTTGCTCCAGGTGGGTTGAGACCAATTGATGCATCTTAGATGGCCGCTTGTTAGCATTTAAGACCCCAGACGCCACATTTCTAAGTGGGATGCAGAATGATTTCATAATAGAATTATTTTGCCAATTGACTTAGAATTCCCCGCAAACCATGTTCCCCAGACCCCCGCCCCTGCTCCGCTGACCTTTGAAGCCTTCATTTTATCCCGGAAACTTCTTTGCTTTTGGTCCAGTCCAATTGAGCTGACCTTCCATGTATTGAGTGTTGTCTTTCCCTTCACCTAAAGCAGTTCTTATCTACTGATTAATCAATAAAAAACCCTCTCCCACCCTCCCTCCCTCCCCGCCTCGTAACCACAAAAGTATGTGTTCTTCTCAGGTTTACTATTACTCAAGATCTTATAATAGTGGTCTTATACAATATTTGTCCTTTTGCCTCTGACTAATTTCGCTCAGCATAATGCCTTCCAGGTTCCTCCATGTTATGAAATGTTTCACAGATTCGTCACTGTTCTTTATCGATGTGTAGTATTCCATTGTGTGAATATACCACAATTTATTTACCCATTCATCCATTGATGGACACCTTGGTTGCTTCCAACTTTTTGCTATTGTAAACAGAGCTGCAATAAACATGGGTGTGCGTATATCTGTTTGTGTGAAGGCTCTTGTATCTCTAGGGTATATTCCGAGGAGTGGGATTTCTGGGTTGTATGGTAGTTCTATTTCTAACTGTTTAAGATAACGCCAGATAGATTTCCAAAGTGGTTGTACCATTTGACATTCCCACCAGCAGTGTATAAGAGTTCCAATCTCTCCGCAGCCTCTCCAACATTTATTATTTTGTGTTTTCTGGATTAATGCCAGCCTTGCTGGTGTGAGATGGAATCTCATCGTAGTTTTAATTTGCATTTCTCTAATGGCTAATGATCCGGAGCATTTTCTCATGTATCTGTTGGCTGCCTGAATATCTTCTTTAGTGAAATGTGTGTTCATATTCTTTGCCCACTTTTTGATTGGGTTGTTTGTCTTTTTGTGGTTGAGTTTTGACAGAATCATGTAGATTTTAGAGATCAGGCGCTGGTCTGAGATGTCATAGCTGAAAATTCTTTCCCAGTCTGTAGGTGGTCTTCATACTCTTTTGGTGAAGTCTTTAGATGAGCATAGGTGTTTGATTTTTAGGAGCTCCCAATTATCGGGTTTCTCTTCATCATTTTTGGTAATGTTTTGTATTCTGTTTATGCCTTGTATCAGGGCTCCTAGGGTTGTCCCAATTTTTTCTTCCATGATCTTTATCGTTTTAGTCTTTATGTTTAGGTCTTTGATCCACTTGGAGTTAGTTTTTGTGCATGGTGTAAGGTATGGGTCCTGTTTCATTTTTTTGCAAATGGATATCCAGTTATGCCAGCACCATTTGTTAAAAAGGCTTTCTTTTCCCCAATTAATTGACACTGGTCCTTTGTCAAATATCAGCTGCTCATACGTGGATGTATCTATGTCTGGGTTCTCAATTCTGTTCCATTGGTCTATGTGCCTGTTGTTGTACCAGTACCAGGCTGTTTTGACTACTGTGGCTGTATAATAGGTTCTGAAATCAGGTAAAGTGAGGCCTCCCACTTTCTTCTTCTTTTTCAGTAGTGCTTTGCTTATCCGGGGCTTCTTTCCCTTCCATATGAAATTGGTGATTTGTTTCTCTATCCCCTTAAAATATGACATTGGAATTTGGATCGGAAGTGCGTTAAATGTATAGATGGCTTTTGGTAGAATAGACATTTTTACTATGTTAAGTCTTCCTATCCATGAGCAAGGTATGTTTTTCCACTTAAGTATATCCTTTTGAATTTCTTGTAGTAGAGCTTTGTAGTTTTCTTTGTATAGGTCTTTTACATCCTTGGTAAGATTTATTCCTAAGTATCTTATCTTCTTGGGGGCTACTGTGAATGGTATTGATTTGGTTATTTCCTCTTTGGTGTTCTTTTTGTTGATGTAGAAAAATCCAAGTGATTTTTGTATGTTTATTTTATAACCTGAGACTCTGCCAAACTCTTCTATTAGTTTCAGTAGTTTTCTGGAGGATTCCTTAGGGTTTTCTGTGTGTATAATCATGTCATCTGCAAACAGTGATAACTTTACTTCCTCCTTGCCAATCCGGATACCTTTTATTTCTTTGTCTAGCCTAATTGCCCTGACTAGGACTTCCAGCACGATGTTGAATAAGAGCGGTGATAAAGGGCATCCTTGTCTGGTTCCCGTTCTCAAGGGAAATGCTTTCAGGTTCTCTCCATTTAGAGTGATATTGGCTGTTGGCTTTGCATAGATGCCCTTTATTATGTTGAGGAATTTTCCTTCAATTCCTATTTTGGTAAGAGTTTTTATCATAAATGGGTGTTGGACTTTGTCAAATGCCTTTTCTGCATCAATTGATAAGATCATGTGGTTTTTGTCTTTTGTTTTATTTATGTGATGGATTACATTAATGGTTTTTCTGATATTAAACCAGCCTTGCATACCTGGTATAAATCCCACTTTATCATGGTGAATTATTTTTTTGATGTGTTGTTGGATTCTATTGGCTAGAATTTTGTTGAGGATTTTTGCATCTATGTTCATGAGGGATATAGGTCTATAATTTTCTTTTTTTGTAATGTCTTTACCTGGTTTTGGTATCAGGGAGATGGTGGCTTCATAGAATGAGCTGGGTAGTATTCCGTCATTTTCTATGCTTTGGGATACCTTCAGAAGTAGTGGTGTTAAGTCTTCTCTGAAAGTTTGGTAGAACTCTGCAGTGAAGCCGTCCGGGCCAGGGCTTTTTTTTGTTGAGAGTTTTTTGATTACCGTTTCAATCTCTTTTTTTGTTATGGGTCTATTTAGTTGTCCTACTTCTGAATGTGTTAGTTTAGGTAGGTAGTGTTTTTCCAGGAATTCACCCATTTCTTCTAGGTTTTCAAATTTGTTAGAGTACAATTTTTCATAATAATCTGAAATGATTCTTTTAATTTCATTTGGTTCTGTTGTGATGTGGTCCTTCTCATTTCTTATTCGGGTTATTTGTTTCCTTTTCTGTATTTCTTTAGTCAGTCTAGCCAATGGTTTATCAATTTTGTTAATTTTTTCAAAGAACCAGCTTTTGGCTTTGTTAATTCTTTCAATTGTTTTTCTGTTCTCTAATTCATTTAGTTCAGCTCTAATTTTTATTATTTGTTTTCTTCTGGTGCCTGATGGATTCTTTTGTTGCTCAGTTTCTATTTGTTCAAGTTGTAGGGACAGTTCTCTGCTTTTGGCTCTTTCTTCTTTTTGTATGTGTGCATTTATTGATATAAATTGGCCTCTGAGCACTGCTTTTGCTGTGTCCCAGAGGTTTTGATAGGAAGTATTTTCATTCTCTTTGCTTTCTAAGAATTTCCTTATTCCCTCCTTAATGTCTTCTATAACCCAGTCTTTTTTCAGGGGGGTATTGTTCATTTTCCAAGTATTTGATTTCTTTTCCCTAGTTTTTCTGTTATTGATCTCTAGTTTTATTGCCTTGTGGTCTGAGAAGATGCTTTGTAATATTTCGATGTTTTGGACTCTGCAAAGGTTTGTTTTATGACCTAATATGTGGTCTATTCTAGAGAATGTTCCATGTGCGCTAGAAAAAAAAGTATATTTTGCAGCAGTTGGGTGGAGAGTTCTGTATAAGTCAATGAGGTCAAGTTGGTTGATTGTTGTAATTAGATCTTCCGTGTCTCTATTGAGCTTCTTACTGGATGTCCTGTCCTTCTCCGAAAGTGGTGTGTTGAAGTCTCCTACTATAATTGTGGAGGTATCTATCTCACTTTTCAATTCTGTTAAAATTTGATTTATGTATCTTGCAGCCCTGTAATTGGGTGCATAAATATTTAATATGGTTATGTCTTCCTGATCAATTGTCCCTTTTATCATTATATAGTGTCCTTCTTTATCCTTTGTGGTGGATTTAAGTCTAAAGTCTATTTTGTCAGAAATTAATATTGCTACTCCTCTTCTTTTTTGCTTATTGTTTGCTTGATATATTTTTTTCCATCCTTTGAGTTTTAGTTTGTTTGTGTCTCTGAGTCTAAGGTGTGTCTCTTGTAGGCAGCATATAGATGGATCGTGTTTCTTTATCCAGTCTGTGACTCTCTGTCTCTTTATTGGTGCATTTAGTCCATTTACATTCAGGGTAATTATAGATAAATAAGTTTTTAGAGCTGTCATTTTGATGCCTTTTTATGTGTGTTGTTGACAATTTCATTTTTCCACATACTTTTTTGTGCTGAGGCATTTTTCTTAGTAAATTGTGAGATCCTCATTTTCATAGTGTTTGACTTTATGTTAGTTGAGTCGTTACGTTTTTCTTGGCTATTATCTTGAGTTATAGAGTTGTTATACCTTTTTGTGGTTACCTTATTATTTACCCCTATTTTTCTAAGTAAAAACCTAACTTGTGTTGTTCTATATCGCCTTGTATCACTCTCCATCTGGCAGTTCAATGCCTCCTGTACTTAGTCCCTCTTTTTGATTATTGTGATCTTTTACCTATTGACTTCCATGATTCCCTGTTATGTGTATTTTTTTTTTAATTAATCTTAATTTTTTTTGTTTTTGTGATTTCCCTATTTGAGTTGATATCAGAACGTTCTGTTTTGTGACCTTGTGTTGTGCTGATATCTGATATTATTGGTTCTCTGACCAAACAATATCCTTTAGTATTTCTTGTAGCTTTGGTTTGGTTTTTGCAAATTCTCTACACTTGTGTTTATCTGTAAATATCTTAATTTCGCCTTAATATTTCAGAGAGAGTTTTGCTGGATATATGATCCTTGGCTGGCAGTTTTTCTCCTTCAGTATTCTGTATATGTCGTCCCATTCCCTTCTTGCCTGCATGGTTTCTGCTGAGTAGTCTGAACTTATTCTTATTGATTCTCCCTTGAAGGAAACCTTTCTTTTGTCCCTGGCTGCTTTTAAAATTTTCTGTTTATCTTTGATTTTGGCGAGTTTGATGATAATATGTCTTGGTGTTTTTCTTTTTGGATCAATCTTAAATGGGGTTCGATGAGCATCTTGGATAGATATCCTTTCGTCTTTCATGATGTCAGGGAAGTTTTGTGTCAGGAGTTCTTCAACTATTTTCTCTGTATTTTCTGTCCCCCCTCCCTGTTCTGGGACTCCAGTCACCCGCAGGTTATCCTTCTTGATAGAGTCCCACATGATTCTTAGGGTTTCTTCATTTTTTTTAATTCTTTTCTCTGATTTTTTTTCAGCTATGTTGGTGTTGATTCCCTGGTCCTCCAGATGTCCCAGTCTGCATTCTAATTGCTCGAGTCTGCTCCTGTGACTTCCTATTGCGTTGTCTAATTCTGTAATTTTATTGTTAATCTTTTGGATTTCTACATGTTGTCTCTCTATGGATTCTTGCAACTTATTAATTTTTCCACTATGTTCTTGAATAATCTTTTTGAGTTCTTCAACAGTTTTATCAGTGTGTTCCTTGGCTTTTTCTGCAGTTTGCCTTATTTCATTTGTGATCTCTTGAAGCATTCTGTAAATTAGTTTTTTATATTCTGTATCTGATAATGCCAGGAAAGATTTTGATTCTTTTGTTTGGGGGGTTGGAGAAGCTGTCATGGTCTGCTTCTTTAAGTGGTTTGATATGGATTGTTGTCTCCGAGCCATCACTGGGAAACTAGTTTGGGAAAGATTTTGATTCTTTTGTTTGGGGGGTTGGAGAAGCTGTCATGGTCTGCTTCTTTAAGTGGTTTGATATGGATTGTTGTCTCCGAGCCATCACTGGGAAACTAGTTTTTCCAGAAAATCCGCTAAAAAAAAAAAATGCAGTCAGATCCCTATCAGAGTTCTCCATCTGGCTCAGGGTATTCGGATGTTAATGGAGCCACCTGGGAAGGGTGGGGGAGGGATCAGAGAGCTAGGAGTGTAGCACCTCAGAATATAGCCAGAGTTGCTTGTCTTGCTTGGAATGACTATTATATCTGAGATTCCCGTGGGGCAAGTCGCCTATGTGTGCTGGCTGTGTGGAGATTGCCCCCGGGGGGTCTGGCCCGCTGGAGTCAAGGTCAGATCCTCCGCTTCCAGCCCCACGCCCAGCGTCAAGGCTCCCCTACTGGGACGGTGCACTCTCGACTCCAAAATCAGTCGCTGCCTCCCGGGGACTTCTCGTCCCTCCAGCCGCGTTGCCTTGCCACCTCCGCGAACCAGTTGGGCCGCCTCCCGGGGTTAGTTCAGGTGGGTGGAGCAGCTCCCCGTGCTTGTGCCGTGACCGAGTGTCCCAGCTGGAACGCTGTGCTCCCCGCTCCAATACCAGTCGCTGCCTCCCGGGGACTTCTCCTACCGGCTGCGTCCCACGCCGCCCGTGCGACCCAACTGGGCCCCCTCCCGGGGTTAGTTCAGGGGGGTGGAGCAGCTCTCTGTGCTTGTGCCGTACCTGTGTCCAGTCCAAATCCCGGCGGGATGGTTCCCTGGCTGGGACGCTGCTCTCCCGGTTCCAAGACCAGTCACTGCCTCCTGGGGACTTCTCCTACTGGCTGCGTCCCACGCCTCCCGCGGAACCGGCTGGTTCCCCTCCCGGGGTTAGTTCAGGGGGGTGGAGCAGCTCTCTGTGCTTGTGCCGTACCTGACTGGTATGCTGGCTCCAGGCTCTGAAAATCCCTGCTTCCCTGTATTAGTTCGTTCTCCGTCTCTAAATCTGTGTTTGTTGTTCAGGGTTCGTAGATTGTTATGTATGTGATCGATTCACTTGTTTTTCCGTGTCTTTGTTGTAAGAGGGATCCGAGGTAGCGTCTGCCTAGTCCGCCATCTTGGCTCCGCCTCTCTTTTTTTTTCTTTTTAAAATCTTCTTCCTCCTAGGACAGTTTTTCTGCCTAGAACATGGATATAATGGACGGATCTCCAGCAGCTACTTTGATCCATAAGGACAAGGGCCATACCTGCAGGATGGCAGAATGCTGGATGGAGTCTGGGTATCCGGAAACTATGTCCCAGAACCCAGTGCCGTCGAGTCGAGTAGAGCTGTCATATAGCCCTGAACTACCTAGCTCCAGACTTCTCTTACATGAAGGAGAAATAAACCTTAATCTTGTTTAAACCACTGTTATTTTATATCAGGTGTCAGCAATCTGCAGCCTATAGGTTGGCTGCCTGTTTTTGTAAATAAAGTTTTATCGGAACACTACCGTGCTCATTCATTTACTTACCGTCTGTGGTTGCTTTCACACTACAATGGAAGAGTTGAGTAGTTGTGACAGATACTGTATGGCTCCTAAGCCTAAAATATTTAATATCTGTACCTTTAAAGAAAAAGTTTACTGACTCCTGTTTTAGATTTATCACTTGTATGCAGCCTGTTATGGGTTGAATTGTGTCCCCCAAAATATGTGTAGTAAATCTTAACCTCTGTGCTTGTGGTTAGAATCCCATTTGGGAGTGGATTGCCTTTGTTAGGTCAATGAAACAGGATTAGTGTAGGGTGTGTCTTAAATCAATCTCTTTTGAGATGTAAAAAGAGATTAAACAAGCAAGCAAGAGAAAGATGGGGTAAGATAGATGCCAAGACACATGGAGATCTCCAAGGAACCAGGAAGCAGAACCTGAAGAGACAAGGATCTTCCTTTAGAGCTGACAGAGAGAGAAAGACTTTCGCTAGAGCCAGCACACTAAATACAGACTTTTTTTTAGCCTCCTAAACTGTGAGAAAATAAACTTCTGTTTGTTAAAGTGACCTGTTTGTGGTATTTCTGTTATAGCAGCACTACGTAACTAACATAGCCAAAACTAATGGCAACTGATGTTCCCTCTACTTCTCCCCAACCCAAACCAGACCTTGGCCTCCAATGCCACAGTGGAAAAAGAAAATGTGACAAAATAAATGAATTCTTGTTTTTTCCTACTTTAAAGGCCAAGATCCAGGTATAAATAATAGATATGGAAAACTATCAAGCTAGGACCTTTGTCTCCCCACTCGTCCATACTCCCCTATTAAAGGGGAAAAATTTAAGAAATACAAACTTTCTTTGGGCTGGGGAAGAGAGAGTAGAGAATCAGAGAGAAAGGCAGAGAGTTACTGGTTCCTGAGAAAGGATCCTGCACCGTGTTCGTTACTCAGGCAGAGGCTCAGGGTGGAGGAGTCAAAACCCCAGACAGATCTGGCAATCTAAGAGTAGTGGAGATGCATGTCTTATTTTCTGGGAAGTGCCTCAGAAAACGACAAGGCCCCAGGGTTCCTCCACACACTGACATGGCATAGAAACAACAGAGTTTCTATGGTGACAAGTTATGCCTGGGCTGAAGTGGTTCAAGATAGTTCACCAAAATCTGTACTTCCTACACCAAAAATGACGTGCTGGAATTGCCACATTTTCCTGTTCCTAACAAAGATATGAAGTAGTCAGCTGAAGGAAAATGAACCTAAAGGGATCTTACAATTGTGACAAAGGGATGCTACAGTGGAAGGCAGATTTGACCACAGAATTTAAGAGTGGGTGGGGTTGGGGATATCTTGGCATTTGCCAATGTGGAAGAAGATGTCAGCTGAGAACAAATAAAACTTTGAGAATATCTCAGAGGATGCCATGGTGGACAGATGATGGGAGATGACTAGATACCATCCACAGTGGCATGAATGATATATGAGCACCTTAGAACTTAAATGTCACTTCAGGAAGAGGGGGGGATTTTGCCCATCATTGACTGAGATTACATTTCCTGCCCTAGGGAGTGTGGTAGCGGGCTTGGAAATGTTTAATAACTGGCTAGGGTGTGGAAACCCTGGTGTCGTAGTGGTTAAGTGCTATAGCTGCTAACCGAAGAGCTGGCAGTTCGAATCTGCCAGGCGCTCCTTGGAAACTCTATTGGGCAGTTCTACTCTATCTTATAGGGTCGCGATGATCCAATGGCACTGGGTTTGGTTTTTGGTTTTTTAGGGGGTGGGAAGGTGCCCAGATTTGTAGCATTTGCTGATTTCCGTGGTATAAATACTCCCACCACGACCAGTTTCCAACTACCAACCTGATATCATTGAAGTTGGAGTTGGGAAGAGAATTACATAATCAGCTCTTATGAACCAGTACAAGCTGACTCCATCACACCACTGTGGAAGGACATCTGAATAAAAGGTGAGGCATTACGGAAAAAAAATGAATAAAGTTACATTTCTTTCCATATCTGAATCAAACAACACTTGAAAATATGTATCTGCTGTAAATTTTTGGATTAAGTTTCAATTTTGATAATTGCTTTCTTGGTCATTCATTTCGCATGATGCTTTTAAACCTCATTAGTGTTTAGGTTAATTTTTACAGGTTGTTTGCAAGAGGGGAGCAAGGGCAAGTTTTCATTCTTGCTTGTTTTCCACTCCTTCCACTTAATTGCACAATATGATTATTGCTTCTCTAACTGTTCTGCCAGAAATTCAAGCCAGATTCAGAGGAGGACATGGAATGAGGGGTATCATTGCCGACGTCAGATGGATCCTGGCTGAAAGCAGAGAATACTAGAAAGATGTTTACCGGTGCTTTATTGACTATGTAAAGGCATTTGACTGCATGGATCATAATGAATTATGAATAACATTGCAAAGAATGGGAATTCCAGAACACTTAATTGTGCTCATGAGCAGCCTGTACATAGACCAAGAGGTGGTTGTTCAAACAGAGCAAGGGGATACCTGAGTGGTTTAAAATCAGGAAAGCTGTGCATCAGGGTCGTATCTTTTCACCACACTTATTCAGTCTATATGCTGAACAGATAATCTAAGAGCTGGACTATATGAAGAAAAATGTGGCATCAGGACTGGAGGAAGACTTATTAACAACCTGCAATGTGCAGATGACACAACCTTGCTTGTTGAAAGCGAAGGAGACTTGAAGTACTTACTGATGAAGATCAAAGACTATAGCCCTTCAGTATGGATTACGCCTCAATATAAACAAAAATCATCACAACTGGACCAATAAGCAACATCACGATAAATGGAGAAAAGATTGAAGTTGTCAAGGGTTTCATTTTATTTGTATCCAAAATCAGTGCCCAACAGGAAGTTTCAAGTATCCCTTAGAGTTTGTAGACACTTTTACCGGTTGGGTAGAAGCCTTCCACTGCCAAACAGAAAAGGCATCAGAGGTAAGCAAAGCTCTTCTTAATGAAATTATTCCTAGATTTGGTCTACTTTATTCAATTCAAAGCAATAATAGAGGAGGTTTTGTATTCAAGGTTACCCGAGAAGTTTCAGGATATTTAGGAATCTGGTGGAAATTACACTCTTCCTGGATGCCACAGTCAATTGGAAAAACAGAGAAGATGAACCACACATTAAAGAAGACATTAGCTAAGCTACCAACCTGCCCTGGATCAAACTGCTACACATTGCCCTGTTGATAGTCTGGGTGGCCCCCAGAAACAGGCTCCAATTGAGCGCCTATGAAATGCTGTATAGGAGACCTTTTCTTAAGGCAGCCTGGGGATGTAGTGCTTCAGGTGATCCTCAAGTAGTCCAGAAACTTAGTGTTTCTAGGTGTCTTAGGTCCTGAAAGCTATTAACAATTATGCTTCCAGTCATATGTTCTTTCCCTCTTGTAAAAAAGTGGGATGATTATCATGTTCGTAGCCAGCTTCAACCCAAGTGGACCAATCCCTACAAAGTTCTTCTAATCACCTACTCCTCGGTGAAGGTAGCTGGAGTCAAGCCTTGGATCTACTACACCAGGGTGAAGTATGCACCCGCCACTCCAGATGAGCCTTTAATGGCTTCACCCACTGGCATTGGTCACCAAAGTGCAGACTATTTGTGGGACCATAAAGACAGCCAACTCCCGAAACCCTCAAAATAGAAGTGGGAGTGCGAGCCTCTGGAAGACTTAAGACTCAACTTACACATAAGCGACCTCTTTCTGCTAGTAGCCTCTTCCACCTTTTAAGTCTTCTTTGCCTGCTACCCCCAAGAAAATTCAACCTAGGTTCCTAAAATTCTACCCCATGTCAGCAGGAAGCAGCAAGATGAGTTGCCCACTCTTACCCCTTAAGATTAAGAAATTGTTACAGCTCAAGAGGAGATTGTAAGCTGACTCTACCAATGCCAATAAATTTTTATTAGTCAGAAAAGACTGCCTTAAAGCAGCCCAAGCCAGATTTGGGCCAGCTGTGATTATTAGTTGACTTCAACAGAGGATGCAGCAACAGGTGGAACGAATCAGAAGAAAAAATCATCACTCAGACCCTATTCCAAAGCGAGATGTCCAACAAGAACCATGTCACCTCCTGTTTCCTGGCTGCCATAATTCCTGCAACGTCTTCCTTCTAGAATTTTCCCTCCCCAGTATACCTGTGCAACTGCCATCTTGCTGCCCAGATCACATATAAGCCCTACTTCCTCATAGCTCAGGGAGTCAGATCTGAGGAACTTCCTCCCAGCTCCTGGCTCTGAGCATTGCAATAAAATTATTTTCTCTTCCTCAAAGACTGGTGTCCAGATCATTGGCAAGTCTGAGTGCGCCAGACAAAGACCTATCTTCCCAGGTTCAGCAACAGTATGAGGTCCCCATGTCTCTCTGCTCACTTCTTTCTTTTGTCTCAAAACAGACTGGCTTAAGATACAACCTGACCTTGTAGATTGAGTCCTGCATCATTAACACAACTCCCAATAATTCCATCTCATTAACATCATAGAGGCAGGATTTACAACGCATAGGAAAATCACATCAGATGACAAAATGGTGGGGAAGCACACAATATACTGGGAATCATTGCCTAGCCAAGCTGACAGATATTTTTGGGGGACATAATTCAACCCATGATAGAGTTGGAATCGTCTTGATTGTGCCTAATAGCAACTGTTCTTAGGGGGGCATTGGAGATTCAGTGGTAGAATTCTTACCTTCTAGGTGGGAGGCCAGGGTTAGATTTCTAGCCAATGCACCTTATGCGTAACCACCACCAACTGCCAGTGGAGGCTTGTGTGTTGTTATGATGCTTAATCAGGCTTCAGCGGAGCGTCCAGACAAAGACAGACTGGGAAGAAGGTCCTGATGATCTACTTCAGAAAATCAGCCAATGAAAACCCTGTGGATCACAATAATATGATCTGCAAATGATCGCGGGGATGGCATAGGCTGGGCAGCATTTCCTTTCATTGTGCATGAGTTATGGGTTGACTTGACGGCAGCTAACAACAATAAACTGTTCTAATAGCTTGAAAGGAAACCAGGTTTCTAAATATTTCCAGGGCCAAGATTGGTATAGTAAGTACAGGATGGAAAGGACTGGAGAGGAGATAAGAGTGTTCAATTAGAAATAGACAATGCACCATTACTTTCTGAGGGGTTGTGGGGCTTCCACAAGTTGCCAAAGTATGATATTCTAGCCTTTCAATTTCTTGGGGGAAGAGACACCCAGGAGTTTAGTCTTTGTTGAATGGTCATATGACTCCTCATATATTTATCAGCATGTTTCAAAGGTTTCTAGGAGCTAAAATGGGTTGCAATAACCCTTCAGTTCTTTATGATGCCGAAGATATTTAGCTAACAATGGGGTTCCTGAAAGAGTGAGTCTCCTATTCTGCAGTGATGTTTTTCCATTGACACGTTGGAAATGGGAAAGCTAGGAAACGAAGAAGCTAACTGAAGTAATGGAAGTAAGTAGTGAATTTTATGACACACCCTGTAAGAAAACATCATTATTTCCCTGCCATATTTCACAGTATTAGCAAGAATAAAAGCCTAACATATGATAATAAAAGGGTAATAAAAGACAATTGTATATTTATCTGGAAATTAGTTGTGATGATTCATATATCTTCTTGGTTATAATATTAAAAAATACATCAAGTATTTCTTACAAGAGCACTATAAAAATTGAACGAGTTAAATTTCTCTGGGCAATTTTCAACACTAAGAAAAGAGATGCCTTTTCAAACTAATGACTATTTCATGGATGCAGCATCTGTAATTCCCTTTGGCCCAAGAGTGAAGAGATAAGCAGTAATCATGCCTTCCAGGTAGAATTCGTAATCAAATCCTTAATTAAACTCAATATGGAAAGTCCTTAGTAAATATCAAAATCTGACTATCAGATTTTCTGGCAAATATTTAATGCTGTGTTCAGTATCTGCTATCTGTACATCAGTGTGGAAAGAATTAAGCCTTTCTTTTTATTTACTGGGTACCTGGGACTGTCAATGTCATATTTAAATGGAGAAGTATCTTGTATTTGAACACTATACCTTCATAGTATTCTTTTTTGCCTTACACATACTTAACACTTTTCAGAGAATTATAATTCATTTTACTATTTTGATATTTCTATTCGTTATGTATTAAGTAAAAAAAATATGTGTGGCTAATTCTCTTTTCAAGCAGTTTTTAATCAACTCTTTTCTGTTTATTCAGACCAAAAATCTCATTGTCTTTTATGACTCCTGGTGGTGTAGTGGTTAAGGGATAGGGCTGCTAATGAAAAGGTCGGCAGTTTGAATCCACCAGGTGATCTTTGGAAACTGGGGGTGCGGGCAGTTCTACTCTGTCCTATAGGGTCGCTATGAGTCGGGATCGACTTGACAGCAACGGTTTTTTTTTTTGGTTTTCTTTCTTTCATACGCTGTATCTGTCAGCAAATTCTAACAGTTCTAGCTCAAAAAAATACCCAAAATTCTACCAATTCTTATCTCCCCTTTTACTACCACCAGTCCATCTCTCACGTGGATTACTGTGATAGCCTCCCACCTGGCCTCCTTGCCTCTGCACCTGCCCCTCTGCAGCCTAATCTCAACACGGCAGCAGGAGGATCTTGTCATTCTGCTGCTCAAAACCCTCTAACAGCCTCCCAGCTCACTCAGATAAAAGCCAAAATCTTTATTATGGTTTTCAAGATTCTTCACCATCTGTCAAATATTCTCTGTGTATGAGAATTTGGGCAGTTGTTAAACTTACCTTGCATCAATTTCCTCATCTGCAAAATGGGAATAATAATACTGCCTGCTTCCTAAGGTTGTTGTGAAGATGTATCAGGTAGTACACATAGACCGTCTAAAGCTTAAATATAATAAGTGTTCAATAAGTTGGTGTTAGTATTTTCATCATTATTGTTTTGACTATAAGCACCATGAAGATAGGGACCATCAGGCAAACTGGCATGATGGTGCCCTGGAAACTGAGGCTGGAAAGGATATGAATTGGAAATGGACCACTAGTATCTAAGGTAGAAACACAACAGGTGGGGTGGGGTATAGGGCAGTAGTTTGAGGAACATTTCACAGAGAAGGGTTCTGAAGCTGATTGGCCTGGCATGATTGGATTTTCTGTCAGTCAATAGAGACTGTAAGGGAAGGATGGAGGGAACCAGGGAGAGTGTGTTCCAAAAGCCCGTATCTCAATTCTTCCTGCATTTCTGTTATTCCAGTAAATAGTGTAGTGAAAGCATGAGATTAGGGTAGGGGGAGCTGGCAGTGAAGGAGAAGCAGTGTTTTATCTACAACCGTTTGGATAACACTATTCAGTAAGAGGAATTTACAAAATAGTCCCGTTAAAGAATAGAGAAACTAGGAAGGAATTAGAAATAAAGTAGATGCTAGAGTCAAACATACAGATGAAAAGCCAAAAGTCTATCAGCCATTTTGACGTTTCTGCATATTTTGGTGTCTAGCATTATGTAGGTAAAATACCCAGCTGCTTGTCTAAATTTCCCATTTTTCATCCAGATGTTTCTATTTCTCATTGTACGTGGAATATATTTAATAATATTTATAGTTTAATTGGGCATTTATGAAAGCAATTATGAAGTTTGATTGGATATTCATAGTTGTGAAATGATAAAGAATGGCAGAAAATGTTTGCACTGCTGTAATAAAATTCTATTTTTATTTTGGGAAGATGTACTTGATTTTTCAATAGGAGAAAGAATTTTAAAAATTCAGTGTAACAACAAATTTGACACATCTGTTCTTCCTGTACAGAATCCTAGAATTGTAGGGCTGGGATGGACCTTAGGTCTGAGGCTGACAGTAACAGAGGGACATCGCCATCCGAAATAGATTGGACAGGAGATATCAAAGCTTAATATCGAGCTGAAAGCTGCTCTTCTGAAATTTGTTTTAAGTAATCCTCATTTGGGTCTTTGAGGTAACTGTTGAGAATCCATCTTCATTCCTTTCCCTCAAGGCAATCCTATGTTTAAAGACAATTCTCATGTCTTTCCTAAATTCTCCCTTCCTCAGACAATATATCTTCTTTTTCTTCATATGGTGTGTAAACTTTAATCACAATCCTCTGTATTCATCCTTCTGTATTTTAATTTTCTTTGAAAACTATATCACTTGTAACTGAGTAAAACACTCTTCTGAAAATCTGACCAGCACAGAGGACAACAGGACTATCACTTTTCTTATTTTGGGCACTATAGATATATCCTGGTGGCGCAGTGGTTAAGAGCTCGGCTGCTGCCCAAAAGGTTGGCAGTTCAAATCCAGCAGCCTCTCTTTGGAAACCCTATGGGGCAGTGGTACTCTGTCCTATAGGGTTGCTATGAGTTGGAATCGACTAGATGGCAATGGTTGAGAAATACTCATGCACTCCAAGTATTTATCAGTGTTTTTGAAGTTACATTTCATTGTTGTTTTCTATTATTTGATATCAATTCAAACAGATGGATTCTTTCTATTCAAACCACCCTTACTCTATATCTCCCCCATGCTGTGAGGGGCCCACTGAGAATATGGCACTAATTTTGTCCCTACTAAATTTTGTCTTGTAAACGTCATTGTATCATTCAGCCTGTTTAGTGGTTAAGGGTTTGACTGCTACTCCAGAGGTAGGCAGTTCGAATCCAGGAGCTGCTCCTTGGAAACCCTATGGAGCAATTCTACTCTGTCCTGTAGGTCACTATGAGTCGGAATCAACTGATCAGCAACAGGTTTTTTTTTTTTTTTTTTTTTTTTAGTTTTATCCAGTGTGTTACCTATCCCTTGCGTCTTTGGATCAACTGAAAAATCAGAAAGCCTGGTTTCTCTGTCTTCATTAAAAATATTTGATTAAAATTAGGATAAAACAGAATTAGACCTGTTATATGTCCTTGGAGACTTTTTTCCTTGGTTGATTTAACAGTGAGGTTGGGACCCCAGGGCAATTATTTGAGTGGTAACCCCTAGAGGAAATATGTGTTTATCCAGAGTCTGAGGAAAATCTTTGGGAATAAACAAGTTTGGCTCTGGAGCTCACAATTTAAGCATCTTAAGAGTTTCATTTATTGCTAAGAATTAACATCTAATTAAGTTATTAAAATATTTTAATAACAGCAAACAAAGTAGGTAAAGGAAAAAAAAAAAGAAAAAAAAAAAAAAAAAGACTGGTTGTTACCACGTGCAAGAAGTGAAGTTGAATTGTGCCCTGATTAATTGATTAAGGATGGTTCCTGTGGTGAATAATTATGTTCAATAACTGTCAATATAATTTGCAATCAATTATCACTTCTAAAACCAGCACATAGCAAACTCAGTTTTACACGCATCCTAATGCAACTGCCACATTAGGGCGCACCACCTCCCCTTTCTGTCATAATGCCCTTCACTCAACAAATCGTAATTGAAAGCTCTCACTTCATATCCAACAAGGTACCTTCCTCCCACTATCAGAAATTGCCTTGAAGCTTTTTTCTTTTTTTTCTAGAAAGTCCATTGTGATTAGTGGAAGTCATCCAGTCTGCGGTAGATTGAATTTCTCCAATTCTTTGTTCTCCTGTAGGATTTGTAGATATCCACATCTTTGGGATGGCGCCATGGTGGGTGAAGAATACCTTCCTGCCCTTTGACTTCAGGGCTTTGTCATGTGACTTGCTCTGGCCAGTGGGATGTTAGAGGTACACAGCAAGCAGAGGCTTGAAATATGCTTATGTAGGTGGGCTTGCCTTCTTGCGATTCTGTCATCACCTTGAGAAGAGCTTCCCCAGGTAGCTACTGTCTTTTTAGCCTAGATCCCAGAATGAACATACATGCAGCAGACCTAAGCCCAAGCTGCATCAAGGAGTCAAGTTCAGTCAGACCTATGACTTGAAGCAAAGTTGCCTAGTGAGCCCAGCCTAGATGAGTTGAATCCTAGTTGATATGCCGACCCATGAGTATGAGAATAAATGTGTATTGTTGCATGCCAGTAAATTGTGGGACTTTATTTTTTTTTAATGTAGCCATAGATAACAGCACAGTCTTTTCCTATAAAGTACTATTTCTTAGTTCAAGTGGGAAGTTTGTTGTCTATCCTACTGCTTAAGTTTACTAACAATTCATCTAGTCAGAATTTAGCTACACAGAACCCTCACCTGTAATGCAGCCAAAAACGTGGAAGAGAGAAAAAAAGATCTCCAAGTGCCTGAAAAGGATATCATGAGGCCCATCCACTAAAACTCATACATTTATCCACAGGAAACATATTCAGGCTCTCAAGTCTATTTATTCCTATTTTTACATTCAATATAAAATCTTTGCTAATCTGGTTTCTTAGCCAAATAGAAGAAACATAACCTTTCTCAAAAGAGGTCATTGGCAACGTGAAAACTTAGTCAAGCCTATGAACTAGTATTTGGGTACCAATAAATTAAAATATTAATGTCATTCTTAAAGATAGAGAATGCAAAATTTAGATGGTATTTTAAGATAAAAATGGGGCATCTCGTGCCTATTCTCTTGGAGATAGATGTTCACTCTTTTCTGCTTATAGAAGAAGTTGTGTAGAAAAATTCGAGAGATGCTGCTCTGTCATTGTTAAATCAACTCCACGTTAGCCTTTCTAAGAAAACAGGGAAGTATATTATGCATTTTAGAATTCAGCATTTTCATTAAATGGTTAAAATATAAAAGTTACTGATGCTTTCAAGGAGTAAATTTTTGCTTACCTGGAAAACCTGACTATGGAATCTTATTTGTTACTCATAGATTCTGGGTGACTGAGTCTTTACTGCATATAAATTTAGAAAATCTCACCTCCGCCACAAAACTTTCAGTGAAGTGGAGCAGGGAATTAATTCGTGATGATTCTTAAAGCCAGAGAAATGTCAGTCTGTGTCCAGGGCTGACTTCTATATGGAAAGAAGAAGACATGGCTCGTATGGAAGAAATTGATGGTTGAGTCATCCTTCCCCTAAGCATTCCCTGCCGGCCTACAATTTCCTCCATTGGTCTAGTTACTAATGATTTTTCCAATGAAGATCATGCACTGCAAGCTACAGAGTTCACCAACATGTCCTAGGAAGGATGAGAGATGCAGACATGTATTACTCCTGTCTCAAAGGGTTTATAATGTGGCTGGAGCAACAAGGCAGATAAGGAATGAGAAAACAAAACAGTAAAGACAAGGAGGTAGATAACTGAGAGGTAAACGATGTGTTATGGTTTCCAAGAGTTGTAGGAGGTTAAAGGAGGAAGGGTCAGGCAGGACTGGACTAGGAGGAAAGTTACTGAGGAGTAGGCCTTGAGAGATGGGTACGATTTTAGGGAGTAGACAGAAGCAGAAAGGTCATTCCAGGTATGGGGAAGAAAATGGACGCAGACCTATCTTTTAAAAGCTACAGAGTCAGGCAATGGTGGTAAAAACAATGGCTGTTAGGGGCAGTCTTTTTTTTAACACCTGCTGCAAAATTCATCAACTCTAAGATGACTGTGGACAGTAGAAATGCACCTCTATTGAGCACTTTCTATGCGATTAAATCAGTTTTGAACATCAACCCTATGAGGTGAGTATTTCCAGTTTCACTTAATAGATGAGGAGGTGGAGGAGGCTCAGTGAAGGTCACATGGTGATTCAAGGTGAAACCAGGACTTCCACGATCATCTTTAGATCACATATATTTTTGCCCTGCTCTTTCTCTCATGAAAAGGAAAATGAGCCCCTCAGAGGACCCAAATTACTGGAGAGAGTGAAACTCTGCATAAAGGGAAACAGCATTTTGTTTAAGAATTCAAATAATGACCATAAAAGCAGCACATACTCGTATGCTGTACCTCCATTTCTGTACTCCTTTTGGCCGCTACAAAAGAAGGGCTGTTTGAAATGAAAGTCCTTTGCCCTTAAAATATAGAGAACCAAAAGCAACATGTTTCAGTACTGAATGGAGAATTTACAAACACAACAGAACAGTGTTTTTCTAACTGTACTCATGGGAGGCCCTGGGCAGGGGAAGTCTTATATGTGATCAGAAGGTGATCGTGGAAGTCCTGGTTTCACCTTGAATCACCATGTGGCCTTCACTGAATCGCTCCACCTCCGTGCCTGTTAAGTGGAACTAGAAATACCCACCTCACAGGATTGATGTTCAAGTTTGTCTTGGGGAAGTCTGCCTAGGGGAGGGTGGAGGGTAGGACCTGCATGGTGTTCTGGGTTCCTTGACTCGCCCATCACAGGTGGTGTACTTTTTTAAAAATTTTATTGAAAGCATGTATTCTCACATATGTGTAAAATTTCCTTTGACCAAAAACTTTATACAGCTTAAAAAGGGAGGGCCAATTTCCAAGTCCAATACTTCCCACCTCCCCGCTGCAAACACCATTAGCTGAGCAACTTGACTGGATTTACTCTGAGATCAAACCTGGTTTTATGTTTATTGCTACAAATGATACAATGCAGAATATACTATACTAAAAATGCAATCAAGATATTCGAATAATGACTAAATATACTCACATAACCATTCAAGTGAGAGGAAAACTGACACGAGAGGAAAAACAGCTGTGCCAGCCACATAAAATAACAGGCACTGCTTCAAGGTCCTTTGAGTAAATGGAGGATGAACTTACTGTCCAGAAAACAAATGTCGTGTGTCTAACTATTAAACACAGCAAGAACACAGAATTCAGCTAGAAACATCATCATATGAATCTTTATGGGAGAGTTTCAGGGATTACATAGAAGGAATATGAACATATTTGAGTCCCTGGGTGGTGCAAATGGTTAGCCTGCTCAGCTGCTAATTGAAAGAAGGTTAGTGGTTCGAGTCCACCCAGAAACACCTTGGAAGAAAGGCCTGGTGATCTACTTCTGAAAAATCAGCCACTGAAAACCCTATGGAGGACACACATGAGGTCACCAAGAGTTGGGATTGACTCCAAGCCAACTTTTTTTTTTTTATATTGTTGGAGTGGCTTTCCAGAATAGTCTGACTACTTTATGCTCATCAAAATATTATGAGATTGCTAGTTTTGTTACAACTTCAATAACCAGGTATTGTTTTAAAGAGCTTTGTCAGCCCCAGGTCTTTAAACAACAACAACAACAAAAAACCCAGTTGGGGTTTCTTAAACTCCCTGCCTCCCAGAGTTGCTGTCCCATCATTAGGAGAATATGGGGTTATATAGAGCAGGGCCTGGGGAAATGGTCCTAATTTGTGCCATCTTGGGGAAGTCTACAGCCAATCCATTGGAACCAGGGCTTCCCGTAGAGGACAGATTCATCTGACTGAATGTTATAGTGAGCAATCTATGGCAGCTGAACAATCTGAGATAATGTGAAGTTTTGAATAACCAACTACAGTACAATGTTTGAAAAGCTGTAAAAAAGACTTCCTCACAATTGAAGACGGAGACTTTTATAATTCTCTCCCAAAGTGTTCCATTTTAGATGTCTTATAGGTAAATAGAAGTAAATGGTATGTATTTAAATTGGATTTGTTCTCAAATCTGTTCCAACTTGAGCAATTGCTGCAATAAAATTTCCTTTAATATCTTTGTTTAAAACTGCCATTCATAGAAAGCCCTAAATCTGAAGCTATTTCTAAAATTGAAGATTGAACATAATTGGTATTAAGTACCATTAGGTTCATTACTGGCCTTTTAAGAATATTTCTAAATTCTCTGGGATGGATATCATCTCAGGAAAAAGAAAGTTCATCTCTTGTGTGTTTCCTCTACTCAATTCTGTTCATCAAACTATACCATACAATATGTTAGCCTCCAAGTACTGGAAAAATGTGTCAAAACCCAGCTGTCAAGAAGCTCCTTCTAGTGGTGGGTGGCATATATACATGTACACAAATAATAACACCCTGCGATAGTTGCTGTAATAGAGGCCCATATAACATACATAAGGGTTTTGGAAACACAAACTGGGAGCTAAATTCTGCAGTCATAGTGGAGGTAAGGGAGTGAAGAAAGGTCAGGGAGGCCTTACTTGATGGATTTGCCGGGTACATAAAGGGGCAAAGGGATTTCAGACAGTGGGAAGAGTGTGTCTAAAGCCGTGGAGGTCAGAAAACTCAGGGAACAGTGGGAAAACTAGTGTGCTTAGAGGTTTAGCCATGTGAATGGGGAGAGGTGGGACAAGGGCCTGGAAAACCCAAACAGGTAAGCTGTGGGCAGGCTGTGTACTATACATTTATTTGTCCTCTGTGACTCTTGTGCTAGAATGTACCTTTAATCAAAATCCTAGAGTTGTAGGATAAGCTCGCACCTCATTGCCTTTGTAAAGGACTGCTTTTCCTTTCTTCTAAGACATACACAAAAGGAAAAGAAAGGTTTTGAAAAAGAATTCCAATACATTTCTTTCCAAGCACATTTATTTGTATTTGATTTTCTAAAAGAAACCGACATTCAGTGTATGGATCTGTAGAAATGTGTGATTTTGCTGAAATATATATTTTCCAGAACCATAATCATTTCTATCAGATCTTTGCTATTCCACAATAAAAAGGTCTTTAAAATGAATGACATGCCAATGGTATAGCATTATCTCTACCAGGGATTCTTAGATATTGTTTGTCAGTGTTTGAATAGTACATTTTTTCATGAGAACAAGCAAATTGTGGGCTCTAAGCATCTCAGAGAGCTCTTTTGATGATGATGAATTTTATCTTTGTATACGAGGTTATGCTGGGTGATTTGTAATGCATCTTTCTCCCTCTGTGCCTCTCTCTGTCCCCCGTCTCTCTATCTCTTTCCATGTCTACAGTGTGGCCATAAAGTTTGGAAACATAGTTTTATTATGTTATTTTATGTTACGTTACAATATGATTTTATTTGGTATTGTAATACAATATCAACAAAACTTTTATTAGGTGTTAATCTGTTTTCCCAGACTTGGTGGGTAGCCTGTAGTCTCAAACTAGCTGGTGTTGAGATTAGTCAAATGTATTTTGATATTAAGTAAGATGAGATACTTAAAAAGAATAGATTCTATCTAACTAGGGTTTACTTTGGTAGAACACCTTGTTGCTTTGGGGGGTAATCTTAGGTATAAGCTAATACTTTTATAACTGTCATAAAGTGGTGTATATGATGCCCTATGTGCTGCTGAGGGGACCATTGAATTAAAATGAACAATTCATGGTAGACCTGGCCAAAAATGGGTACAGATAGGATTAGTAGAAGCTAAGGTGGAGACCAAGGTAGATTGATGTTCGTGCTTGGAAACACTATCAGAGCTTAACTCTGTCCTGGTCACGTTCTATCTGTACAGAATATTTCAGCTATATGTCTAGTGGTAGGTGTTACATATCTCTGTCAATGTTCCATACTCTTCCAGCAGTGAAGTGAATGTCTTTGGTCAGTGTATGTGGAGCTTCACCCAGAGTCATAGGTATGGCTAATTGTGTTCCAGTGAGGATCTGCCTAAGGTAACCACCCATCCTTCTTAATACCATCAAGGTCAGGCAGCTACTGGCTCCTCTGGCACCTTTGCGAAAATTAGCCAAAAGGTTTCCCTTCCTCTAGATGGACATGGTCTTGGGAATATGGCTTAGGGATGGAACACATGCTAAATATTGGGAACCTTGTGCTGAAAATAACCTATATAATTATATATGATGGCTGTGCCTCCATTGTCTAGTGCCAGAGAACCCCATTGCCCATTTTTGGTTGAACACCTATTACATACTTTTGTAAGTCTATAAGTAACTAGTATACTTAGTAATATGTATACTTAGTCTATATATATAATGTACACGTTGTTGGTGTTGTTGGGTGCCATGGGTCAATCCCAACTCCTAGCGACAGCATGTGACAAAGTAGAACTGCCCCATAGGGTTTTCTTGGTTGTAATCTTTGTGGAAGTGGTTTTCCATATTTTTCCCCTGTAGAGCCACTAGGTGGATTCAAACCACCAACCTTTAGATTAACAGCCCAGTGCTTAACCATTGCACTGCTAAAGTTCTTTATAATGTACGTACTAATACTTTTTTTTTTTAATACTTAATATGGAGGTAGCATTTAAAGTTTGTTAGATTTTTTTTCTGGCTTCCTTTGTTAAAGTTGTGACAAAGCTTCGAAAGATTTCACCCCATCTGTTTCTGATATCGATTATTCTAAACCAGAAAAGAGAGTGTGAATTCATGAAATATCTTGGTCAGTAAAGCAGATGGTCATGAGAGCCTATAGAAATTCAGTTAGCAATCACAAGTCCAAAGGATGTAGAGTTATGCTGCTCAGCTGAGATGAGAGGGAGAAAATGTGTTCAGAAAGTCATGTAACAATAACCAATTTCAAGTTTGCGACTGTTTCACAGTTTTTTACTCACATGGTAGGCAGAATAACAGGCCCCCAGAGATGTCCATGCTCTGATGTCTGGAACCTGTGGCTACGTTACCTTACATGGCAAAAGAACATTTGCCAGCTGAAATGAAATTTAGAGGGAGATGTGGCTATGAAGATGGAAAATGGGGTCAGGAGCCATGGAATGTGGAAAGGACATATTCTCCTAGAGCTCCAGAAGGAACGCAGCCTTGCTGACACTTTAATTTTAACCCTGTGAGACTCATTTCAGAACTCTGACCTGTAGAATTAGAAAATAATAACTTTGTGCTGTTTTAAGCCACTAAGTTTGTTGTAATTTGTTAAGCAGCAATAGAAAATTAATCTACCTTTTATGTGCATAGTACTGAATCACACACTGCAAGTTTATGTTTCTTTTGGGACAGCCATTTCAAAGTCTTTCTATGGCACTTTATTTTTGTATTAAAAATTAACAGGCTTTGAGTAAAGGCAATGAAGTGAGATTGGTCCAGGCCCATTTGAGAAATAGTAAGGAAAGCATAGAAAGAGAGAAGGTGTTTTTAGAGCAGTGGTTCTCAACTATGGGCAATTTTTTGTCCATCAAGGAATATCTGGCAATCTCTGGAGACATTTTTGGTTGTCACATCTGAAAGAGTGTACTGGCATCTGATAGATAGAGGACAGAGGCATTGATAAACATCCTGCAATGCACAGGACAGCTGCTCACAACAAAGAATTAGCCAGCCTGAAATGTCCGCAGTGCTGAGGGTAGGAAAGCCTGCCTTAGAGGTATTGGGCAATGTGGTTCGATAGAGTTGGAGGGACTGATGAAGGGAACACTTTAAAGGCTAAATCAAGAAGTTTAGAATTCATGTAATAGGTTATAAATATACTTTTTAAGGTGGGAGAAATAGGACTTAATGATGATTAAGAAAGGTTCATTATGAGACACTCCATTAGATGCAAGGAAAGATTAAAGACAGGAGACCAGATAGACAGTTGCAGTAATTGAGCATGGTGTGGCAAAGTCTACAGTGCTCCACATAGTTGCATGTTTCAGGTACTGTTCTAAGGGCTTTACCTGCATTAACTCACCTAGTCCTTATAGCACCTATGTATTATAGTCATTATTCTTATTTTATGGAAAAAGAAACGAGGAACAGAGAAATTAAGTGCCCAAGGCCAGTAAAGGATAAAACTGGGTTTTGAAACTGAGAAATATATATTAGCTTTTAAATATTTTTTTTTTACAGGTTAAAAAAATTTTTTTTTAATGCCTGGACACATTATCTTTTTTTTTTTTTCTGTCAACTTGGTTGGAAAATTGGGTTTTTGGTTAAATAGAATAACGGCATTATGTAAAATTTACTGTCTTCTTTTTACATTAGACTGAGTTTGAGAAAGACTGAGAAAGCTGTGAAGATAGCAACTGGCTTCTTGAGTTCTAGAAAATTGCTTGGAGGGAAGATTAGAATTAAGGGTGGGTGAATTAAAAATATAGGTTGGAGGAGGTGAATAATCAGGGAGAGATGATCTCAATTTCTCACCCACCAGCTCTCAAATTCTGACTCCCCAAAAGCTTCAGCAAGGCTGTATATGCCATTCCACTGACACGTATCAAACTTGAAAAACACAATCTAGGCCAGGATTGTCACTCCACCGCCCACTCCCCAGTAACACTCCCTCATCCTGAACACTTCCCACTCAATAATCCTTTTCCGTGAAAATGAAGGAAGATGGCCGTGCCTTTCTAGAAGGCCTTGTGTGAGCTTGTTTAGGGAAAGGAATGGTCTGTGCAACTGAGGAAGAAGGGAGGATAGAGAAGAGGCTCTTTGTTTCATTGAGAGCAGCTCACAGTCAACTCCTTCCCTGTCTTTTGTACAGAGTGTTGAAGTTCTCAGTAGCTCTGAAGATCTGGGAAAGTTCGGAAAGCTGCTAACATAGTTAGTGTTTGTCCCAGAAGAGGGTTAAAACCAAGAACCCAGGTGTTTCAGTCTCGATTCTCTTACTAATACATTCCGTGATCTTGGACAACATTACTGTATTCGTCATTATCGTACTGCTTATTTTCCATGCAAGATCTTCTTTAGATTTTCATGGCAGGCTGGAGAATAAGTACAGTAGATATTATTACTATTTTTCTCCCCAAAAGAAAAACTGAAGTTCAGAAAGGATAAGTGAGCTACTCAGGGCCTTCCAGCTCGCAGGTGACAAAACTGGGACAGAAACATGATTCGACTCACTTGAAATCCATGTATTCAGATGTCACTGCCTCTCAAACTCTTGGGTGCATAATAATCACCTGTGTTGTTGTTGTTATGTGCCATCCAGGTTCCAACTCACACCAACCATAAATACAATAGAATGTAACACTGCCCAGTCCTGTGCCATCCTCACAATCATTACTATGTTTGAGCCCATTGTTGTATCCACTGTGTCAATCCATCTCACAGTTTGCCAGGTCTTTGGTCTTTAGTGTTCAGTGCGTCAAATCTATTCTTGAGATGGTCTCTAAATTCACGTAGGATATACTCATGGTCATACTTTGCCTCTCATGGACTCGTTTTAATTTTCTTCAGCTTCAACTTGAACTTGCATATGAGCAATTGATGGTCTGTTCTGCGATTGGCCCCTGGCCTTGTTTTAACTGAAGATATTGAGCTTCTCCATTGTTTCTTTCTACAGATGTAATCAACTCGATTCCTGTATATTAAATCTGGAGAGGTCCATGTTTAAAGTCACCGTTTATGTTGTTGAAAAAGCTATTTCCAAAGAATATGTCATTGGTCTTGCAAAATTCTATCATGCGATCTCTAGCACTGTTTCTATCACCAAGGGAGTATTTTCCAAATATTGATCCTCCTTTTTTTGTTTCCAACATTCACATTTCAGTCACCAGTAATTATCAGTGCAACTTGATTGTATGTCTGATCAATTTTAGACCGCAGAAGTTAGTGAAAATCTTCAATTTCTTCATCTTTGGCATTAGTGGTTGGTGCATAAACTTGAATGATAGTCATATTAACTGATCTTCCTTTTATGCATATGGATATTACCCTCTCACTGATAGCCTTGTATTGTATTTCAGGATAGATCTCGTAACATTCTTTTTTGACGATGAATGTGACACTGTTCCTCTGGAATTTGTTATTCCCTGCATAGTAGACCATATGATTTTCAATTCTAAGTAGCCTGTACCATTTTTTGGAACAATATCATTAACATCGCACACAAGTAAAATTTTGCTGAAGATGATTCGAAAAATGGTTGCAGCAGTACATCAACTGGGAACTGCCAGAAATTAAAGTTGGATTCAGTAGGTGACATGGAACAAGGTGTATCATTGCTGATGTTAGATGCATCTTAACTGAAAAGAGAGAAAACCAGAAAAATGTTTACCTGTGTTTCATTGACCATGCAAGGGCACTTGACCGTGTGGATCATAACAAATTATGGTTAAAATTACAAAGAATTGGAATTCAGAACACTTAATTATGCTTACATGGATCCTATACATAGACCTAGAGGCAGTTGTTGGAACAGAACAAGGAGAAGTTGTATGATTTAAAATCAGGAAAAGTGTGCATTAGGGTTGTATTTTTTCACCATACTTATTCAATCTGTTTGCTGAGCAAATAATCTGAGATGCTGGACTATGTGAAGCAGAATGTGGCATCAGGATTGGAGGAAGACTCATTAACAACCTGCAATATGCAGATGACACAATCTTGCTTGGTGAGGAAAACTTCAAGCACTTACTGATGAAGATCAAAGACTACAGCCTTCGGTATGGATTACACCTCAGCATAAAGAAAACAAAAATCCACACAACTGGGCCAATAAGCAACATCATGATAAATGGAGAAAACATTGGAATTGTCAAGGATTTCATTTTACTTGGATCCACAATCAATGCCCATGGAAGCAAAAGTTAAAAAATCAAACGATGTATTGCATTGAGTAAATCTGCTGCAAAAGACTCCTTTAAAGTGTTGAAAAGCAAGGATGCCATTTTGGGGACTAAGGTACACCTCACCTAAACCACAATATTTTCAATTGCCTGACATACACTTGTAGCATAGTGTTTAAGAGCTACAGCTTCCAAAAGATCGGCAGTTTGAATCCACCAGGTGCCTCTTGGAAACTCTATGGGGCATTTTTACTCTGTCCTATAGGATTGCTATGAGTAGGAATTGACTTGACGGCAAACGAGTTTGGGGTTTTTTTTTGGCATATGCATGAGAAAGCTGGACAATAAATAGGGGAGACCAAAGAAGAATTGATACCTTTGAAATGTGGTATTCGTAAACAATATTGAATATACCATGGACTTGCAGAAGAACAAACAAGTCTGTCTTGGAAGAAGCACAGCCAGAGTGCTCCTTGGAAGTGAGGATGATGAGACTTCGTCTCATGTACTTTGGACACGTTGTAAGAAGGGACCAGTCCCTGGAGAAGGACATCATACTTGGTAAAGTAGAGGGTTAGCGAAAAAGAGGAAGACCCTTGTTGAGATGGATCGATATAGTGGCTGCACAATGGGCTCAAACATAGCAATGATTGTGAGGACGGTGCAGGACCAGGCAGTGTTTTGTTCTGTTGTACATACAGTCACTATGAGTTGAACCGACTGTAGCGCACCTGAGAAGAACAGGTGCCTAGGATATCAATCTTCATGTGTTCCATTTCATTTTTGATGACTTCCAATTTTCCTAGGTTCATACTTCGTACATTTTGTGTCCTAATTATTAATGAATGTTTGCAGCTCTTCCTTCTCACCTATAGATTTAAGGAAAATACAGATTCCTGGGACCTACTCCCAGGTATAGCATCTCTATTGCAACCTATCTACCAGTGCTGTCCAGTCAACTCTGACTTATGCTGACCCCATGTGTGTCAGAATAAATCTATCAATGACTGATTTTTCAGAAGTAGATCACTAGGTCGTACTCTTTTTATTGTGTTTTATGTGAAAGTTTACAGCATAAATAAGTTTTTCGTTCAAAAATTTATACACAAATTGTTTTGTGATATTGGTTGGAATCCCCACAATGTGTCAGCTCTCTTCCCTTTTTCCTATCCCCCCAGGGTTCTCTGTGTCCATTTGTCTGGTTTTCCTGTCTCTTCCTGCCTTCTTGTCTTTGCTTTTGGGCAGGTGTTGCTCATTTGGTCTCCTATACTTGATTGGATTAAGAAGTACATTCTTCAGGTGTGTTGTTGCTTTTATAGGCCTGTCTAATCTTTGGCTGAAAGATGGACTTTGGGAGTGGCTAGAGTTCTGAGTTAGCAGGTTGTCTGGGCAATAGTCTTGGGGGTTCCTGCAGTATCTGTTAGACCAGTAAGTCTGGTATTTTTTTGTGAATTTGAATTTTGTTCTATGTTTTTTTGCGATACTGTCCAGGATCCTCTATTGTGATCCCTGTCAGAGTGGTTGATGGAGGTTGCCAGGCACCTCCATCTAGTCTAGTTCTTCTGAGCTCAGGTTGGTGGAGGCTGTAGTTCATGTGGTCCATTAGTCCTTTGGACTAATATTTTCCTTGTGACTTTGGTTTTCTTCATTCTCCTTTGCTGCAGACACGATGGGACCATTAGATGTGTCTTGGAAGGCCTCTCACAAGCTTTTAAGACCCCAGATGCTACTCACTCTGAAGTAGGATGTAGAACATTTTCTTTATGAACCATATTATATTAATTGACCTAGATGTCCCCTGAGACCATGTACCCTACCCACAGCCCCAGTAACTCAGTCTCTTAAGGTATTTGGATGTGTGTAGGAAGCTTCTACGACTTTGCCTTGGTCAAGTTTTGCTGACTTCCCCTATATCGTGTGTTGTCTTTCCCTTCACCAAAGTTAACATTTGGCTACTATCTAGTTAGTGATTTCTCTTCCCCACCAATCCCCTCCCTTGTAACCACCAAAAATTGTTGTTTTTTTTTTCTGCATGTAAATATTTTCTTGGGTTTTTATGATAGTGGTCTCATGCAACATTTGTCCTTTTGTGATTGACTTATTTCACTCCGTATAGTGCCCTCCAGATTCATCCATGTTGTAAGATGTTTTGTGCATTCATTATTGTTTTTTATCTTTGCGTAGTATTCCATCGCATGTGTGCACCATAATTTTTCTTATCCATTCATGCAGTGCACAAATGTTCCCATCTCCTCGCAACCGCTCCAACATTTGTTCTTTTCTTTTCTTTTTTTTTTTAATTGTTGTTGTTTGGTGCTATTGAGTTGGTTCCAACTCATAGTTACCCCATGTACAACAGAATGAAACTCTGCCCAGTCCTGTGCCTTCCTACCTGGTGAATGTCAATAATGTTGGGTTGAGATGGTATCTCATTGTAGTTTTGATTTGCATTTCTCTAAAGGCTAATGATTGTGAGCATTTCTTCTTGTGTCTGGCAGCTGCATGAATGTCTTCTTTGGTGTAGGGTCTGTTCATATCCTTTGCCCAGTTTTTAATTGGATTATTTGTCTTTTTGTTGTTGAAGTATTCTATAGATTTTAGAGATCATACCCTTGTCAGATATGTTGTAGCCAAGTTTTTTTTTTCCCAGTCTGTGTATTTTCTTTTTACTCTTTCGGTGAAGTCTTTTGATGAGTATAAATGTTTGATTTTTAGGATCTCCCAGTTATCTAGTTTATCTTCTGGTGTTTCTGTATTTTTAGTTATGGTTTTTATTGCATTTATGCCATATATTAAGGCCCCTAATGTTGTCCCTATTTTTCCTTCCATGATCCTTATTGTTTTAGGTTTTATATTCAGATCTTTAGTCTATTTTGAGTTAGTTTTTGTGTATGGTGTGAGGTATGAGTTCTGTTTCATTTTTTACAGATGGACATCCAGTTTTACCAGCACCATTTTTAAAAAGACTGTCTTGTCCCCATTCAATGGACTTTGGTCCTTTGTCAAAGATTAGCTGACAATAGGTGGGTGGATTTACATCTGAGTTCTCTGTTTTGTTCCATTGGTCTATGTGTCTGTTGTTGTACCTGTACCAGGTCGTTTTGACTAACATGGCTGTGTAGTAGGTTCTGACGTCAGGTAGTGTGAGGTCCCCTCCTTTGTTCTTTTTTTTTCAATAACGCTTTTCTTATCCGGGGCTCTTTCCTTTCCATATAAAATTGGTGATTAGTTTTTCCATCTCATTAAAGAATGCTGTTGAAGTTTGGATCGGGATGGCATTATATCTTTAGATCTATTTGGGTAGGATTGACATTTTCACAACGTTGAGCCTTCCTATCTGTGAGGATGGTAAGTTTTTCCAGTTATGTAAGTCTCTTTTGTAGTTGTTCTTGTATTGTTTTCTTGAATTCTTCTATTGCTTTGTCTGTGTTTTCCTTGATTTTGGCTATGTTTTCTTTGGTTTAATCTGAGTTTTCCATGATTTTGCCTATTTTTTCCTTTGGTTTTGTCTATATTTTCCTTGATCTCTTTTCTAATCTCTTGGGGAGCCCTAAATATTAGCCTTTTGAATTCCTTATCAGGTAGTTCCACTGCCTTTTCTTCTAGTGGAAGGTCATCTGATTATCTTGGTCATTTGCTGGAGCCATTTTGTCCTCTTTTTTATATGTTTTGTTACTGTCTGCTGTATCGGAGATATTAAGGTATTATTTTCTTTGTTTAGTGATTGTATGTTTGGCTGTTTCTTTGTTTTGTTTTGATACGTCTGGGCAGGCAGGCCAGGCGTTCTTTGCTGCTTGCTTGTCTGTGGACATGATAGCTGTCACCACCTTGAATGGGTGGGTAGGGCAGCAGCAGACAGGTTGAGCCCACTCCACTGTACCCTGGTTTGATGAGATGGCTTGGGTGGACTAGGCAAGCCCTGTCTGCCTCCTGATGTTGGCCCATCAGTGTGGTGCGTTCATAGCCTTTCATCAGATAGGCAGAGTGTCACTTGGGGGGTGTTAAGAGTTTGTTTCCCACCATTCAGCAGCTGTTTGAGTGGTGAGAGGGGAGGGGCAGTGCAGGCCTGGTGTGGCACTAGGCCTGAGCTGGTGATGCTCTATCCTCAGTGGCATGGAGAGGGCCAGAAGGAAAGGGGGGGGGGGTGGTGTTCAGGGCTAGGCGGAGGGAAGAAAAAAAAGAAAAGAGAGAGAAAGAAAAAAAGGGTAGCTGGCAGGTGGGAGGAGGGCAAACCTGGGGGCCACCAGGAAGTGAGGAGAGGTGGTATATGAGGTAGGTGGAAGGGAGAAAGAAAAGAAAAGAGAGAAAAAGAAATAAAGGGTAGCTGGCAAGTGGGGGCAGGGCAAACTGGGGGGCAAGCAGGAAGTGGGTGTGGGTGACATGTGAGGTAGGTGGGAGGGAGAAAGAAAAAGAAGAAAGGGAAAAAGAAAAGAAAAAATATGGTGTGGCAGGAACCAATGGTCGGTGGTGGGTGGACTTGTGCTAGTGGTAGGCTGTTGCCTTTCTACCCATGGTGGTGCAGTGTGGCCCTGTTGGAGGGGGTAGAGGTGGTGTATGGGACTAGGTGGGGGGGTAGAAAGTGACGGGAGCTGGCCAGTTGGGGCAGGTGGGATTTGGGGCAGTGATGGACCCATAACTCTCTACCTGTAGTGGTGTGGTGAAGCCTAGTGGGAAGGGGAGGGGTATGGGGCTAAATCAGAGGGAGAAAAAAAGAAGAAAGGAGGAAAAGAAAAAAAATGACACAGCTAGAGCTGGCAGGTGGGTATGGCATTGACCTGAGGTGGCAGTGTGCCAGGAACAGTGTGGTTGGCCTGGGGGGAAGGGGTGTGGTGGTATATGGGGCTAGGTAGGAGGGAGAAAGAAAAGGAAGGAAGAGAAAAAATGGAATGGCAGGAGCTGGTGGGTAGGGACAGCAGGGGGTTCAGGGTGGAGGCGGGCAGGTGGCTCTCTTCTGACTGCATTGCAGCATGGGCTGGTGGGAAGGGGTAGAGGTTGTGTATGGGGTTAGGCGGGAATGAGAAAGAAAAGAAAGAAAGAGAAGAAAATAAAAAACATAAAAGAAATGGCGCTACAGGAGCCCAGGATGGTGGTGGCTGGTGGCTCTCTAGCTAAGGTGGTGCAGTGTGGTCCGGTGGGAAGGGATACCGGTGGGGTATGGGGCTAGGTGGGACAGAGAAAGAAAAGGAGGAAAAGGAAAAAAAGGAAAACTGCAGATCAGGAGCCAGTGGGTGGGGGCCAGGGGGACCTGAGGTGGCAGCAGGCTGGTAGCTCTCTACCTACGGCGATGTGGAGTGGCCAGTCAGGAAGGGGTGGGGGTGGCACACAGGGCTAGGTGGGAGGGAGAAAGAAAAGGACAAAAGTAGGAAAAAATGTCATGGCAGGAGCTGGTGAGTGGGGGCAGGCTGGTATCTCTCTATCTGAGCGGCATGGCATGACCCATTGGGAATGGGTAGGGGTAGCATATGGGGCAGAAGGGTGAGGGGTGGGAAAGCCTATTTCTATGATTACCAGGTGCTCTGTCTCCTGCTGGGAGCTCTGTGAAGTTACCTTCCCATACTCCCTGTCTGGGGTTGTTGATAGCTGTGCTCCAAGATGGCGATGCTATGCTGTGTTAGTTAGCAGGGGACCTCTAATCTATCTCTCCTCGTACTTTGTTTTCCTTCAGTTTCTTCTTCCATTCCGTGTTTGATCTAGTTCTTTATCACTTAATTTGATGCTTAGGGTTCCAGGATTGACGTTTGTATCTGTTTTACTTAGTTTTTTTGGTTTTTGTTGCAGAAAGATGGCATGATGTGTCTGTCAAGGGTACCATATTCCAGGTCTTACTCTATTGTCATAGAGTAATATTAATAGTACCTCTGTTACTATAGTTTCTCTATCATTTAGATAGTATCTCTGTATTAATTTTTAGGCTTGGGGTGGGCTGAGAATTTGCATTTCTAACAACCTCTCAGGTGATATCGATGGTTCTGGACTACGGACCATTCTTTAAGTAGTACCACTTTATACTCTCCCAACATACCTCTTTGTACCGTAGATTCCTCATCTGTGAAAGAGAGATGATAATAAACAGGTTTCTTTATCTCTCAGGTTTGCTATTGAGATTGTGGTGAATTAAAAATGGCTACAGACACTTTGCAAGTCCTCCGATTAAGAGGGGCAGTCTATTTCCTGGCCCTTGCATCTGGAGGTGGCCTGATACTTTCTTTGACCAAGAAAATGTGGTACAAGTGACATGAGACTTCAGAGCAAAGCCTCAAGAGACTCATCAGCTTCTACTGTTTCCTTCAAGGACCCTGAATACCACCATGTGAAGAAACCCTGGCTAGAGCTTGTGTGATAGAGACCAAGCTGACTGGACATATGAATTTAAGGCATCTAGGATCATTCCTCTAGCTAACTGAAGCCTCATGAATAAGCAAAGGAGAGACCAAAAGAAGAACTGCCCAGTCAACCCATGAGATTGTGAGAAATAATAAATTGTTATGTTAAGCCACTAAGTTTTGGGGTGGTTTATTATGCAGCATTTATTATGCAGATAACTGAAATGGGAATAAAATGGATAATGATTGTTAAGACATTTTGAAATTGTAGTATTTTCTCTGAGAATAAAGCTTTTTTGCAATAAATAATAAAATCAACTATACTGAAAATTACTAAAGAAGACAAAAGATTTAAAATCAAACTATGAAAAGTAAAATAAACATTTAATAAGAAGAAATCTGGGAACACGTAGTGATAAAAGCAGATAAATGAATGAATGGATAAAAGAGAAGAGGGTTCATCTGTATACTGGTAGGAATAGAGGGAGTGGTAGAGTTGGAAAATCAGCATTTCGCAACCACATGGCAGAAGTTGGTTAGAGCAAGAGTCATTAGTGGATACTAAATCTAGGGGTGAAGTTTAATGAAGAGCAGGATAGGTGCATGATCTCAACATGTCTTCCCACAGATTGTTGTAAATTGCAAAGGGAAAAACTGTAACTATACAGTAGAAAGACCTCGGCTGGGCAAAGAAAATTAAAATCACCAATGAAGGCCAGTTGCACATTGTGTGCTTCCACATGTAATACCCTGAGGAGGAGTCAATGTTACTGGGAATGCATAAGAAGAATCTAATCATGATGAAGCATCAGGCAAACGCTAATTGAGGGGTTTTCTATAAAATAACTAGCCTATATTCTTGTTAAGCATTAAAATGTCATTAAAGACATAGAAAGACTGAGAAACTGCTCCAGGTGAAAGTAAATGAAAGAGACATGACAACTAAACACAATACATGATCTTTGACTAGATCCTGTGCTTGAGGGGAAAAAAATGCTATAAAGGACATTATTGTGACATTCGACAGAATTGGAATGTAGACTGCAGATTAGATAAAAATATTGTGTCAATGTTAAACTCCCTATAAATGAATATTCTTGGTTTTAGGAAATGCATGTTGAAACATGAAGGAGACAGGGTCAGGATGTATGCAATCTACTCAAATGATTTAGAAAAAAAATTACACACATGAGCAAGAGAGAGAAGGAGAGAAAATAAAGCAAATGATGTGGCAAAAAGTTAAACATTGATGAATCTTGGATCTTGGCAAAGGGTATATGAGTACAACGATAACATAAAAATCTAAACTCATTTCAGTTGTGTTTTAGAACATAACAGTCGAAGACTTTTAGTTGAAATGTGTTGAGCTATTCTTTTTTTTTAACCACCTCACCCTCACCAGCTACTCAGGCCAATAGGCAGGGTGTAATTGTCTATGGCTCACAAATACTTAAGTCAAGGTTGGCAAGGTTGTAGAATTGCCCAGGGTCAGGCAATGATGTAACTGTGAGCAGGACTAAAAGCTTTTATGTCATGACAGTAATGAAATGTGTTGAGCAATTTTCTCTAAGTCTGAAATTATTTCAAAATAAAAGTTATAAAGATATTATAGGTGAATATATTTAATGTCCAAGTGAAGATGAACTTTGATGACTTAAAAAAGGAAGAAATTATAAAGTAGGTTATTAATGGGTTTGGCCACATTAAAAAAATATCTTCTGTAAAATTATCGACAAAATTAAAAGACAAAAAACAGTTTAGGGAAATATTTGCAATTAAAATGACATAAGGTGAATATAATTAAAGTTTAAACATGAAGAACTTGTTCAAATTGGGGTAGGTAAGTAGACAAAGAATACAAAGAGAGTATTCAAAAAAATAAAGGAAAAAATACTGACCGATGTTAAAAACATTTATCTTCACAAGTAATATAAAAATGCCATTGGAAAAAATAGGTGCCTTTTTACTTAGGAATTTAGCAAAAATTGAAAATAATGCCAAAGATGTGGCATGAAGAGCAGTAAGTATCAGGAATTTTAAACATGTTTTTCTCATGGTCCAGTAATTAAACTCTAAGAATTTATCTGTGGAAAGAATCAGAAATCCAAACAATAATTTATTCACAAACACTGTTGATGTTATTGAAAAACTGGAAGTTAAGTCGACCAGGTTGCACATGATGTTGTAAAAAGTTTTTAATGATACGGAGACATTCTTATAATACATTAAGCAATAAAAAACTGTACACGTAAAAGATCAAATGGAAATATCATCAAGTATTAGCAACCATCTATCAGTCAAATCCAGGCAGGGAACAGATGACACACTTAAGAAAAAAAAAAGGGGGGGGATGATTTATGGAGGTGTGGGCAGGGTTAAAGGAACAAAGCTGAAATAGTAAAGCATCCAGGACTTAGCAGCAGAGGGTAATATTACCAACCCTAGTCCTGTTGGGGCAATGGCAGGGGACAGGTACCAAAGCTTCGAGAGAGCTGATGCTCTGGAAGCCCTAGCTCTTTTCCTACTCTCTGGTGTTCTGTTGGAAACCCTAGTGGCGCAGTAGTTAAGAGCTGTGGCTACTAACCAAAAGGTTGGCAGTTCAAATCTAACATGCGCTTCTTGGAAACTCTATTGGGCAGCTCTACCCTGTCCTATAGGTTCACTATGAGTTGGAATCAATTCAACAGCAATGGATTTTTGGTTTTGGTGTTCTGTTCACTGGATTCACCTTACATGAAGCCTGGGTAATGCAGACCCTAGAGGTCAACTTCCTGGTGCACAGAGCAGGGCAGAGAAGAGTGGGGAGTAGATCTAGAGGTGCAAACAGAAATTAATCAGCACAGGTATTATATCTGGATGGAGGATCAGTGGGTGCTTATCACTTTCTTTTTATATTCTTCGTAAAAAACTGAAACCAAACCAGTTGCTATCGAGTTGATTCCGACTCATAGCGACCTTATAGGACAGAGTAGGACTGGTGGATTCAAACTGCCAACCTTTTGGTTAGCAGCTGAGCTCTTAACCACTGTGCCACCAGGGCTCCATGCTCTTCACAGCTTTCAAAAATTTCCATTATGAGCAAAATTTCTCTTATAGTTGGAAAAGAAAAGCACTTTAAAAAAACCTCACAGTATTTTATAAACTAAACATGTAATTGGTCTCCCTTTACAGGACTCTAAGGAGACATATTGCTGCTTGCTGGTAGGAGAATGCTGCTAGGTAGGAAAATTGTTGTTGTTTTAGGTGATGTCAAGTCGATTCTGGCTCATAGCGACCCTAAGGACAAGAGAATGAAACACTGCCCAGTCCTGTGCCATCCTCACAATCTTTGTCATGCTTAAGCCCACTGTTGCAGCCACTGTGTCAATTCATCTCATTGAGGGTCTTCCTCTTTTTTGCTGATCCTCTACTTTGCCAAGCATGATGTCCTTCTCCAGGGGCTGGTCCCTCCTGATAACATGTCCAAAGTATGTGAGATGAAGTCTTGCCACCCTCGTTTCTAAGGAACATTCTGATGTACATCTTCCAAGACAGGTTTGTTCGTTCTTCTGGCAGTGCACGCTTTATTCAATTTTCTTCGCCAACACCATAATTAAAAGGAATTAATTCTTCCTCGGCCTTCATTATTCATTGTCCAGGTTTTGCGTGCATATAAGGAGATTGAAAACACCATGGCTTGGGTCAGGCCCACCTTAGTCCTCAAATTGACATCTTTGCTGTTTAACACTTTAAAGAGCTTTTTTTGCAACAGATTTGCCCAATGCAATATGTTTGATTTCTTGACTACTGCTTCCATGGGTGTTGATTACGGATCCAGATAAAATGAAATCCTTGACTTCAATATTTTCTGTTTATCATCACGGTGCTTATTGGTTTAGTTGTGAGGATTTTTGTTTTATGTTGAGGTGTAAACAATACTGAAGACTGTAGTCTTTGATCTTTATCAGTAAATGCTTCAAGTTCTCTTCGCTTTCAGCAAGCAAGGTTGTGCCACCTGCATAGCTTGCGTTGTTAATGAGTCTTCCTCCATTCCTGATGCCACATTCTTCTTCATATAGTCCAGCTTCTTGGATTATTTACTAAGCATAAAGACTGAATAAATATGATGAAAGGATACAGCCCTGACACACACCTTTCCTGATTTTAAACCACACTGTTTGAACAACTGCCTCTTGGTCTGTATACAGCTTCCATATGAGCACAATTAAGTGTTCTGGAATTCCCATTCTTTGCAATGTTATCCATAATTTGTTATGATCTATACAGCCGAATGCCTTTGCATAGTCAATGAAACACAGGTAAACATCCTTCTGGTATTCTCTGCTTTCAGCCAAGATCCATCTGACATCAGTAATGATATCTCTCATTCCACGTCATATTCTGAATCCAGTTCGAATTTCTGGCAGTTCTGTGTTGATGTACTGTTGTAACCACTTTTGAATTATCTTCAGCAAAATTTTACTTTTGTGTGATGTTAATGATATTGTTTGATAATTTCCCCATTTTGTTGGATCACTTTTCTTTGGAATGGGCACAAATATGGATCTTTTCTGGTCTATAGGCTAGGTAGCTGTCTTCTAAACTTCTTGGCATAGATGAGTGAGCCCTTCCAGCGTTGCATCTGTGTGTCGAAACCTATCAGTTGGTATTCTGTCGATTTCCAGAGGCTTGTTTTTTGCCAATGCCTTCAGTGCAGCTTGGATTTCTTCATCAGTCCTTGATCGTATGCTACCTCCTGAAATGTTTGAACACAGACTAATTCTTTTTAGTACAGTGACTCTTTCTATTCCTTCCATCTTCTTTTGATGCTTCTTGCATTGTTCAGTTTTTTGCCCTTAAGGATTCCCATAGAATCCTTCAGTATTGCAGCTCAAGGCTTGAGTTCTTTCTTCAGTTCTTTTGGGTTGAGAAACACTGAGCATGTTCTGTTTTGGTTTTCTAACTCCAGGTCTTTGCACTTTTCATTATAATACTTTACTTTGTCTTCTCGAACCACCCTTTGGAATTTTCTGTTCAGTTCTTTTACTTCATCATCTTCCTTTCGCTTTAGCTACTCCACTTTCAAGAGCAAGTTTCAAAGTTTCTTCTGACATCCATTTTGGTCTTTTTTTCTTTCTTGTCTGTTTAATGGCCTTTAGCTTTCTTCCTGTATGATGTCGTTGATGTTATCCACAACTCACGTGGTTTTTGGTTATTAATGTTCAATGCATCACATCTGTTCTTGAGATGGTCTCTAAATTCAGGTGAAATATACTCAAGGTCATACTTCACCTCTTGTGGACCTGCTTTAATTTTCTCCAGTTTCAACTTGAACTTGCCTATGAGTAATCGACGGTCTGTTCCACAGTGGCTCCTGGCCTTGTTCTGACTGATAATATTGAGTTTCTCCATCGTCTCTTTCCACAGATGTGGTGTGTTTGATTCCAGTGTATTCCATCCAGTGAGGTCCATGTGTATACTCACCAAATTTGTTGTTGAAAAAGGTGTTTGCAGTGAAGAAGTCATTGGTCTTGTGAAATTCCGTCATGCGATCTCTGGTATCCTTTCTGTCACTAATCCTTCTTTTTTGATTCCAACTTTTGCATTCCAGTCACCAGTAATTATCAACACATCTTGATTGCATATTTGCTTAATTTCTTACTATATAAGTTGGTAAAAATCTTCAGTTTCCTCATCTTTGGCATTTGTGGTTGGTGTGTAAATTTGAATAGTAGTCATATTAGCTGGTCTTCCTTGTGTGCATGTGGATAATATCCTATCAGTGACAGAGTAGTATTTTGGGATAGATCTTGAAATGTTCTTTTTGAAAATGAGGGTGGTGCCATTCGCATTCATTTTTTTCATTCCCAGCATAGCAGACCACATGACTGTCTGATTGAAAATGGCCAATACTGGTTAATTTCAGCTCACTAATGCCTAGATAGTGACATTTATGTATTCTATTTCATTAAGGGAAGTTAATAGATTAAAAAATAAATAAATAAAATGAATGTTTTCTTAATCAGCCTGAGTTGGAAGAGAGTCAGGTGAAGGAGAATTTAAACCACACTGTTTGAACAACTGCCTCTTGGTCTGTATACAGCTTCCATATGAGCACAATTAAGTGTTCTGGAATTCCCATTCTTCGCAATGTTTTCCATTTCCCATCCTGACCGTAAAAACATCAGCTTGATTAATCAACTAGCCTATTAAACTCCTGGTCCAGGTGTGAACAACCCATGCCCATGAAGAGAAATTTGGTAACAAAAAAAATCACACAATTTACATATTATTTTTTCTTTCTCAAGCTCATCTTAACTTAAAATGTTAAAATTTGTATTAAAAAGCTTTTATTTTTCTAATCTACTTGTTATGATATTCTTTAGCAATTAATTGTTTTCTCCACAATGCCTCTTTCCTGATTTCTTATATTATGCTTCTCTGTCCTATATTATCTGTATATTTGGTAAGGAAATTGCTGACTACAAAAAAATCTCATAGGAGTGTCTGCTTTATGAATAGCGGTGACTGCATAAAGCACTGTAGAGTTGGAGCAGCAGCAGAAGTAATAGCTTTGGTTTGGTCAAGGCCAGTTAAGACAAAGGCTCTCCCTTCCAGCCTTCCCCACATCTGGGCAAATACAGTTCTCAGAAAGTTCATGGCTAAATGGAGGTGGGGAAAGGTTCAGCAGCAGTGGGAACATTGCTTTCCTTTCTTTAGGACTGCTGTGAATATAATGGATGTTTTGTCTGGAACCGCCCTTCAAACCGGTCAACTATTCATGTACCTATAATTTGGGAGTGCAACTATAACATAAAAATCCAAATTTATTTCAGTAGAGCTTAGGAACATAATAATTGAAGACTTATTTGAAATGTGTTGATTTTATGGAAAGGGTCTGGAGAGAAGTAAGGGATTATATTTTAAAATGTGTCTTTTATTAAAAAGTTTTCTCCACAAATGCCTAGTATTATTTAAATCAGGTTAATCTGATTTTTGTTGTAAACATTTTGTGTTTGAAACGCAGTCATATTGGAGGTGTGTAATGATGTATCATCTTGGCCTATAGGGTCAGTATCATTTGGAATTGACTCGACAGCAAGAGGCTTTGTCAAACTAATTAAAAAAAAAAAAGATTTTGAAAGAAAAGAAATATTTTATTTGCTCAGAATTTTGAATAATTTTTTCAAGTATAATTTGAAATGATTAAAACAGTTCATTACTTGCTAAGAGGCTTGGGTCATGTGTATTTTGACTTCAATTATTTTGCACGTTGACATTGATTTTGATCATTTGTTCACTATCAAGTCTTCTATGACTGTGGATATAATGCAGTAAGACCATTAATAACAGATTTTGATTCAGGATGTTAAAACACGTGGAAACATTGTACGTGCATTTGGCTCATTGGGAAGTTCAGTCATGATCAACCTGTCATGGCTTATCTCCTTGGAGAAGCACTAATTTTCTCAAGTGCTTGGCCTGTTTGAGTGTCACAAGCCTGGACCCTGAACTCTCATTGAACTCATTGTTCTAGGTTGTAGTTCCATTTAATCAGGTACAGTTAAAAAATAATGTTTTAAAGTAAATAAGATAAAAAGACTCATTTTCTCCTCTTTCATTTTTTCATGTTATCACCTATATTAGTCCTGACTTTGTTATTTACCTAATCATTTTACTCCTATTAACTTAAGTAAATGTACTGATGTGGTATGTTTATTGATTAACTTAATCAATTGGTAAAACACTTTTTTCATACAAAATACGTAATTAATAATAGTAACATATATTAGCTCAAAATGAACATGCAAACGAAGTTAGAATAAATCAAATGACACTTATCTGGGTTCCATAAAAATAATCTAAAATTGCCTAGTTATCAACATATATAAGGATCCCTGGTGGCACAGTAGGTAGAGCCCTGGTGGCACAATGGTTAAGAACTTGGCCTCTAACCAAAAGATTGGCAGTTGAAATCCACCAACCATTCCTTGGAAACCCTATGGGGCAGTTCTACTCTGTCCTATAGGACCGTTATGAGTCAGAATCGACTCAGTGGCAACAGGTTTGGTTTGGTGGCACCACGGTTAAGCATTTGGCTGTTAACTGAAAGGTTGGCAATTGGGAACTCGCCCAGTGACTCCGGGCAGAAACACTTGGTGATTTGCTTCTGTACAGATTACAGTCAAGAAAACCCTAAGGGGCAGTTCTACTTTGTCATATGGTATCACTATGAGTTGCAATAGACTTACAGCACCCAGCAACATTATCAACATATATTAAAAAGGAAAAAAAATTAACATCAAAATTTTATAAATAAGTTAAAATAGAGACCCATACCAAAAACAGGGAGCCCTCGTGGTACAATGGTTAAGTGCTTGCTTACTCATCAAAAGGTCAGTGGTTTGAATCCACCAGAGGCTTTGTGGGAGAAAAGACCTGGTGATCTGCTCTTGTAAAGAGTACAAACTAGGGAAATCTTATTTGGCAGTTCTAGTCTGTCGTAGAGGGTCGCTATGAATCAGAATTGACTTGACCGGCACATAACAGCAACAATGACACAGCAAGAACGAAGCTACTTATTTATGACAATGACTTGAGCTAAGGATGAAACAGAAGAAGAATGAATCTGTTTGTATCACTGGCCATTTTCCCTTTCCAAAATTTTTAAGAGCACTAGACTTAGACCCTTGCCAAAGGGGACCAATGCAAAAGAAAAAAAATCGGTAAGTTGGACCTCATCAAGGTAAAGAACACTTGCTCTTCAAAATATAATGTTAGGAAAATGAAAAGGGAAGCCATGGAACAGGAGCAAATATTTGCAAAACATCTGACAAAGGACTTGTCTTACAACTTGCAACCTCATTAAAAATAGGCAAAAGATTTGAGCAGAGACTTCACCAAAGAAGGCATACAGTTGGCAATTTAACACATGAAAAGATACTTAACATTATTAGTCATTCAAACCTGTTGCCGTCGAGGCGATTCCCACTCATAGCGACCCTATAGAACAGAGTAATATGGCCCTAAGAAGCGACTGGTGGATTTGAACTGCTGACTTTTTGTTTAGCAGCTGAGCTCTTAACCACTGCACCACGAGGGCTCCATGGCTATTAGTCATTAGGGAAAAGCAAATTATAACTACTCTAAGATGCTATTAAGCACTCACTAAAATGGCTAAAACTAGTAAGACTGACCATCTGAGGGACTGCAGAGGATGTGGAGTTATGGTAACTCTAATAGACTGCTTGTGGAAATGTTAAATGGTATAGCCTTTTGGGAAACAAATTTTGTCATTTATTAAAAAGTTCAATATATACCTACCATCTGACCCAGCCATTCTACTTCTAGGTATTTACTCAACAGAAATGAAAGCATATGTCTGTATGAAGACTTGTACATGGATAGTATATCAGTTTTGTTTGTACTAGCCCCAAACTGGAAACAACACAAATATTCATTAACAGGTAAATGCATACATGTAACGTGGTGTATTCAATACAATAAAACACTGTTCAGAAAGAAAAAAGGAATGAACTATTGATACATGTAATTGCATAATCTGAAAATTATTGTGCCGAATAAAATAGCCAGCTGAAAAAGAATACATACTGCCTAATTCACTTATACGAAATTCTGGAAAATGCAAACTAATCTATAGCAACAATAACAAAAAAAAGATTAGTGATTGCGTGGCACAGGGAAGTGTGAGGGAGGTGTGATAAATTACAAAGGGTACTTTTATGGATTGAATTGTGTCCCCCAAAATGTGAGTCAACTTGGTTAGACCATGATTTCCAATATTGTGTGATTGTCTACCATTTTGTCATTTGATGTGATTTTCCTATGTGTTGTAAATCCTACCTCTATGATGTTAATGAGGCAGGACTAGAAGTAGTTTTGTTAATGAGGCCAGACTCAATCTACAAGGTGAGGTTGTGTCTTAAGGCAATCTCTTTTGAGATATAAAAGAGAGAAGTGGGCAGAGAGCCAGGGGGGCCTTATACCACTAGGAAAGCAGAGCCAGGAGTGCACGGCCTTTGGACCAGGGTCCCTGTGCTAGAGAAGCTCCTAGAACAGGGGAAGACTGATCACGAGGACCTTCCCTCAGAGCTGACAGAGAAAGAAAGCCTTCACCTGGGGTTGGCACCCTGAATTAGGATTTCTAGCCTCCTGAACTGTGACAGAATAAATTTCTCTTTGTTAAAGCCATCCACTTGTGGTATTTCTGTTATGGCAGCACTAGATGACTAAGACAGGTACTAAGAAACTTTTGGAGGTGATGGACAGAGTCACTATCTTGTTATGGTAATATTTCATAGGTGCTTACGTATGGCAAAACTCATCAAAGAGTACACTTCGAATATGTGCAGTTCATTGCATTTAAATTATAATTTAAGAAAACTGAAAACATTTACAAAGACCAAAAGAAAAAAATAAAAAGGAAATTTTTAAAAAGATTGAAGAATTTTTTCAACTTTTGTGTTAAATATGAAAGCTGGGCTGATATTTCTATTTGTGACTTCATACTTGTAAAGCACTTGGAATAGTCTAACTTCAAAAGTATTCCGTATTGTTAGAAAAAAATCACTAGCCAATTTTGATCTAAGACACAGGCCATCTGAGTGAGATTTCAGGTCAGAAGCGAGCAACAAAAGGCAATAGCTTCCATTTTGTTGGTTTATGTCAGAGATATACAGCTTTTGGGGACATCAGTGGTTACAAGTAGTTGTACTCCTGACAAAGAAGTGGCATCAGAGATGGTAGTGACTCAGAGGCAGCTTATTTCTCATCCAACTCTCTAGCATGATTTAAATTTAGACCGTTAACCTCAAATCTCTTCCTCCAGCCTTCCCAACAATTCTGTAAAAAAAAAAAAAAAAATTCTGGAAGTTACCAAATATTCATTTTCTGCTTTGTATAATAAGAATGGATTCTGTTGATTGTAACCAAACACCTTGATCAATATAACTCCTAAGGAAAAAAATTGTGAAAATCAAACATCTTTCTCAGAAAAAAAAAAAGAACTTATTTTTTTCCTGTTTTTTAAATTTGTTCTTAACAGTCTGGAAGACATTTATATATTCCCTCCTACCCCTTTTTTTAGATTTTCATTGTTGTTTTACATGGAAATCTTTAGTGGGATTAAATTAGAGTCATACGAGTGAACACTCACTTGATTTTCCATAAAAAGATTTTGGGTTCTCAGAGTGTAGTGATTTTGGGGAACAGGAGAAAGGTGGTAGGGATGGATGACGACGAACATAAATGATGGCAAATTTTGACACTTTTTATTGCTGTTTTCAGATAAAGTTGGATGTGATAGGTCTGTTGAATATCATGTACCAAGTTTTATGCAAATTAATTTTTGCTTGATTGGAAATTTTTGCTTAAAGAGGTAACAGGATTTTCAGATCAGATTGTCATTTTAATGATGATGCCTCTGGGGAGCAAGTACTCTTTCAGTGGAAGGTAGAGCTAGCTATATGTACTGACATAGAAAGGTACCTCTGACAAGTTGTTAAAGGAAAGAAGCAAGATAAAAAGTAATGTTAGTATATTCCCATTTGTGTGTGTATGCGTGTATGTAATGGAATTATACTACTTAGTCATTAGTACCTTAGTACCTGTCTTTGAACTAGTGGGGGTTTGGACTTCAGTGCATCAGACAGAGTGAAAGGCAAGGATGAGGCACTCACTGAAAAATAAAAGGATTAGGTGATAGTTTTTACAGTGAGAAGTGAGAAGCCCCTCTCAGCCTCCTTCTACTAATCTTCAATAATGCTGGCTGCCAGGCATATATAACCGAGACAGAAGACTGTCTCCTGAGAAAAGATATATCGACATTTGGAGTGTTTCCCAAAGAAAATCTGGATTTATGCTTAATTACCCTAGAGAAAAGTGCACAGGCAAACAAGGGCTTCCAGTCATCTTTTTATTGTATTGCTCCTAAATATATGAAGATAGACAAAGATTACCAGCCCAAAAGTAACTAACTAACTAACTAGCTAGCTAGCTAGCTAACAGACAAAAGGTATAAAGGAAATAAAACTGTATAATATCTTCAGATATATAAGATTTATGAAACCAGATCTGGATACTTAAAAAGAGGAATCAGAAAAGAAGTAAGAACTCTTGGAAGTGAAAAAAAAAAAAAAAAAAAAGTGATAGAAATCTTTTAAATATTAGTAGAAGGCTGAGCAGACAAAATTGAAGAAATCTCCTAGAAAATAGGACAAGACAGATGTAAAGTATGAGATAAGCAAAAGAAAAATTGGAAGCTCAATCCAAGAAGCCAACATCTAAATTCAAAAAGGAAGAACAGAGAAAATGGTAAGGAAGAAATGATAAAAGAACAAGGAAAAATTTTCAGAACTGAAGGTCAGAAGTCTACAGATTGGAAATTGCCTCTGAGTGTTCAGAGAAGTGAAGGGGGAAAAAAAAGACTCACATGAAAGGATGTCATACTGAAATTTCAGAATATGGGGGATAAAGAGAAGATCTTAAGTGCTTGCAAGGAGAAAAAAACAGATTATATCAAAGGGACTGGGGTGAGAATGCCTTCTGAATTATGAACAGAAACACCAGAAGCTAGAAGACAATGGAGAAATGAATGAAAAATTCTGAAGGAAAATTATTTTAACCTAGAATTACTCACCCAGCCAAGCTATTGATTAAGTGCAAAAAAGAGAATAAACGCTTTTTAAGGTATACAAATTTTCAAAAATTTACCTTTCATGTACCCTTTCCCGGGAAGCTATCAGTGAATGTGCTTTAGTGAAAGAGAGGAATGAGCTAGTAGAGGAAAATCTGCAATACAGAAAATATGGGATCTAGTGTGGAGAGAGCTAAAGGAAATTCCTCAGATGCTATTTAAAGGGAAATCTCAGCATGAATCCTGAAAGCCACCAGTACAGATCAGAGCACGGGGATGGGAAGTTCCAGCATGGCTGTCTTCAAGAAACAAAGTGAACTTAATCACTCAATAATGTGGAAAATTTTAATTAAAATAATTTTACATAACTTTTAAAGAGTTTGGAAAGAAGCAGAGAAAGGTACGTAGAAAATTAAGGAAATAAAAAAGAATAAGGCAATTATTAACTCCAGCAAAAACAAAAAACTTTATTAGAAAAGAAATATTATCATGGTTTTCTACTTGGTTGACTTATGGTGTCTGACTGAAGAGACCCCACATATCTACCAGAGGGTTTGCTTTGCATCAGCTCCCAGGGTTAATACTGCCAGAGATTGCCACGCAAGAAACCTCCTACCCTCTCTCAGTAACTGGTAGTTAAGTGTCTTGATTAACTCGACATCATTGATAGTCAGTTGAAAGTCTGATTTTGGCATTTTAGGAGTATCAATGTATGATGTCTGAAAGCATAGGTCATATGGAAGACAACTACTGTATGAGAGATGAGGACAGTCTATCCTAATAATAAATACTAATTATAATACTAATAATACTAATATTTAAGTCCTTACTATGTGTTAAGTGCTTTCCATGGTTTATCCCCACTCCCCTCCATATAGCCCAAACTCCTTGCGATTGAGTCAATTCTGACTCATGGTAACCCTGTATGTTACACAGTGGAACTGCTCCATAGAGTCTTCTTGGCTGTAATCTTTATGGAAGTAGATTTCCAGGCCTTTCTTCCATGGCACCATTGGGTGGTTTCAAATCACCAACCTTTAGGTTAGCAGTTGAGCACAAATGGCTTGCGCCACCTGCTGACCTTTATCTTTGTTAATCCTAGTCTAATACCAGTCCCATTTTACAGGTGAAGAAATGGAAATTTATAGAGGTTAGGCAATTTTCTCAGAATGGTAGGCTGGGATTAGAATGCAGGCGGTGTAATTCCAGAGCCTGTGCTCTTGACTACTGCTCTCTTCTGTCTCAACACATACTCGGAGAAATGCTGAAGGAGATGAAAACTTAGAATGTCAATGAAGAAAGAAGGCTTCTCTGCTGGAGGTAGTGGTAAAGAGTAAAGTGGGCTAACGTCAGACAGCGGGAGTGGGGAGGGATAGGATGTTGGCCTCCCAGCCTATTCATAACTATTGAAAATTGATGTGATTTTAACAATTCATTTAATTTTGAGATTTGTTGTAAGCTGCTCTTGAGTCAGCTCCTGGTTCATGGTGACCCCAGGGCTGCTGTGATCCATAGGATTTTCATTGGCTGACTTTTTGGAAGTAGATACCCAGGCCTTTCTTCTTAGTCGGTCTTAGTCTGGAAGCTCTGCTGAAACCTGTTCAGCACCATAGCAACATGCAAATCTCCATTGACAGACAGTGGTGGCTACGCTTGAGGTACATTGGCTGGAAATTGAACATGGGTCTCCTACATGGAAAGTGTTATGGATAGAACTGTGATCCAAAAATATGTGTTGTAAATCCTAACCTCTATCAGTGGTTATAATCCCATTTAGGAAAGGGTTGTCTTTGTTATGCTATTGAGACAGAAGTAGTGTTGGATATATTTTCAGTCAATTTCTTTTGAGATATAAAAGCAATTAAAAGCAAGCTAGCAAGAAGAGATGGGGTAAGATAAATGCCAAGATACATGGAAATCTCCAAGAAACCAAGGAGCAGAAGCTGAAAGGACCTTCCCCCAGAGCTGACAGAGAAAGCCTTCTCCTAGAACTGGTGCTCTGAATTCAGACTTCTAGCTTTCTAACCTGTGAGAAAATAAATTTCTGTCAAAGCCATCCACTTGTGATATTTCTTTTATAACAGCACTAGATAACTAAGACAGAATTTGGTACTGAGAGTGGGGTACTACTCTAACAGATACCTCAAAATGGAAGTGGTTTTGGAATTGAGTAATGGACGGAGGCTGGAAGAGTTTTAAAGTGTCTAAATAGTAAAAGCCTAAATTGCTTGAAGGGCCTGTTTGTACAATTATGGACATCAAAGGCAGTTCTGGTGAGGGCTCAGAAGGAAGTGAGGAAAGCCATAGAAAAATTCTCTATCGTCTTTGAGAATACATATGGTGCCAGCAACAGAAAGTTGATACAAATGTAAACATTAAATGTGCTTCTGGTGAGGCTTTAAAAGGAAATGATGAACACGTGATTGGACAATGGAGGAAGGGAAGCCCTTTTTATGCAATGGCAAAGGACTTGTTTGAATTATATTCAAAGTTTGATGGAAGGTAGAATTTGTAAGTGATGAACTTGGATACTTAGCTGAGAAGATTTCTAAGAAAGATCTTAAAAGGGCCACATGATTTGCCCTTGCTGCTTATAGTAGAATGTGAGAGGAAAGTGATGGACCTAAAAATGAACTGTGCAAAATGAAAACAGAACTTAAAGGTTTGGAAAATTCTGTGGTGCAAACTAAGAACACATGCCCTAGAATGTTCTCCAAGGATGTGGCTACACAATCTTTTGTTAAAGAGATTAAGCCTGTGACTGATGGCTCTAACCAACTACCACAGCAGAAAACCCATCATCTTACACTATAGGGGATAGAGAAGGAATGAAAGGAAAGAATGCTGTCTGCCTCTTGGAATTGTACAGGCAGGAAACAGGCCAAAGGAGCTACATCTTTTGTCTTCCAAGAAAAGAAAAGGATATCAGCCAAACTGTTGGAAGGAGCATGGCAAGCAGGGCCTTCTCAGTTTCAAAGGGTGGGGACATGGTCTCCAGGATTTAAAAGGGTGGGGGCCTAGCCTCTTTGCCGACTAAGTTCCAGAGTGTGGAGCTGCCATTAAGGTGTGCCAGTGCAATAGGGCTGCTACCCAAAGCTGAGGGAATGGGACTGCCATGCCCAAAAGGAAGAAGAATGGGGTCTGCCAGGGTCAAGGGGGGGTGGAGTCACCACTCAGATGGACTAGGAGAATGGGGTAGCCCAAGGCTGAGGGAGCTGTGTTGCCATCTCAGAGGGCCTGGAAGACAAAGTTCAAATCCATGACCAAGGGCTCTCCACCCAGAATCCAGAGAACATGGCAAATACCCAGAGTTTGGAGGGCAGGGATATTGCCCAGATGGTCTTGGAGAACAAAGAATTATTTTCAAACCTTAAAAGCTAATGAAATTTGGCCCGGTGGGTTTTGGACTTGCTTGGTGCCTGTTATCCCTTCTTTCCCTGAAACTTCTGTTAGAGCAGCACTAGATAACTAAGACAGAAAGTAAAAATTCTACCACCGAACCACTACTGCCTCCCAGCTTAGAGAGATACACTGATAAACACCTTCAGCCTACTGAAGAGGTCAAGAACATTGGCATCAAGTGTAGCTTTCTCCTGAGACTCCCTCACTTCATCCTTGTATGTCATTTTACCATTTCTTTCACTTATTATTCCCTTTAATTACCAGTCTTTGTATTACAAGCAGAGAAACCCAGGCTCTGCTTCTCTTGTTCGAACTTTTCCTTCACTTGTATTTGCCTCCAGGAGTCTTGGAAACCAGCCAAGGAGATTGCAACCTGGAGGCAAAGAGGCCCTAGTTCCTCCCACCCGCGAGCCTTATGAAATATGGTGTAGTTCCTACCAAGAGAGGTGGGGGTGGAGGCTGTGTGGGCAAAAGACACAGCTTTCAAATGTTCTTGTAAATATTCATAAAAACATGTCAGTGTTGCTAAACCTACAGCAAACGGTAATCATCCGTCCCCCTACACCCTGCATCTTTTTGCTGTTAATCCTTTTGCCCGCCTTGAATTTTTTCCCACAATTACTTCTCCCTCAATCCTTGTATTTTTGAATGCCTGCCAGACACCCTGGCCGTTGCTGCCCTTCTTGCAAGTTGGTGGTACCCCTTTCAAAGCAGTGGCCCTCTGCTGCCAGCTAGAGATTGAATGGTACACACCATCCTAGGCAAGGTGCTTCATTTTCTCATCTTGGTTCTTTGCTCTTGGGGGACACAACAATTGTTCTACTCAGGAACTGATGGGGATTTCTGAGCAACCTGGCACATCTGAAACATTTTTCTGACTCATTGAGCTGGCATGTGCTGCTCGATCAGCACTGGCCCTGTTCCACACAGCCTGTCACTAACAGTGGGTGTTGTTGTAAGCACGAGTTTTGATTGTGGCAAGATGGGCTCTGTGACTCTCCTCTTGTTCTGTTGAGTTCAGAAAAGGCATCTGGTCTCCATTCACATTACGTTTGACAAGAGTCCAAAACCTAAATGAATATTGCTAATAAAGAACTGTAAGGAAAAAACATGTTGAAAACTACTGAGTGTATTCAACACATATCAAACTTTGGAGAAGGGGTAGAGGGAGGAGAGTGAATGCATTGGGTTAAGATCATTGCTTTGCAGGGTGAGATCCCCTGGCTCTGTTCCTATGTCCACAAGCTGTGCCTCAGTTTGCCTTCTTTTAAAGGGGAGTGCTCAGAAAGTGCTTTATGATCCGGAAGAGACTGCCTGTGACCATGCATACGTTTAACTCTTCTGTTGGTCAACTAAGTTTCAAATGAGCTAATGTTAATTGAGTAACTACTCTGTGCCTAGGCCAATGGCAGCCAAGGGGTGGCTCTAAAAAAAAAAAAAAATTTTTTTTTTTTTTTTCTAGCCCCTGCATAATCTTCGTTGGTTCTCCCCTCCAAATCCTTTGATCTGTATAATTAACAGGTCCTCCACCTATTGTGTATTACTTTCGAACACAGCCTAAACCCCTCCCTCTTTGATCTTTCACAGTATATCTCTTGCATTTCAAACTCCAGCATTGTATCAGGTTCTCAGAGGACCCATCCGGCACAGCAGGAGAGTTTACTTCTCAATGGAATTGGTCAGAGTAGGGTGAAGAATGTTAAGATATGTAGAACTAAAGTAAACAAAAGGCCACTGAAGCCCCCAGTGAACAATTATTTTTTTCCTGAGGTAGCCTTTAAGATGAACCATTTGCCAAATGCATACACTGAGGTAACTGAATGAAGAAACTTTTAAAAGAATATCTTAAATTTCAGAATAATTACATTGTCACAGTTAAATTCTTTCATGCTCATGTAACACTTAGCTAAAATAAAATAAATAAAATGACCTGGTCTAGATCATCTTAGATCAGCATGATAAAATCTTGTTTTTTATATATGAAAGATTGCCTGTCTTTATGTTTTCTAATATAGAGGAATATGTTTTACTCATCAAAAAGTGCTGTCCCACAAATAAGCAATACTCCCACTGTATCTTTTTACCTGCTTTGCCCAGAGAAAATTTCTACTGTCTAGATTTTTGCAGAAATATTGTAAGGTGTCTATATGTTAGATTGTTTAGTTTTGGCCCATGACCTTAAGATCTTAAATCTGTCCAGGGTATTAAAGACAGGAAAAAGTGAATAAAAACTACAAATAATCTAATGTTTTTGGCAGATAATCTTGTGGTAGATAACCATGTCTAAAGCTTGTATGCCAAAAAATAAAAAAACACCAAACCTGTTGCTGTCAAGCCAATTCCAACTCATAGCAACCCTATTGGACCCAGTAGAACTGCCCCATAGGGTTTCCAAGTAGTGCCTGGTGGATTCAAACTGCTAAACTTTTGGTTAGCATCAATAGCTCTTAACCACAACGCCACCAGCGTTTCCTAGTCAGGTAAAACACCGGGCGAGAATTCAGGCTTGTAATTTGTCCAGCAAACAACTGGTGTACAATGTTGATATGGAACATTTAATAAATTCATAGCCTATTATCCGGGGGAAATAGAAGACGGAAAGATCTATGCTTGGGTCTAGTCATCCGTGACATATCTGGACAAGCAAGAACAGCAGTATTTAGAGCAGTCCTCAAGTAGCTCTGGCCATGGTATTTTCAATCACCTCATATGCAAGCAAAAGCTGGATATCATAAGGAAGATCAAAGAAAAGTTAATGCCTTTGAATTATGGTGTTGGCGAGGGAATGTTGAATATACCGTGAATATACCATGGACTGCCAGAGGAATGAACAATCTGTCTTGGAAGAAGCACAGCCAGAATGCTCCTTACAAGTGAGAACGGCAAAACTTTCTCTCGTGTACTTTGGACACTTTATCAGCAGGGACCAGTCCCTGGAGAAGGACATCATACTTGGTAAAGTAGAGGATCAGTGAAAGAGAGGAAAACCCTAAATGATATGTATTGACAGCGGCTGCAATGAAGGGCTCAAATATAGCAAAGATTGTGAGGATGGTGCAGGAACGGGCAGTTGTTTCCTTCTGTTATACACAGGGTTGCTGTAAGTCAGAACTGACTTGACAGCACTTAACAACAACAACAGCAACAAGCAATGTGCAAAAGAGCCCTGGTGGCTCAATGGTTAAGCACTCGGCTGCTAACCAACAGGTTGGTGTAGATCAAATGCACCAGTGGCTTCGCAGATCAATAAACCTGGACATCCGCTCCCACAAAGATCACAGCCTGGGAACCCCTCTGCGGCAGTTCTACTCTGTCATATGTGTTATCTATGAGTTGGGTGCCAAACAACGAGCTTAGTGAACAACATGAATTTTGTACTTAATAAATACTTGTTGAGTGGGTGAATAATTGAATGAATCTGAGAATTCTTTACAGAAGTTTATATTTGAGTTGAGGCATAAAAGATGACTACACATAGTTAGAAAAAGTAAAGATTCCTTTACATGATAGGGGGTGGGGAGGAATTCGTGGCTTTTGAGCAAACGAGTGATATACTGACATTTGAAGGTTAGATCACTCCAGTGGTAGTACGGACGATAGATCGGAGGAGGGGATATAGGGCCACTGACACTGCAATCAAATTAGTGATTGTCTTAGTCATCTAATGCTGCTATAACAGAAATACAAGTGGATGGCTTTAACAAAGAGAAATTTATTTCCTCACACTAAAGTAGGCTGAAAGTCCAAATTCAGGGCACTGGCTCCGGGGAAGACCTTCTATCTCTGTTGGCTCTGGAGGAAGGTCCTTGTCCGCAATCTTCTCCTGGTTGAGGAGCTTCTCAGGCACAGGGACCCTGGGTCCAAAGGACACGTTCTGCTCCTGGTGCTGCTTTCTTGGTGATATGAGGTCTACAACCCTCTGCTTGCCTCCTTTTCCTTTTATCTCTTGTAAGATAAAAGGTGGTGCAGGCCACACCACAGGGAAACTACCTTTACATTGGATGAGGGCAGTGACCTTAGTAAGGGTGTTACAATCCCACCCTAATCCTCTTTAATATAAAATTACAATCACAAAATGGAGGACAGCCACACAATACTGGGAATCATGGCCCAGCCAAACTGATACACACATTTTTGGGGGGACAAAATTCAATCCATGACAGTGATATAGGGTGATGACCTTAGGTATAAAGAAAAAGAGAATGGTTCAAGACATAATTAGGAAGTCATAGCAAAAAGCCTTGAAGATGGATTGGCTACAGGGATGAGAGAGAGAGAGAGAAAGCTTGGATGTCTTGGATTCCTTCACCAGGGCAGGAACCACAGGAGAAAACATGGTTTGGGAGAAACATTTGGTTCTAGATTCAATGAGTTTTAGGTTCTTAAGTGTTCTATTATGGGAGCAAAAGTTAGATTACATTATAAATTCTACGAGTTCAGGGCCCATGTTTGTTTAATCACATAATTTGTCCTATATGTTGGTACTTGATAAATCCTTTGATGATATTGATGGAATACCACAAGGTCATTCCTGCATTGCTTTTCCAACTAGGGGAACCCCTCTGTACGAAGCCCATGTGTTTATTTACTCACCCCAGTGGGGCTTTATGACCAGGTTGCCCTTTAGATGAACATTATCTATTTTTGCAGATGCTGTTTCAAAATTGATTAGTTCTTCAACCCGCCCACTGAAATCGTCTAACCTATTGAAGAAGCAGACTGGGATGTGGATTATAGGGTTTCAGATAACACCGAGTCCCTAGTGAAAGGTATGTTATTTCATTGCTTTGTTCTGTTTTTGGAAAAGTGTAGCTGTGTTTTCTTTTCTCCAACTGTATAGGTCACAGCAATTTTTTTTCCACTGGGAATTACAAGCTATAAGGAAGATTTCCAGGGTAGAATCACAGTCTCGCACAAATGCTAAATGCAACTAATCAAGGCCTGGAAGGTACACGGAGAGTAATTAGTAGGTTATATTTGGGTCAGTATTAAGGCCATTTATGAATTACTACAAGAAAAACAGATCGTTTGCCTTCCTATGAGGGGAAAATGGAAATATATTCATTTTGTGCATTGCAATAAATACATTTAAACGGTTTAAAGGCATTTGTGGCCATTTCATGTGTGTTTGTGTCTGTGTATATATGATGATTTAAAGAAAAAAGTGAAACATAATGAGAGTATTATGGGTAACAAGAAATTACACAAATTCGTACGATAGGGCATAGCTAGTATCAGAGCTGACAAACGGGGATTCTCACTCTTTGATTTCTACTACTAAGGAGTCACTCATTTGGTAGTATTAAGGCCTTTGCTGCACAACCATAATGAAGGAATTCAAGATAATAGAACACACTATTGGGGACTTAGTTCCCATTGCCTGTAGGGGCTTTTCAGGGCTCCCCTGACCACTATGGACATCAAATAGGAGGAAATGATGTTAATTCAAATATGGACATTTAGGAATCTTTGAAGACAGTGAAGATTATCAGTTTGGTGGTTAGAGGAATGGATTAAAAACAAATGCCGTACAACCCCCTTCTTTACTCACTCATGAAAATTGATCTCACCTACACCAATTGTTTCTGCCACCCTTCCTGTGGGAACAGATTTCTCCTTAATTTCTGTCTCCAGCTCAGACTTTCTGTCTTAAATATCAGAGCCCTGAATCCAATTGTCTTCTAACTCTATATCTATAGCTATATAAATCTATAACCTTATCAATATCTTTTTCTATATCTCAGTGTGTTTAAAGCTAAGCTCATCATCTTCTCCCAATAACCTGTCTCTCTTTCTGATGAAGTTTTAATAAGTCAGATGCTCATTCCTGGGTATCACCCTCCTTTCTTCTCTCTCCCTCACTGCCAAGATCCAATCAGTCGCTTCTTAGCATGATTTTGGTTCATGAATACATATGTAAACCGTCCCTGGTATTCTGTTCTACTGTCACTGTCTTAGTTGAGGCTTTCCTGATTTTCCCCCTGAATGACTTCTATAATCTCTTAATGGGTCTCTCAGCTTCTAGTCTTTTCTCATCTTATCCATGTGATCCATCCCAGAGATAACGTTTTAAAATGAAAATCTGGTGAGGTAACTTCCCATCTTAAAACCCTGGCCTACTGCTCTTACCCTCAAAAAATGACTAATTTCTACTTATTATGTAAACTAGAGACCATCAAGCATGAACTCTCTTAACTTCCTGTCAAACCTCACTGTGTGAACACGTATTTGCATGGTTTCCATCTTTGTCTCCTTCTCAACTTCCTTATTTCTGACCAAGGCCATGATCTGGGACCGTGATCTGTGTCCCTTTCTTGTCTACTCCCTCAGGACTCTCAGTCCATCATTTTTAGCTGTTCTCTTCATCCATCACTTCTCAACTGCCTTATGTCCCTTGACATAAAAACATGTTCAAGTGTCCCTGATATTAAACAAACAAAAATCCTTCCTCACATGCAACAAGGCCAAAAGGGAACTCACATTTCCTCACACTGCCCTTGGTTAATTGCTTTTTGTCCTTCAAATCTCAGCTCAAGTTGCACTTCCCCTCACTCTGTGCTATCACGTCACCTTGCATATGTATCTATCAAACACTTCATAGATCATCACTATTTTTTTGCCTGTCTCCTACATTAGACTGTGAGGTTCTCGTGCATAGGAACTGGTATTTTATTGTTGTTGCCAGCAATTAATTAGTTGAGTAATAAGCATACATCTCAAACCACAAGTTCAGGTCAGAACATTCTTCTTATTTTTCTAAAATTTCTATTTTAAGTGTCAGGCACTAAATTTAATCAATTCAAGTTTCCTACTCTCTGGGGCTGCGTGTATGTTGCAAGGGGTTATGGTGAGGTGATGCTGATGGGGGTGGGATGTGGAAGCCATGTTGTCTGGTCCTGAGTTGCCCAAGAAGTCATCCCTAAGACTTCCCATTCACACCTGTTCTCTCTTTACCGATCATTCAGATGGTTACACGCTCCTGATCCAGACAACAAGCTACTTTGACCTGGCTTTCTTTCAACTTTTTTACTTCTATCAGCTCTCTGGAAACATACAACTGAAATTTCTTTTGTTCCTCTTCCCTCCTTTTTCAACTCCCTGAGATTATGTCAGGAGTTGAGCAAGCAGGATTCCTTCTCAGGAAATACCAATGTCTTAGGTTTCTTACTTCCTAGCATTCTTTCTCCAGCCCCAGATTCAGCTTGAAGGTTTGGGGTAGGAAAAATTAATTTTGACCTTTGCTTCCAAATCTGTTGGCATAAACTTTATGCTCTGAGTCTGTCAGGGATTAGGATTTTGAGACCCCAATTCCCAGTGTATCAGTTATGATGCAGTCTGTGGTAAGAAATAGAATATCTAGCTGAAATGCACCCTTAGTAATAAGAAGGTTTAATGATCTCATATAGTGGGAGGTTGCGGGTAGAGAGAACATCCGTGGGTTGATTGTTAGCATAGCAATCCCAATGAAGCTTCAGGCCTTTTCTTACTCTAAGAATTCCCATCCTCTGATATTAGTTTAGTTCTCAAATTTATTTCCTCCTGGTTTCAAGATGGCTGTCCTGTTCTCCCATCTTTAGGAAAGAATGTAGAATATATCATATTACACTTTTAGAATAAGAAAATAAAATATTGCAAAGTCAAGTCATCCATGGTGTGGAAATATGTAAAATGTTTCCAACACAGCAAAGAGAGAAAGTAAAGGATCAGGGCAACTTCAATATAACCAATGACATTAGAATAACAATGTTTGGAGGTTATGTATGAAGGACAGTATTTAGCTGGCTTACATAAAACAGTTTTATGAAATGTGCATATTAGTCATGTGCTATATATATACTGTGTGTATATGTTGGTAATGCATCGCAGTCAAGAAATTCACTAATGAAAAGTTTAACGAAATAGAGTAAGAACTTGTCAAGGCATAACCCCAAAGCCTGACGTACTAGAAACAAAGGCTCCTATTGAAGGTCCAGATGTTGTGCTTTAGCTTAAATGATGTTGCATTGGTTTTCCGGTGACATTTTTACCTGTACCCTCATCAGTTTACTTTGCTTATGATAAGCTTGCCCTTCTTTTGGTTTACTTTCAAAGCATTTTATTTTTATCTTTTAAGGAGCCCTCTTTAGATGCATGTTTACCCCTCTGGCGGTCTCAACTGGAGGCGGTCAAGCCAGCTCTATGGTCAGGGCCTGTAGCAGTCAGGATTCTAAGTGTCTTGTCTCTTTTTATAATCACACTGAATCCCTGGATAGCTAGTTATTTTCCTCCAGAAAATATAGCTGGCTCTCACGTTTCCTTAGTTTGCATTATAACCAGAAAATTATGCATTCTTGAATTGAACCAGCTCACGAAATAACAAATGAGTAATGATATTTGGCTCTTGTTTTCCTCTTTTTAATTTTAAAAGGCGTAATGTGTGTTATCTCAGAGAACGTCAGTTTGCTGTTTTAAATTTAGCCATGTGGTCGAATCCAGCCGCCCCTTATAACTCTATTTTTTATATATTTCAAATTTCTTCCACATTTCAAAATCACATCAGTGAATGCATTTTCAAGGCCAAAATTGGAATTTCTGCTTGGATTCTTGTTTAGAGCTATTTCAACCTCAGAGCGAGCTTCTGTAGGCTATGGCCCTTTTCTTTCTGTCTTCCGGAACCTGAAAATCTAGGGCATGTGGCAGCCCTACATATTACCTGCCAGGGAGATCGTCTAGCTGAGAATTAACTCAGATGCATGCATTTTTATAAAGTTTCAAAAATGAGCTCCTAATATTATCCTTTGTCAATCATCTACCTATTATTTATTAGATTTCTATAACACCTTTTCTCCAAAGAGCTCAATGTATCTTAAACACATGTTACAATGCACTTTAAATAGGTGTTACCAAATTTGGCATTATCTGTGAGAAATACTGCTAAAATTATGAATTCCAACTGCAAATTATCAAAAGAATGAAAGAAAATTTCAGCATCATTTAAAAATGATCTTTTATTTTTTTTAAGGCCTGTTAGCCCTGTCAGAACCTCCCTCCAAAAGAATTCCAGGGTTAGCTTTGAAACAGTAAACTTTACCTACAGATAACCGCACTTAATCGGTATTTGAAATGTTACACAGTTTTCTTGTTTGCAAAGGTTCTGATGTTTCCTTTGAATACAACAGCCATTTCTGTCTAAATGTCAAATGGCAGACCCAATAGGCCTTTAGGTGTTTATTAGGTTAGACTCATAGGGACTCCTAACTCTTTTGCAGCTAAGATGCTATTTGTTTTCATTCATTTTTGCAGTCAGTGTTGAAGCCAGACCTGAGCACAAGGGAGCTGTCAGCAATCAGCTCCTGCCCCATTGCAGCAGAGGGAGGAGAGTGTGAGGGCGATGGAGGCAATTACTATGCCCTTTCTTCTTGGAAGAGGCAAATAAACACGTTATAATCTTTAAGTTAGAGGTAATTCACAAAGTCAGAGGCAGGCAATGCCTTCTAATTTAGAGACATTTTCTCTTTCTTTGCCATAAAAAACCACCCCCCCCACAAACTACAACAATAATAAAAGAAACCCCACAATCAAAGGACCAACCCCGACCTCCCCATCCTATAAATCCCAAATTGTGGGCTTCAGTTGCATTCTGCCCTTTTATTTTCTTTCCTCTTCTTTTTACTCAGATGGATTGCTTTCATTTGGGGCAGTCTTCATTCCACATGAGCTTTGAAATCATATCCCTGGATCTGTATAGAACGGCAGTAGTTCAAGGTATTAGTAGCAGCCTTCCATGGTAATGGTGCCATTAGATCATTATGACTATTCTAAGGTTCTACCTGTGAGCATGGCATGAATTTTATATTTGGAAATAAAATCCTCCCGGGATACCGCAAAGCTGCACGCTGGCCTTGCCCCTTCTCGCAGGCGGTTAGGATTGGCTGCCCTGTCTTGGGTCTTGTGTTACGCAGGAATAAGTCCTGCCGTGTTTGTTTCACATAAGAACCCCTTGAATTTGTTTATAATGATCTGAATGATATGATTAGGTGAACAAAGCCACTCAATGGTGACATTTATTAACCAGTCATCTCATCTGTGTTTAAATCTCGTATTACATTTCAGGGAAATTGTGTGACCCTAACTCCAGCATAACTTTTCTTTGGGGACCATTGCTTTGTATTGAGTTTGAATTAAAATTGAAGAGCATAGAAAGCAGGTTTTATTTCCAGAAGTGCATTTCACTTAAGAGGTTTAGACTGAGCCAGATTACATACGGAGGCCCACAGAAAGGTGGACGTTGGGACTTTTTAATTTAGCACTGGCTAGATGTTCCTGCCTGCATGAGTTAGGGAGCACTCATGACTCATTTCTGAAGAGGGGTATGGCAATTGGACGAGCAGTGCCGTGGAAATAGAGCAGAGGTGTCATGGAACAAATGGGAAAAAGCTATGTATATAAAAATGTAGTCTTTGTGTGTGGTTTGAAAGACATGCAATGACTACCTCCATGGGGATGAGTGTGCGCAGGGTGAGAGAATGCCTCTTGTCTGAGAGAGACGGCACGTAGATATCGGAGACAATGGCCAGGTGTACAGGTGAGACAAAAAAATGGAGAAATAAGACAATAGCCTATTTGTGTGAGAGCCAGGAAGGCTGGACTATGTGTAAGATTTTGAATGATAATGCAATAAGATATTTTATTATGGAAAATCTTAAACATTACACAGAAGTAGAAAGAAGAGTATAATGAACAGTTATATACTCCTTTCCCTCAGCTTCAACAATCAACTCATGGTCAATTTTGTGTTATCTTTACTTCCTTCTCCCTCTATTGCATCTATATTATTTTGAAGTAAATCCAAAACACCATGTCTTTGCACCCATAAGTACTTTTGTATGAATCTATAAAAAATAAATACTCTTTTGGAAATCATAAGCACAGTACTGTTATCATACCGATAAAATTATTAGTACTTCAAACCTGTCTGATTATCTCATTGTTCTTGATAGTTGGTTTGTTCAAGCCAGAATGTAAACAAAGCCTGCACATTACCTTTGACTGCTGTGTCTCTTAAGAATCTTTTAATCCATACATTCTCCCTCCATTTTTTTAACTTGCAGTTGATGCATTGACAAAAATTGGATCATTTTCCCTGTAGAGTTTTCCATATTTTAGATTTTGTTGATTGCATCCTCTTTTATTTCCTATGAAATAGTAGTTAGATTTAGAGGCTTGATAGGACTCAGGTTTGATTATTTGGCGAGAATACTTCATAGGTGGAGTGGTGTACGTCCATCAAGAGGCACATAATGTCTGGTTTTCCCTATTTTTTTGTGATGTTAGCAGCCATTGATGTTTATGGCCGAGATCCATTATTTTATTAAGGGTTTGAGACATGGGGTTTTCTTCTTTTCTTTGCTGAAAAAGTCTATAGGGAGAAACTTTTCAACAATTAGTTCTCCCTGGGGCACAGTTCCAATAAAAAAAAGCCCGGTTAAATGTTTGATTCTTTTTCTTTACTTAGGTGGTTCCCTAATATTCTCTAAAATCATTGAAGTTTGTTTCCTCCAGAGTCATTAAGAACGTACAGTTCTTACCATATTTGATTAGTTTCTATCCATAGCAGTTAGTATTATTTTTTGGGGTACAAATTATTCCACCATTGCTTAGTGGGAACCGTTTCAATTTAGCTCCTAAATTCTTTTGGCACAGTAATTTATTTATTTATTTTTATCATTGTACTTTAGATGAAGGTTTGTAGGACAAACTAGCTTCTCATTAACCAGTCAGTACACATATTGTTTTATGATACTGGTTAACAGCCCCATGACATGTCAGCTCTCTCCCTTCTCAACCTCGGGTTCCCTATTGCCAACTTTCCTGTCCTCTCCTGCCTTCCAGTCCTTGCCCCTGTGCTGGTGTGCCCTCCAGTCTCATTTTGTTTTATGGGACTATCCAATCCTTGGCTGAAGGATGAACCTCAGGAGTGACTTCGTCACTGATCTAAAAGGGTATTTGGGGACCAACACTCCCAGGGCCTCTCCAGTCCCTGTCAGGCCAGCAAGTCTGGCCTTCTCCTGTGAGTTAGAACTTTGTTCTACATTCTTCTCCAGCTCTATCTGGAACCCTTCACTGTGATCCCTGTCAGAGCAGTCAGTGGTGGTAGCTGGGCACCATCCAGTTGTACTGGACTCAGTCTGGTGGAAGCTGTGGTAGTTCTGATCCATTAGTCCTTTGGGCTAATCTTTTCCTTGTGTCCCTAGTTTTCTTTATTCTCCCTTGCTCCCAAAGGGATGAGACCAGTGGAGTCCCTTAGATGGCTGCTCACAGGCTTCTAAGATCCCAGATGCTACTCATCAAAGTAGAATATAGAACATTTTCTTTACAAACTACGTTATTTCAATTGAGCTAAATGTTCCCCAAGACCATAGTATCCACAGCCTTCCGCCCAGTATTTTGGTACTTCAGGGAGTTTGGAAGACACAGTAATTTTTGAGACCTTTCTTGTCTTTTGACCTAACTAGATGCCCCAGGCTCAACTTGTACATTTCCTGTTCCAGATCGGGCATCAGCCATTTCTTGAGGGAGTCCAGGTTCCTTTTGGTGGGAAATAAGCGGTAAGGGTATTCATCATACTAGTTGGTTGAAATGGTGTATATTTTTTGCGCTAGGGTTTGCCAATTTTTTCCAGATGCATTGCGTTTGTCCAAATCACATCTACTCAATGGCGATATTCACAATCATATCAGGATGCTTTCTGTTGTCAGGAACAGAAAGTCTGACCCAAGCTGATGTGGAAAATAAGGAAATTTCTTCTTACTGCCTTTTTTTTTTTTTTGGTAACTGAAAAGTCCAGAGATAAGCTTGCTTTCGAGTGAGGCTTCCAGTTTCTTCTGTCTCTGATATACTTTTTCTCACTCTTGATTTTATTCTAAGACTACCTCCCCTTATGGTCCTGAGATGATCATCAGTCCAGGACCCCATGCTTCCACATTTACACTCAGCAGCAAATATTGTCTTTGTCCTATTGTTCCAAAAATAATCCTGAGATTCAGTCTGAATGGAAATCCTTACTTAGGTCTTGGGCTTACTACTGAGCCAAACACTTGTTGAAAAAATCCGTTGCTGTGGAGTCAATTCGGACTCATAGTGACCCTATAGGACCGAGTAGACCTGCCCCATAGGGTTCCCAAGCAGCAGCTGGTGGATTGGAACTGCTGAGCTTTTGGTTAGCAGCCGAGCTCTTAACCACTGTAACAATCACTTGTTAGTTGGATGAAATGTGCTGATTGGTTTAACCTAGATTCCATACTCCACTCCTGGAGTTCGGGGATGATAAGAGCATCTTATCAAACAAACCAAGTAAATTTTCAAACAGAAATTTGGACTATTGGAAGGGGAGGAAAGGGATGGAAGAAAATAGGTGTTAGGGACCAACAAATACTGTGACAGTATGGTATCCTTTTCTTTCTTCTATCCATCTATCAATTCAGTCATTCATGGTAACCTAGGCAATATTTTAAGCATTAGAGAGACAAAGAGGAGTGAACTATAATCTCTAATCTCAAGGAATTTGTAGGCTAATAGAGAAAGATATTTATATGCAAAAAAACCCTTATAATAAATACCATGAGAGAAATTTATACGGGGCCCAGTGAGGTCCAAGGGAGGAAGTAATCACTTCTACTTGAAAAGAGGTCTTTCCAGTGTAAAGATCTCATGATTTTGTGATTATTTTATGATAGATTTCTTATCTTCTTTACAGCCTGCATTGAAAGACTCAAACATGGAAACATTATGAAAATGAAATTCTTTCTCAATAGTGGATTCATCCAGAAAATTATTTCACATCTCTAGCATTAAGGTATCAGCAGTGTAAGAATTAACCTCTCAAATTTTTTTTTCCCATTTGGCCAAAAGAGATAGAATATTAATGTTCTTCCAGAGATGAAACAAGTTTATGTTGTTAATGCAAAGTTGCTTGATTTTTCCAAGTTGGCTCGGACACTGCCAGCATGCTATCTATGTTCTTGTCATTTAAAAGAAAATAAGATGCCAAATCCACATTGTTCCTTTGGACTGACTGTGTGACCTGAACATTTATTTAGGCACAACGTCTGGATTCCAACACCAACATCTCAACCACATGAATTACAACAGAGCAGAATTTGGTGAGTGAATACCTCTTAAATCCATCAAGGAGAGTCTCATTTTAAAAGAGCAAAGAATGTCCAGTATAAAACAGTCCCACAGCAAAACCTCTGGGTATGGAGGTCACAGTGATAAAAGAAGATCATCAATTGAAAAAATAGTCTGATCCAAGTTAGTATGCATACATGGCTAGGAGACCGCTGACGAATTTAAAATTAAACACACCTCCAATTTCTTTTACTAAATACAATTTTGAAAGGTCCTAATGATGGTTACCTTTTCTATATTGTCAGCTGGTGTGAGGGTCTAATAAATTACAATCACAACTTACTTTGTAAGATAACAACTTTCTTTTAAACTCACGCAGTGTCATCTCATTATTGTTTTAATCATTAAAGTGATCCATACATCCCTTTCTCTACCTACTTTTCATCTTTAAAATGGTTGGTTCCTGTCCATAAATCGTAGTCTCCCATTTCCCTTCACATTTATGCTTTATTAACAATATCTTAGAGACCTACCACATTGTATTGCAGAAGGTTTATTGTGGTCAACTTTGCCCTTCAAAAAGCTCTGGGGAAAGAAAACAAAAACAAACAAAGCCAGCAACCTCAAACCCAAACCCAGCCATCTGTACTGTTTGACGGGGCGTTCCTGACTTGGAGCATTAGTCCTAGCTGAGAGTTACCACAGAGTGCTATTGTTTATGCTGCGCCACAGTGTAAAGCAGACAATACCACACAATCAAAGCCTTCACACTCAAACAGACATCACACTCTGTAATTATATTTGTCTGACAGATTATTATAATTGTACATGGCAGGTAGTGTAAAGCAGCTCTTTTTTACAGCCTAAATAATGTGGCATATTCTGCATACTGTAAATCAACCTTGCAGAAGGTAAATTATGAAAGCTAAATGCACGTTGAGTGTTTTTATTTACTCTTTTCAGTTAGCATCTTATGTGGTGCTAGACAGCAAAAGAGCATTACCTTATTTTGCCTGGTACTATTTCATTTAACACTTTGTTGTGCAAAGTTCCTTTTTGGCTGGCAACTTCTTTAATTTCAGCATACTCAGGGCATCTCTAGCAATGAGTATTTGTAATGCTTCCCCCACCCTCACTGACCCAAGGTGACCAAATATCAGACTCAACTGTGCTAAATTAGCACAGGGAAAAAACACTTTAGAAAAAAATTTAAATTATGAGCCCACTTCTATGGTTCTTTTATTTAATGATTAGAATAAAACCAATTTGGAGAAAAAGCTATTCAGTTGTTTGAAGAATTTAGGGGCTTTATTTCTGATGGCCTTCTGGTCTAATGGACGTGTTTGTGGTAGAGTCTTCCAGCGCTCACTTATGTCTGGTTCTCCTTTTCTTCCAGTCGCAGAGGAAGATTACATCTCTTTTGCCATTAGATGGGGCCATGTTTGCAACTGGCTTTGAGCGGAAGCGACATATGTCATTTCCAGTTGTGGTTGTTAGTTGCTATCAAGTTGATTCTGACTCATGAACAGTTATACTCTGTGACACATGGGGTTGCCACGAGTCATTTGCAGTACCAATATATAATTACCAATGTGAGACTCTTAGCATCCTTTTCCTCTGCTGCTGACCAAAGAGTCTGCATGTTTCAGAAGAGCAGTTAAAAGATGATAGCACTTCTGTCACCCCGGGTCCCTGAGTCACTGAAACTGAGCCCCCTGCCAGCTAGAGTTGGATATGTACAGTGGGTGAGAAATAAACTGTTGTGTTAAGCCACTGAGATCTAGGGTTTAATTTGTTACTGCAGCAAAATTTAGCTTATCCTAACTGATATATGACTCTTCAATATTTGATTTTTCTATGGTGGCCACATTTTACATTAGATTTGTGAATGTTATGTCAATTTGTCATAGTTTCTATACTACGATTCTTCTGTTTCAAAAATATTCATGATAAAATAATAAAAGCAACCAGACATCGAGTGTCTCATAAGTACTGTACATTATGGCTAATTCTCATAAAAATTTATAAAATCAGATAACTCAGGATAAAGCAGGTAAGTGCTTTCCCAAGTCTACTCAGGAATACTGTTCTAAACCAGTTCCGTCTAGGTCTAAAATCTATGTTTGTTCCATTTCACTATATAGGCTTGTGTTATTTAGTCCCTGAAAAAGTGAAATTGATTACAAAATAACCATAAGGCTTTTATGTTTTCCAACATATCATAGTGTTCTATTTATTTATTGCCTGGGTTAATGTGTGGGGTTAGATGCTGCATAAGGCTAATCTTAAACAGAAAACCAAAATGCACCCAAATAAAATTTGTAGGCTGATGTTTTAAATTATCAATCCAACCACAATTTTTTTTCAGGTGTAGCCATGATATTTATTGGATGTACAATCTGGATTTAGGCCATTTTCTCATATTCTTATCTAGGGAATCCATTCCTAACAATTGCTATTACTGAAGCCCTCTTCAACATTTTCTGATGACAATATTTTTCTGATTTCTCCAAGTTTCCCCATTGTTGTAGTCTTTTGTCTGCTTAGAGAATGACACTCACTGAGGAATTTTTGAAAATTAATTACTAATTCATTCAGAGTCTTGTCACATAGGTATAGTATACACATCAAAGTAATTCCTCACTCTGCCTTTATGCATTTCACTTTCCCAATCTGTACCAGTTGATATGAGTCTGCCCTAAATTGCCAGGTTCTCTTTAATGGGACTCTGTGCCTGCTCAAGGAGCCCTGGTGGCCCAGTGGTTATAGGCGGCTATTAAAATTCACCACCCACTCTGTGGAGGTGAGATATGGCAGTCTGCTTCCATAAAAATTAAACCCAAAACTAAACTTATTGCCGTTGAGTCTATTCCAACTCATAGTGACCCTATAGGACAGAGTAGAACTGCCCCATAGGATTTCCAAGGGTTGCTGGTGGATTTGAACTGATGACCTTTTGGTTAGCAGCCAAGCTCCTAACCACTGCACCACCAGGGCTCCTCTGTAAAGATTACAGCATTACCGTACTCTGTCCTATGGGGTTGCTCTGAGTCAAAATCCGCTCAACAGCAACAGGTTTTGGTCTGGTGTCTACTCACAGCTAATGAGTTTATTCTGGACTCTTGATTTAAGGTAAGCCAGTCAATAGGCAGCCAGCCACCTATGACTTTTGGCCTAATTGGAAAGATAAGCTGGGCCAATCAAATTAATATCTAGGAATTGAGGATTGAGAAAGTAAAAAACTAAGTCAGTAGCTATGGCAAATATAGTGGCAGAATTTATCTAACCCCTTGACCATTTTTGAGGAGCGAGTATTATAAACTTCCTCACCTGGGACTTCCTGCAATGTGGCAATTACCAAGGTTATCTAGAGTCAGGGACGGAATGTTCTCACTGAGAACAGAAAGCTTTGAGGTGGAACATAAATGTTCCATGGAAGGCAGAGCAACAACTTGTATGTAGCATCATACAAGCATGATTAAGCATCAAATTCCATTATGAAGAGAACGTTTATTGCTTTGGTACATGGGTTCTATTAAACATATTATCAGAAGCAGAGTGACCACCTAGAAAGTGGCCCAGAAAATTATCTGAGGAGAGATTTGGCTCTGTGTTTATTTTGGTAGAAAGTAAACAAAGGAAGCAGATAATTGTACTGATATATTCATATGCTATTTTTCTTGAAGGCTTAAAAATTTGACTTTGATTCCATTGTGGCATCTAATAATTTGGAGAAAATCATCTATTAATTTTGTAAATTATATACAAATATATTTCACATATGTTTGATTCAAATATATACATTATGTACTTAAAAATTATTCTCTGTACAATTGGAACAAGTCAATTGCTCACATTTAATTTGATATTCTATCAAAGAAATTCTGATGCTTGGAGGTGTGGAAGAATAGAGAGCCAAGAAGATCAGGGTCCTGGGCTCAGCTCTGCCTAGAACTCTCAGTGTGACCTTGATAGGCATTCATTCCTTCATTCATGTTTCATTCATTTATCCATCTACCTCCAGCCAGGTTGCCAAAACTTGGATCACAGCTCTGCCACTTACTAACTGTGAGGCCTTAGGTATATTACTTAATCTTCCAGTGCCCATATTTCCTCATCTGTAAATGAGGATAATGTTACCACCTATCTCATAGGGTTGTTATGGATATAAGTAAATAAATCTATTTATATGCATGTTGTTGTTGTTAGGTGCTGTTGAGTCGGTTCCGACTCCTAGTGACCCTGTGTACAATAGAACAAAGCACTGCCGCGTTCCACGCCATCCTTACAATTGTTGCTATGCTTGAGCCCATTGTTGCGGCCACTGTGTCAATCCATCTCATTGAGGGTCTTCCTCTTTTTCGCTGACCCTCCATTTTGGCAAGCATGATGTCCTTCTCCAGGGATTGATCCCTCCTGACAACATGTCCAAAGTATGTGAGACGCAGTCTTGCCATCCTTCCTTCCAAGGAGCACTCCGGCTGTACTTCCTCCAAGACAGATTTGTTCATTCTTTTGGTAGTCCATGGTATATTCAATATACTTCGCCAACACCTCAGTTCAAAGGCGTCAATTCTTCTTCAGCCTTCCTTATTCATTGTCCCATTTTTGCTTTCGCATGCACATGAGGCGATTGAAAACACCATGGCTTGGGTCACTTATATGCATAGGGTACAAAATTTAAGGAGGCCCTTGCGCAATCCTGAGAGTGAGGGCCTCTGTAAATTTTGCTGCCAAGTACCTCTCTTGCCTCACATTATTCCTGTCCCTGGGTCAGGCTATTATTATTTATTCATTTATGTACATTTTATTCTGAAAAAGTATAAGTATATGCATACAAAAATGGGAATAATTTGAGTTCCTACCATGTGAGTTTTTTTGAGCCTAGATAATGAGATAATTCGTATAAAGAGCTTAACACAGTGTCTGGCACATAGTAAATAATAAATGTGAGTTTTTTTTTTTAAAGAGTGATGGACTAGATAACTTCAAAAGTCACCTCCCAACTCTAAAAATTTGTAATCCTAGTTACATCCAGCTGGGTTAAATGTAATTACTGATAGCTGCCTCGAAGAAAGGTAGCACCAGTATTTAGAAGTGTGGCTCTGTAGGGGCAGGATTATTATAGAGAAGAGAGAAAACACGTTCTCAGTCTGTAGGGGATCACAGTCAGGCTGAAAAAAGGCAGGTGAATAAGTAAAACATATTCTCATACATATGTAACAAACAATCTATATCCAAATACACTTTCCATGGGGAACGACATGCGGTTGAGATGGGATTCTTTGGGAAGCTGCTTTTCCTTCCAACCAGCTGAGGAAGATTTTGAGAAGGAGGCCAGCTTTGAGTGTTCCTTGAAGTGCACACAGGAGATGACCATTGTTTAGGCTGACGGGCGTTTGGTAGAGTGTTTGTTGGGAACCGGAATGGGTGGAGCCTGAGGCTTAGAACTGAATTGGTGAACTGTGAAGGTAAAGGTAGATATAAAGTGAAATGCATTTGCCAGAGACATATTGGGTGGATATTGTTGGACAGGTCCTAAAACTTCATGAGGAGGTGGATGGGACCCTGAATGACTGTTGACATAAAAGCTCATTTGCCCATCTCACTCATCAAGGTGAGCCTCTTGCATAACTGATACCTATTAGCTGTTATGTAAGAGTCACAGAAGAATAGAGCTGCTGAAAACCATGAGTACTTGACCCAGATTGGTACAAACCCTTGTTACAATACCCTTGTTAATAGAGAGATTTGTTAGAATTTCTTGTTATTTATTAATTGGTCAACAAGTCAATAAAGGTCCAAACACCACTCACAAGTAGAATAACAACTTTAATTTAACATAAATTAAGCACTGCTTCTTATATTTGAGAAAAACATAGGAAAAACATAAACATATCTTGATTGGTTTGGCTTTGAAGTAAAGATATACCCAGCATGGATGCATAAATATTGCTGCCTTGGTGCCTGGCACAGTACAAATTCTACAGAAGGTGATCAACAAGAATTTTTAAAATAAATGAGAAGTGTCTCTTCGGATTAAAAAAAAAAAGGTGGAAGTAATTGTGCAGTTTATCGTAGGTGTGCTTATTATTTTATATCATGTTTGTTTAAAAGATGATGTTGCAGAAACAAATATATATGAAATGCACATCACAGAATCCTAGAAAAAATGCTCATTGATGCAGTTGCAATTATTTTGGGGGGTTTTATTACATACTAGGAGCCCTGGTGGTGCAGTGGTGGAGCACTCAGCTGCTAATTGGAAGGTTGGTGTTCTCCTTGGAAGAAAGATGTGCCAGTCTGCTTCCGTAAAGATTACAGCCTTGGAAACCCTATGGGGCAGCTCTAGTCTGTTCTACAGTGTTTTTTTTTTTCTTTATAATTTTTATTGTGTGTCAAGTGAAAGCTTGCAAATCAAGTCAGTCTCTCACACAAAAACCCATATACACCTTGCTACACACTCCCAATTACTCTCCCCCCTAATGAGACAGCCTGCTCTCTCCCTCCAGCCTCTCTTTTCGTGTCCATTTCGCCAGCTTCTAACACCCTCCACTCTCTCATTTCCCCTCCAGGCAGGAGGTGTCAACATAGTCTCAGGAGTCCACCTGATCCAAGAAGCTCACTCCTTACCAGCATCCCTCTCCAACCCATTGTCCAGTCCAATCCATGTCTGAAGAGTTGGCTTCGGGAATGGTTCCTATCCTGGGCCAACAGAAGGTCTGGGGGCCATGACCACAGGGGTCCTTCTAGTTGCAGTCAGACCATTAAGTCTGGTCTTATGAAAATTTGGGGTCTGCATCCCACTGCTCTCCGGCTCCCTCAGGGGTTCTCTGTTATGTTCCCTGTCAGGGCAGTCATCGGTTGTAGCCGGGCACCATCTAGTTCTTCTGGTCTCAGGATGATGTAGTCCCTGGTTCATATGGCCCCTTCTGTCTCTTGGGCTCGTAATCACCTTGTGTCCTTGGTGTTCTTCATTCCCCTTTGAACCAGGTGGGTTGAGACCAATTGATGCATCTTAGATGGCTGCTTGCTAGAGTTTAAGACCCCAGACGCCACTCTTCAAAGTGGGATGCAGAATGTTTTCTTAATAGATTTTATTATGCCAATTGACTTAGGTGTCCCCTGAAACCATGGTCCCCAGACCCCTGCCCCCGCTACGCTGGCCTTCGAAGCATTCAGTTTATTCAGAAAACTTCTTTGCTTTTGGTATAGTCCAGTTGTGCTGACCTCCCCTATATGGTGTGCTGTCTTTCCCTTCACCTAAAGTAGTTCCTATCTACTATCTAATTAGTGAATGCCCCTCTCCCACCCTCCCTGCCTCCCCCTTCTCGTAACCACAAATGAATATTTTCTTCTCAGTTTAAACTATTTCTCAAGTTCTTATAATAGTGATCTTATACAATATTTGTCCTTTTGCAACTGACTAATTTCACTCAGCATAGTGCCTTCCAGATTCCTCGATGTTATGAAATGTTTCACAGCTTCCTCACTGTTCTTTATCGATGCGTAGTATTCCATTGTGTGAATATACCATAATTTATTTATCCACTCATCTGTCGATGGGCACCTTGGTTGCTTCCATCTTTTTGCTATTGTAAACAGTGCTGCAATAAACATGGGTGTGGATATATCTGTTCGTGTAAAGGCTCTTATTTCTCTAGGATATATTCCAAGGAGTGGGATTGCTGGATCGTGTGGTAGTTCTATTTCTAGCGCCAAATCGATTTCCAAAGTGGTTGTACCATTTGACATTCCCACCAGCAGTGTATAAGTGTTCCAATATCTCCACAGCCTCTCCAACATTATTATTTTGTGTTTTTTGGATTAATGCCAGCCTTGTTGGAGTAAGATGAAATCTCATTGTAGTTTTGATCTGCATTTCTCTAATGGCTAATGATCGTGAACATTTCCTCATATATCTGTTAGCTACCTGAATGTCTTCTTTAGTGAAGTGTCTATTCATATCTTTTGCCCGTTTTTTAATTGGGTTATTTATCTTTTTGCAGTTGAGTTTTTGCAGTATCATGTAGATTTTAGAGATCAGACACTGATCAGAAATGTCATAGCTAAAAACTTTTCCCAGTCTGTAGGTAGTCTTTTTACTCTTTTGGTGAAGTCTTTGGATGAGCATAGGTGTTTGATTTTTAGGAGCTCTCAGTTATCTAGTTTTTCTTCTATGTTCTTTATAATGTTTTCAATACTGTTTATACCGTGTATTAGGGCTCCTAACGTTGTCCCTATTTTTTCTTACATGATCTTTATCGTTTTAGATGTTATATTTAGGTCTTTGATCCATTTTGAGTTAGTTTTTGTGCATGGGGTGATGTATGGGTCTTGTTTCATTTTTTTGCAGAAGGATATCCAGTTATGCCAGCAGTATTTGTTAAAAAGACTGTCTTTTCCCCATTTAACTGTTTTGGGGCTTTTGCCAAATATCAACTGCTCATATGTGGATGGATTTATGTCTGGATTCTCAATTCTGTTCCATTGGTCCCTGTATCTGTTGTTGTACCAGTACTAGGCTGTTTTGACTATTGTGGCAGTATAATAGGTTCTAAAATCAGGTAAAGTAAGGCCTCCCACTTTGTTCTCCTTTTTCAGCAATGCCTTATTTATCCGGGGTCTCTTTCCCTTCCATATGAAGTTGGTAATTTGTTTCTCCATCTCATTAAAGAATGTCCTTGGGATTTGGATCGGAATTGCATTAAATGTATAGATCACTTTTGGCAGAATAGACTTTTTTTTAATGTTAAGTCTTCCTATCCACGAGCAAGGTATGTTCTTCCACTTACGTAAGTCTCTTGGTTTCTTGCAGAAGTGCACTGTAATTTTCTTTGTATACGTCTTTTACATCTCTGGTAAGATTTATTCGTAAGTATTTTATCTTCTTGGGGGCTACTGTAAAATGGTATCGCTTTGGTGATTTCCTCTTTGATGTTCTTTTTGTTGGTGTAGAGGAATCCAACTGATTTTTGTATGTTTATCTTGTATGCCGATACTCTGCTGAAGTCTTCTATTAGTTTCAGTAGTTTTCTGGAGGATTCCTTAGGGTTTTCTGTATATAAGATCACGTCATCTGCAAATAGAGATACTTTTACTTCTTCCTTGCCAATCTGGATGCCCTTTATTTCTTTATCTAGCATAATTGCTCTCACTAGGACTTCCAGCACAATGTTAAATAAGAATGGTGATAAAGGGCATCCTTGTCTGGTACCCGATCTCAATGGGAATGTTTTCAGGCTCTCTCCATTTAGGGTGATGTTGGCTGTTGGCTTTGTATAAATGCCCTGTATTACAGAATTTTCCTTCTATTCCTAATTTGCTGAGAGTTTTTGTCATGAATGAGTGTTGAACTTTGTCAAATGTCTTTTCTGCATTGATTTATAAAATCATGTGATTCTTGTCTTTTGTTTTATTTATGTGGTGGATTACATTAATTGTTTTTCTAATGTTGAACCATCCCTGGCATACCTGGTATGAATTCCACTTGGTCATGGTGCATTATTTTTTTGACATGTTGTTGAATTCTATTGGCTAGAATTTCGTTGAGGATTTTTGCATCTACATTCATGAGGGATATAGGTCTATAATTTTCTTTTCTTGTGGTGTCTTTACCTGGTTTTGGTATCTGGGATATTGTGGCTTCCTAGAATGAGTTTGGTAGTATTCTATCCTTTTCTATGCTCTGAAATACCTTTAGCGATAGTGGTATTAACTCTTCTCTGAAAGTTTGGTAGAACTCTGCAGCGAAGCCATTGGGATCAGGGTTTTTTTTTTTTGTTGGGAGTTTTTTGACTACCTTTTCAATCTCTTCTTTTGTTATGGGTCTATTTAGCTGTTCTACCTCTGTTTGTGTTAGTTTAGGTAGGTAGTGTGTTTCTAGGAATTCATCCATTTCTTCTAGGTTTTCAAATTTGTTTGAGTGTAGTTTTTCATAGTAATCTGATATAATTCTTTTTAGTTGGGTCTGTTGTAATATCACCGATCTCATTTCTTATTTGGGTTATTTGCTTCCTCTCCTGTTTTTCTTTTGTCAGTTTGGCCAGTGGTTTATCAATTTTGTTGATTTTTTCAAAAAACCAGCTTTTGGTCTTGTTAATTCTTTCAGTTGTTTTTCTGTTTTCTATTTCATTTAGTTCAGCTCTAATTCTTATTATTTGTTTTCTTCTAGTGCCTGTAGGTTTCTTTTGTTGCTCTCTATTTGTTCAAGTTGTAGGGGTAATTCTTTGATTTTGGCCCTTTCTTCTTTGTGGATGTGTGCATTTATTGATATAAATTGACCTCTGAGTACCGCTTTTGGTGTGTCCCAAAGGTTCTGGTAGGAAGTGTTTTCATTCTCATTGGATTCTTTGAATTTCTTTATTCCCTCCTTAATGTCTTCTATAATCCAGTCCTTTTTGAGCAGGGTATTGTTCAGTTTTCAAGTGTTTGATTTCTTTTCCCATTATTGATTTCCGCTTTTATGGCCTTATGGTCAGAGAAGATGCTTTGTAATATTTCAATGTTTTGGATTCTGCTAAGGCTTGCTTTATGACCTTATATGTGGTCTATTCTAGAGAATGTTCCCGGTGCACTAGAAAAGAAAGTAGAGTTGGTTGCTGTTGGGTGGAGTGTTCTGTATATGTCTATGACGTCAGGTTGGTTGATTGTGGCATTTAGATCTTCCGTGTCTTTATTGAGCTTCTTTCTGGATGACCTGTCTTTGACCGAAAGTGGTGTGTTGAAGTCTCCTACTATTATTGTGGAGCTGTCTATCTCACTTTTCAATGCTGATAGAGTTTGTTTTATGTATCTTGCAGCCCTGTCGTTGGGTGCATAAATATTTAATATGGTTATATCTTCTTGGTATATTGTCCCTTTAATCATTATATGGTGTCCTTCCTTATCCTTTCTGATGGATTTTACTTTAAAGTCTATTTTGTCAGAAATTAATATTGCCACTCCTGCTCTTTTTTGATTGTTGTTTGCTTGATGTATTTTTTCCCATCCTTTGAGTTTTAGTTTGTTTTTGTCTCTAAGTCTAAGGTGTGTCTCTTGTAGGCAGCATATAGACAGATCTTGTTTTTTAATCCATTCTGCCACTCTCTGTCTCTTTATTGGTGCATTTAGTCTATTTACATTCAGGGTGATTATGGTTAGGTATCATTTTGATGTCTTTTTTTTGTGTGTTGTTGACAGTTTCTTTTTCCCACTTGATTTTATGTGCTGAGTAGATTTTCTTTATATATTGTCCTTTCCTCATGTTTGTTGTTGTTGATTTTGTTTCTGCTGAGTCTGTATTTTTCCCTTGTATTTTATTTTGATGAGTAGGATAGTTTGTCTCCTTTGTGGTTACCTTATTATTTACCCCTATTTTTCTAAATTTAAAACTAACTTTTATTTCTTTGTATTGCCGTATCTTCTTCTCCATATGGAAGGTGTATGATTACATTTCTTAGTCCCTTTTTATTATTTTAATGTTGTCTTCTTTTATATAATAACATCGCTGTTACCCTGTTTTGGGCTTTTTTTTTTTTTTTATAATCTTGCTTTGGTTTTTTGATTTCCCTGTCTGGGTTGACTTCTGGATGCTCTGCCCAGTGTTCTAGTCTTGGGTTGATACCTGATATTATTGATTTTCTAACCAAAGAACTCCCTTTATTATTTTATGTAGTTTTGGTTTGGCTTTTATGAATTCCCTAAACTTGTGTTTATCTGGAAATGTCTTAATTTCACCTTCATATTTAAAAGACAGTTTTGCTGGATATATGATTCTTGGCAGGCAATTTTTTTCCTTCAATTTTTAAAATATGTCATCCCATTGTCTTCTTGCCTGCATGTGTGCTATAGGGTTTTGGTGAGTCATAATTGACTCAACGGCAGCAGGTCTTGTTTTGTTTTGTTATATACTGGAAAAAAAGTGTGTGTTTGTATGTAATACATCCTTAAAATTAAATAGAAGTCATTGACAAAGTCTGAGTCACTAAATTCAAAAGAGTCGGAGGCTCGGGCCTTTTATGAAACTGCAAAATATCCTGTGGGGGTGGAGGATGGGCAGATTTTGATATTCAAAAGAATTTGATATAAATTCATCACTATTTTCATTTTTTTAATGAGTTGTAAAAGCAACCCAAATGTCCAACCATAGGTAAACACACTGTTCTTTAATGGAATATTATGCAGCTGTTAATATTGTAGGTGGAAAATATTTAATCACATGGAAGGATGTTAATAAAGACATTAAATGAAAAAAGTGATTTAAAAATCAGAATGTACCATATTACCCATTAAAATATGCATAGAAGAAGACTGAAATAATAAGATTTAAAATATATAACAAAAATCATTTCTGAGGGGGAGAATCACAGATTTTTTTTCTTCATGCTGTGTATATTTTCTAATAAAAAAAAATGTATTAAATTGTTTCTTAACATAAAAAAGAGATCAGAAAATACCTGGTAAGATTAGACATACTATCCTCTCTTTGTTTCCATGTTGAACTGAATGCCAACCTTCAGTTGCCTCTGACCTTGGATTTCCCTTTGACAAGGATTCTCCCTCTTGCTCATGAATGGATTTGATGTCTTCTGCTATTGTAATACAGCCTGTACCCCACCTAGCTCTGGATCTTACTTCATAAACTAGACTTGTGAATGAGGTGCCACATCTGCTCCCTGAGGTACTTGAGCATGTTTCATAAGCATAGGTCAAGTGGCCCTACTCCTTCCCGTAGACTTCCGCAGGACAAGGACAGTTTCTGGAATGATGAGATCACATGGTCTGTAAGGATGGCACCCTTGGTGATGGATGGGGATCAAAGACAGAAAGATCAGAGAAAAGATTATCATAAGGGGCCATTTCAAAACTGACAAGGGCCTGAAAACCAAAAATACCCATTGCCATCGAGTCAGTTTTGACTCATAGCGACCCTGTAGGACAGAGTATAATTGTCTCATAGGGTTTCCAAGGCTGTAAATCTTTATGGAAGCAGACTGCCACATCTTTCTCCCTCAGAGAGGCTGGTGGTTCAAACCGCCAATCTTTTGGTTAGCATGCTTAACCACTGTACTACCAAGCCTCCTTCCAGGGCCTGTAGAAAGGTCAAATTAGGCTACTTAGCATTTTGAAGAAAATGATTTGATTTGTTTGCTTAATATAGCATAAGTACCACTGTCAACACATGTAGTGTTTTAACATTATGAGCTTATTAAAATAATAAATCTGTGGAGAACATTCAAATCTTCACATAATTATGCTTGAACCTAATGCACAAGTGAAAATAGGTGATGGTAATAACATCGTACAACACTGGAGACAATTTTTCAGCCCGCAGGTACTAAAAATGTTACTGATTGCCGGAGCTTTGTGCCAGCTCCTTTCTATCTGTCTGCTTGCTGTTTTTCATTCAAATTATAACACCTTTTGCTGCAAGATAAATTAACAGGTTTTCTTCCCCCTAGTTTTAAGTTTAGATCCTTCGAAAAGCTTCACATAAAGTAGAGCCATTAGGTTTTGGTAAGAGGCCAAATTTAGGCAAAGCAGATACAAAAATACTTCATGTAAAATAAAAATTCAAATATCCTATGCATGCGTGAAGCTGCCTGATTGATGTATTTATGAGGGCCTGCAGGTTTGTTTTGATTTCTTCCTGCATTCATGAATCTTTGTTTTTATTTATTTATTTATTGTGGTCCTTTCCTCTTGCTGTGAGGGTTTGTATCGACTCGACGGCACTGGGTTTGGGTTTTTTTTTTTTTGGTTTGGTTCTTTTTAGTGAGAAAAAAATTTTTGTTTTTCTTTATCACCCATTAGAAGACTTTTTGAAGGGTAAAAACTATCCTGAATTTTTTGAGTGATCATTAATTTATCTAAGTCAGAAGTTGCATCTTCTTGACTTGGAAGAGGCATGGGTGAGCATCATGGCTTGGAGGTACAGACTGGAGAACCAAGAGAAAAGAAAGTTGGTGAATGATGACAATCTGGAGCCCGAAGCTTCTCCTTTCAGAGACATGAAGCTCCGCAACAATGACTTTCAAATAGGTATTGTATTTGAGAAATGCGTCCAGGCAAGAAAAGCAGTTGGAAGGTCAGTGTTATCCTTGGTATAGGATAGCTCAGTACTTTTTCTGTTATTGTGGTAGGTTGTAAGAGATCTAACTGTGAATCAACATCAATTATTAAATATCCATTCTGAGGATACATATCTTCAGTGCTTGCACGTATCTGTTGACCTGTTGCTGTTGAGTGCATTCCAACTCATAGCAACCCTATAGGACAGAGTAGAACTGCCCCATAGGGTTTCCAAGGCAGTAATCTGTATGAAAGCAGACTGCCACACCTTTCTACTGTGAAGTGGCTGGTGTGTTTGAACCGCCCACCTTTCAGTTAGCAGCCAAGTGCTTAACCACTGAACCACCAGGGCTCCTCTGCTTGCACGTAGTGGAGATTTATATATTCATATATATAGCACAATGCTTGCTCTTGCTTTCTAAGTGTTTCTAATTGCAATGCATTAATACCATACCAGTATATAGATAGACCAGTATAGACATTTCATTTCCTAAAATCTAGGTAAAGCAGATATACTGATTTTTAATTTATAGATGACAAAATTGGGTCTCAGAGAAGCTAAGTTGTCTAGGATTACTCTGTTAGTGAATGGCAGAGCTGGGACAGATGTCAAATCACCTGGATTTGAGTTCAGTTAGTTTAATGGTTCTCACCTGGAGTGAAAATTAGACTCACTGAGGGAAGCTTTTAAAATATGCATTGCTGGTGCCTTCACCCTTACATTCTGGCACGTATTCTTAGGGTTTAGGTAACTATCCTGTAATCTAAATGTATTAGTAGACTATGGAGGAGGGCGAGGTGAGATGGGTGGGAAGATAATTTCCAAAATAAATTTCAAAAAAATGCATTTCCTCTCAGACGTTTTTAATATTCCTCCTCTACACAACTGACCCTGTCAATTAAGAAGCCCCAAGGCAAACATTTGCATGAGAAAAGATAACACTATAAGGCAGAGTATAATAAGAACCCCTTGGGTGACAGACAATAAGAATGCTATGAATTCAGGGACCGGAAATATCATTTCTAACTCAGGTGGTCAGGGACGTCTTTTAGAACAGGTTGGACCTTGATAATGGCTAAAAGGAAGGCATGATTCAGGGAGTTCTTAATATTAAGTATTGAGAGAGACTCAACCACATTTTCCTTTTGAGTGCCACCACTTGTCAGCTGTTGCACTTTAGGAGAGTTTCATAATCTCTCTGAGGTTCAGTTTTCTCATCTTAAAATGGGGGTAATAATCTTTAGCTCACTGGGATATTGTGAGGATTAAATGAGAAAACAGATGTGTCTAGTATAGTGTATGCTATGTAGCAGCTCTTGACAAAGAGGAGTTCCTCACCCCTTAATTAAGTTCTAAATAAACAATTGAACTTTTCCCAATTCTTGGAAAACTTTATACTCTTTCTCTTATGGGTTGAATTGTGTCCCTCCAAAAGACATGTTCAAGTCCTAATCCTCAGTACTCCTGAATATATTCTTATTTAGAAATAGTATCTTTGCAGATGTAATTAGTTAATATAGGATCATGCTGGAGTAGGATCAGCCCTAATCCAATATGACTGGTGTTCTTATAAGAAGAGGAGAAGAGACACAGAAAGAGAGACACACAAAGAGGTCACTCCAGCAGAGATTGGAGTGACGCATAAGCCAAGGAACGCCAAGGATTGCAGGGAACCACTGGAAGCTAGGAGAGAAGCATGGAACAGACTCTTCCTCAGAGCCTCCAGAAGGAACCAACCTTGCCAACACTTTGATTTCTGACTTCTGGCCTCCAGAACTGTGAGAGAATAAATTTCTGTTCTTTTAAGCCATGTAGTTTGTGGCACTATGTTACGGTAGCTCTAGGAAAAAAACAAAACAAAACACGCTTTTGCACCTTAACAGGGATGTCTCCTTATCTATGCAGCTTGTCCTTTAAGGCCTTTTTTAGAAGTTACCTTCTTTAAGAAGTCTCCACGGTTCTCTCATTGGGATATGATCTTGCCCTTTCTGAGTTCTCTTAGGACTTCCCACTTCTCTCCTGCTCTTCCTCTTACTCCACTTTGCATCATGTCTCTCCTGCATCCTGTCCTACCTGCCTCCTATTTGCAAGCTTGTCTTTATATTCCTACAATACTTACCACAGCACCTTGCTTTTATTAGCTTCTGGCCAAATTTTGGATGAAGTGATTCCAAGGGTCTTGATGTCCCTTTTGGGTCTGGTGTGGCTAGGCCTGGACCCTGAATTAGTTCTCTTGATTTGAGGACCTGTTTCAATCACTTGGGATTTTTCTCTAATCTGTAACAGTTACACTAATCGGATTTTAAACTGACTGAACTCATTTATTATAGCCCGCCAGGGGTATGCATTAAAATTTAACACTGTTTCCTCTTTGAACAGAAAGAAAGTACTTATGGTGTGATTATATAGGATTAGAATTTTTCATTAAAAAAGGTTTTAAACACTTCGGCAAGTAAAAGGCAGAATCCTATTTAATGAGTTTTTAAAGGTAGTGAAAGTAAGCAAAGTCTAACAGGACCCACTGTCTTCCTCTCCTAACATAAAGCCCCTCTTTCACTGGGATGCACTGTGCACAACTCATGGCCTTATGACTTGTAAAGGGTTGCTATTTGCATGGAGCAATAGGAGACAAAGCCCATTATAAAACGAAGGGGAGGTCATACAGAAATCTAAGAGCAGGTCAAAACACTTCATAGCCTTGAGTGTGGAGAATATCTGAATTATAACCAAAGTGATTTTACAGACTCCACATTTAGAACCAAGTGAGATACTTTGTGACCTGTGATAATCTTAAGAGGCTTAAAGCCAGCATTCCTGAAGAAAGTTAAAGGTCCTGGGATTTGGAGGCTGTTACTGAGGTTTGAAGTTGTCTGGGTGGCTCACGGTGGTAGCTGGGGGCCTGGGGCCTTCCCTGCTGGGGCATGAAGAGACACAGAGCAAGACTTTGGATGGTTCTTATGGAGGTTGGCAGATGTGGTGCCATTTGATACTGCCCTGATAGCCATGTGCAAACACAGAAGCCACAGAATACAAAGCCCAGGCCTCTGGAAACAGGAAATCTAGCCAAAATATTTAACCAAGTAATTTTATCACTGCCTTTGAAATGGCTATGGTATGCATTTTAGTTGGGTTCAAGAGCACACGTATATCAAATAAAGGGCTTGGATTGAAATAAATCTACCTCAGATCTGTTTACCCAGCAAGATCTAAAGATTAATTTTCTAAGCATTTCTGAAATAGGAGTTGTTGGAATTGAAGCAAGGCAGCTCAGCGGTAACAGTTTAAGTTTTTCTCTGATGTGAACATTGATAGGAACAGAGTGGCTATTGGAAATATTATGTGTACATTCTCATTTAAGGCTAATTAGAAGTATTTTTGTGACTGGATATGGGGAAATGTGTCATGGGTGTCAGCACGCTGCATCGCACGGTTAATAGGAATGGGATCGTGCACTGGCAGTAAAGCCACATGTATCATACTTGGACACGAACTTTGATGAAGACACAGTTGTAGAATTGTTGTGTATACATTCTCATTTATAACTAATTAAAAGTATTTTTTTAATCTGGTATCTAGGAAATGTGACATGAGTATCAGCAAGATGTACTATATTAACAGTTACATCTCAATTAAGAAATAGATCGCCTGCATGATCTTGCGTATTTCTTGAAGAATCGCGATGAACAGGAAGTTGGGAAGAGTCTCTCAGGCCAGGCATGACACCTGGGGTCGAGGGAGACCTCCGAATAGTTTCTTTTCGTTTCCTTCTCCCTCTCTCTGTCTCCTGCCCCCACCCCCTTCCCTCTTTCCTTCCTTCTTTCCTCTCTTTCTTTCTTCCTGGAAGAAGTTGCTTTAGCTGCAGTAATACAATGGCCATGCGGTGAATGGTCATAGATCAGGGTGTCTAAACTCTTCAGCTATCTTTCTTTTTACAATCAATTATAAGGAAGTAATAACATTTTTTTTTAACATAGATACAGTCTTTATCATATGCCAGACATTGTTCTGAAAGCTTTATGTATATTTTTCATTTAATTTTCTTAACAGCCCAATGACATAGGTACTATATTATGTCCATTTTATAGACAGGGAAACTGAAACACAAAGAGAGAAAATGATAACTCGCCCAAGGTCATACAACTAGTAAGTGACAGAGCTAAGATTTGAATCTGGCTATCTGGCTCAAGGCTGTACCCTTAACTACTATGCCAAACTGCCTCTACAGTTTTTGTTGTATTTTGTTCTTGTTTTTATTGCTTTAATTTTTTTTGATGATGTATTTAATCTATGCATATTGTAAAAATTAAAAGAAGAAAAGTATAAGGATAAAAATAAAAGTTTACCTGAAATCTCATATCTTAGAGACAATTACCATTAGTGTGTTGGTGGTCATCCTTCATTCACCTGTTCATGGAATGAGGTTGTAGATATGATTTTACATGAATAGAATCATATCATCAGATTATCCATGTGGTTTTTTTAATTGAAGACTTCTTTTTCTTTGTTTTACTAACCTCTTCTCCATTCACATGTCCTCAATCACGTTTAACAAACTAATATGTGTCCTTTAACTTCCCTGTACATATACAATAATTTATAAATGTGTGTATTTATGTACAGATATAGGAGTTTTTTGGTCTTTTTGTTGCTGTTTTACAAAATTAGATTGTATTATATACACTGCTTGTCTTATTCCTATAACAGAAACACCACAAGTGGATGGCTTTAACAAAGAGAAGTTTATTTTCTCACAGTTTAGGAGGCTAGAAGTACAAATTCAGGGCACCAGCTCCAGGGGAAGGCTTTTTCTCTCTGTTGGCTCTGGGGGAAGTTCCTTGTTATCACTCTTCCCCTGGCTTAGGAGCTTCTCAGACAGGAATCCCGGGTCCAAAAGATGTGCTCCGCTCCAGGCGCTTCCGTTTTGGTGGTATGAGGTCCCTCTCCTCTGTGCTTGATTCTCTCTTTCATATTTCAAAAGAGATTGACTCAAGATACAGTGTAATCCTGTAGACTGAGTCCTGCCTTATTAACATAACTACCTCTAATTCTGCCTCATTAACATCATGGAGGTTAGGATTTTCAGCACATAGGATAATCACATCAGATCACAAAATGGTGGACAACCACACAATACTGGGAATCATGGCCTAGCCAAGCTGACACACATTTTAGGGGGACACAATTCAATCCATAATATTTTCTTACCGAACGAAATGTCAGGGAAATTTCTCATGTTAAAAGGAATAAATTTACCTCACTTTTTAAAAATTTAACTCCACAATAATAGTCCATTGTAGGGTTAATTTTATATGCCCCTCCAGTAACAAAATTCTCTTCCTATGGTGTTTTCAGACCCTAGATGGTGCAAACAGTTAAGAGCTGGACTACTAGCTGAAAGGTTGGCAGCTGGATGGAATCCACCCAGAGGTGCATCCAAACACAGGACTGGCCCTCTGCTTCGGAAAGGTCCAAAAAACCCCTTGTTGTGGAGTCAATTCCCATTCGTAGCAATCCATAGGGTTTTCAAGGAGCAGCTGGTGGATTTGAACTGCCCACATTTTGGTTAGCTGCTGAACTCTTAACTACTATGCCACCAGAAAAGTCAGAGCCTTGAACACTCTATGAAGCAGATCTACTCTGCACACATGGGATCGCCCTGAGTGGGAATCAATTCAACGGCAAGTAACAACAGCATAGTATTTTAGCCTGGTTTTCTCCTAAATCAAAAACCCAAGACAAGGGTTTGTAAGCACGTAATATATTAGGGAAGCCATTCCAGCCACTGGGGACAGTGAAACAAAGGCAGGAAAGTCAACGCAAAGGTACTTAGCCTGGTTGCTCCCTGCTGTGGGCCACACAGGCTTGGCCCTGTTTGAGAGGCCTTGTAGAGGGAGCCTTAGAACGCTTCAGGCAAGAGAGAGAGAAGGGGAGCAAGCATTTACCCCCGGCACTCAGTACGTATTTGTCAAGAATTGCGGGGTAGGTTGATAACCCCTGTAGAATTGGCGGGCTGCGCATGCGTGAGCGGTGGGCGGGCCCTGCAGGCCTCCCAGGCCACAGTGCGCAGGCGCAGGCCAGACTAGGGGAGGAGGTGGTGCTGCCTAGTCACATGTGGTCTGGCTACCATCGTGCTAGGCTGGCAGCTGCAACAATGGCTGGCATTAAAAGTGGACTGACAGAAATGAGGCGTCGATACGGAGAGTGTGTTAATGCCTGCTTTCCTCTGCCTTTCTCCTGGTGATCCACGGTGTTTGTGCAAGGGACACACTCTTACCCTCTGCTGTAACAGTGATGGTAATATCCCTTGTCTTAAGCACCGACTCTGTACCAAGTTTCTACACAGCACAGCTCCAGCCTTCACACCAATTGCATGGGTAAGAGGAGGAAATTGAGGCCAGAGAGATTAATGAGAGGGGGACCATTTGTACCTTGTTCTCTTTGTATTTCATGTTTAGCACAGTGCCTGACACTTAAAGAAGTTTCATCGTATGTGTTAAAGTGAATATTGTTGAAATAAATTGCCCCAAATCACACACCCAGTACTGGCAACGATGGCATTGAAACCTAGGAATTTCTGCCTCCCAGGCCTATGTGTCTATTAAAAAGTGTGTTTTCAATCTTTTTTGTTGTTGTTTTGGTTTTTGGCTTGCATACATCCTAAAATAATTTTGTAAAACTTTGAACTGCTTTTTCAAGTGGATATATAAAATCTGTTGTCATAAGTTTGAAAGTTAACTTTTTGTTAAGAGGAAAAAGGAAGTACTAAACATTTTATAAACTGAAATAAGATGAAGGTAGGCTATATTTAGGCTATGTTTGCCCTTATGACTTGGTAAAATGAGTTTTAACCACTTATTGAATAGCAGACACTGACCTTGAGAAAGTTGTATAGAGTTCTTATCCGTAGGTGTTATGAAATACATCTTGAAAACATTCCAGTTATGTTGACCTTTCAGTGTCACTATGCTGTACTACTTCATTGTTCTGAATCCAGAAAATTCCAACAATGGCTTAGCTTTCCCCGTAACAAATGTGTTTGAAAATGAAGAAAAGCTCCATGGCTGTGAGGTACAGTAATTAATTATTAAAAGGGAATTCCTAGAAACCAATGTTTCCAGGTATTCCTTTGTGTGGTTCCCGTGATTTGGAGCGGATGAGGGGGTACTGTACTTATCCTTTGAAAGGGTGTCATTTTCTTAGCTCTGTGGGTCTCTTTAAATATGCTTGATCACTGCTTCCTTGAAATATTTTCCTTCCCTGACTTCCTAGCTTATTTATTTATTTTAATAAATGGTACATACGACAAAAAATAGTCATATAGGAAAGTACAATGAATACAGAAAGCACCCCAAATCCTACCACCCAGATAAAGCATTGTTATTCTCTCCTCAGCTTTTGACAAGACATTGCCTTTTCCTGGTTCTTCTCCTCCCGTAACACCTTCCTTCTAAGTCTGATTTGATTACTAAAACAAAACCTATGTGTTGGATGTTATCAACCTCATTTTTAGATGTGGAAACTGCTCTCTGGATTGCTGAGTCCTGTGATGTGTGATTATCAGGGTTAGTCTGTAATAAAAGACTCATAAATGTCCCTCTTTAAACTTCTAGAGATGATAACCTGCTGTAAGAAGCCAAGGAAAGGTCTGTCTATAGAATTCTAGGATGGGGTTCTGTTGAGGGAAGTTTCCTCTCCAGCTTTTTTGTTTGTTTCTGTGGAACAACAAACAAAACAACAACAACAAAAACTCTGATATAGAACCTAAGCATAGTTATAGCAAATTGCTTTACTTAAAAAATGGTTTGGGGCCAGTGTAGTTGAGGATAAAATTAAATTGACTACTTGTCAAATCTCTTTATTTCTCTTTCTTGAATTTTTTTTTTTAAATCTCATTTCCGTGAAGGTGTTTTATAGATTAACAAATAAACTGTGAATACTGAAAACTATTTGTACTGTTTCCAAAATATACTGTCTTCTCATGGTCATTTAGAGTATACATTGAAATGCATGTAAATAAATAGAATAAATAATAGAAGAATGAAATTATATTTGAAAATATTAAAGGAGCCCATCTTTTACATTTTCACCATAATTTTTAGGCCTTATAACAAAGAGTGTTTTTCCTTATCCTCTTGGGAGCAGGGCTTTCTAGGTGCTTTTTCTGATGTTAAGAGATTTACCTTCTGGCTGTTGAAAATAGTGTAGTAACTGAGGAAACGAAAAGGAGAAATAAAGCGTGGGCTCCATGTGCTTAGCACATGTCTGGGTTCCAACTGGTCTGTGAATTATGAGATGCTATATTTTTTAATATACTAAAGGATTAATCCTTCATTAATAAAGTGTAATCAGTTGGGAAGACTTGCTCCACAGGACAACACCAGGGATTGTCTGCAGGAATGATCTCAAGTCACAGAATTAGGAGTTATCTGGAGAAGGCGTACTGTTGCCTGTGTTTGAACACAGTGAGTTGGACTAGAGAGGGCAGCCTGTGAGTGCATGTCTAAGTCAAGGAGCCTCAAGAGGTGAAGTGATCCATCCCAGGCCCTATGTGCCTATTCCAATTACTATTGCTATGTAACCCACCACCCCCCAAAATTCCCATTTTATTATGTCTCACCATTTTGTGGGTCAGGAATTCAGGCAGGGCTTTGCTGGGCAGTTTTTCTGCTCCATGTTCTTTGACTGGCATCATTTGGTGACATTAGCTGGTATCTGCTGCTCTGTTTAAGACAGCATCCCTCATATGTCTGGTGCCTTGGCAGGTTTAACTAGCCCATCTCCCTCTCCCTATAGTCTCAGGGGCTCACCATAAGTTCTTTCCTTTGGACCTCTTATGTGGTGACATGGAAGTGGAGTAGACTCTGCCAGTGTCTTATGGTCTGGGCCCAGAAATTGGCTCAGATTTACTTCTGGTATGTTTTATTGGTCAGAGCAGACATGGAACCCACCTAGATTCAAGGAGAGGGGACACAGATCCCACCTCTTGTTGCGAAGAGTGTGAAAGAATTTGAGATGATCTTTATCTACTATTTCTCCCACTGTTTGACTGTTAATGGAAAGGTTGGAGATTAGAGTCCATCTAGAGGTACCTCAGAAGAAAGGCCTGGTAATCTAGTTCTGAAAAAAAAATCAGCCATTGAGAACCCTATGGAGCACATTTCTACTCTGACACACATGGATTCTCCATGAGTTGGAGTCCACTCAATGGCAAGTGATACTGGTACTGGTAAGCCAAAGTTGTCACCTCAGCCTAATTGCTGCAAAAATGTAGTTTCCCAGTTTTCTGATAAAGCACCCAGCATGGTGTTGGGGACTAGAATTTGGGCTCAAGGGATCTCAGACTGCTTGTGATTGAATTCCAGCTCCACTCCACGCTTGTGCAGCAATGTGATCCTGGGCAGTCCTTGGTCCCTTCATTTGAAAAATGGGAGTAATAATAATAAGTAATACTAACGATAATGAATATTGACTTCATAGGACTGATGTAGGATTAAATGAGATAACACATGGAAAACCTTTAGTACAATACCTGACACTTATTAAGTGCTCAGCACATAGAAAATGTTCAATAAATGTCAACTCTCATCACCATTATTGTAGCTATAGCCCCCACTCTGGGGACAGAACATAAGTACACTGCGGGACTGAAGAAAGGAGGGGTTGAAATCCAAGAAAGACTTCTCATACCTCTCTCTCTGGTTATAGCCACTGGGGTATAATGTGATCTATAAACTCTTCTGTCTGTTGACATGCCAGCAAACGATACGTCTCTCTGATCTACTTAAATTTTCAAGCTTAATGTAAGGGCCCAGGTGCTGGGGGCTCAAGGCAGAGAGAGATCTGGGGGCTGGGAGCTGTCCTGGCCTTTACAAACCATTGCTGCTCCAATGAATAAAGCATTCACTCAGAGAGTCTGTGAGCTGGGGAGCCGCATTGCGTGCAAATCCAGATCAGTGGCTGAGCTTCTTCCAGGTTGAAGTTAATCATAACTGACATGTTAGAGTAAAACTACTTTAGAAAATCAATATTAAATTTACAACCTTTGACATTCTGGGACATCAAAGATAAAGGGGGAAATAAGCCATGGAGTAAACAGTCCTCCAGCTATGCGAGCTTCTCAAGGAGATGGGAGAATGTGGGAGACCCGGAGCCCAAATCGTACACTGTTAGTCTTGTTTTTGAACCACTGTCTCGACATCAATAAAAACATTAAAAAAAAAAAAAAAGTCACACAGACAGGCACGGTGAAGGAAGGGAAACAACAAGGAGAGAGCTCCACCAAGCTAATGTTGTTAGCTGCTGTGAGTCAGCCCCTGACTAATGGCAACCCCACGCACAATGAAATGAAACGCTGCCTGGTCCTGCACCATCCTCATGATTGGTTGTGAACGGACCATTGTGATCCGTTGGGCTTTAATTCTGTGATGTCACTAGAGGGGTATGGGGGTGTGGACCACAGTGGGTGACACTCTCAGAGGGGGTGACACCAGAATGACTGTAAAATTTTTGTGCAGGGTTTCAGCAGAAATTTATTATTTTTAATAAAAATATCCTTGCAGTTAGTTATAACAACAAAAAAATTTATCCTAAGCCCAGTTTACATGTATCAGTATGCCAACAAGGCTAAGACTATTTACGTTTTGAACCTTCTAATGCGCTGTGGTCAGAGCTGTCTTTATTACTCAGTTACATTGACGCTTTGAATCGCTTGGTTTCATCTGCACTAGCTACAAGCATGCGCGCTGTTGTCGTTGCTGCCAGTGTTTTTATAGTTTTCTGGTGTTTTAGCTACAATATGGTGGTAATTAGCGTGAGGGGGTTAACACCATGAGTTACCGCACTGGGCGATACCAGCCTTAGGGACACCACTGTTTTCATTGGCTGATTTTTGGAAGTAGATTTCCAGGCCTTTCTTCCTAGTCTGTCTTAGTCTGGAAGCTCTGCTGAAACCTGTTCAGCATCATAGCAACATGCAAGCCTCCACTGAAAGATGGGTGGTGGCTGCGCATGAGGTGTATTGGCTGGGAATCGAACCCAGGTCTCTTGAATGGAAGGTGAGGATTCTACTACTGAACCACCATTGTCCTCTCTACCAATCTAATAGACTCCTAAGAACATTCTGGAATGAAGTGACTGAATTCCTTCTCTGACAGTGAGGCTTGATGTTCCCGAACAATGGGATGCTGCAATTACGGGGCAAGCATCGCTTTGTGAGGCTGCCGAATCTCCTATTGAAGGTCCTAACCTATCTGGCCAGGGAACATGCGCTAATAAAAGGCTTCACCTCTCTAGTTAGGTCCTCCCTGCGTGCAGTGGGATATTTGGAAGCATAGTTAAACAATAAGATCATTGAAAAGCAAGAATGTGTTTTTCTGAGTGCTCCTCTTTTTTTTTTTTTTTCCTCAGGGGGTACCAGCTCTCAGCTGCTCATGTCTGGGATGGGGATTCTTTCTTTTCTAAAGGGGACTTTAATTTTGACTTATAGATGCAGAATCACCTTAGTCCTACCAGGAGGAGTAGGTCTTGGACGGAAGACACTGTGAGTATCCAACACAAGCAGGAGAATGAAAGACTTCCTAGTCCTTTGCATGCAGAATGATTTTGTCCTAAGAACTTGTTAGAGAACAGTGTCATCTCCTTGATGGGTCTGAGCACCTAGATTTCATTTGATAAATTAGCAAGTGCTCTAGGAAAGGTGGAGGAGGGGAAGGGAAGGCCAGGTGCTTCTCTGGTCTCAGTAGTCTCTTCCCTACCACTTCCTCTTTTGGAAGAGGAGCTTGAATTTATGCCCTAGCTCACCTGCACTCAGTGTGGTGAGTGTGAGTTTACCTAACAAGATGTTTGTTCAATGTGTCCCTCTATGAAGACTGTAAGGGAAATAGCAGCAATTCCACTGTTTTGCCCCTCATCTCCTGGTCTCCCATCAAAGATTCTAAAGACGCTGATTTGAGCCTCTCTGCTTTGTGGCCATTGTAGTTCACAGTGGTATTTTGGGCTACATCTTCAGATTTTGAATTTTGTTGTACCAGAGCATGGTCATATGATCAGAGACAGGCACTCTCAGTAATGTTCAGCTTTCATCGCTTCCTAAATAAAAACAAAACATAAATCATTTTCTCCATTTCAAATTCTGCAGAATCAAACATATCCTGAGCAAGCAGGTCAAGAACCAGGAGATGTACAAGTTTTGAAGGGCCTTGTTGATGTGTGTGAGTGTGAGTGTGTGGTAGCCTCTGGCACAATGGTTGAGAAAAACAAATGGCTGTTTGGGTCTGGTGTGTGTAGAAAGTGGAGAATTACCCTAAGTGTATATGAAATGTTTTTGCTCTTTTGAATGAGACATTAAATTCATAAATTACTAGAATAGGGTCTGGCACATAGAATATGCTCATTAAATATTATTTTGGTGAATAAATGAATTAGAGTTTCCCAGATAAATTGTGGGAGGTAACTAATACTTATTCAGGGCTTAATGTGTGTCGGGCACTGTATTAGGCCTTCTATTTATACTTTCTCACAGTACCTCTGTATTAGTTTTCTATTGCTGCTATAACGAATTACTACAAACATAGTAGCTTAAAGCAACACAAAATTTTCATCTTTCAGTACTGTAGGTCAGAAGTCCAACACAGGTCTCCCTGGGCTAAAATCAAGGCATTGGCAATGCTGTGCTCCTTTTTGGAAATCGTGGTGGTTAAGTACAACAGCTGCTAACCAAAAGGTCAGCAGTTTAAATCCACCAGGCACTCCTTGGAAACTCTATGGAGCAGTTCTACTTTGTCCCATAGAGTTGCTATGAGTCGGAATTGACTCAGTGGTACCAAGTTTTTTTTTTGGTGCTCCTTTTGGAGGCCGTAAAGGCGAATCTATTTCCTTGTCTTTTTCAGCTTCTACATTCCTTGGCTCCTGGCCCCTTCCTGCATTTTCAAAGTCGGCAATGGTGGGTTGAGTCCTTCTCATGCTGCTGTCTCTCTGGTTCTTGTTCTGTTGTCACATCTCTTTCTGACCACAGCTGGTGAAGGACCTCCCTTTTAAGGCCTGGTGATTAGATTGTGCCCAGGATAATCTCCCACCTCAAAGTCCATACCCTTGATCAGAGTTGCAAGGTCCTTTATGCCATGTAAATTAACATATTTACAGGTGATGGGAATTAGGGTGTGGACATCATTGGAGGCCCTTATTCTGTGTACTGCAACCTCTATGAGGTAGATGTTATTAATATCATTACATAGAAGAGGAAATTGAGTCCCAGAGAAGTTAAATAACTTGCTCTAGATCACACAGTATATGACAGAGTAGAGACTCCAACCCAGGTCCGTCTGTCTCCAAAGCCTGGGCGCTTCATCCTGTGCCACACTGCTCTGAATCATAAAATAACATGCTGCTGGATGGGGTGGAGGTTCAGGGGCTCATCGGGTGAGGAAGGGATGGGAGCTAGAATAGAAAATTTTAGGTGAATTCTCCTTAAAAGAGCAAGTTTGAGAATCAGGGGATTGAATTCCATGGTATAGCCTTTCATGGCAGAAGAACTGGATTAACATTTGAAAAAAAAGAATTTGCTCCTAAGAAGGAGGGGTTAGTTTAGGGGCAGGGAATCAAGTTTGCTACTTAAAGGAAATGTCTCCTCTCCCAGGGACCCTCAAAACCCCATGTCCCATGTTGTTTTGTTGAACTCATGCCTCTTGCTGGAAAAAGATTTACCAAGCAAATTCCTTCTAAGCTGTAAGGATTCAATGTACTACCCCTTTCAAGAGTATTACATTTAAAAATAGGGTGCTTTAACCCAAAGGCATACATAAACCAACACCCAACTCACTGCCATTGAGTCACCTCTGTTTCATAGCAACCCTATAGGACAGAGTAGAACTGCCCCATAGGGTTTCCAAGGCTGTAAATCTTTATGGAAACAGACTGCCACATCTTTCTCCCACAGAGCATCTAGTAGGTTCCAACCTCCAATCTTTTGGTTAGCAGCCAAGTGCTTAACCACTGTGCCACTAGCACTCCTCCAAGGCATATATTTGAAAAAACAAAAAACATTACCTTCCAGTCAATTTCAACTCACAGCGACCCTATAGGACAGAGTAGAACTGCCCTGTAGGGTTTCCAAGGAGCCCCTGGTGGATTCAAACTGCCAAACTTTTGGTTAGCAGCCATGGCTCTTAACCACTATGGCACCAGGGTTTCCAAGGCATACATAGAACTTTTGAATTTCTTAGTTCATTAAATTGATAAAGAAGCTGATCAGGGCAATATTTGTTGGCATTTGTTATCATGGGCTAAATTATCATTATTTTTAAAAATAATTGTAGATTTTGATTACTATGGCACCTGAGTCAGGAGTCAAGTGAGCCTTCCTGGTACCTATTCTGCCTGCTTCAGGAGACTATGTAGGTAGTAGGAAAATGAAAAAGATTGATATGAAATTTAGAAGACAAAGTAAGTATTGAATATTTGCTCATCACATGAAATCATTAGGGAAGGACACCTGATTGCATGAAGAAAGGGGGTTTGGGGAACTGGATTTTATGGGGGCGTTTGCCAGAGATTAGTCAGGCGGCTTCTAATAGCTGATGTTCAAGCCCTTTTCCAATTTTGTAAGAAAAAAAAAGAAAACCTCCCTGAATTTCATTCTCTGTTGCTAATAGGACAGAACAGCAATGATATACCACAAAAAGTAAGGGTACAACCAGGGCTTCGAACCGGTTCATTCCCTTTCAACCCCCTGCCGAGAATTTGCATTTCCACCCTAGATATCCTGAACCAGAGTCTAAGTTTAAGAAGATCCCCAGGTGATTCTCAGGTATAATAAATTTTGAGAACCACTGCTCAACTAGTGGTTCTCAGAATTGGTCCCTAACCAGCAGCATTAGCATTGCCTGGGAACTTGTTAGAAATGCAAATTCTCAGCAGGGGATTGAACCTGAACAAACTGGTTGGAAAGCCTGGATACAATTTATAAGTGAGCCAGATGGTTCCCATCTCATCTCATTGAATTGTTATCTTTGAAGAGTTCCTTTTTGTGGATTACAAAGAGAATGTAATCACTTTAGAAATCCCCAGAGAGTTTCATAATGAACTCTACTTACATTGTGTTGACACTAATAGTAACTATAACCATGATCTTCAAATCCCCATGTAGGAGGCAGGTCTATTGAAATTATAGCATGGGCCAATAATTCTTTAAAAAAATTTTTTTTTTAAATAAGCTTTATGTTGACCAAAAGCTCACTTACACTAGTTTCGCTTTCAAATATATTAAAAATGGAATCACTGTAGTTTAACTCATGAAAAATAACATTTTGCTGACAAGTTTTGTGCAGTTTAGTTTCGTATCAAATTAAGAAACTAAGTAAACCAAACATTTATATGACGGATTCATACTGTGAAAAAAATGTGATCACAGCTTCATATCACAAAACTATTAAGTTCTGTTCAAGTAATTTCCTCTCAATGTTTCCTTTCCTCATTTAAGGTTTCCTTCTTAACCAAAAAGCATCAAATTAGGAAGCTTAAATGACTGAAGTATTAACACTCTCAGGAAAAAAAATGATTGCCTTTCAGAATGGGAAAAAAGCCTCACCAATCTTCCTTACCAAGATAGTTACAAAGTAACAAGAGCTGAGAGTTTTGTTGTTGTTACATGCCTTTCTAATAGTTTGATTTTTCAATCTGAAGTTTCTTTTAAGATTAATCCTTTAAAATCATTTCCGGCAGTGTGCAATTCAGCAAGTTCAGAGAACGAAATGGTCAGGACCATTTTATCTTTGAAGATTGGGTTTATACTAGTGGGAATGTATTGAAGTAACCCTTGCAATTTTTTGTATAATAAATGGTAACTTGCATATGGTCCAATTAGCATTTCTGTGACTAAATCTAACGTTGCCCTCTATACAATCTTTGTTTAATTTTGGATTCCCTAGTCCATATTCACTATATCTCTGTTTGAATAAAAATGAAATTTTATCTGTCTTTTCGAATTTTATGTTTATGCACACACACACAATAATTTATTAGGTGAGGCTGATGTATAGTAAGGTGGCAAACTTGTAATGCCTTCTCTCTCCCTTACCTAGCATAGGAAATTCCTTTGTGTTTGGACTCAGTCTAAATGTTCTTCTAAACACATTGTTCTAGGCATCCATTACTGATTAATTGAAGTAGACATTTGACGTCTCATCAGGGTTTAGTTCACAAAATAGAATCTGCTTTAGGTATTTTCAGCAGAAAGGGATGTAATACAAAGAATTGGGTACTTCTAAAATTGGTGGAAGGACTGGAAGTGCGGACTCAATGCCTGACCTCTAGAAATAACTCCCAGATCACTACAGAACTGACCCTCCTGGGAACTGCTATGCTGCCACAGTCAGGAATGGAAGGAGTCAGGAAACTGCAACGGAAATTCTGCAGTTCCAGAAAATACTGCTGTAGCTGTAATCCAGGGATCAGGAAGCTGCCACTACCACTCTTGCCTCTGAACACCCAGGAAGCAGTTGATTGGACAGTGGAACACAGACTACGGCTGCTGCCACCGTTGCTGCAACTGCCCTTGGACACCAGTGAAGCTGGACACCGGGCATTGGGAATGAAGCAGAAAAACCTCATGCCGCCATGCCCTTGCTTGCCACCTTTCGAATCTCATATGAGGGATTTAATTGAGGAAGTCTATTTGCATCCAGAATCCTGGCTTTAAGGAGGTGGGAGAAATGCAGTTTTCAGCCCAGGAAGGCATAACGAAATCAGAACGCGTACTGAAGGTGTATCCATGGCAAACTTGCCTTGCTCTCTTGCTCTGTTTGTCCTTATCAGAGCTTCAGTGTAGGGATATGCGGAATTGTATAAAGGGTAACAGGAAGATTTAAGGACCTGGCTTTTCTTAGAAGCTATCCCCAAACCCTAGGGAATTTGACCCTTAACTTCAACTTAGAGGTTAACTAAAAAAATCAAAACTAGTAGCTGTTGAGTTGATTCTGACTCATGGTGACTGCATGTGTGTCAGGGTGGAACTGTGCCCCACAGGGTTTTAATGGCTGTAGATCGCCAGGCCTTTCTGTGGGTGAATTCAAGCCAATTACCTTTCAGTTAGTAGCCAATGCTTAACTTTTTGTACCACCCAGGACCCCACGCTTAGCGGATGCAGGTAATGATAGTTCTAGCTTCTGATTTTTAACTTCTTTCTCTTCAGCAATTCATTTTGCTTAGGAACCTCATTTTAGTTCTTGATCAGTTTGATGCTGCTGGATTACTTAGTTTTCGCATTTGCTTATCCTGCCTTTCCCATTCATAAGAAAGGAGGAAATTTCCTATCTTTAGTATGTTTTTTACCTGAATTAATAGGGACTTGGACTAGGCAGTCGATGGAACAGAACAAGCGGTAACTGCATGGTTTAAAATCAGGAAAGGTGTGCGTCAGGGTTGTATCCTTTCACCATACTTATTCAATCTATATGCTGAGCAGATAATCTGAGAAGCTGGCCTGTAAGAAGAAGTCAGCATCAGAATTAGAGGAAGACTCATCAACAAACTGTGATGTGCAGATGACATAAATTTGCGTTTGAAAGTGAAGAAGACTTAAAGCACTTACTGACGCAGATCAAAGACTACAGCCTTCAGTATGGATTACACCTTAACATAAAGAAAACGAAAATCCTCACAACTGGACTAATAAACAACATCATGATAAATGGAGAAAAGATTGAAGTTGTCAAGGATTTCGTTTTATGTAAATCCACAATCAACACCCATGGAAGCAGCAGTCAAGAAATACAAGGACATACTGCATTGAGCAAATCTGCTGCAAAAGACCTCTTCAAAGCATCAAAAAGCAAAGATATCACTTTGAGGACTAAGGTGCACCTGACCCAAGTCATGGTCTTTTCAGTCCCCTCATATGCGTGTGAAAGCTGGACAATATATAAGGAAGACCAAGGAAGAATTAATGCCTTTGAACTTTGGTGTTGGTGAAGAATACTAAATATACTGTGGACTGCCAGAAGAATGAACAAATCTGTCTTGAAAGCAGCACAGCCAGAATGTTCCTTAGAAGCAAGGACGGCAAGACTTTGTCTCATGTACTTTGGACATGTTATCAGTAGGGACCACTCCACAGAGAAGGACGTCATACTTGGTAAAGTAAAACCAAACCAAACCCGTTGCCACTAAGGTGATTCCGACTCACAGCAACCCTATAGGACAGAGTAGAACTGCCCTGTAGAGTTTCCAAGAAGCATCTGGTGGAATTGAACTGCTGACCCTTTGGTTAGCAGCCACATTAGTACCCTCCTGAGGGAGAAAATGATTCTGTGATAAGCAAAAACGCACAACCATAGAGTTTTGACTCTACGATTGATTCATTATGGCAAGGTAGGTATGTTACCTGACATGTCTTCTCTTAAGTAACAAACTTTTATGTAGTAACATCTGTACCCCACAGAGTACTTGATCTTAAGGTATCCCTATGAGCACATGTGGCAGGAACAGAGTGACTAAATGACAAGTGTCAGTCAGCAGGGTGGAACTCAAACCCAGGCCTTGGAACTCTGAATGTAAATTCTTTTCTACTACACTAGGAAGATCAATATTATTTTTAGAAGAATGTAGTATTCATAATTTGTAGCCAAGTCTTTAATGCATCTCTCAATTATGAAATGCCTAAAATACCCATTGCAATACAATTTAATATGCTAAGTGTTAAGAACTTAGTTTCGTCTTGGCAATTTTTTATATAACTGACAGAGGGATAGCTGTATGACATATTTTTCTGTAAAATAAATATTTGACAACTTTGATATGTGAGTTTTAGTCAGTCTTACAGTGTGATGTCTGTTTTAGATATTGACGCTTAATAGCCATTTTAGGTGAGCTATTCATTTATGTGGCTGTATATATATATTTTTGTAAGACTATGTAAAAAATTTATATAAAGAGGATGCCCATGAAGTTATAATTTCCTGTAGTCGTGCTCATTGTAATAAGCTCGTCTCCATCCTTGTGCCCATATGCAGTCATTCCCTCCAAGGCTGCTGAGAGTAATCATCTCCAATCCTGCCCTCTCCCTTTGGTGTCATCACGTTAAGCTTCTTCTCCGGTTCCATCTCATGTGCCACATCTCACAAGACCCAGTTGCATTTTTGTAGGTTATACCATCAATCTCACTGTATCAGCACTTTGCTAGTAAGCAGGACTGAGGAACTGATGTCTTTGAGTTGTCGTTTTGGAGAAGAGTATTGAATATACCACGTAATGCCAAAAGAATGAACAAATCTGTCTTGGAAGAAGTATAGCCAGAGTGCTCCTTAGAAACAGGGATGGCGATACTGCATCTCACATACTATGGACATGTTATCAGGAGGGACCAGTCCGTGGAGAAGTACATCATGCTTGGTAAAGTAGAGGCTGAGCGAAAAAGAGGAAGACCCTCAACAAGACGGATCGATACAGTGGCTGCAACAGTGAACTTAAGCATAGCAACAATTGTGAGGATGGCGCAGGACCAGGCGGTGTTTCGTTTTGTCCTACATGGGGTTGCTTTGAGTGGGAATTGGCTCAATGGCACCTAAGAAACAAACAGACAGGTCAAACACACTGATATGTGGCTTATCATTGTTATATTCTTTAAAGCAGTAAGGTAAGGGTGGGAAGAAGGCTACCCAGTCTTTTTGACTTTAAACTATTTGATGGGAGGATGAAATACAGATTTTTTTAGGTTATCAGGGCCCTGTGAAAAAAAGATTCCATTTTTAAGCCGGGGAAAGTTAGCAAATACAATGGGGGCCATCTGAACAATTTTTACAAGGCAGGACTAGGCCTTGAATGTAAAAGACAAATCACAGAATTGAAAAAAAAAAACCAAAAAACTATCAGTATTTATGGAATGAAAAAAAAAATTTGCATGTTATTTGCTTAAATTCTCTTGATCTTGCCACTGCCCCCTTTTTTATGGGGAAACTCCACAAAGAAGCCACTCAAGGAAGCTACTTAGAGAAGTTCTTTGCTTCCTTTTTTTTCCTTCCAATTATGAAGAAGCCAAGTGGCTCAGGGGTACTCTGTCTTAAAAAATAAAGACGGTGCCTATCAAGAAAGAGTCAGGTAGTTAAGCTTTAGGTCAGAAGTTACTTGCATCTGAGAGCCCTCTAAGTGCTTGGCTAATTTAGTTTGTAGAAATGAGATTCTGGGAGGTGCAATAAACGGACCAAGTAGTGCTCTCGGGGGATGTTTCCAGTGGGTCATAGGATCACCCTGTGTCTTAGATTTTGGTTCCGGTTAATAATCTCTTGTCATGTTCAGCAGGTTCTGGTATACAGAGTAATTCATATGCTCTTCTGTTGGGCATATGGTGCTTTCAAGAACACTCCAAGGGTTGATTTGACTGCTCTGGTTAATAAAGGATGGCACAGTGGGAAGGAAGGGAACAAGCTATGGATGGTGCGTGGGATTCAGGAGAAGAAGGCATTCACAGGAGAGCAGAGCTGCTGAGAAAAACAGCACGCAGAGACTTAATTAGAAAACCAATTTTACCATCATTTAAGTTGAATTCCAGCAAGTGTCACTGTTTCTTATGGTAAAATTCAGTGCACATGAAGCCCACGAGTAGTGAATGTATGTATATTATGTACATGTATGTTTTCTATATGTGTATGTATACATATGTGTATAAATAATAAATATGTATACAAATACATACATGTGTGCTTATGTAAAGGAGCCCTGGTGACACAGTGGTTAAGAGCTCGTCTGCTAACTGAAAGGTCGGTGGTTTGAATCCACCAGCCACTCCGTGGAAGAAAGATGTGGCAGTCTGATTCTGTAAAGATTCACAGCCTTGGAAACCCTAAGGGGCGGTTCCACTCTGTCTTATAGGGTCACGATGAGACAGAGTCGACTCAACAGCAGTCGGTTTGGTTTGTTTTTTCGTGCCTATATAAATATATTTTTTTAATAAAAATAAATATATGCAAACTGCTGACCTTTTGGTTAGCATCTGAGCTCTTAACCACTGCACCACCAGGGCCACACACACACACACACAGACACACACACAGACACGCACACACACACCCTCTCTCTCTCTCACAGGAGGCAGCAGAAGGACAAGATTTAACCCCAGACGCTATAACTGAGAATGGGGAGATTTTTGATAGGGTCAAAACAGAAAGAAGTCTAGAGGAAAGTTTTGGAGTAACAGAAGAATCTTTTAGGAAACAGCTTGAGACTTGTTCTTTTCCCATTTTAAGTCAGGGAAAGTGAGAAATTTTTCTCAGAGTAGCACCTCCAGATACCATTCACTGGCAAAAAGGAAATATTTTGTATATAAAATTAACAGGGTAAGTTTACACTCCAAGAATGTCATGCCTCCAGAATTTCTTGTGTTAACAGGGATTTGTGTCAAAGCCAATAGGAGCAGAAATTATCAGAACGATAGGAACACGGCTGACCCAATCTGTAGAGTTGTAGAAAGCACTACTAACGCCAACTTTGAGTAATTTCAGCAGAGAGCCTGAGAACTCTGCGACCAGGCAGTCAGCTCTGATACAAAAACTGACCAGTTGGACATCAACCAACATGGAACAGAGAAGGGAGGACTCAGGAGCCCAGAGAACTGGTGAAAGAAGACTGTGTTTAAAGCCGGGCCATGATCGGCATTACCTAGTCGTTCCCAGCGAAGATTATTTTTCAGCCGTGACTGTCCAACACATGGCCTGTGAACCAAATCAATCCTGTCTGAATAGGGTTGCAGCCCACTTGTAATTCTGAAAGATTTTGAAGAAAAAGAAAGTTTTCCCCAGTTACCTGACTTACTCTTCCCAACTAGCTGACGTGCTCGGCTGAGAGCTGACTGCTGCTAGGTTTTACACCGAAGACTTACATTAACAATTGTAATTGAAGTCAAAGTTGTCAGATATGTTCTTGTGTGCTGTTCAAGTTTAAATCCACACAATCATATCATGAAACCTGGACTAAATGATTGTGGAAGGAAGCAAGGCTGCGTGAATACATCTTTGACTTATATAAATTTATATACATCTTTCACCCATGCTTGAGTCAAGTTCAATGTTCAATGAACTCACTATTACTAGCAAAATAAATAAGTAAATAAATGCTACCTACATAAATAAGTAAATAAATGCTACCTACATAGAGAGAAGGAAAAGGGAAGAACTAATTAAGTGTTTGGAAACCCTGCTAGCGTAGCAGTTAAGGATGATGACTGCTAACCAAAAGGTCGGCAGTTTGAATCCACTGTGTGCTCCCAGGAAACCCATGGGGGTTCTACTCTGTCGTATCGGGGTTGCTGTGAGTCAGAATCAACTGAACAGCAATGGGTTAGGTGATTAAGTGTCCCTTATGTACCAGAATGTCTCTGGGAGTTTTTCATACATGGTAAATTTCTTAATCTTTCTATGCTATAAGTGTCCTGTAAAATGGGAATAATAATAGTACCTACTTTTTTTTTTTATACCCCATTGTTCAAGCTGTTTGTCTTCTCTTTGTTTTGTCTGCTCAAATCAGAACAAATTTAAACCCAGTTTTTGACTTGCTGTCCTCACCCCCAACCCTAATATCACTCTCATAAGGAAATTATGTTAGAGCCTGAGAGGTTTATTTCAGGTTTATAGCTAATGAGGTACATTTCCTTGTTTCATTAAAGGTTTTCTCATTCATATTTGAGATACCCTTGTAGTTTTCTTAACAAAATGATATACCCTTGCTTTTACACTTTTTTTGCTCCTCTTGGTTAGGCGTCTCCCAACTTGTCATTTAAAATGGACATTTGTTAGATGTTTTGACATCTGGTATTTCCACCTTCTGATTTGAAAAACACCAACAACCACAATAATATACTTTACCTGGAATTCGGCAAGAGAAGGAAAGGATGCTTCTTCTGGTATTACTGTGCTGTGCCTTCTAGAATTTGAATTTTCAAATTTTGAATGCTGTTTTTCTTTTTCTTCTTCCTTTCTTTTTCTGTCTGCTTTTTTTGTGCTGTAGATGAAGGTTTACAGAGAAGATTGGTTTCTCATTAAACAATTAATACACTTATTGTTTTGTGGCGTTGGTTGCCAACCCCATGACATATCGACACTCTCCCCTTCTTGACCTTGGGTTTCTCATTACCACCTTTCCTGTCCTGTCCTGCCTTCTTGCCCTTGCCCCTGGGCTGATGCGCCCATTTAGTCTCAGTTTGTTTTATGCGGCTGTCTAATCTTTGGCTGAAGGGTGAGCCTCAGGAGTGACTTCAGTACTGAGTTAAATGTATGTCCAGGGGGCATACTCTCAGGGTTTCTTCAGTCTCTGTCAGGCCAGTAAGTCTGACCTTTTTTTGTGAGTTAGAATTTTGTTCCACATTTTTCTCCAGCTCCATCGGGACCCTCTGTTGTGATCCCTGTCAGAGCAGTTGGTGGTGGTGGTAGCCAGGCACCGTCTAGTTGTGCTTGACTCAGTCTGGTGGAGGCTGTGGTAGTTGCGGCCCATTAGACCTTTGGACTAATCTTTTCCTTGTGTCTTTAGTTTTTTTCATTCTCCCTTGTTTCAGATGGAGTGGGACCAGTGGAGTATCTTAGATGGTTGCTCACAAGCTTTTAAGATCCCAGATGCTACTCACCAAAGTAGGATGTATAACACTTCCTTTATAAACTGTGTTATGCCAATTGATCTAGATGTTCCCCTAGACCATAATCCCCAGCCCTCAGTCCAGTAATTTGGTCTCTCAGGCAGTTCTAACGTGGCTGTGAAGCTTCCATGACCTTGCCTTGGTGAAGCTGTGCTGACTTCTCTAGTATTATGTACTGTCTTACCCTTCATTGAAGTAAATACTGTTTTTTTTTTAATTAATTAAAATGTCTCTGCACTTATATGGACAATGATCTGGGCTTATCTGTGGAGTAACACAAGATGAAAGCAACAGATAATGAATCCAAGTCTGAGGAAGACTTCGCATAGGCCAGAGTAGCTCAAGGAAGATAAAGTGTTAAACACAGTGCATTGGAAGCACAGCTTAATTTTTACAGGTTCTTGGTATCTGGTTTTTCAATTAATGCTATTCCTTGAGTTTTGAAAGAAATCACACACATTGTTGCTCTAGGAGCACCTAAAGCAAGAACAGCATCACCCAGCTCTAAAAATATTCCCCAATAGATAAACTGTTAACAAAACATGTTTGTGTTCACCCTTTGAATAGAAATATTTATAATTTGACTTTGCACTTAAATTTTTTTTTTTTTTAAATCAAGTAACTAAGTTTGTTTTTTGTGACGTGATGACCAAAATCAGGGCACTGGGTCACCACCTTTATAGACAAAGCAAATGATCAAGTATTCCAGGGCCTTAAGACAACCTCCACAGAACCAGCTTAGATCGTATTGACTTTTGTTTGTTTTAATTCATACATACAATGTTTCAGAAAAACATGTTAGAAATTTGTTTCTAAACCTGAAAGACAATGAATATCTGATGGTATATTGAGAATTTAATGCAACTCTTATGTTCATTAAGAAATTATCTCAGGGTATTCCAGTGGGTGAGCACCTGAGATGATGGACTTCGCCATGATTGTTTTCTTAGTCAAACTTAATCACTTCTGTATACATGTTATACAATTCTTATTTTGAAAATTTTTATATTGACTTTTGAGGTTTTAAGGGTCTTTGAAATAAGATAACATAATGACCCATCTCACCAAGTCTTTTTTTTTTTCAGCTGCTATTGAGTCATTCTGACTCATGGCAACCCCATGTGTGTCAGAGTAGAACTGTACTTCATAGGGTTTTCAGTGGCTAATTTTTCAAGAGTAGGTTGCCAGGCTTTTCTTCTGGGGTACCCCTGGGTAAATTCAAACCTCTAACTTTTAGGTTAACAGCTAAACACCTAACCATTCATACCACCCAGGTTCTCCCACCAAATCTTTACCAAGTGTCAATCAACCCCTGTCTCCTGCGTTCACCATCATTTCTGGATTGAGACTTTTGACTTCATTAGTGATCCAACTTTAAAATAGGAACATTTATCCTTCTGATAGTGATAAGCAATAAAGAGAACATTACAAATAATTGTCTTCTTTATTTGCAGTTTTAGGGTAGGATTATTAGTACTTCATTTAACAGGTTTTTACAGTTATTTTTGTTCTTATTGCACATATCATCCCTAATTTTTGCTGCTTAACTGTTTAATGTTTAGCTCATCCAGTCCTGCCTGATAAAAATCTTTACTTCATTTTTCTTCACTTTTGTGGCTCATGAGATGATTTCCATGGATGATAAAACCTTGAGGGTGTTTGAGAGACAAATGCAGGAAATATAAGCTAGCCTGCTTTATGACACTCGACACCTTAAGATGTGGTTTCTAGGTAACAGGGGCTGCCTGCAGAGAGTCATTCTTGATTCAAACCCCTGAGATGGGGGTGAGGAGGAGCTTCAACCCAGCACAGGCAGGTCAGAAAACGGGGAGCGTCTGAGTTTCACAGAGATTTAGAAAAATGATGCATTTTTGCATCACTTAGCACGGAGAAGCCTGTAACATAGTTCATATTATTATCATTTCATAGTATACTTGAAGGTTCACGTTGTTGTTGTTAGGTGCCATTGAGTTGGTTATGACTCATAGCGACCCTGTGCACAACAGAATGAAACACTACTGGATCCCGCGCCATGCCCACAGTTGTTATTATGCTTGAGCCCAGTGTTGCAGCCACTGTGTCAGTCCATCTCATTGAGGGTCTTCCTCTTTTCCACTGACCCTGTGCTTTAGCAAGCATGATGTCTTTCTCCAGGGACTGATCCCTCCTGACAATATGTCCAAAGTATGTTAAGACGCAGCCCCTCCACCCTTGCTTCTAAGGAGCATTCTGGTTGTACTTCTTCCAAGACACATTTGTTCATTCTTTTGGCTTCATATGCTTCTTTATATTATTTTGCTGTAAGATTAGGTAGTAGCAGGATTTGTTTTAAATTCTGGGACACAGGTAAGAGGTTCCTCTACTGGTTCGTACCTTTATTTGGAAATACATTTCTGAAGGAATGCGTGATGGATTTCAGGATATCATAACCAGGACTCTTTATGATGCTTTTAAAACATAAATGTCCACTTAGTATGTGTGTGTGTTTTCCCCTCAGTCTGTACTTCCCAGTCCCTCATTTTTCAGCCTTTTTTGAGTCTAAATGGAGGCATTGGAACAAGGAGAATGGTTGGGGGATTGACTAACTGTTCGATGATATTGCATCAGTACTTTCTGCAAAAAATGCATGAATAGACGAGCAAAGAGCCAGAGGTCCAAGGGCTACTGCTTGGGACCACAGCTACTCTTTCAAGCAAATCCAAGAACACAGAGTCAGCTCTTCTTAATTATTCATCGAATCTACTAAAAATGAGTTTTTCAAAACTTTTTTCCCCATCCCTGCTTTTTTTTCTTTTTTCTTTCCACTTCCCATTTTTTGGGAGATTCTGTTTATTCTTCTTTCTCCTGTCCTGGGTAAGATGCAGGTTCCTCGAGATGGAAATGGTTAAAAAGAAGACAACCAGGTGATTTTTTCAGAGAGAGGAAGTAGTAACAGTGGCCAGAGATTAGGAAAGAGATAGCAGGTAGAAACGCAATTTAGAGGTATGGTGTGGCCTTATTAGACATGGAGAGAGACTTTATCAGGAAGGAAATAGTGACCTCAATATAGAGAGCAATTTTAGCAATACATCTTAATGTTTGGAAAACATGGAAACATTTTTCACAAAGATTAAAATACTGTAGTTTCATTTATTAGTAGAGTAAAATATCATCAAATCACCCATTATAGATAGGCATAAACAGTGTGAATTTTATCATAACGTAAGTATCAGAGATTTATTGGGTAATCAGGGAGCAAAACAAATAATAAAGGACCTAAATGTGACAACATAGATCTCATAAACAGAAATAGCTTAGTAGGATCAAGAATATAAGCTATTTTTTATGCTGTCAGTCCAAATTAAAAACAAGGATGAAATGAAGCATTTCTGCTAAAATAAATCATCGCAAAGGGAAAATGAATTCACCTCCTACTTCCTGCCCCTCTAGCAACATGGGAAGTGTTAACTTAGAACTTTGCTTCCCTTCCCTTCCCCCAGCTCTTTGAGATGATACCTGAAACTCAATAGGACCTTGTAATTAAAGAATAATTTACTGATGGCGAAACACTTTTCATTTCACTAAGTAGATTTGAAAATAGAAATTCACTAGAACTGATAATTTCAGGGATCCTGATGCCAAGAAAGGGTGACATCAGCCAGGTTTTTGTGTGAATATCTTCAATGCCTGTTCAAGCTTTTGGGGTTTAGCCAAAGCCAAAACATGTTCTCCATGCTGTTGCATTTTACATTCTGGATGCTTCAGTTAACATGACTACATGCTTTACATGGTGTATGAAAGAGGAGGAGAAGGCAAGGAAGAACTCAGCAAGGGGAAAATAACAATGTCTATCCATCCTTAACTGTATGGTAACAATCTTCAGGATTGGTAACAATCTTTGGGATCTCTGGAAATCATAGAAATATCAAACCAAATTTAGAGTAAGGAAACCCAGACAAAGTAGAGCCCTGAGGGTGGACCTTTATTGCATTCTGACACTTGTTTCCACTTTAATACTTGTGTGTATCATGAGTAATGCCATTTGGGGCAGTCAGTAATTTTTGTTGAATGAATAAATGACCAAGCCAGGAAACAGCCTTGCCTAACTCGATAAAGCAGCTGTTTGTTGAACCAAAGGCCTAGAAATGTAAGGAAGCAAAGGAAAGACAAATAAGACATGGTATCTTCTCTCAAGCTATTATCTACCCCTGAGAAGTTCACCTTTGGGGAGTCTTGCAGTCTTGACTTAAGTTGGCTTTATCCTTACTCAACCCAAAGCACTTGATTTATGCTAGCAGTGGCAAAACTACCGCTAAATGACTGCTTTTCCAAAATCGTCCACAAACATACTAGATATTAAGGAAGACTCCACACCACATCACAGCTTTGAAATAGCAGATACACTCTATCCCGAATCTACAAATTACCTGGGTATGGGCTTAAACTCTCAATTTTAGGTTTGGAAGGTGTCATGGATTGAATTATGTCCCCCAAAATGTGTCCCTACTTTGGCTGGGCCATGATTTCCAGTATTGTGTGCTTGTCCTCCATTTTGTGATTGTAATTTTATGTTAAGGAAGATTAAGGTGGGATTGTAACACCCTTACCAGGTCACAGTCCTCATCCAATGTAAAGGGAGTTTCCTTTGGGTGTGGCCTGCACCACCTTTTATCTCTCAAGAGATAAAAAGGAAAGGGAAACAAGCAGAGAGTTGGGGACCTCATACCATCAAGAAAGCAGTGCAGGGAGCAGAGCACGTCCTTTGGACCCACGGTTCATGCGTGGAGAAGCTCCTAGCCTGTGGGAAAACCGATGACAAGGACCTTCCACCAGAGCCCACAGAGAAGAGAAAGCTTTCCCCTGGAGTTGACACCCTGAATCTGGACTTTTAGCCTACTTTTCTGTGAGGAAATAAATTTCTCTTTGTTAAAGCCATCCATTTGTGGTATTTCTGTTATAGCAGCACTAGATGACCAAGATGGACGTAGGAACCCTGGGTCCAAAGGACGCGCTCTGCTCCTTGCCCACTGTTTTCTTGGTGGTATGAGGTCCCCAACTCTCTGCTTGTTTCCCTTTCCTTTTATGTCTTGAGAGATAAAAGGTGGTGCAGGCCACACCCAAGGGAAACTCCCTTTACATTGGATGAGGACTGTAACCTGGGTAAGGGTGTTACAATCCTACCCTAATCTTCCTTAACGTAAAATTACGATCACAAAATGGAGGACAAGCACACAATACTGGTCATCCACAGGCACTCTCAGAACCATGGGAGGTACTTTTTCCCAACTAAGCATTATTATTTTATTTGCTTTCACTATGCAGGCTACATTATTGTTCTAATTTATAAGGACAGTCTTAATAAATAAACTTTGGTCTCTATACATTTGCCTGTCCTAGATATTTCATGTAAGTGGAATCATACAATATTTCTCCCTTTGTGACTGAATTATTTCACTCAGCATAATGTTTTCAAGATTCATCCAGGTTGTAGTATGTATCAGGACTTTGTCTTTATGGCTGAGTAATATTCCATTGTGTGTATGTGGATGGGAGAGAGGGGAAAAAGGGAGTCACTCTTTAGGGTCACTGTGCTTCTGTCAAGAGTGATGGGAAAATTTGGAAATGGATGATGGTAATGGTTGAACAACATGATAACTATAACTAATGTCACTAAATTTGTACATGTTGAATGTTGAAAAGGCAAACAATTTGTTACATATTTATTTACCAAAATTACAAGGAAAAAAAAAAGAGGGAGGCAGTATTCCACTGCTTCCATGAATTTTGTTACATAGGATGACAAACTAGGGAGACAGAGAATGTTCCTTGGTGAGGAGGGAGTTTGTGACACTAAGTGATTTACCACTAGCCATTTAAGGATCTTTGAAAGTGCAGTCGGGGTTTTGAAACTGATGCCCTGGCCAGATAATTGTTTCCTCCTCTTGGTTCTTTTAACTTTTGCTAGAATTTGAAAGAAAAATGAAATGAATGGTTTGAATTGTGTCCCCCCAAAATATGTGTCAGCTTGTTGAGGCCATGTTTCCCAATATTGTATGATTGTCCTTCATTTTGTGATTGTAATTTTCCTATGTGTTGCAAATCCCAACCTCTGCTTGTGGTTAATGAGGCAAGACTGGATTATGTTAAGGAGGATTAGGGCAGGATGTAGCACCTTTACTCAGGTCACCTCCCTGATCCAGTGTAAGGGGAGTTTCCCTGGGGCGTGGCCTGTACCACCTTTTATCTTATTAGAGATAAAAGGAGAAGGAGGTGAGCAGAGAAGAGGGGACCTCATACCACCAAGAAAGCAGTGCTGAGAGTAGAGTGTGTCCTTTGGACCCGAGGTTCCTGCAGGGATAAGTTCCTAGTCCAGGGGAAGATTGATGAGAAAGACCTTCCTCGAGAGCTAACAGAGAGAGAAAGCCTTCCCCTAGAGCTAGTGCCCTGAATTTGGACTTGTAGCCTACTAGACTGTGAGAGAATAAATTTCTCTTTGTCAAAACCATCCACTTGTGGTATTTCTGTAATAGCACTAGATGACTAAGGCAGTATCATTATTTATATGTGATTTCAAATTGTATTAAATGTGGTTAAATGAGATAGCACTTACCATAGAGCTACAACAGGGCATTTGGGAATTTATCTGGGAGCATTCAGGAGGAGGTGATGTTAGGTATGGATATAGGACAAAATTCTTTACGCTCAGGATGACAGGTAATGCACAGTGAGCCTGAATTAAGAGGTCACATCTGTAGGAGGCCAAACACACACAGAGAGATGCCTCTGGTTCTCCATGATTAAGGTGGTCCTGCTGGAAAGTTGTATAGAACTCAGAATATGCCTTGAGGGTGAGTAGCCAGTTATCTAAGAGGCATTTTACTCACTTGGTTGACCACTGCTCATAAGAATGAATTTCGGATTGACTCTTCATATTGAATCATTCAACAGTGTAAAACCTTTTCTTTTCTCAAGATGGCATTGAAACTTTATTCTTACCTTTAGGGTGCATAGTTTCTGTTGAAAAAGGCAAATAATGTAGTCTGTATGATTTACAAACCAATACAAAGCCATGGAAGTTTCCAGTTAAATCCAGTTATTATTCTAAACACATAAGGAGGTGGTAGGTCCAAAGGTATGTCTCCTTTAATAAAAGGAGCCCAGAGGACTTACAAATACCTAAAAGAAAGTAAACATTTTATCCATTTACCTTAAAAAGGAAGAAAGAATAAGGGAAGCAGAATATAAAATGGCTTGTCAGCATAACTTTGGCTGCAGTATTGTGTACACCAATTGCTACTTAGGTTTTGATCACATGAACACAGCCAGGAGTGCGTATGAGCTTTTTTGACCTGTAAAGGTATTTTGATCAATTACCTTCCAAGCAGCTGATAAGAAAACTTTGTCATTATAGCCCTAGAGGTAAGAGCCAGACCAGGGACTAAAAAGACCAGGGAAGAGACCTGAGAGAATGGAGGTCAGGTCCAGTTGTGGATGCGGAATGAGGTTAATAGCAGAATGCCCTGTGGATCTATACCAGAAAATATCTCTGTTGTTGAATATATTTATTATCCATTTATAAAAAAAATGAGGTGAATAAAAGAGTGATATTATTCAGTGACCCTACATTTTCAGTCCAGTAAGGACCATAAGAGACTCCAGAAAGACTTAACAAAACTAGGTAATTGAGCTATATGATAAAGATGAAATTTGAAACAGGCAAGTGTGAGGTGATGCACGTCTGAAAGAACAATTTAAGCTAATCATACACAGTGATGGGTATTGAATTAGCCATAACCTTCCAAGAAAAAGATCATGAGCTTTGCTCAATGTGCAACAGTGCTAAAAATAAGTCACAGAAAGAGGTGTGAGAATGATGTCGAAAATATTAAGGTGCCATTATATAAATTGACAGCCTATCCTTGTCTGGAATATGATGTTGAGTTTTTGTCAGCTCATCATAAAAATGAAATGGAAGAAATAGAAAAATGCACGGAAGACCAGCTAAACTGATTGGAAATATAGGGTAAGCTTCATTATGAAGGGAATATTTTTATGTCTCATTTAAATATCTCCTGTTGCAAAAATCCTATAGTGATATAAAAGACAGGTGTGTTTGACTCTCAATAGCATCTGAAGTATGCCCATTAAACAGAAAATAAGCACTCACATTTCATTCCGTAGCTTTTGGACTTGAGTAACCAAGACATTTTTATCCCCAAATAGTTTTCCTGAGTCTTGTTGAAAGTAGTACAAGTTGGTGGCGTCTCTCAGGGGAAAAAAAAATCATCCCAGAGAGAACATCTCCTTGGAAAATCCCATTTTATCTGGGCCAAAAATTAACATGTCTGTGCTTCACCTATATAATAATTGCTGTTTGTAATGATGACTTCACATAACTGCATGATTCTTAAAACGCTTTCAGAATCAGAAAACAAACAAAAAACCCAAACAAACAGAAAACACAAACCAAATTTGACATATTTTCCTAAAACTCGAACAGTAATTGTTTTTTTTTTTATACTAATTTACTAAACATAGTATTTGTTTACTCAGCGTGTACTGTCCTTGACCACCAAACATAAGTTATTATTGTAGGTTATTTTCTAGACTCTATTTAACCTGAGAACTTCATCCAATTTAACAGAGAATAAAAATGAGATATGGGTAAAACAACACAGGGAGACTGAAAAACAGGTCCAGCACTGATGTTCTTCTCTCTGGTTGCCTGGAGGGAGGGGGCTTCTGTCTCCTTATCATCTCTGTGCTAGACTTTGCTTTGAAGGAGGAACTGAGAAATGCATCCAAGATGAGCTCAAAAAGGGCTAAATATAATACTTGGTAAGAAAACACCGAATCTGTTGCCATTGAGTCAAACTGCCCCATAGGGTTTCCAAGAGCGTAAATCTTTACGGAAGCAGACTGCCACGTCTTTCTCTCATGGAGCAACTAGTGGGTTCGAACTGCTGACCTTTCAGTTAACAGCCAAGCTCTTAATCACTACACCACCAGGCCTCCTGTGAATACTTGGTAGTGAAAGTAATGATGGAGTTGAGCTATATTTCTCTGAGTGTTGACTCAAGAAACAATAGCAACTGAGATGCCAGTTTCATCTTTGTGTATAAAAGCTTGGCTTGTACTTTCTTTTCCTGGGAAGTCTGTTATATATCTGGCAAGTGGCTTCTTGGGAATAATTTCTTCTGGAATGACATATAGACACTTTAATGCTTCAAAAGGTAATCTTTACCAGGGTATAGACCCAAACAGTCTTTGTATATTTGAAAAGTATTTAACAATTGTTTTTATCTCTAAACAGGAGCTCTGGTGGCACAATGGTTAAGCACTCGGCTGCTAACTGAACCCACCAGCTGGTCCATGGGAGAAAGATGTGGCCATCTGCGTCTGTGAAGATTTATAGCCTTGGAAACCCTGTGGGGGCAGTTCTACTCTGTCCTGTAGTGTCGCTATGAGTTGGAATTGACTCAATGGCAATTTTTTTTTTTTTTTAACCTCTAAGACATCATCTGGATTGCTCTGTAAAATAAACAAAAAAAGTTGAGGTTTACATTTTAAGAGAATTGAACTCTCATAAGCTTTAGACTTCCCTTATTTTTTTTTTAATTAATTTGTTTATTGTGCTTTAAGTGAAAGTTTACAAATCAAGTTAGTCTGTCATACAAAAAGTTATACACATCTTGCTGTGTACTTCTAGTGCTCTCCTCCTAATGAGACAGTACATTCCTCCTCTCCACCCTATATTCCCTGTGTCCATTCAACCAGCTCCTGTCCCCTTCTGTCTTCTCATCTCTCCTCCAGACAGGAGTTGCCCACATATAGACTTCCCTTATTGAATAGCATTTTTATTTTGTTAATGCCTGAAATAAATTATCACCAAGATAAGAAAACCTTTGAAAGTCTCATATTATGGCTTGCTTCTGCTTTGGGCAAGAGGTGACCTTAGTACAAAATTTCCTTTAACTCTAAATTATCAAGCACAAAGTTAAAAAAAAAAAAAAGATCATATTTGAAACAAAAAGAAAGAAAAAAAGACTAGTAAACATTTAAAAACTGCTTCTATAGTTTTATTTTATTAATTAAAGAGCATAACTTTTGCATCATATCTCAGTGTGAACAAGGCCTTTCTGACAGTTGTAGTAACTGCCTCAGGCCAGCAGGGCACCATTTTGGAAATCGTTTCGGGAACTTAAAGATATCCTTGGAGCCCTGGTGGTGCAGCGGTTAATAGCTCGGCTGCTAACCAAAAGGTTGGCAGTACAAATCTACCAGTGGCTCCTTGGAAACCCTATGGGGCAGTTCTACTCAGTACTACAGGTTACCTATGAGTCGTAATCAACTTGATGGCAACGGGAATGATACTCTTGTGGGAGAAAGACGAGGCAGTCTCCTTCAGTAAAGATTCTTTAAAAAAAAAAAAAAAAAACCACTGCTACTAAGTCAATTTCAACTCATAGTGACCCTGTGAAAGGTTACAGCCATGGAAACCCATGGGGGCAGTTCTACTATGTTCTGTAGGGTCACTATGAGTCAGAATCGACTTGACGACAATGGGATTGGTTTTGGTTTTTTGCAATGTTATTATGCAGGGACCCTGATGGAACAGTGGTTAAGTGCTCAGCTACTAACCGAAAAGCTGGTGGTTCAAAGCCTTTCCATGGGAGACAGATATGGCAGTCTGCTTCCATAAAGATTACAGCCTTGGAAACCTTATGGGTGCAGTTCTACTTTGTCCTATAGGGTCTCTATGAGTTAGAATTGATTTGACAGCAATGGGTTTGGGCTTAATGATACTCTGAGGCATCCGTGGGTGGTACAAATGGTTAAACACTTGGGTTCGCACCCCCTCAGAGGTGCCTAAGCAGATAGGCCTGGAAAAATCAGCCATTGAAAACACTATGGAACACAGTTCTACTCTGACGCACATGGCGTCGCCATAAGTCGGAGCTGACTCATGGCAGCTAACAAAAAATGATGTCCTAACGGGCTAATAGTGCTTATAGCTAGCTTCTCAGGTGCCCTAGCTTCCTCACAGGGATACAATGTGAACCAGGAAGATCTGCTTTAGCAGTAGAGTGCTTTTGATTGACGGGTTATATCAACTTTGATAGCCTAGTTTGAATAGTATTAAGGAAGCAGGAAGTTTTTTTTCCCCCCCAGGTGCTAGTACTGACATTTAGCCCTGTATGATATACTAACACAATTAACTAAAATATACTGTTCCTGAAATGCGCTATCACCAAATGCACTATATTTTTCATATGATTTGCAATTTCCATGGAGAGCTCATTTGGATTACGTTTATAATATTCATTTAGCAAACTCCATTAGCAATGTTTACAAGTGCTTATGGATCCGGTAAATGAGTTTGCGGATGTGCTGTGAACGAGGCTAAATGCATCCATTTGTGTATGGGATCTGATGCATAAACTCATTCCAATCAGGCAGGGTATACAGCACGTTAAACTCTAACCTGGCAGTCTGGATTCTGGTAGGGCTCCTACAGTTTCCTAATATGACTGCTTCGACTTACCTCTTGCTTTCTTGATTTTCTCTGAAGGGGAACACTTGTTGAAAAACTGGATTAATAAGAGCAGCTGAGCGTAAGAATCCTTAAAAGCAAACACACACACACGTAAATGAACAGGTAAATAAATAAGCATACAGACTAAAGAGATGTTGATTCAGTCTCTTCCTGGTTGTAAATTAGGCCTTTTAGTGGAAAACTTTTCATACCCGTAGGTTCTTAGAACACTGATGACATTAATAGGGGTCTAACTTTTTGAACTACCCTGGTGACTTGGAAAGGTTTCTGCGTCTCACAGAAGGGCCTATCCTAAAAACTGCAAGTGTTCACGTTTGGAGTGGCTGATTCTTTTGATGGGAAACACCTAAAGGCCTGTTTAAAAGAATAAGGCCCTTTGCTAGACCACTGATGTTCTGTACAAACTATGGATTTACTAGTTTATGAGATCCAGATTTCTAGTGTTTGTTCATGTCAGGGGTGAGGATGTAATACCTGGAGAGAGAATAGGACAGCAATGCCCAGGTCTAGAAAGTTCTTGAATTAGGGAGCTTATAATAATAATAAACCCCAAAGAAACCCATTGCTGTTGAGTCGATTCCAACTCATAGTGACCCTGTGTTTGATGTTTACCTTAGACCGAGTACTTTACATGTAACTAATCCTTACACCAATTGTATGGGGGCATCTTATCAATGAGCAAACTGAGACTTAGAGAAGCTAAGTAATGTGTCCTAAGGTCACATGGCTATGAAGTGGCTACATTAGAATTTGAACTCAGGCTCTCTGTCTCCGGAACTCATGCTGTTCATGGCAGATGTGATCATTAAGGTTGTGTGTCAACCTGACAAGGCCATGATTCTCAGTGGTTTGACAGTTACGATGTAGTTTGGTAGTCGTATAATGATGTGATCACCTCCATGATAAGATCTGATATAATGTGATCACCTCCATGAAGGAATCTGCCGTGAATAACCAATCAGTTGAAAGGGAGTTTTCTTGAGGGTGTAGCCTGTATCCAGTATAGGTGGACCTTCTGGCAAGGCTCATGGGCTTTGCTTGCTCTGGGTCCCACAGCTGGCTCCTGTTTGTCTGACCTCTGGTTCATGGGATTTGAGTTAGCAGCTTACCTGCAGTCTTGCCTGCCGATCTTGGGATTTGTCAGTCTTCACTGGCTGTGAGCCAGAGCCCTGCTGTCTGACTTGCTGATCTTGGGTTTGCCAGCTCCTGCAGCTATGGGAATCAGGCGGTCTCCAGCCTGACCCACAGACTTGGGACGTTGCAGCCTCTACAACTGCATGAGCCATTTCCTTAATATAAATCTCTCTCTATATTTATATGCTTTACTGGTTTTGCTTTTCTAAAAGAACCTAGCCTAGGACAGCAGATAACTGATATTTTCCTCGTAGCTCATACTGAGGCACAAAGTTGGTTGCAACTGAAGAATAAGCAGTCTTTTCCAAGCTTAAATAGTTGTTCTCTTGGACTAGAAGCTTTAAGCTTACTAAGATTTAGGGTGTAATTCCCCATTCTAAACCTAACTTAAATCCAGGACACAGAAATTCGAGTCATCTTTGATATAAGAAACTTATCAAACAGTGCCATCCAATGAGGATATTTTCTTCTCTTCTTTTAAAATGAAGTTGGGAGTTTCAGTTATTATTTAACATTTTTTTCACAAATATAGTTTTTTTTTCATAGAACACAGATGCTCTTAACTCCCTAGCAGTCACCATCTGTACCTCAATTTACATTTCCCAAAACACTGCTGACATCTGTTTAAATGCCAATCTCTCCCCAACTTAGTGGAATTTTAGCTCAAAAGTGATATCCTATGAGTGATTTGGAGTTACAAAATTACTCTAATTTTAATCAAAACGCTCAGTGACTAAAGGTACCTAGGCTTTATCTGCCCCTTTGGGAAGGTTTCTACGCTAATGGAGGCTAATATTAAAAGTAATCTGTCATTTCCAGGTGAACGTGGGGCAATTTTGCCAGGTTAGACTTTTCACCTTGGGGGGGCGGGGATGATGGGAAGGAAGGAAAAGGTTCTGAGTTGTCATGGAGATAATTCTGGGTGATTAGGATTTTTCCCAAAAGAATCGCAACCCCTCCCCCATTTCTTTCCTAGGTCAACTGTTTTTTCATACAGAGATGTCTGACTTTCTTCAAAGAATCTCTGCGTGTGAAGAAAGGCATAAAGTACTTCCTGGGGGTAGAGACAGTATAGGAATGGGGCTGAGGCTGATTGAACAATGGGACTGAGAGATAGGCATGAGCTTTGGGATGCTGTTTTTTTTTTTTTTTAAAGAAATATAGAAATTACACCCCTAGATGGGTGTTAGGAAAGCCTGGTGGTATAGTGGTTAAGAGCTACAGCTGCTAACCAAAAGGTCAGCATTTTGAATTCACCAGGCACTCCTTGGAAACCATATGGGGCAGCTCTACTCTGTCCTATAGGGCCATTATGAGTCAGAATCAACTCAACGGCAGCGGGTTAACGGGTAAATGAGTGTTACTCCTTCATAAAAAGCACTCTGGGAAACTATAAATTTAATTTGATGGTGTTTATAATTCTTCAAAACATTCTTGATGCTACTGTGAAGTCAGGATACATTCTTTTTAAAATTCTTAAGGATGCCCAATCTTTGTCCTTTGAGGGTCAATTTGATTTTGGGAAAAAAATCAAATGTCATCTGGAATGTAGTGCTCTAAGATGGCAATTTTGGAAGATGAGCTCAGAAAAAACCTTAAACAATGGTAGTATCAAGAGACTAGGTATATAATCTCTCACAGAGAATTTTTTACTTTGAAGTAAAATTTGGCCTTGTTTGTGTTTTAGAATCAGATATAGGCGTTAGATCTGGCTTCATATATTTCGAGATATGTGACCTGGGTTATTTAACCATGTTAAACTTCTGTTTTCTAGTTTGTAAAATGGTGATAATAGAGTCTACCTCATGGCATTGTAAGGATCAAGGAGGAAATTGTACTTGAAATGCTTTGCCCAGTGCCTTTCATATAGTAAGTGCTTACTAGAAGTGATACTAACTCATCCCTTCATATCCTGAAGGTAGGTATATGAACTCTACTGTCACGGGGTACAGCATGATGTATTGGAAGGAGAGGACTTGGAGCCACACTCTATCATTTATTTGCCTGTAATGGTCTTAGGCAAGTCATTTAACTTTCAGAGTCCTGACTTCCTTCTCTACAAAGTGATGATAAAAACACCTCTTTTATCAAATTACCATAAATATTAGAGATAAAGTACATAAATAATTTAGAGCAGCAGTGATGGTTATTATGGAGAAGAATCTTAGAATGATAACCTTTTAATGATGTTCAGATTGCTCTACAAAGATGACAACAAGTTTAATGTTGACTGATAACTGGCATTTGAAAACCGACAAAATTCCAAGTTGCAACTTGGGAAGTTTTCAAGAAGGCAAATGTTTCTGGGCATGGCTCCATGACACCTGAATTTGTTGGTTTCAAAGTTGCAAACCTAGAGTGTCATAGGTTAGCTTGTCCCACTTGTATCTCCAGTGGTTTTCATAGCATTCCTAGTGTTTCTGACAAAAGGCCTTGAGTAACTATAGAGTACAATGGAACATCACATATATAGTTAGAAGAAGTGTCTCTTATCTACAGATCAGTACTTTAGGAAATAGTTTTAGTTGTGAAATATTTGAGTGTGGTTTTTAAACTTCAAGTTAAAAAATTTTTTAATTATTTTTATTGTGCTTTAAGTGAAAGTTTGCAGATCAAGTCAGTCTCTCACATAAAAACTTACATACACCTTGCTACATACTCCCAATTACTCTCTCCCTAATAAGACAGTCTGCTCTCTCCCTCCACTCTCTCTTTTTGTGTCCATTTCGCCAGCTCCTAACCCCCTCCACCCTCTCATCTTCCTTCCAGGCAGGAGATGCCAACATAGTCTCAAGTGTCCACCTGATCCAAGAAGCTCACTCCTCACCAGCATCCCTCTCCAACCCATTGTCCAGTTCAATCCATGTTGAAGAGTTGGCTTCAGGAATGGTTCCTGTCCTGGACCAACAGAAGGTCTGGGGGCCATGACTACCGGGGTCCTTCTAGTCTCAATCAGAACATTGAGTCTGGTCTTTTTATGAGAATTTGGGGTCTGGATCCCACTGCTCTCCTGCTCCCTCAGGGGTTCTCTGTTGTGTTCCCTGTCAGGGGTGTCATCGGTTGTAGCCAGGCACCACCTAGTTCTTCTGGTCTCAGGATGATGTAATCTCTGGTTCATATGGCCCTTTCTGTCTCTTGGGCTCATAATCGCCTTGTGTCCTTGGTGTTCTTCATTCTCCTTTGATCCAGGTGGGTTGAGACCAATTGATGCATCTTAGATGGCTCTTGCTAGCGTTTAAGACCCCAGACACCACTCTTCAAAGTGGGATGCAGAGTGTTTTCTTAATAGATTTTCTTATGCCAATTGACTTAGCTGTCCCCTGAAACCGTGGTCCCCATACCCCTGCCCCTGGTACACTGGCCTTCAAAGCATTCAGTTTATTCAGGAAACTTCTTTGCTTTTCGTTTAGTCCAGTTCAAGTTAAAATTTTAAAGAGACAAGGAGTTATACCCCTTCCCCACTTTATCCCCCTTTCCAGTATTAAATTCCACCCCCCAGCAGTTCTTCAAGAATTCTTAAAACAAAGGGAAATCAGAACCTGTAGCAACATCTCTCTATCAAGATGAGAGAATATTCATAGCTTCTTTTCAGTCTGCTTGGCAAAAAAAAAAAAAAAAGTCTCAGTTAAAATGAAATGTCTGACTCATTTCTACAGCCAAATATTTCTGAAATAAAAGTTTGGAGTTGCAAAAAAAAAAAAAAAAAAAATTAAAATCCAGTTCAATTCTAAAACAGGCTTAAAACTTGCTGGTTTAAATCAAACCAAAATGTTTAGGAATAAAACTGTAGCCTAAATAAGGAATTTTCAAAAAAGGAGGAAACCTTTTCCTCAAATTGAATCTTACAGAGAAGTCTAAAATGAGAAACATAAAAGCAAGGCTTCTCTAGTTAAAGAGGGAAGAGAGAAGACCCACCCTCTGAACTTCTTCCTTCCGTCCTCCATCTCCTATGATCATATGGTGCCTTCCCAGAAACCTCAGAGTTCCTGGGAACAGTTTGGGATCCATTGTTCTAGCTATTCCTATGATTTCATCTCTTGTCCCTGCTTTAAAAATATGTAGTCTTTTGGGCATAGAACATTAATCCTGTCAACATGAGTAGGCAGGAGACAAACATGTTTATACCCTGACAGCTCAGTTCTCTCTGCTTTGCCCAGTGTTTGGGAGCAGGGCTTCTGAATATAGACAAGTCTGTCTGCAAGTTTGATTTCTGTTAGTGGTGAAGTTTCTCCTTGTTAACTTGGCAGATTTTCTCTAATGACTCTCAAATCAAGAGGGCGGGTACCACAGTCTTAAAAAGTAGCTCTACAGGTGTTTGATAACATTAGACATGTTGATACTTCCCTTTGTCAAAGTACAATGTCAGCGTAGAGGTGGGGTGTGAGCTTGAGCCATCTTAGAAGGGACACATACTTTCTGCAGTGTATCCCCTCCATTTAGGAAAGATTACTTCACCCTTGATAAATTGCCGTTGGTGAGGCAGTGTGTGGGGGAAATGCCACTACCACACAGCCTCTGTATCTTGCTGTATAGAATGTTGGTCTGGCTTGTGCAGAGATTTCCTCTGGTGTCTTTTCCATGACATTTGGGTTTTAAAATCCTACTGTCAGAAATCATCCCACTCAAGGGGTAAGACTGGAAGTGCTGCATAGCTTGATGACCCTAGACCCCAAGGAAGACAGAAGATGCTTGGGGCTGATGCTCCAAACTGGCCCTCCTGCATGGGACCTGATTGACAGGCAGGCCAGGGCAGGAAGGGAACTGTGGAGGAGCTGCTGACTGCCAGTAGTAAGAAGTAAGAGCTGCTTGTTCTTCAACTTGGCTTTGCGCTGTTGAAAGCTGCTGGTTAAAACCCAGAGATTTGTATTATTGGCCCCTAAGAAGGCTCTATGGGGCCCTGGTGGCACAGTGGCTAAGCACTCTGCTGTTAACTGAAAGGTTGGCAGTTCGAACCCACCAGCCTACCCTGAGGGAGAAAGATGTGGCAGTCTGCTTCCATGAAGATTACAGCTTTGGAAACCCTGTGGGGCAATTCTGCCATGTCCTACCTATAGGGTCACTATGAGTCGGAATCAACTCAATGGCAGTGGGTTTGTTTTTTGGGAAAGGAGGCGCTTAAAGGAAGAAACTCACAGCAGTGTTCTATAATGCCAGCCCACAGGATTTAAGGGGAAGATAACTGTGACTCCACTTTTGTTAGCATTGTGTGTCATTGGGGAAATACTTTCTGTCTCTAATTAAACCTTGGTCCTCTCAGCTGTGAATTAAAATCCAGTGCTTCTTAAACTATCTATGTTGAAAGACCAGATGTAAAAAAAAAAATAATTTTTAGTCCTTGATAGACGAATATGTTTGTAAAATACAATAAAACAAATTCCTAGAAATGCTTATTTTTTATTGTTAAATTCAACAGACATAAAACTGTTCTGTCAAATTGCTTTTAAAGCTTCTAAATGTTTACTGTCAATTTCTACACTGTTTATTGTATGTAGACCAGTAACAATTTGTGGACTAGTTCCAGTCTGTGGTCTATACTGGTTAGAAGGGTATTAGGAGGCTAAATGGAATAGTACGTATGTTTTTGACAACCACTGTCATCACTTTTATATTTCATTTTCATTTAACCCTTGGGAAGGTATTTTACCATTCGTAAACTCCTACCTTTGTAAGGCCATAAGAACACATAGGTTTTCACAAAAAAATAACCAGGAAGGAGGGGAAAGGAATGGTTAAAACCAACCTCTCTTGAGAGACGGAGAAATGGTAGGTCTCAGGAGCAACAGCTAGAGGTGCAAGATTCCACAAACCAGGCGCAAGCCTTGAGACTGCTAATTTATAAATGTGAACCGAAAGCATTCAGAACAGGTCCCCAGGTTGGGAGAGAGAGCCATATCTGCAATGCAGTCAGTTAGCAAGATGTGCTAGTGATCGGGACAGTTATGGATTTCACTCCCCTCACTAGAGCTACTGGGTAACTGAGTAGAGCAGTGTTAAGCACCCAAGCTTGGAGGCACACAGACATGGGTTTGAAAAGCCTACTTCTTATTGCCAGTGTGACTCTAGATGAGATTATGTAAGCTCTCCAAGCCCCCATTTTGTCCTTTGTAAAACCAATCCGTTGCTGTCGAGTCGATTCCGACTCATAGCAGCGCTATAGGACAGAGTAGAACTGCCCCATAGAGTTTCCAAGGAGCGCCTGGTGGATTCGAACTGCCAACCTTTTGGTTAGCAGCTGTAGTGCTTAACCACTATGCCACCAGGGTTTCCCAGTCCTTTGTAAAGTGGGGGCTAATCATAGTACCTATTTTCCTTAGTGCTGGCGAACAGATTACATAAAGTCATTCCTGCTAGTGTTCAATACTTTTTGAATGAATAATGATAGCAGTAAGGCCAAGGTGAGCAGCTCAATTTTTGCCAAGCCAAGTTAACATGTGGGCCTGATTTTCCTTGGCATGGAGGACTGAAGAAGGGTCAGTGGTGGCAAATGTATCTCCTCTCAGGCACAGCAGAGGAAAAGAACCCTAAACCTCAGCACACCACTTTTAAAAGGTCTCTTCTGACCCTTAAATTATGACTTTCCCTGTAGCTATCTAACACTTTCTCTCCTTCCCTTCACCCCAGCTGTGAAGGAGATGGTTATAATATGGAAAAATGAATCAAAGTCTTGAATACATCATCCAAGGTGAGGAAAACTGCAGGGGTTGAACAGGAGTCTGGTGAAGCTGGAGCCCCCCCCCTTCTGTCTCTATCTACACAAAGTGCACAGAATATCCGTGATAAAAATTCTTAACACGATTTCAGAGCATCACCTTCCTAGGTAGATGACACGCAAAGGCAGTCACAGAGATTTGGGAATGATCTGACTCAAGTGGCTCATTTGTAAGAGCTCGAGTAACACTCCATAATGAATTTGCTGTTTACTGATGTAGCAGTGCATTCATTTGGCATTAATGGGCAGGGCCGATATACAGTCAGAGGTATTTTATTGAAATCCAAGCTTTGGTACCAGGCAGCTGAGTTGCTGCAGAAGGAAAGCAGTATGCCTATTTCAGAGTTACTTATTGCCATACCATTTAGTGGCTCAAAAATATAGAGAAAATATAAAGAATAAGATGAAACTATAAATGCTACCTAATGATGATGATGATGATAATACTATTTATCTATGTCTTTTTTGGAAGGCATCGTTAGTAAAGGGAGCTTTCCTGAAAAAGTATTGGTCTATAAGGGGTGATTTTAAGCTGCAAAATGGGCCAGAGTGCTCCCAAATACTTCTCTTAATTGATACAATTACAGAAGTAATTGGGTGTAATTTTTGAATTACAGGTCAGTAAGCCTTAATCTCCAAGCTTGCCTCATCCCTGAACTCTTCTCTAGTTAATTCTGGGGCTCTCAGTTCAGGTAGTATCTCATAAGTGCCCTGGGATGAGACACCTCTGATGTTATGGTATCCTCATCAAGGGACCTTGATGTTGTAATCTCAGCTCTGGTGCCCTCTTTAAGGATGTTGCCTGGCCAACACATCTGCCCTCCCCTGGGGGCTGTCCTGACCACGAAGCCTACAGTCTGGCTCCTTGTTGTTGTTGATTTTAATTCATAGCAACCCCATATGACAGAGTAGAACTTCCCCCATAGCCTTCTAAGGTGTAATCTTCATGGGAGCAGATCACCAGGTCTTTCTCCCAAGGAGCTGTTGGTCGGGTTCAAACCACTAACATTTGGTTAGCAGCTGAGCACTTAACTGTTGAGCCACCAGAGTGGTCTCTGGGAGAGGTGGGATAATAGTTCCCAATCACACAGTCAGGAACTCTGACGGCATAGTGGTTAAAGTGCTCGGCTGTTAACCAAAAGGTTAGAGGTTTTAACCCACCAACCTGTTGTTCGGGAGAAATCGGTAAAGATTTATAGCCTTGGAAATCCTGTGGGGAAGTTCTACTCTGACCTGTAGGGTCACTATGAGTCAGAATGGACTTGACAGCAATGGGTTTGGGTTTTTGTGTATTACACAGTCTTTCATAAACACAGATCCCCGTTTCTTACATTAACTTCTCTGTTAGGGCTCAAAATCAGCCCATCAGACTAGGTTTTGTATGTATGTGGCTGGAAAGCAGGTAAGGCTAGAGGTCATACCGTTCGCTGCATAGACCTCATCCAACTCCTTCCCAGAGACCCTCTAGAAGGCCTTTATGAGTAGACTTGAGGTAATGTCTTACTCATGCAAATAGACATTGGTGAGGAGAGAAGATTATCTAGCTCCACTTACCAGAGGCCTCTGGATCCTGGATCCAATCTGAAAAAAGAGTATCACTCGATGACAAACCAATTAACTCATACCAGTCATTTACACTTTCACATAAATGAGTTTTTAAGATACTTTTGTTAGGATTAGGCTTGGATAGGAGAGGGGCTGGAGAATATGGATCACCAGAGATGGAAAGGGATTAGAATGGAGTGGCAAAATGTTAAGGCTATTAAAACCAACTTTGACTACAATTGCACTCTAAGATGATCCTGCTCACTCTCACTATCAATCAGGTCGGTCATTTCTGATGAAACAAACCAGGGAAGGTTGTGCAGATAGTTGGAGACGTAAATACAGTCAGGGCAAGGTTTCCACACTTTGCCATCACCAAGGTCTTTTTAAAAATTGTTTTTCTCCCTTCAGGGACTTCAAATCTTTAAAAATTTTGTTTACCAAAAAGCGTTTGTCAGGTAAAAATTACTTTGTCTTCCTGGTTTATTAAGACAAGCTAAAGATAGCTGCCAGTCAGAGTTTTTGGTTGATATATGATAACCAGTGTTACCGATGTGATAAAATGCCATAAAAATTAAAACAAAATAAAAGAAAGCCTGAGTGTATGTATTTATGTTTACTATAGGTACATGTATGTTCTCCATTAGGTTTTCAAGAAACTAAATATAATTCACAGATACCTGTTACTGTTCTTAGTCTTTGAGGAACCCCAAAATCTAGGTGTGTAGGATGAGAAACTTACTCTGTAGTCTACCAGGGTTTGGGATATAGGGAGAACCACATTGTGCCTTTGGGGACTCTTCTAGAACAGCCTTAAGACTTTAGCCAGCACCTTAGGATAAATAATAGAGGCACACCTACTCCTCGCGTATATTCTAGTTCAAAAATTCTGTTCAAAGATCCAGGTGTTTACAAGCAACCAGCAAGACTGATTGTTCAGCTGACCCTCTTGCTAATTATCCCATTTAAGATTTCAGCCTTGACACCACAAAGAGAATATTGGGCTAAACTGGTTCTACCCAAAATGAGTGAGTTGGATGGGCAAATTTAGCCTATGTAGCATCTTCTAGGTTTAAGTTCTCATTCATCAATCTCTTGCCAAAAAGGAATAGACCACTGTAATGAAATATAGGGGTCTGAGAATATATGGTAGAACCTGGGTGACACTTCAGCCACTTTCATAAGCACCTGGTGTAGATTCTCATAGAAGAGTGAAAATAGAATTAATGAGTTCAGCAGTGTGCCTCTATGGAGAGGTCAGTTAAGATATTTGTACTCTAAAAGCAGCTTTGAGGACATTGATCTAGGAGTATATTCCTACAGAATCTTATGCCGCCTTCCTGATGGAGACAGAATTTAAAGTGGGGAGTAATTTGGATTAAAATATTTTAAGAGGAAATTAGAACCTGGATCTATTAGACTCTTGACCCCTTGTTAATTAATACAGATAAGAGACTTCTAATGTCAACTGTTAATTAAAATATATGTGAGAAGCAAATGCACATAGAATTTCTGTGAGTGTGGCTCAACTGCCTATTTAAACCAAACATACATTTGATTGTTTTTAAATATTGATGCCTTTGCTGTTATTACAAAACACTGAGTAGGAGTTCACACAATGAGAGCGACATGTGAATGTGTCAAGCTAATGTCAAAACAACAGCCTTGAGCAGCATTGCAGTCTGACAGGTTTCAGAACGGAGTGACTGCTGACTGGACTATTCCAAGGCTGAATTAGGTCTCTCCTCGTAAGGACCTTGCTGTTTCCTTGGGTGTCTGCAGCCTGGAGTTGTGTCAGACTTAGCTGATTATATCCCTGTGTAGAGAGGGAGGGCATGAACTTTGCCAACAGGAGCAATGAATATGTATAGTGTTTTTCTTTGGATCAGGCTGACTGCGACCTCCGCTAAGAGGGACTGTGTGACAGTATGCTTGACTTTCTTAGCATAAGGACTGCCAAATAAGGGATCTAGGTTGTGACTCTCATATAAGGACAATCAACAAGCCAATGCTGAACTTCTTTAAAAAAACATAACAAAACAATAAAACCAAACCCATTGCCGTCGAGTTGATTCCGACTGATAGTGACCCCATGGGACAGATTAGAACTGCCCCATAGGGTTTCCAAGGAGCGCCTGGTGGATTCAAACTGCCGACCTTTTGGTTAGCAGTCATAGCTCGTGACTACTATGCCACCAGGGTTTCTTGGTGAACTACTTTTACTGAACTTCTTTTAGCACCTGGAAAGTATGGCTCTTGCTGTTGGGTCACTGGAAATGCTACTTTCTTTGCCTGGAATAGTCTTGGCACCCCTTTAACCTGGTCCTGTCTGATTTCTACCCATTCAATAAAACTTGACCTAAATATTTCCTCAGGGGCCTTCCCTATGTAACTGTATCTTATCTGTTAATGTTTATGTATGTGAATGTTTATATTCCTCACTAGGCATGAGGACATGGACCACGTTTGTCATGTGTTCTGATACTTTCCCAGAACTCAGCAGGTGGTCAGACACAAAATAGCCAACCTTTTAATGTTTTAATCAAGCCATCCATTCAACACATACGCAGTCCTTACCATGTGCCAGGTACTGCTCTAGTTGCCAGGAATATAGCAGTGAAGAAAACAAAGTCTGCCCTCTTGGAACTTCCATTTGAATAGAGAAACGAAAAATAATTCAGGTTGTGATAAATACTATGAAGAAAAATAAAACAGGCAAGGAGATGGGGGATAACAGAAATGATAGCTATTTTAAATAGGGTAGGCAAGAAAGGCCTTTCTAAAGAGAGGTTATTTGAGCAGAGACTGAAGGCTATGAAGGAGCAAGTCATGTGGAGATCTAGATAATGAGTTTCCAAGCAGAAAGATCAAGCACACAGGCCTGAAGGTTAATATGATCTTGGCCAGAGGACCAGGGTGGCTGGGGAAGTGGTGTGAGGTAGGGGATGAAGTCGAGGTATTCTAACAAAGCTGTGACCTGATCTGATTTTTGTCTTAAAAGTCACTTTGGCTGCTGTGTTGAATGAACTATTAGGGTGGGAGAGGAGGGAAGGGTGGAAGTTGAGACCAGTTGGGAAGCCATTGCAGCAACTTGGGTGAGATAAGATGCTTGCTTGGACTAGGTTGGTAGAAGAGGAGGCAGTGAGGAATGTGTGGATTTGGGACATATATTGAAGGTGGAGATAACTTGCTGATCAATATGGATTTGGAGTGTGTGTGAGAGAGAAATCAGTAATAAGGCCTAAGGATTGGGCTCAAGTAACTGGGCAAATGGTGGTACCATTTAATGAGGTGGGAAGGCTGGGATAGGAGTAGGCTTGAGTGGGATATCAAGAGTTCTGTTTTGGTTGTGTTGTGTTGACTTTGAAATGTGTCTTATATACCTAATTGGGGAGGTTGAGAGGGCAGTTAGATATAGAAATCCAGATCTCACAGAACAGGGATGTCTTGGAAGGATAGACTGCCTTTGGAGCTATGGGGTTGGAAATGATCACATGGAAAGCATGCAGGGATATGAAGAGAAGAATAACAAGGACCAAGCTCTTGGGAACGCCACCATTTGAAGGTTTAGTAGAAGAAGAAGTTCTAGAAAAGAGTCTTAAAGGAGGTAAGAGGAAGAACAGGGGAGTTTGGTGGCTAGAAGCTCAGAGAAGAAAGTTCCAAGAAGGAAAGAGGTATTGATCATATTTGTTAAGACTACAGCTGCATGAATGAGTTATATATAGCCAATGAAGCGCTTGAATAAGAGAAAAAGATGTAAGGCATATTATTGTGCTCCTGAGCCTAACTGAGAAAGAGTCACTCACATTTGACTGTTTGGAATATACTTTTTTTTTTTTAATTTAATTTTTATTGTGCTTTAAGTGAAAGTTTACAAATCAAGTCAGTCTCTCATACAAAAATTTATATACACCTTGTTATATATTCTTAGTTGCTCTCCCCCTAATGAGACAGCACACTCTTTCCCTTCACGCTCTATTTTTGCATACATTCAGCCAGCTTCTGACCCCCTCTGCCTTCTCATCTCCCCTCCAGACAGGAGCTGCCCACATAGTCTCATATGTCTACTTGATCCAAAAAGCTCACTCTTTACCAGTATCATTTTCTGTCCCATAGTCCAGTCCAAACCCTGTCTGAAGAGTTGGCTTTGGGAATGGTCCCTGTCTTGGGGTAACAGAAGGTCTGGGGACCATGACCCCTGGGGTCCTTCTAGTCTCAGTCAGACCATTAAGTCTGGTCTTTTTACAAGAATTTGAGGTCTGCATCCCACTGCTGTTCTGCTTCCTCAGGGGTTCTCTGTTGTGTTCCCTGTCAGGACAGTCATCGGTTGTAGCTGGGCACCATCTAGTTCTTCTGGTCTCAGGCTGATGTAGTCTCTGGTTTATGTGGCCCCTTCTGTCTCTTGGGCTCATAATTACCTTGTGTCTTTGGTGTTCTTTACTCTCCTTTGATCCAGGCGGGTTGAAACCAATTGATGCATCTTGGATGGCCGCTTGCTAGGGTTTAAGACCCCAGACACCACTCTCCAAATTGGGATGCAGAATGTTTTCTTAATAAATTTTATTATGCCAGTTGACTTAGCTGTCACCTAAAACCATGGTCCCCAGACCCCTGCCCCTGGTATGCTGGCCTCCAAAGCATTCACTTTTTACAGGAAACCTCTTTGCTTTTGGTTTATTCCAGTTGTGCTGACCTCTCCTGTGTTGTGTGTTGTCTTTCCCTTCCCCTAAAATAGTTCTTATCTACTATCTACTTAGTGAAAACCCCCTCCCTCCCTCCCTCCCTCCTTCACCCCTCTCGTAACCATCAAAGAATATTTTCTTCTCCATTTAAACTATTTTTCAAGTACTTATAATAATAGTGGTCTCATACGATATTTGTCCTTTTGCAACTGACTAATTTCACTCAGCATGATGCCTTCCAGATTCCTCCATCTTATGAAATGTTTCACGGATTCATCACTGTTCTTTATCAATGCGTAGTATTCCATTGTGTGAAGGTACCATAATTTATTTATCCATTCATTCGTTGATCAGCTCCTTGGTTGCATCAATCTTTTTGCTATTACGAACAGCGCTGCAGTGAACATGGGTGTGCATATATCTGTTCATGTAAAGGCTCTTATTTCTCTGGGATATAGTCCAAGGAGTGGGATTGCTGGATATTATGGTAGTTCTATTTCTAGTTTTTTAAGGAAGTGCCAAATCGGTTTCCAAAGTGGTCGTACCATTTTACATTCCCACCACAGTGTGTAAATGTTCCAGTCTCTCAACCTCTCCAACATTTATTATTTTGTGTTTTTTGGATTAATGCCAGCCTTGTTGGAGTGAGATGGAATCTCATTGTAGTTTTGATTTGCATTTCTCTAATGGCTAATGATCGTGAACATTTCCTCATGTATCCCTTAGCTACCTGAATGTCTTCTTTAGTGAAGTGTCTGTTCATATCTTTTGCTCATTTTTTAATTGGGTTATTTGTGTTTTTGTAGTTGAATTTTTGCAGTATCATGTAGATTTTAGAGATCAGGCACTGATCGGATATGTCATAGCTAAAAACTTTTTCCCAGTCTGTGGGAAATCTTTTTACTGTTTTGGTGAAGTCTTTGGATGAACATAGGTGTTTGATTTTTAGTTATCTAGTTTCTCTTCTACATTTTTAGTAATGTTTTGTATACTGTTTATGCCATGTATTAGGGTTCCTGGCATTGTCACTATTTTTTCTTCCATGATCTTTATCGTTTTAGATTTTGCATTTAGGTCTTTGATCCATTTTGAGTTAGTTTTTGTGCATGGTGTGAGTTTTGGGTCTTGTTTCATTTTTTTGCAGATGGATATCCAGTTATGGATGTTAAGGAGGCTGTCTTTTGCCCGTTTAACTGACTTTGATCCTTTGGCAAATATCAGCTGCTCATATGTGGATGGATTTATGTCTGGATTCTCAATTCTGTTCCATTGGTCTATGTATCTGTTGTTGTACCAGTACCCGGCTGTTTTGACTACTAGGGTGGTTGTAAAATCAGGTAGAGTGAGGCCTCCCACTTTGTTCTTCTTTTTCAGTAAGGCTTTACTTATCCGGTGCCTCTTTCCCTTCCATATGAAGTTGGTGATTTGTTTCTCCATCTTATTAAAAAATGTCGCTGGAATTTGGATCAGAATTGCATTGTTTCTATAGATGGTTTTTGGTAGAATAGACATTTTTGCAATGTTATGTCTTCCTATGCATGAGCAAGGTATGTTTTTCCATTTATGTAGGTCTCTTTTGGTTTCTTGCAGTAGTGTCTTGTAGTTTTCTTTGTGTAGGTCTTTTACATCTCTGGTAAGACTTATTCCTAAGTATTTTATCTTCTAGAGGGCTACTGTAAATGGTTTCTATTTGGTGATTTCCTCTTTGATATTTTTTTTTGGGGGTGTAGAGGAATCCAACTGATTTTTGGATGTTTATCTTGTACCCTGAGGTTCTGGTGAACTCTTCTATTAGTTTCAGTAGTTTTCTTGAGGATTCTTTAGGGATTTCTGTGTATAAGTTCATGTCATCTGCAAATAGAGATACTTTTACTTCTTCCTTACCAATCTGGATGCCTTTATTCCTTTATCTAGCCTAATTGCTCTGGCTAGGACCTCCAGCACAACGTCTAGTAAGAGTAGTGATAAAGGGCATTCTTGTCTGGTTCCCAGTCTCAAGGGGGAATGCTTTTGGACTCTGTTTAGAATATTCATAAGGGTTATGATGGAGAAATGGGCTAGGGAAAGAAGAATAGAAAGAAAAGAATAATCCTTTTTGGGATTAGCCACCCTTGTGCTCAATGAAAAAAGGGAGTAAATTTGTTTGTTTGTTTGTTTGTTTATTGTAGCATATATGAGAGCCTGTTATGTGCCAAACACTGTTTTACCTTCAAAAGTATGATTCTGTGGTTAGGTTTGAAAAATCAGTGTTTCAGGTCAGTTTTATATGATTCCCTCTATGCCACATATTCTATCATAAGTCTATGCAACTTAAGTACCTTAAAACTGACAAGAATGAAAGGAAGGGCATCTTGGAAGTATTTCAACAAGGGAAAGAAATCTGAAAATCAAAGTTTTAAATAAAGATTAGAAAGAAATAAAGAACACAGTCATATCAAGTGAAATATGGGAATGACGGAAGATGGAACATCGTCAGGAGCTAAGGTTTACTGAGCACTTTCTAAATTCTTAGTCTGTATTAATCTATTTAATCTTTATCATAACCCAACAACGAAAACATCATCATTATCATCCCAAGTGAGGAAACTAGTGGGGAAAGATTAAGACACTTGTTCTGAAACAAATAGCATAGAAATGATTGAGCCAGGATGTAGACCTTGCTGTTTAGCTCCAGAACCCACATGCATAACCATGTTGTCCCATTGCCTTATAACCCCATGGAACAACCTCAAAAGAAGCAGCATGCAATGATATTGACTTGTGGGTCCAGTTGAGTGTCAGGAGAACGGGGTATGGTGACATCTGGACAGAGGTGGAAGGAAATCTCTGAGGTTTGACAATAGAGAAGACTGGAAAATCTTTTCAATGAATGTGAATCTCTGACGGGGTGAGTGGTGCATGTGTGTGTGTGTGTGTGTGTGTGTGTGTGGTGTGTGTGTGTGTAGTATGGAGGAAGCAATAAAATCTATCCATACCTGTCAGGGTGTTTTAGCAATGCTACTAGCTTCTCTGCCTGATTTGTGCTCCAGTGCTTTGAAGAGTAGGGTACAGACTTCTCTAAGGAGGCAGGGTGATGACAACTGAATTTCCATGTTGCATGCTAAAGGGATTCTCTGAGACAGGCATGATACTGACAGCTTGGTCCATCTTGCTTTCTTCTGAAAATCTCTAAGCATTGTCCACCAAAAAACATAAAAAAATTTGTATAGCTGTAGTTTGACATAGTCATCATACTAGCAGATTGATAAGGTTGATAAGTGGGAGAGTGGGAACGATAACCATGAGCTCTGTATAAAGAAGAAACAAGGCACACCCACTTGTTCAGCAGTTGGCATCACCCCTCCTACAATTGTCAACTCTTACTTTCTGTCACCAAGACTGGACGGGTGGATATATCCACGTGCCTGAGCTCTCAGAAATGAGGCCTGTTTCCTCATGCCTGGTACCCGGAGGTCTGCCTGCTTTCTTTATTTTCTGTAAGTCAGCTTGTAGAGTGAGGAGATGGAGCTTCTGAAGATTTGTTGCAGCCAAACAAGCCTCTGTTGTCATATTAAATACGATTAGACTCATAGCTTCCTCGTATTGGTGTGTAAAAGGGAAAAACTCACACACGCACACACACAACACACTTAGCTATTTATTTTTTAATCAGGGAAGAAAACTAGATTGCTAACTAAATGAGTGTTACCTGAATTCAAATAAGTGATAATTGCAAAAGAAAGCCTAAATGGGCTTTTATTTGCATTGAAGAGTGAAAAAGTCATTGGTGTTTCAGAATCACAGAGAGTAACCCTTTGTTTTCCAGTACGTGAAAGAATCTTCTGGAATTCTAAAAAGCCTGACCAAAAATAATATTTATTATTCACTTGGGTTTGAACTAGGCTACCCATCTAACTCTCCCTATCTGTCTTACCTTCATAGACCATCTTAACTTGCATCTCCGGTACTGCTCAACAGAAAACATTAATCACATTACCAGACGCATCCGCTTTGATATGATGAGTAGGTGCTGGCTGGTGGATGACTTCCTCTATGGCGTCTCAACTAAACATCTTGAAGCAAATACCTCATTTAGATTAGCCATATTCAGTTCAATTCAACTGACCTTTATTAGACTCCAGTTAGATAGGTGCAGAGCACTGTCCTAGCCCTTGAACAGGATAGAGAGGGAGTGAGTTGTGTTTCTTGTGTCCTGTGCTGACTACATAGCTGAGGAGGTGGATGGATATACAAGGAACTTTGGTAAAAAGCAGAATATGAACTGTGAGGCAGGTACATACTGAGGGCGGTGAGAATTACGTGTAGTGATAACGTAAGAAGTGTTCATGTATTTAACAAAATCCTGTAATGATGGACCTATTTACATGGGAGAGAAGATAGGGCTTGGGATATATTTGGCTCTTAATAAGTTGCAAGTTATTCGCCTTGCTTATTTGTTTGAGCATGTTGTCTGGACGGACCAGTCCCTGGAGAAGGACATCATGCTTGGTAAAGTAGAGGGTCATTGAAAAAGAGGGAGCCCTTCAATGAGATGGATTGATACGATGGCTGTAACAGTGTGCTCAAACATACATACTATTGTGAAGGACTAAGCAACAGATTCCTGTTTTAGCTGAAATCTAGATCACAATAGTTTCTTTAACTTAATATTAGCTTGCATGTTTGAGTGCTGACTTTGCATCAGGTACTGTCCTAGAAAACCTCAGCCATTGCCATCGAGTTGATTCTGACTCATAGTGACCCTATAGGACAGAGTATAGAACTGCTCCGTAGGGTTTCCAAGGCTGTAGCCTTAACAGAAGCAGACTGCCACATCTATTTCCTGTGGAAAGGCTAGTGGGTTCTAACTGCTGACCTTTCAGTTAGCAGCCAAGTTCTTAACCACTTCACCAGCAGGGGTCTGGTACTGTGCTAACTGGATTAGCTATAATATTTCATTGACTGCTAATACTTTATGAAATAGAAGGGGTTATTGGCTCTATTTACAGTTGAAGGACATGCTTAGAGGGATTAGGTCACTTTTCTAAGGTCACATACTAGTAACAATGAAACTGGAGCTTGCAACTGAACCTGACTTATTGTAAAAGTACTGCATGTTATTACTTTACATGTCTGTATATTTAGAGTAGATGCACCAAGAAACACTGATTGCTAGTGACCAGTAAGGCTGATAGGTTGTATCTGACCTCAAACTAAAACCCCTGTAGTTATCTCTCAAACCATTTCTCTGTGGGTTTCCTCACATCACAAAAGAAATAATTAAATTTTCTTGGGCTAAAATTTTTAATCACAGTATTGGTACCAGAGGTGGTTTCATGCTTGAAATGGCAGAGTCAAACTCATGAGCTGGCTCTTTCTGTGCCTGGCGCAGCCATAGCTTATGGTACCAAGAAGCATCTGAGGCAGGTAGCAGCTCCAGAGTATTGGATGCTGGACAAGCTGACTGGTGTGTTTGCTCCTGGTCCATTCACTGATCCCTGCAAGCTGTCCATTCATTGATCCCTACAAGCTGAGAGAATGTGTCCACCTCATCATTTTCTTAAGGAACAGACTAAAATATGGCCTGACAGGAGATGAAATAAAGATTTGTACGTAACAATTCAGTAAGATCGATGGCAAGGTCTGAACTGATATAATCTACCCTGTTGGTTTTCTGGATATCATCAGCATCAACAAGACCAGAGAGAATTTCCGCCTGATCTGTGGCACCAAGGGTTGCATTGCTGTTCATCATATTACACCTGAGGAGGTGGAATACAGGTTGTGCAAAGTAAGGAAGATCTTTGTAGGCTTAAAAGGAATCCCTCATCCGGTGATCCTTCTGCCACCCTGATCCTCTCACCAAGGTAGATGACATCGTTCAGATTGATTTCGAGCCTGGAAAGATTACCAATTTCATCAGTTTGACACTGGTAACCTGTGTATGGTGACTGGAGGTGCTAACCTGGTAAGAATTGATGTAATCACTAATGGAGAAAGATATCCTTGCTCTTTTGATGTGGTTCATGTGAAAGATGCCAGTGCCAACAGCTTTACCACTTGACTTTCCAACATTTTTATTATTAACAAAGGTAACAAATCATGGATTTGTCTTCCCTGAGGGAAGGGAGAAACCCTGGTGACGTAGTGGTCAAGTGCTACGGCTGCTAACCAAAGGGTTGGCAGTTCAAATCCACCAGGCACTCCTTGGACACTCTATGGGGCAGTTCTACTCTGTCCTATAGGGTCGCTATGAGTTGGAATTGACTAGACAGCACTGGGTTTGTTTTGTTTGTTTGTGGAGGGAAAGGTATCTGCCTCACCACTACTGAAGATAGAGACAAGAGACTGGTTGCCAAACAGAGCAGTGGGTGAAATGATCTCTAAGTGACATGAATAAAGAGGACATTGTGCATAATTAAAGATAATACAGCATGAAAAAAAGTATGAGCTGGATATGAGACATTGGTTATGTCATTGGTTTTTTATAGCTCATTCTTGCTGAACATTGGAATTCTGAAGTAGGGTGTCATGGATTGAATTATGTCCCCCAAAAATATGTGTATCAACTTGGTTAGGCCACGATTCCCAGCATTGTGTGGTTGGCCTCCATTTTGTGATTATAATTTTATGTTAAAAGGATTAGGGTGGGATTGTAACACCCTTACCAGGTCATATCCCTGATCCAATGTAAAGGGAGTTTCCCTGGGGTGTGGCCTGCACCACCTTTTCTCTCTCAAGAGACAAAAGGAAAGGGAAGCCTACAGAGAGCTGGGGACCTCATACCACCAAGAAAGCAGTGCCAGGAGCAGAGCGTGTCCTTGAGTGGGTTTCCTATGCAAAGAAGCTCCTAGTCCGGGGGAAGATTGATGAGAAGGCCGACAGAGAGAGAAAGCCTTCCCCTGGAGCTGACACCCTGAACTTGACTTTTAGCCTACTTTACTGTGAAGAAATAAATTTCTCTTTGTTAAAACCATCCATTTGTGACATTTCAGTTACAGCAGCACTAGACGACTAAGAGGGCATATAGCAAACAAAATGGCAACTAACTAATAGCAAAAGAAAAATTCCACAACCTCCTTCAGTACTTCATTAACAAAATCTAGGTCTTTCAATGTGTTTAAAATAAATCAAAAGTCATTTAAAAACATAATCTTGAACATGGAAAGATGTCTGTTGGGAAAAAATTGCAAAATTGTAGATGTGACATGCCCTAGAAGATGTTAGGGGACTGGAAGTGAGTATGTGTGTAAGAAACACCTAATTTTTAAACCGTAACATATATTGTTAATTTTTTTTTTATGAACATGTACTTCATTTCTGCTTAAACACACACACAGAGCAATCACAGTCACTTAAAAAAAAAGAAAGTATATTACTTCCTTTTACCATCAATAGGCGTTTTGTGGTAAGACGTTTTCAAAGTTAAATAATTCAAATAGAAACCACACTTTCAAAAACAAGTGAAAAAAGAATTAGAGTGAACAGTTTAACACTTTTATTTATACCATGCACATGTAAATTGCTTATTTGGGTATTTTGAAATTCATTTAGCAATAGGAGATACGGTGTTTGAACAGGGAGGGGAAAATGTTGTTGGCATTTCTTGAGAGGGGTAGTCTAATATTTGGACTGACTCAACACTATCATTGTAAAACAGTGATTTAGGTATATCCAATGCTGTATGGGAAATCCTGGTCATGTGGTGGTTAAGAGTTCGGCTGCTAACCAAAAGGTCAACAGTTCAAATCCACCAGGCACTCCCTGGAAACTCAATGAGTCAATTCTACTCTGTCCTGTAGGGTTACTCTGAGTCAGAATTGGCAATGGGTTTTTGTTTTTGTTTTTTGGTAATGCTGTTGGAGGAGCCCCTGAATGGTGTAAATGGTTAACATGCTTGCTGCTAACTAAAAAGTTGGTGGTTTGAGTCAATGCAGAGGTACTTTGGAACAAAGCCCTAATTGTGTATTTCTGAAAAATCAGCCACTGAAAATCCTGTGGAGCACAGTTCTACTCTGACACACCTGGGGTCACCATGAGTTGGAATCAATTCCATGGCAACTGTTTGTTTCATTTTTTAAATGTCATATGAGGTTCTGGTGAGAGACTTCTCATTGACTGAAGTAGGAATTACATCTTAATATTGAATTTTACCTTTTTAATATTAAGGGAGTCTCTGGTCTTGCCAAAAGACCAGAGAGTTTGGGCCTTAACTTTGCTAAGTAAGGCTTGTCAGTTTGCTTCCATTTCTTCTCTGTTGAACGGATGGCAAAATATTCTAACTGTGACATTGTAAACCATACGTGTCTTAGGCCGGGTGTGAGGGAGAGATTTATTGTAAGGAAATGGCTCATGCTGTTGTAGAGGTTGGCAAATCCTAAGTTCATGGGTCAGGCGTCAGGCTGGAGGCATCTCCTGACTCATGTAACTGCAAGGGCTGACAAACCCAAGACTGGCAGACCAGACTGCAGGCTGCCGGCTCATGGGCTGCAGAGTTCAATGACTCCCAAGATTGGCAGGCAGCATGGTAGGCAGCTGGCTCAAGTCCCAAGGACCAGATGATGATGAGCTAGATGCAGGATCTAGAGCAAGCAAGCGAGCTTTGCAAAATGCCCATGTATATATTGAATGCAGGCCACACCCCTGAGGAAACTTCCATCACAACTGATTGGTGGATCACATCAGATCACATCATGGAGGATGACTACATCATTACATAACTGTCAAATTATATCATTGAATAACTGCCAAACTACATCATTATGTAACTGCCAAACACTGAGAATTGTGGCCCAGCCAAGTTGACATACAACCTGAATGCGGTGATTTATTCAGGTTAGGTCTTTCACTGTTTCTTGTGTATCTTTTTTAGAGAGGACATCCTTTCTACTGAGAGTAAGAACATCCTGGGGTCAAATGTGAGTAATAGGGCCTAGCCATCCACAGGGACTTTACAGTGAGATATTGGATATGAAAAATCATTGAATAGATAAAAGTGTACCTAGTATGGTGCTGGGCACATTACCTGTACTATAGCATCTTCACAAGATTTACCTTATTTGATTCTCAGAACAACCCTTGAAATAAGAAGAGATAGTATTAAATTTGTTTTACAGGTGAGGAAACAGAGGCACAGAGTGATTAAGTGGCTTATTGGTGATTATAGAGGTGCTTTAGTTTCTTAGGGCTGCTGTAATAAAATACCACCAAGTGGGTGGCCTTAACAGAAATTTATTGTCTAACAGTTTTGGAGGCTAGAAGTCCAAATTAGGGTATCGGCTGGTTGACTCTTTCTGAGGGCGTGGAGAGAGAAAACTCCATGCCTTTCTCCTAGTTTCTGGTGGCTCCTAACAATCCTTGGCATTCCTTGGCTTGTATCTGCCTCCATAGTCATGGTGCCATCCTTCTGTCTGTCCGTGTTGGTTCTTTCTTATAAGTACACAAGGCTTGTAGGATTAGGACTTGCACCACTCCAGTATGATCTCATGTTAACCTTCAAAGATGCTATTTCCAAACAGGTCACATTCGTAGTTACAGGGGTTAGGGCTTCAGTAAATCTTTCTGGGGGGACACAAGCAGAATCAGAACTAAACCAGAGCTTTCCTGACTTGCTGCCAGATACTTTCCCCTCTAAATGTGGCATATTAGTATTTTGTTTTGAATCACAGAATAATGGACAGCAAGGAAATTGAAAGTTTTTTTAATTTTTTTTTTTTCAAATGGCCTAAAAACCAAAAAATCCTTTTCTCCTCCATTTGTACACATTGTTGGAGATGTAGATATATTGGGGGAATCAGGATCATTCAGGAGGTAATGCCCCTTGGCATCTGACTTAAGTTTTGGTGGGCAATTGCTTTTTTTTTTTTTTCTTACTCTGCAGTAGAAAAATATTACTATTGTAAGTGAAGGTTGCAAATGTGAAAATAGGCTCTCAAATGAAAATCGTATGGAGCACTTAGCATTCTGAAAAATATTTGAGTCATTATGTTGCAGTTCTAAAATTGAATCAATGCTATATTTAATAAGGCACAACAGGGCATGAATTATTGCACATTAATTCATACCCAGTGTGTTGCTAGGCACATGGCTAAAAGCTGAGAGCAGTCAATGCAACTAAACATGAATACGCCATAATTCACACACCAGAGGGTCCCACTGTAATTATAAAATGCTATTATAAAGGGTTATTTTAAAATATTTAGATATGTTAAGTTTTATACCTACATGGTTGATTCCTGACATATGGTGTTCTCATAAATTTAGCAGCTCACTCCCTTTTTCTCAATCCCGTAGTTCCTGGATTTACATGTTAAATCCTGGATCTCCATTTTCTCATCAGTAGGCTCCCTAAGGCTAGATATATTATTCTGTGGTTTTCAGTTTTCATTTGAAAAATAAAAAAAAACCTAGAACTTTCTCTTAAGAAGTGTCTTGCCAAGCTGTATGGTACAATGTATTTTAAATAAGGAAGGACAAGGGACAGGCTAGAAATTCTGCTGCAGTGTAGCTGGAGACAGAATGATGGTCAGGCTGAAGGGTGTGGCTGGGGCCCCTGAGTGGATGCTCTCGGTTGCTTAGAAGAAAAGCAGAAGGGAGCCTTGATGTTGGTTCCAGATGCCACAAGGAAGTGGTGAGAGTAAGTTAAAGGAGTGATTGCTCTGGCCTGCTTTTATTTTTAACTGTACAAACTACGGTTTGTGGTAGAAAGATAGGATTTAGTATTGATGATTGCTAATGAAGAACTTTCAGAGAAATCCAACCAAACCAAACCAGTTGTCGTGGAGTTGATTCCAACTCATGGCAACCCCGTATGTGTCAGGGTAGAACTATGCTCCATAGGATTTTCAGTGGCTGATTTTTTGGAAGTAGATAGTCAGGATTTTCTTCCCAGGAGCCTCTGCATGGATTCGAACCTCCAACCTTTCAGTTAGCAGCTGAGTGTGTTAACCGTTTGCACCACCCAGAGCATTTCCAGGAACCCAGAAATGTAATAGAGGCTGGTGGAATTCTGGAGCAGAAAGCTCTGTGTCTTTCCACTAAGGTGTTCTTACCCTCGGGCCAAAACATGATGCAAAATAAACACTGATGTAATGCGTGCCATAAAACTTTTTTACATAATCATTAGAAATTAAGGTATTTATGAAAGAAAAAATGTCTGATTGGTTCTTAGGAGATTTTTACACTCTTTGATATTTGTGTTGCTGACTTTATTAAAATGAATTAGACAAAAAAAATTGGTTCATTTTACCTCTAGTCATTATTCAAATGAGATTTCCCTTTTAATAATTTTATAGAAAAAATAGCTATTTTTCATGAAAATATCTTTTGTTTTGCCCTACTATATCATATTGTTGGATTTTGTTATCTATATTTTAAAAGTATATTGTAAACTTTATAAGGCAAAACATTAACATGATAAAAAATATATTTTTTTTTAACATGATAAAAAATAGCTAGACTTAAATACTTCTAAAGGCCAAACATGGAAGGATGTTGCTAAAATTAATGAACTGGGTTAATTTACATTTCTATCACCAAGACTAATTGTAAGAGCTTCTACCTTGATTAGAGTCCTTAGTAAATAAAAATATCTCAAATTTCGTAAGAATGTTTGAATCACTTGAGTATTACATGAAATTAGGCTGAAACAAGGTATTCATTCAATTCAGACTAAGGATGGAGAAATCAACTTCCTTAAACAGTAAGTCTATAATAGAAATTATAGAGTTATGTTGTTTTGGCCATGCATTTACTAGTTGTGATTTTTAATTGCAGATATTTTATTGAAATTTCAGCCACATTAGAGCTACCTAAACCAAACCTGTTGCCGACAAGTCAATTCCAACTCATTGCGACCCTGCAGGACAGAGTAGACTGCCCCGTAGAGGTTCAGGGAGTGGGTGGTGGATTTGAACTGCCATCCTTTTGATTAGCAGCCAGAGTTCTTAACCACCGTGCTACCAGTAAAAAAACTAGATACGTCCCTCAATAACCTACAAATAAAGGCCCTGCGCCTGGGCTGGTACTTCTGTTCTCAATCTAATACCAAAGCCAAAACCAAACCCAGTGCCGTCGAGTCGATTCCGACTCATAGCGACCCTATAGGACACAGTAGAACCGCCCGTAGAGTTTCCGAAGAGCGCCTGGTGGATTCGAACTGGTGACCCTTGGGTTAGCAGCTGTAGCACTTAACCATTATGCCACCAGCGTTTCCCAATAAAAAAAATAGTGGTTCTCAAATTTCCGTGAAATATCAGAATCTCCTGAAGGGCCTGTTAAAACACAGATTGCTGGGTTCTACTATCAGAGTTTCTGACTCAGGAACCCTAGAGTGGGGTTTAAGAATTTCTAGTTCTAACAGTTTCCAGGTGATGGTGATGCTGCTGGAGACCACACTTTGAGAACCATAGATTAAAAAAAAAAAAAAGTTATTATTGTTGATGCTGTTAACACTCAAGTTAGCATTTGTGGAGCCTGGCAGAGATAAATTGAGTATGTGGTTTATTTATATGATGACTAATAAGAAAAACATTCAACATAGGAACAGTTCCAAGTTTCCACCCCATATGGGTGTTAATAGGTTGAAGACTTTTAATCACAATGCATATGTGGGCAGTTCCTGGTTTTTAAATGGCTTGTTTTCCAGAGTTTGTTGTTTCTTTTTGAATGTTCCACAGATGGCAAAACTAACTAGCAAAAAAATAAAAACCTATTCAATCCATATGTGGCCGAACCACAGCACCAATCAAACTCTCATTTTCCGCTACTTCTAAGGAAGTATGTGTCTCAAGTTAATAAAAATTTATAAAGCAATAAAAATTTCCAAAGTGCTTTCACATGTATTATCTCATTTAATCCTCAGAATAATCCTATAAGAAAGATCTTAATTATAATAACTTTAAAATATGCTCTGCCTAAGGCCATGTGGGTAGTAAATAATGTAGTTAGGACTGGAATTCAGGGCTCTTTGACTCCAGATTCTGTGCCCTTTCCACATGCCATGGCACTTTTAAGTGCCACCTAGGACTTTGAGACAATGGGGACAAAGGAGAAGCCAACATCTGAACCTAAGTCTAGTTTTTGACCTGCCTTACCTGATTTCCTGGGCTTAGCACCTGAGGACCTGGAGTTCCTACTTGTTCCTTTTTGTCTTAATCCTTTACTCTTTCCCACTCAAGTGTCCTTAATGAATTTGCCTTCTGATAACTTTAACTTGCTCCTTCTGCCTGGCAATTCAGATCCCATTGTATCTCAAGAAGTGGTTGGGAGAAGGCTCAGATTGCAGACCACGAGTTTCTTTGCCTTTTGGTTTCTGAGTCAGAAACTCTCCTGAATAATTCTCTCAAGGTTCAAGCTCAATGTAGAGTGATAAAGAAGACAGAATAAAATGTCTCCTCTTGAAAAGCAGATTATTTCATATTTACCATCAGCAGGAACTTCTCCATCTTTGATTCAAAAGTTGACCATTATGCTGGCAGGCTAGCTAGATTTCTGATGTGACTGAAAAATTTAGGAAAAAGCCAGATCTTCTTGATTATTGCAATATGTGAGGTCCCCACTCTTAATCAAGAGCACCAATGCATAAGCATATGGTTTGCAGGTCCCTTTAGGTATTGGTTATTAGTCCATCAAATCCGGAGCAATACCAGGTGCTGCGTGCCAATTGAAGACTCCAGTCTCACAAGGCATGTACCTTGCCTCCAGGAGCCTTCAGGTTAATAGTTCTCAAGGCTACTTTGGAGCCTTCAATTTCAACAGTCTTCAGGGTTATGTTTTTTTTTTTCCTATATACCTCTTGGGTCATGTAAAGATGACTTAATCTTCAGTTGTCCAAAGTGCCAATTTTACAAATGCAATGGTGGAAGACAAGTGAGGCACTCAGCAGCCTCAATTAGAACAAATATAGGTACATAACAGTAAGATAAAGAAGAATATGTGACATGCCTGTCTGACTGAAGAAATGAAGGCACAGAGGTGCCACCAGATACAAGGGACACAAGTTTGCCTTCAGGCCCATGGAGTGTTAATATTAGCCCTCTTCAGACATGAAAAATAATAATTAGACACTGCTTGTCAATTAATGCCAACTTAAAGAAAGGCCCTATACTTAGCTTAAGTGAGAAGCATGGGTTGCTTGAAAACAGCAAGGAAGGAGGGAAAGGGTATAAAATAATGGAAGAGATAAGGTGAAAAAGAATAACAATTAAACGCACACGTACTTTCACAGAGTTGGGGCACTCATATTTCTAATTAGAATTTCAATGCAGGAGCCCAATTTAACCTTAGGGAGTCTTTATATTCATGTCACTGTTGTACACAGCAATCAATCCAACTCTGGCATCTTACTTGCAAGTTGAATTTTCATATCACATTAGTGGAGCCCCAGTCTCTTTATACCTCTAATGGATATTTTCTTTTTAGAGCTTTAGTATGTGTTTTGTCTTCTAGAAAATTCTATGCTGAGAGGAACAATAGCCATTTAGATACTGGAATTCAAAAGAATCAAAGGCTTCCTGACATTAACCCATTTCTTCCTTGACAAATGCAGTCATGGTATTTTTAGAATCATCCTCTATCATGTCTGCTGGAATGAATTTAGAGGATACACTAGGCACTGGATGGTATGATAAAAGAATCCAGAATTCTGTCTCCTGTGACTAGATAGTGATTAACAAGCTGCCTTGTAGTTCAGTTCCTCCCAAATCTCTAAAATGGGATTTTGACTTTGTCCTTCCCTTCTATTGTCCTCAGCAGATTCATGTTTTTTCCAATGGCTGATTTTTTGGAAGTGGATCATGAGGCCTTTCTTCTGAGATACATCTGGGTGGGCTCGAACCACCCACCTTTTGGTGAGTGGCTAAGGGCATTAACCATTTGCACCACCCAGGAACCCCTCATGTTTAACTAAACCCAGATCCAGTGCCGTGGAGTCAATTCCAACTCATAGCGTCCCTATAGGACAGAGTAGAACTGCCCCATAGAGTTTCTAAGGAGCGCCTGTCAGATTTGAACTGCCAACCCTTTGTTAGCAGCCGTAGCACTTAACCGCTACGCCACCAGGGTTTCCGTCATGATTAACTAGCAGCTTTTCATTCTGGAACATATTATGGAACGCCAGTCTATTACTCTGTATAACTTAAAGGTCAGTAGTTCTGTGCTTCCATCTTACCAAATAGGAAATTGAGACCAAGGAGGTTAAATATTTTGCCCCAAATCAGATAGTTCAGGAGGAAATAATTTTATCTCATACCATGGAGTGTAGAACTCAGCATATTATTAACCCTTCTCAAGCAGGAATTTATGAACTCCATATTCTTTCCTTTTGGACAAGCCCACATATAATATTCCTATATTGGGTCATATCTAAATATTATCCAGGCCAGTGGTTTGTGTTCACCAGTGTCAGTAAGAGAGTGTTTTCTTCAAGGTCCTAATTTGCATTGGAAACTAAATGTTTGTGGACTGTCCTTCTGAGTATACGCATGGTTTTTGTCAAGCTGGTGATGTGGGGCCAGAATCAGGAACCAGTACAGAGCTTTAGTCAGCCTGCTGCCTCAGAGCAAATACAGTGAGAATCCACAGAAAAGTGCATTCTATGGACCTGGATACCAGCCATAGATCTAGAACAGAAGATTGTGAATCAGGGTGACAGGTAGGAATTGAAAGGGATATTGGCAGTGAACCCAAGACACCCTTAATTTCTCAGTCTGCCTATGAAGGAAACATTGATCATTGCCTGGAAATGTGGACTGGACAGCAGGTATAGGTAGGGCTAATGTGGGACCACACTCTGTGGAGGGATTTGTAAGCGCTAAGATAAAAAGTAAGGCCCCCAGTGGCTAGCCAACCCTGATATATGAAGTCTCCAATGCTAAAAATTGATCCTAAAGCTCCTTTTGTGCAGTTTAACTGGGTTGAGGCCTAATATAACTGGATCAATTCAAATTAACTGTTCCATTCTGTTATGGTTCAGCTGCACATGTAGTGCTTCTTCCTTTGTTCCTCATCACCAGAGCCAAGTCACATCTCACAGGTTAAAGGGCACATTTCTCCAGACTGCTAAGTCTCTCCAAGACTTTAGATGCCAGCGGCAAGTCTGGGGGTCCCAAAGCACTCCTCAATTCTGACCTGCTGACTACAAATTCAAGAGCTTCAGCCCTAAGCACAGGTGTCCCTTGGGCCCCCCCTCACTTCTGACCTGCTGGTTACAAATTTGGGGGCCCCTCTATTCCTCTCAGGATGCCAGCCATAAGCTCGCCCCCCCGCCCCTTACTTCTGATCTGCTGGTTCCCACTACTCCCTTGAGTTTGATGATTTTTTAGAAATACTCACAGAACTCAAGAAAGTGCTATACTTACAACTACAGTTTTATTACAGCAAAAAGGATACAAATGAAGAGATGCAGAGTGAAGTCTGAGAGGGTTCCCAAAGCAGAGGGCTTCATATCCCAAAAAGCAATGCTCTGACCTCAAGCATGGCCACCGTTCATCTGTGAGTGGAGGCTTGTGTGTTGCTATGATGCTGAACAGGTTTCAGCAGACCTTGCAGACTAAGAAAGGCCTCGTGATCTACTTCCAAAAGAATTAGCCAGTGAAAACCCTATGGATCACAATAGTCAAATCCAATAGTCACCAGGAATCGGGGACTAACTCAACGGCAGCTAAAACAACCCTCCCACATATATCAATGTCTTCCACCAACCAGGAAGCCCATGGAGCTTCTGTGCCCAGAGCCTTTATTAAGGCCTCATTACACAGGCATGACTGATTACATCAGCCCCTCTTCCTCCTGAAACTGGGCTGATATCACATGGTGGGTCCCTCTGGCTTGGCCAGCCCCTACCTAAGGGCCACCACATTAACATAAATCCTCAGGTGTGGTGTGGAGGTCTCATCAAAGACACTTCAATCACTGGGGAAAATCTAAAGTTTTAGAAGTTATCTCTCAGGAACCAAAGACAAATTCTTTGGGTAAAGTTGATTGTAAACCACATACTATCTAATAAGGAACACTTGTTAGAAGTAATTTTATATGACTTTTATATTTATATTCTCTGTATTCAAACATTTTGCTCAATCAAATAAAAGAATTGAAATCTACTGACCCTCTGCACACACTGCCAAGTGGAGAGGTACAGGATCCCAAGGGAATGGTAGATAGATGTTTGGATGCGGTAGATGGAAGAAAGTTTTGGGAGGTTCCAGTCAGTGGGTGCTGGGTAGGAGTAGTTGAACTAATTTCTGAACCTTAAGGATGCTGAGGCTGAGTTTCTGAGAGTGACCCCAAAATATATTGACATACGGAAACAGTGGCCAACTAGCTCTTCTTCATAGATTTTTTTTAAGGGTAACAGGGATTTGGGGTAGCTTAGGGGTAGATAAGGAAACCCTGGTGGCGTAGTGGTTAAGTGCTATGGCTGCTAACCTAAAGGCCAGCAGTTCAAATCCACCAAGTACTCCTTGGAAATCCTATAGGACAGTTCTACTCTGTCCTATAGTGTCGCTATGAGTTGGGATCGACTAGATGGTAATGGATTTTTTTTTTTTAGGGGTAGATAGAGCAGTTCAGTTTAGCAATTTGCTGTGTGGGAAATGCTTTTATCTAATCCTCATGTTCACCATGTACCTGTTGTGTGCCTCCATCACCCTAGATTCTCTAGGGAAACTTCAAGCAGAATTGGTTAGAACTGGGAGGGAGCCAAACCAAGGGAGCCACAGGCACACCAGCAAGACAACTTGGCCTTTAGTGCTCACTTGGTTTTTCCTTGCCCTCTGTCTTAGGGTGGGTTCTCTAGAGAAGCAAAACCAGTGAAGTGTCTGTATATACAGACATACACACACACACAGATTCATCTCAAGAAAATGGCTCACACGGTTGTAGAGTCTGGCAAATCTCAAGTCCATGAGACTGGCCACAGGCTGGAGGCTTTTCCTGACGCACATAGCGGCAGGGGCTGACAAACCCAAGATCGGCAGGTCAGACAGCAGGCCACTGACTCACAGGCTGTAGAGGCTGATGAATCCAAGATTGGTAAGTAAGATGGTGGGCCGTTGGCTCACAGGTTGCAAAGGTGACAAATCCCAAGATTGGCAGGCAGTATGGCAGCCAGCTGGCTCAAGTCCCAAGAACCGGAGGTCAGATGATGATCCAGATACAGGATTCAGAGCAAGCAAGCATTGCCAGACGTCTATTTGTGTGTGTGTATATATATATGTATATATATATGATGCACACTATACCCCCAAAGAAACTCTTTACAACAGATTGGCTGATCGTACCACATCATATCATGGAGGATGACTACATCATTACATAACCGCCAAGCCACTAAAAATCATGGCCCAACCCAGTTGGTACACAGCCCTAACCATCACACCCTCTATCCCTAAAACCTGATTTTTCCATTGACTTGAATTGTGTTGCTTACCTGATATGTGATTTCAACATTGTCTTGAATCTTAATTTTTCTCTGTGAGATCTACTTCCTCTGTCCTGATGTAATCTCTGGACCTGGCATAACATCTGCTCTCTGAAGGTAGATTAGAAGGCAAGCCAAACAAGCCAGGCAGCATGTTCCAGAAAATATATGCATTTAGATGTGTGCGTGTGTGTTGTGTGTATATACACACATAAATATACACACCCATACATACATAGATCATTTTAGCACAGTATGGAACTTGAGGTATTGAAGTCCTGAGGACAGAGCCTGTGCTGATTTCATCTTTTGTCTCAAGCACTAGCACACTGCCTGGCACATTGGGGAGGTCAAATAAATATTGAACTGAACTGCTTTGTTTAATTTACTACTTTTCCAAGCGTGATGTCCTAGAGAAGGACATCACGCTTGGTAAAGTAGAGGGTCAGCGAAAAAGAGGAAGACCCGCAATGAGATGGATTGACACAGTGGATACAACAATGGGCTCAAACATAACAACTATCATGAGCGTGGCACAGGACCAGGCAGTGTTTTATTGTGTTGTACATAGGGTCGCTGTGAGTTGGAACCAACTTGATGGCACCTAACAACAACAGCAACAACTAACAAGCACCTACTGTAATGCTCTAGGCAGTGGGGAGGAAGCAAATGTAAACCACACATTATCATTGCATTCAAGGAGCTTACTAATTCTAGTGTGTGAGATGCAAATTATAATAAAGATTCAAAGAGAATGCTACAGGAGAGTGGAAGCATTGAGTATTAAATGAGACAAAGGACAGAGGAAACCTTTATAGAGAAAAAGACATCTGAGCTGGGCTTTGGAAGATAAGTAGGAGTTTAGAGGGAGAGAAATCAGTTTGGAAGTTATTGCAAGAATTTAGGCTAAAAGTAATGAAGGGTTGAAAAAGGGTATGGCAGCTAGAAATGTAAAGGAGTATAATGGATTTAAGAGATATTGTAGGAATACAATAAAAAAAAAAATACCTTCAGACCAATAAGGAAAAGGAAGCTGTCAGAATTTACTCTGATGATTTACACCAGAGCAATAGGAGATTCCTGTATCATTAACTGAAATAAGGAATTGAGGAGAAGAAAGTTTTGGTAGTTGAAAAACTTGGACACATATGGGATTCTTGAAAGATGGAGCTTTAATCTGTATGTACTGTCCTCCTTCCTCAACTCCACTCTAAGTACCAGCCACCTCTGCCATGCTGAGGAGTTTCTGGGCTGTGTTGTGTGCAGGCTATGGAAAGCGTGAGCAAGGCTTGGGCTCTGTTGGGGTTGGATGGGGACAGTAAGCACAAAACCTCTTGTTCTCTCGGCCTGAGGAGAGCCTGGAGACTTCAGAGCACCCAGGTGTGAGAACTAGAATGTTGTGCATCCTAGAGGGGGGCTTGGTCTGTGGCCATCCTTGGGTCATCATCGCCCTCCTTCCTAAGCCAAGGGCAGCATTCAAAGAAGTGGACTGACTGGTTCCCAGAAGCTGGGGGGAAGTTGAATAGGTGAATGTAGGCACCCTGTCCTAAAGGCTGGAGGAACCATAGTCTTGGCTGCAGGTGAGAGTGGGGAGATGAGTTCTTTCTTCTAATGCCCAGGGAATGAAGCAAAAAATTGCCTGCTGGAGATGGCCTGTGGAAGTAGAATATTTCTGTACAGGGCACCCCAGTCTCTGGACCTGAGTGAGTCAGGAGTTGAGAAATATAATAATGTACCTCAGGCGACCTAGCAGAGATAGAAGAATATCCAGAACATGTAGCTCCTAAAAGAAATAGAACTCTTGGTGGATACCAAAAAGAACTTGAACAAAGAAAGAGAACTTGACCTTCATATGCAGTATAGAATCTCTCAAACTCTTGGAACTAAAAACTCATAATTTTTTAATTAAAATAAAATCAATACACGAATTGAAGGAGAAGGTAGTCACCATTGGATTCCGAATCAGCCGTTTGGAAGATTAAGTGGCAAAAAAATAACCTTAGAATAGAAATAGGATGATAAAAAAAATAAGAGGAAAAAGATAAATGATTTTGGAGGACAGATATAGGGCACCCAGGATACAAATAATAGGCGTTCCATAAGGAGAAATAGGAATCAGTGGAGACGAGGCAATGATTAAACAAATAATAGAAGACAATTTCCCTTTGTTGAAGAAAGATTTGAGCCAGAAATTGAAAGGGCTCACTGAGTTCTAGGCGTGATTGTCAAGAAACCTAGGTTTAGCCTGGTAATCTTCCTGAGCTCAAAGGATTAAAAAAAAAAAAAATCACTTAGACTCCCAGAGAGAAGGAACAAAATGTTTACAAAAGAAGAAGAAAATTGGCAATCAGATGTCTCATCTACAACACTGGAAATAGAAGACAATTGAATAATACCTACAAACTATTGAGAGAAAAGAAGACAATCCAAGAATTCTAACCATACCAACATACCCTCCACTTGTGAGAGGAAAAGAAAATATTTGAGATTGTATAAGATTCCCGAGAATGTATTACCCACGTGCCAGATGTGGGGAGAATATTCAAGAGAAATCTAATATACAGCAATTACATGAGTAGAGTTAATATATGCTTGTGTATATATACGTATGTATATATATGTGTGTGTGTGTGTACATACACATGTATATGTGTATTTATATCAATAATGATAGCATGGTGTGGACATGTAATATAAAAAGTGCTAGGTAAATAAAGATTCTTGAAATAGAAGTAATATAACAATGAAAAGTCTAGGATTTGGGCATGGTAGGGTTGGGTCAGGATGGGGGAAGTAAAAGTATTCTAATAAGTAGTGACTTGGTCAAATAAAAACTGATCCTGTTTGTCTTTATGATTTTGATATTTAGTTCATCATTGAATTTTTTTTTGCATTTTGATTTTTAAAATATTGCATTAAAATATTTATCTTGATTACTACTTTTTTTGACTCCTCCTTTAAATTTTGTACCCAAGGCAAGTGCTTCACTTGCCTCACCCTAGATCCGGCCCTGCCAGCAAAAATAAGGAAATGGAAGAAAAAAAAAGCAGGCAGAGTCACAAAGCCAAGTAAGAAGAAAGTTTTAAGAAGGACGTCAAGGAAGATGGCATAGGATAAGGTCTAAGCAGAGGCCATTGGGTCTGGTGCTAGACAAGCTATGATAACAGTTGCAATAATCTAGTAGAGGGAAATTAAGGCCTGAATGGGAGGCCACAGGTGTAGACAACGATTAAGCGTGCTTTTGTAAAAGAGAAAGTCAGTTGTTAAAAATTCCAATGGCTTTTATCCTTCAGAATGACATCATGAAAACTTCATAGGAAGGGAAACCTCTTGGAATTAGAGCATCACCAAAAGCAAAACTCACCGCCTACCTTTGGCCAGGAGTCCCTGGGTAGTGCAAACAGTTAAAAAACTCGGCTGCTAACCAAAAGGTTGGAGGTTCGGGTCCACCCAGAGGCACCTGGGAAGAAAGGCCTGGTGATCTACTTCTGAGAAAGAAAGCCAACCATTAAAATCCTACGGAGTACGGTCCTACTTTGACATATGTGGGGTCACCATGAGTTGCAACTGACTCGGCAGCAACGAGTAGGTCTTATCTTCAGCTATTGAGGCAGCTCTGAGATCAAAATTGTCTTTAAAAAGAAATTTCTAGGAAGTCCTGATCCATGTCTCCTTAGAGGTCTCATAGCTAGAAAAGCAACGGAGCCTTTCAAAAAATCATCGTTGTATCACTATCACTTTACCCAGTTCTGTCTCTACAATCTTAGCTCATGCCCCTAGGTGTCCATGACTGTGGAAAATGATGTGTTCACCTTTCTTGTACCATTTTCATCACACACACTTTTTTTTTTTAATAATTTTTATTGTGCTTTCACTGAAAGTTTACAAATCAAGCCAGTCTCTCACATAGAAACTTATATACACCTCGCTACATACTCCCAATTACTCTCCCCCTAATGAGACAGCCCTCTCTCTCCCTCCACTCTCTCTTTTCGTGTCCATTTCGCCAGCTTCTAACCCCGTCCACCCTCTCATCTCCCCTCCAGGCAGGAGATGCCCACATAGTCTCAAGTGTCCACCTGATCCAAGAAGCTCACTCCTCACCAGCATCCCTCTCCAACCCATTGTCCAGTCCAATCCATGTCTGAAGAGTTGGCTTTGGGAATGGTTCCTGTCCTGGGCCAACAGAAGGTCTGGGGGCCATGACCACCGAGGTCCTTCAAGTCTCAGTCAGGCCATTAAGTCTGGTCTTTTTATGAGAATTTGGGGTCTGGATCCCACTGCTCTCCTGCTCCCTCAGGGGTTCTTTGTTATGTTCCCTGTCAGGGCAGTCATCGGTTGTAGCTGGGCACCATCTAGTTCTTCTGGTCTCAGGATGATGTAGTCGCTGGTTTATGTGGCCCTTTCTGTCTCTTGCGCTCATAATCGCCTTGTGTCCTTGGTGTTCTTCATTCTCCTTTGATCCAGGTGGGTTGAGACCAATTGATGCATCTTAGATGGCTGCTTGCTAGCATTTAAGACGCCAGACGCCACTCTTCAAAGTGGGATGCAGTGTTTTCTTAATAGATTTTATTATGCCAATTGACTTAGGTGTCCCCTGAAATCATGGTCCCCAAACCCCTGCCTCTGCTACACTGGCCTTGGAAGCATTCAGTTTATTCAGGAAACTTCTTTTCTTTTGGTTTATTCTAGTTGTGCTGACCTCCCCTGTATTGTGCATCACACACACTTCTGAAGGGATAAAAATAACGAATTTCGACTTTTTTTTAAAGGTCTTCCTCAGGCCAGACTCCACTTAGGTCCTGCTCTTCCTGTACACACTTGGAGAAGTGTTGCCAAGAAAACCCAAAACAAAGATGATTTTAAGCACACACATTACCAATGTTTGACAATCTTCTTTTTTCTAACTGGAGTTTTAAAGTGCTTCACATTCTTTTTTCTTTTTTAATCTGGGGTATAGTCAATTGGGAGTTTTTCCTCTTATCTTCTGGCTACTTTTCAAGTGTTTTTGCCATTATTTCACAGTTTATGTGTTCAAAAGAAAACATTACAGTAATAGCAACTCTTAATTTGAAAAACTGGAAGGCTTAAGCAACAAATTAAGAAAATGTAGTTTTCATTCCATACTGACTTCTGTAGCACCACCTTTGAGAAATGTTGCTATAGTTTGTATGTTAATTTTAGAGCTCTTAAGGCTAGAGTTGCTGTCAGTCAAACAGATCTTCTGTTGCTACTCCTCAGAGTCTATGACCAAATAACCTGCTAACACCTAGAAATCTTTTGTGTACAGATTGGCTGGTCGTGGGAGTTAATTGTCATAGCTAAATAAGGGTCATTTTCAACATTGCAAATTTATATATTCGATTTAATCTTCTAGATTGTCTTTCACATCATGTTCTTAGGAGAGAAGAATGTACTCTATTAAGCAAGAGTCTTTGAGGGAAAACAGTATCCCTGAAAGTGGCCTAGGAGCATTGTTGATGCATGACCAGAGAAACATCAGATTTTGCATTACAAAAGGGGTAGACTTTATAATCAGAAAGTCACTGGTAGCAGTGACTTGTGAAAAGTAGAAGAGGAATGAAGGCATACAGAATTGAAGTGTCCGTTTGAGGTTCAGAACGCATGGTCACTGATTGAAATAGGATCAGAATCTGTGCAGGTGTGTGTTTTCAGAAAAACCAAGTTTAGCTTTCCCTGTGATCATCATCTTGTTCTGAAGGGCACTGTTTTCTTTTTGAGAAACTGCACAACCTCACGGGAAAGGATGAGAGTGATGTTGTGAGAAGCGGAGGGACTGAATGCTAGGCACCTGAGTCAGACGGAGGCAGCCCAGAGAGGTAGCGCTTCAGGAGGTGTGGCAGCTATCATGTGATAATCATATCCTTGGAGAGTCACAGATCCAGAACAGAACCTATTGCTTTGCAATGCCCTAGGGTGTGATTGTCTTATGATACCATCCTAAAGATGTCATTTTTGCTCAATTAACACATAGTTCCATGAAAATTAGCTATCAAGATGAGTTACAAAATACAGATATTTAACATGACAGGCTAAAATAGTACAGATGTCTTCATCCAATTATTGCAATTTACACTCTGGACAAGGAAACTACTTGGATTAGTGATTTGACTTGCTAACATTTATAGGTTTTGTAACTGCATATGATTAACTGATTTCTTCATATTGGGCAAACTCTATTTTTACCGACAGAGCGGTCTTTCTAAAAGGCAGACCCAGATGGGTTTACATGAGTATCCTTGTCTCCCATCAGTTTGTTCTGCCCTTTTACAAAACTTTCCCAGGGATCCCAATAAGTTTCCTCATCCATTCTGCGGCATGCAATGAGAGGAAGCCAAACCATTTGCTTTGTGAGTGTTTGTTGGCAGAGAGTAAAATACGTTTGTCATGAGTGCACATGGGCTGGGAATATTTCTTGAAAAAATGGGGCATTAAGATGAGGAAAAGTTTGCATGTTGTAGGAAAGGAAGTCAGTATTAATCTGCTACTCCTCCTTCCCGGTAGATTGCTGTAATACTTTGGGCTGTAATACTTCTCTCTAAACCCTGGTTTTCTTATCTGAAAATGAGGGATTTATTCAGCTAATCTTGAAGTTTCTCTCCAGTTTTAACATTCGGTGCTTCTGAACTAAAGGTACATAGGATCCGCTACTAGGTAAGGATGCTGAATGACTGGGTTCTTACGGGGACAATTTTGCCTTCCAGGGAACTTGGCAATGTCTGGGGATATTTTTGGTTGTCACAACTGGGGGTGAGGAGAGTGTGCTACTGGAATCTAGTAGGTGGAGGCCAGGGATGCTGCTAAACACAGAACAGCTTCCCACAACAGAGAAAAACCTAGCCTAAAATATTAATAGTGCCGAGATTGAGAAACCTTAGTCTAGGGCATGGTCTTTAACATCTCGAATCCTTAGTTTCCTTATCTGTGAAATGGAGATAATAATAATATCAATTTAACTAAGTTTCTGTGAGGCTCCATAGAAGCAATGAATGTAAAGCAAGTTAGCACTGCCTGGCATGTAATAAAAATTCATTGGATGTCAGCAATTATTATTGTAATGAATAGTGCCAATAATATTAAAAATATATTTCAAATCAACTTTTCACTGACTATTTAATGAAATGAGCCCTGGTGGTGCAATGGCTAAAGCGTTCAACTGCTAACTGAAAGGTTAGCCATTTGAAACCACCAGAAGCTCCATGGGAGAAGTGGCATTCTGTTTCCATAAGGACTTATAGCCTTGGACACCCCATAGTGTCCTCTATGAGTCTGAATTGACTCTATGGCAGTAGGTTTGGGTTTGTTTTTTTTAAAAAAAATTTAAAGAAACATGCTAGCAACACAAGATTGAGCTTTGAGGTGATCTCTCACAGTGATTCCTGTAAGATGTATGATCTCTGGAACCGCAGCATGGGCCTCACCTTGGACGTGTTGGAAATGCAAATTCTCAAGCTCTGGCACAGATCTACTGAATCAGAAACTCTGACAGTGGGCCCAGGAAACTGTTTTAATAAGACCTCCGGGTGATCCTGAGGCTCCCTGAAGTGTGAGAACCACTTCTCTAACATATCCCTTGGGAATAGTTCCTTGAAGTAGGACCTGGGCCTCATCCTTTTTAATCACTCCAAACACCTGGTTGAGTGCCTTGTATGTGGTAGGTACTTGGTAAGGTGATTGAATGTGATGAAAAGCTAATTCATGAGCAAGACTTGATCCTACATTTTTGACAATTGTCCCCACAGCTTGGCATTGACTGATGTTGACAGACACAACAGAGTTACACACACAGGCCCTAATCTCTCTCTGTCTGCTTGTACCAGGTGTAAGGCAGCATGCCTGTGGGCTGAAGAGGCCACTTGTGCTTACAAGTTGAGACCTGCCAGCACAGTTCAAGTGATCCTACACCTTAGTTAGGGCCAAACAGAGGGAGAGGTTTCATTAGAAATAATTAAACTCAAATGAAACAAACCCAGGAGTTCGCACAACTGCAGCTGTGGCTGCCATTAAATCATTCCTCTATTGTTTTTATTGGAGGGATTTTGGAACTTATAAACAGATATTTTGGGGATGTTTGTATGTATACCTGGATTAATGGAGGAAATGTCTTATCTGAGTCTTCCCTCAGTATACAAGATTAGACCACCCTGAAAATGTAACTTACATTGTAGAAATATGGGACCAAAAGAAAAATATATTCATTTGAACTTAAAGCCCTTTTTTCCTATAGTTGCATAATAGGGATTCAGAAAATCAATCATAGTGAGACTTTTTCAAACCCTTCTGGTAGCTGGGTCAACATGTTTAGTGATGGTATAGGTTTTTAGCTTAAAAATTTGGAAAATAAACATGAAAGACCAGTATATTTGGAGGATAGTTTTTAAATGCATATTTTGTTTTTGTTTTTAAACATGTGCATACAAATGTAAGTGATAAAGCACACCATAAGCTGAACACCCAATTGGCCACTATTAAGCAATGGAATATTACCAATATCATTAAGGTTCCCTCTAGGTGCCTTCTTCATTGAAAACCTCTGACTGATCTCCACTCTTGACCCAGATAACCACTATTCTAAATTGTGCTTTAAAAATAATTTTACATCAAATCCATTCCTGATAAAAATTCTCAATAAAATAGGAATAGAAGGGAAATTCTTCAATATAATAAAGGGCAAAATCCTCGTGGCATAGTGGTTAAGAGCTATGGCTGCTAACCAAAAGGTTGGCAGTTCAAATCCAACAGGTGCTCTTTGGAAACCCTATGGGGCAGTTCTACTCTGTCCTATAGTGTCGCTATGAGTCGGAATCAACTCAATGGCAATCAGTTTGGTTTTTGGTTTAGACAAAACCAATAGCCAACATCATTATCAATGGAGAGAGGCTGAAAGCATTCCCACTGAGAATGGGAACAAGACAAGGATGCTCTTTATAATCACTCCTATTTGACATTACTCCTAGGTAGAGTAATAAGGCAAGAAAATAAATAAAGGGCATCCGAATTGGAAAGGAAAAAAGTAAAACTATCACTATTCACAGATGATATGATCCTGTATGTAGAGAACTCCAAAGATTCCACAAGAAAACTAATAGATTCAGCAGAGTTGCAGGGTACAAGATCAACACAAAAAATCAGTTGGATTCCTATACACCATCAAAGAGAACTTTGGAAAGGAAATCAGGAAAATAATACTGTTTATAACAGCCCCTAAAAAGATAAGATACTTAGGAATAAATCTAACCAAGGATGTAAAAGACTTTTACAAAGAAAACTACAAAACACTATTGGAAGGAACCAAAAGAGATTTACATAAATTGAAGAACATACCATGCCCACAGATAGAAAGACACAACACTGTGAAAATGTCATTTCTACCCAGAGTGATCTACAGATATAATGCAATCCCAATTGAAATACCAACAGCATTCTTTAACGAGATGGAAAAACTAATCACCAAATTTATATGGAAAGGAAAGAGGCCCAGATAAGCAAAGCATTATTGAAGAAAAAGAACAGAGTAGGAGGCCTCACACTACTTGATCTCAGAACCTACTATACAGCTACAGTAGTCAAAATAGCCTAGTACTCGTACAATGGCTGACATATAGACCAGTGGAATAGAATCGAGAGCCCAGATGTAAGTCCATCCACCTATGGTCAGCTGATCTTTGACAAAGGACAAAATCTATTAAATGGGGGAAAAAACAGTCTTTTTAACAAATGGTGTTGGTAAAAGTGGATATTCATCTGTAAAAAAGAAAAAATGAAGGAGGACTGTTCCCACACACGATACACAAAAAGTAACTCAAAGTGGATCAAAGAACTAAATACAAAACCTAAAACGATAAAGATCATGGAAGAAAAAACAGAAACAGTGTAGGGGCCCTAGTACATGGCATAAATTGATTACAGACCATAAGTAACAAAGCACAAATACCAGAAGATAAACTAGACAACTAGGAGCCTGCAAAAATTAAGCTTATACTATTCATCAAAAGACTTTACCAAAAGAGTAAAAAGAGAACCTACAGACTGGGAAAAAAATTTTGGTAACAACATATCCAACAAGGGTCTAATCTCTAAAGTCTATAGAACACTTCAACACCTCTGTCTTGGGCTGGGTTCTCTAGAGAAGAAAAACCAGTAATGTTTATAAATATATAGAGAGATGTTTATATTAAGGAAACACCTCGCATGATCGTAGGGGTTGGAACGTCCCAAGTCCTTGGATCAGGATAGAGTCCTTTTCCGATTCATGGAGCTGCAGAAGAACCTAAGGTGAGCAGGTTGGAGAGCAGGGATTCCGCTCACAGGTTGTGACAGTTGAGGAACCCCCAAGGTCGGCAGGTAAGACTGCAAGGTTTCTCTTGAGTCACTTAGCTGCAGGGGCTGGTGAACCCAAGATAGGCAGGCTGGGGAGCAAGACTCTTGCTTGCAGGCATGAAGATTAGAGAATCCCAAGACAGACAGGTAAGCTACTAGCTCAAGCCCCAAGAACCAGAGGTCAGACGAGAGATAGCTGCTGGATCCAGAACAAGCCAACGACTTTTGCAAGGCGAGCAGGAAGAAAGTAGGCACTGGAAGGCAGAGAGATGAAGGCTGAGTGGGTGGTGAGCCACCACAGACCCCACCCCTGCTGGTACCACTCAGCAGATTCCATCATGGGGGTGATCACATATCAAATTTTAACAGGAACGTGATCACAACATTATACAACTGCCAAAACACTGAGAATCATGGCCCAGCCAAGTTGACACACAATCTTAACCATCACAACCTCAATAACAAAAGACAAAGAATGCAATTAAAAGGGGGCAAAGGATATGAACAGACACTTCACCAAAGAAGACATTCAGGCAGCTAACAGACACATGAGGAAATGCTCACAATCTTTAGCCATTAGAGAAATGCAAATCAAAACTACAATAAGATACGGTCTCATCCTGACATTACTGGCATGAAACAAACAAAAAAGCAGAACATAAATGTTGGAAACATTGTGGGGGAAATGGGAACACTTATGCACTGCTGGTAGGAATGTAAAATGGTGCAACTACCATGGAATTGATATGATACTGCCTTAAAAAGCTAGTAAAAACACCATATGATCTAGTGATCCCACCCCTAGGAATATACCCTAGAGAAATAAGAGTAGTCACACAAATAGGTATGCACACCTGTGTTCATCGCAGCATTATTCACAGTCGCAAAAAGATGGAAACAACCTAAGTGCCCATCAACAGATGAATGGATAAACAAATTATGGTAATACACATAATGGAACACTGCACAAAGAGAAGGAACAATGATGAATCCACGATAAACTTCTCACAACATGGATGAATCTGGAAAGCATTATGCTGAGTGAAATAAGTCAATCAGAAAAGGGCAAATATTGTATGAGACCACTATTATAAAAACTCAAGGTTTATACACAGAAAAAATAATTTTTTTTTTTGATGGTTACGAGGGAAGTGAGGGATAAGGAGGGGAAATCACTAACTAGAGAGTAAACTAGATAGTAGACAAGTGTTAACTTTGGTGAAGGGTAAGACAAGACACAATATAGGGGAAGTCAGCACAACTTGACAAAGGCAAAGCCATAGAAGCTTCCTAGATGTAGCCACACATCTTGAGGGACCTAATTACTGGGGATTACAACTGGGGATCATGGTCTCTGGGGGACATCTAGGTCAATTGGCATAACATAGTTCATAAAGAAAGTGTTCTATGACCTACTTTGGTGAGTAGCATTTGGGATCTTAAAAGCTTGCAAGTGGCCACCTAAGATACATCTATTGTTACTGAATACATTTGGAGCAAAAGTGAACGAAGAAAACCAAAGACACAAAGAAAATTTGTCCAAAGGACTAATGGACCTCATGAACCACAGCCTCCAGTAGCCTGAGCCCAAAACTAGATGGTGCTCAGCTATCACCACCAACCACTCTGACAGGGATCACAGTAGAGGGTCCCACACAGAGTGGGAGAAAATTGTGAGATAAAATTCAAATTCACACACACACACACACACACACACACACACACAAACCCACCAGATTTACTAGTCTGACAGAGGCTGAAGAAACCCCTGAGACAATGGCCCATAGACACCCTGCTAATTTAGGACTGAAGCCACTCTTGAAATCCACCTTTCAGCCAAAGATTAGACAGGCCTATAGAATATAGCACACATGAGGAACATGCTTCTTAGTTCAATCAAGTATGAGACCAAATGGGCAAAACATGCCCAAAAGTGAAGGCAGGAAAGGATAGGAAACCTGGATGAATGGACACTGGGAGCCCAGGTTGTAAAGGGAAAGGGGAGAGTGTTGGCACATTGTGCAACTAATGTCAAAAGAATTTGTGTATAAATTTTTGAGTGAGAAGCTAATTTGTGCTCTACACTTTCACCTAAAACGCAATAAAACTCAAAAAATGAAAGTTTACAGGCAGTCCCTGGATTACAAATGAGTTTCACTCCTAAATCTGTCTTTAAGTCAAATTTGCATGTAAGTCGGAACAATTAGATACGATTCATGGCTAACATCAGTTAGTCATATGTTTGCGTTAGTGTATAGTATACAGTGTACCTTTCTATGCATAAAAAACATTACAGAAACACTTCCAAAATACACTGACACATCTTTAATGTAATAATACAGCAAAAACAATAATAATGTTTTGGTGCGCATCACAAAGTGGTACCCATTTGTTATTATGAACCATTGTATGTACCTCAAATGCTTAATATAATACGCTTTACAGGGGTTGGTTTGTAACTCTGGATTGTATGTCAGTATTACAGGCAGTCCCTGGGTTACGGACGTCTGACTTATGTATGACCTGTAGTTACGATTAATGTGGTGTTCCCGTTGGAGTCCAGGGTCCCTTATGGTCCTTGTTTTTTGGTGATTTGTGACCTTTAAATATGTCTATGTTATCTACTACACAGTGAGTTCTTTGTGGGCAGGAGTAGGTCTATTTTACCTCTATTTCCCTAGTACCTAAGATGTTGCGTGACCTATAGTAGATATATTAGTAGAAATGGCTATCGGTGACAGAAAACCAACTCAAACTGAGTTCACTAAGAAAAAAAAAAAAGAGAGAGAGAGAATGTATTGGTTCCTTTACCTGAAAATCTCAAGGGTGGTCCCAAGCAACTTCAGACTCCTACCCTTGTTGCAGCACCCAGCCCCTAGGAAGACAGAATCTTTTTGTAGTGCTCATACAAGGTCTTAGGTTCACTCTCATTGGCTTGAATTGGTTTATTCACTCGCCACCAAACTAGTCACTGTGATTCCAGATTATGAAATGCTATGATTGGCTTATGGCCAGGTCACATATCCCAGCCCTAGAGTCCTATCCATACTGCTTGTACTAAGAGTGAGAACGAAGTGGTTCTTTCAAAGTGAAATTTGGGGCCCCTAAACAGTGAAAAAACAATGTCTACTACAATAGATGGTCAAAAAATTCTATTTCAATCAAAACTAAAGAGTAAACATAGTAAAAGTATATTAGAAACGCACACAGGAATTGGCCGAGGTAATGAAGTATAGGTAGGACTTTGGTTTATAAGATGGCTCAAGGGAGACATAAAAACGAAGAGTGTCTTTCTTATGGGAAAAGAGAAAAAGAAAACAGTTATAATTAGTTTAGCTTAATTCTGGGGCTGTGGGCTGGGTGCTTCAGAAATGCTGGAAGCCATAGAGCAAGGAAAACAAGTGACCTGGAGTGGCAGAGAGGTACTGATGGGATCTGGAGTGAGGTTAATAAGGAGTCCAGGCAGTGGGATCCACTTTAGTGTCAGGAAGAAAGTTTATAGACGGGAGTAAGATAGACAGGAATCAGAGGCCCCCAATGCCAGCTTGGGAGTGACACACCCAATTTTATTTCCTTGAAGAAAAGAATTTCATCAACTTCATGCTCCAGTAACTCTACAGAGTTCTACTTGGAGCTATGGGGACATTCCTCATATCAAAACGCAGAAGGTTAAAATATGGGAAATGGTTTCTTCTTGAAGGGTTAATATGCAGTGAGTGTACATGCAAGGCGCAGACAGGTAGCTCTCTAGATACTCTTCTTATCACCATCATTGTTATTTGGTAATAAAATTAAGTTAGAACAGAGGACAATCTCTATGTCCTTGAGCATAGACGTAAGAGATGCTTCTTCTATAAATTAATTTTCATAGACTCAGAGTTTGAACTGGACACCAAGTTAAGTCCTATATTCAGGGAGGGGATTATGACTTGTCTGTAGTGAAAAGTCAAAAAAAGCCTAGCAACTTAAGAATATTTCTCTATCTTAAAGCTATTTTTTTTTTTAAAGCTATGAAATTTCAGTTAGTGGGCTTGTTTTCAGAGGAAATCAGGCAGTGGTAAAGAAATGATGCCTGTCAGGCCCGAGCGACTGTGCACATGATTCCGTCCACTTCTTATACCATTGGTTGCTGCCAACATTCTAGTTGTTTGTGTTCCTCACACAATGCGACTTCCTCAGGATTCATTATTGAAGTCATTTCTCTTTCTCTCTTCTCCTTCCCGGAGTCTTATCTAATCTTGTTTCTTCAGCTCTGCCTTTTCTATTTTATTTAATGGCATTAGAGGCTCCTAGACTTGAAACAGTCATTAGTAACCTCCTCAATTCTCCCTAATATCTAAGTTATTTAATTTTTTATCATGCACAGATGAGAATATCTATCTTTTCTTTTCCGTTCATACTGCTGCTACCCTAGCTATAGTCTCTTATTACTACTGGTCTGCTTTCTCCAGTGGCTTGCCTCTACGTCTTTCACTGCCAATCCATCCTTTGCACCAAAGCCAGATTAATCTTCCTAAAGTGTACCTCTAATTGTAGTGATCTCCAGGGTAAAAACAGAAACAACAACAAGAAACTTCATTGGCTCCCTATTCCTACATAATAGAGAATAAACTCCTCTTTGGTATTCAGTGCTCTCTGCAATAGACTACCAATTTGTCTTGCCAGTTTTATCTTTCACTGTTGTTGTTGTTAGGTGCCATCGAGTTAGTTTCATCTCAAAGAGACCCTATGTACTCCTTTGTTTATACCCTTCACTTCAGTAATCTCAATTATTCATCTTGCTCTACATATTTCCTTTTGACCATGCCCTTGTTCTACACAGAATAATAATAGCTAACTCTTTCACAGCACTTACTGTGTACCAGGCAGTAATAGAACTGTTTTACTTATTTTAATTCATATAATTATCAAAACAATCCTAATACATATGTATCATTACTAACTTCATTTTGCAATAAGAAAATCAAGGCAAGCAAGTTTGCCCTTAGTCACACAGCTGATTGATAGTTGAGCTGGAATTGGAACTCAGGCAGTGTTTATGCTCGTAGTCACTATATTCTTTTCCTTCTCTTCTTATTGAAATCCTAGCCTTGCCTCAGTGCCTATCTAAATCCTCCATCAGGGCCCATGTAAGTGCTGCCTTTTCAGTGATCCCTTTTTTGGCATTCACAAATAGTGGTGATTTGCCCCCATTTTGAACATCATAGCAATTTGTTTTCTACATTTCTTCTACTATATATACCATGCATGGTAGTTTAGTTTCTCTACTATTTTTATTTCCCAACTAAATAAATAAGGCCCTGTTCTTGCTCTCAAAGAGATCACAGTCCTGGTGTGTCTTGAAGCACCTAGCAAAGAGATGTCTAATGTTTAATTAATATTTATTGGACTTGATTACTGTTTTTTAGAATCAAGGAAGAATTTATTCCCAACCCCAGAAATCAAATCAGATAAACTAGAATGATAATTGCACTTAAAAAAAAAAATGGAATTGATTTATGGTATAGTTGGCATCTGGTTAAGAAAGACAGCCTCTTAGGATTACTTTATATTGAACTTCCACACATATTTGTATTTCCATACCAGAGTTATTTAGCAGTTCAAAATTATGGATAAAATAACAAAGGGATTTACTATGGTTTTTGTTAAACCTTGGTAAACCTCACACCTTTACATTATCCTTCAAATAAAACATCCAGGAAACCTTTCCAGCTCTCAAATTGAGGAAATATTTGACTTGTTGTTTGCATCAAGGTATTCTGTTACTTTACAACGTTTACCCATACTTGTTGCTCAAACCTTCTTTTCCCTCGAAACACACTGATTTTGAGAGGGACCCAGTTCTCCCAATTATTTAATTATAATATAGAACAAACACAAATGCTTAGAAATTACTTCTTCTATATCAATTGTCTCCATTAATGTAATTAACTCCTACTAACCCATCACTAGTCTGATTCTGGGCTTGAAGTCTTCAGGTTCAAATTAAGCCATCAGTCTGGCACAAAGATAGAAAAAGGAAAACCAGGAATCAGAGTTTTTCAGAATGGGATGCCTACTCTGCCAAAGGGTAAGCCTTCATCTTGTGGAATTTGACTCAACTGAATACTTATCCCTTCTTGCCATGTCTTTCCTGCATTGCCCTTATTATGAAAATTCATATTAAGTTGTGGATTTTCTTCCTGGAACTCTTTTCCCAGGTAACCAGAATGTGAATATGTTTGTCATAAATGTCTACAAGAGAAGTGGCAAATATTTGGGATGTTGCCAGAATCAGTGAGATCTTTTCCTGAAATGTATAACACGAAGTTAGCTTGAGATGCACAGTGAGCAGAGATAACAGACAGGAATGGAGGATGCAGTCACGCTAATAAGATTGCCACTAACAGGAGATGAAGTTGAGATTTCTGCATATAAATAAGGTGAGAAGCAATCAGGCAGCATCTACTTGAAATCAATTGCTAGAGGCTCTGGGTACCTAGGAGAATTATTTTATCAATGGATTTTAATTTCTTTTTTTTTTTCAGTCCCTTTTGCACGGTAGAATGTATGTGTACACTTTGACTGTAGTGGACCAGGCACCATTCAGTATAGTGGGATGACTTTCTAGAAGTCATGTTATTGACTGACACCTTTAAAATTGAGCACAATCTCCTAGTCTCTTAGCTGCAGAATTTTTGGCAGGAATTGTACCAATCTCTGGTATTGGGAGGGAGAAGGGGAAGAGACCTTTAAAGACCAAGACTATAAGAAATAGAAATGAGGGTTAATTCACCTATCTGGGGAAGTCATCATTAACAATGAAGTCTATAGACTGTGTTGTGATATCCATGTAATTCTATGGGGGTAAAGGAGTCTTTATGGCCTATTAGGTCACTAGAACCAAACTGGGTGATCATAGGTGACAAATGTCAGAGCCAGTTCAAATTGTGATTTGGTTGGTTGTCACTTTTCCATTGGAATATTTGAACACTCCAGTGCCCTACAATGCATTTTTATGTCATTCTACATTATTAACTTAAACATGCTAGTTTCCTTACTAATTTAACATACAAGGATGATATTATTAACTCCTGTATTTCCTAAAGAAGTATTACTGGAATATATGAAGTAACATAATTAAGTCTTCAGAAAAGTTAAATAGATTAAAAAATGTTATCTATTTCCTTTGCATCTGTCAGTTTATCATACTGTGGTGGCTTGTGAGTTGCTGTGATGCTGGAAGCTGTGCCACTGGTATTCTAATACCAAGAGGGTCACACGTGGTGGACAGGTTTCAGCTGAGCTTCCAGTCTAAGACAGGTCCTTTTAGGAAGAAGGACCTGGTGGTAGTCTGCTTCTGAAAAAAATTAGCCAGTGAAAACCTTTTGAAGGTTTGTCCGATAGAGAGCCGAGAGATGAGCCCCTAAGGTTGGAAGGCACTCAGAAGGCGACGACTGGGGAAGAGCTGCCTCCTTGAAGTAGAGCTGACCTTGATAACATGAATGGAGTCAAGCTTTTGGGGCCTTCATTTGGTAATGTGATATGACTCAAAATGAGAAGAAACAGCTGCAAACATCCACTAATAATAGGAACATAGAGTATGAAGTATGAATCCAGAAAAATTGGAAATTGTCAAAAATGGATGCATAAACACCGATATCCTAGGCATTAGTGAGCTGAAATGGACTGGTACTGGCTATTTTGAATCAAACAGTCATAAGGTCTTCTATGCCAGGAATGACAAATTGTAGAGGAATAGCATTATATTTGTTGTCAAAAAAACATTTTAAGATGCATCCTGAAGTACAACACTGTTAGTGATAGGGTAATATCCATATGTCTACAAGGAAGAGCAGTTAATACAACTATTTTCAAATTTATGCACCAACCACTAAAGCCAAAGATGATGAAATTGAAGATTTTTACCAACTTCTGTAATCTGAAATTGATCAAATATGCAATCAAGATGCATTGATCATTACTGGTGATTGGAATGTGAAAGTTGGAAACAGAAGATTGGGAAATATGGCCTTGGTGATAGAGACGATGCTGGAGATCACATGATAGAATTTCGGAAGACCGACAACTTCTTCATTGCGCATACCTTTTTTCAACAACATAAACAACAACTATACACATGGACATTGCTGGATGAAATACACAGAAATCAAATTGACTACATCTGTGGAAAGAGACAATGGAAAAGCTCAATACCATCAGTCAGAACAAGGCCAGGGGTTGACTGTGGAACAGACCATCAATTGCTCCTATGCAAGTTCAAGCTGAAACTGAAGAAAATCAGAGCAAGTCCTTGAGTATATCCCACCTGAATTTAGAGACCATCTGAAGAGTAGATTTGATGCATTGAACACTAGTGGCCAAAGATCAGATGCGTTGTGGAATGACATCAAGGACATCATTCATGAAGAAAGCAAGAGGTAAATGAAAAGACAAGAAAGAAAGAAAAGACCAAGATGGATGTCAGAGGAGACTCTGAAACTTGCTCTTGAGCATCGAGCACCTAAAGCAAAAGGAAGAATTGATGAAGTAAAAGAACTGAACACAAGATTTCAAAGGGTGTCCCAGGAAGACAAAGTAAAGTAGTATAATGACATGTGCAAAGAGCTGGAGATGGAAAACCAAAATGGAAGAAAACGCTCGGTGTTTCTCAAGCTGAAAGACCTGAAGAAAAAATTCAAGCCTCAAGTTGCAATAGTGAAGGATTCTTTGGGGAAAATATTAAACAATGCAGGAAGCATCAAAAGAAGATGGAAGGAATACACAGAGTCATTATACCAAGAAGAATTAGTTGATGTTCAACCATTTCAAGAGGTGGCATATGATCAGGAACCGATGGTGCTGAGGGAAGAAATCCAAGCTGCACTGAAGGCATTGGCGAAGAACAAGGCTACAGGAATTGACGGAATATCAATTAAGGTGTTTCAACAAACACATGCAGCGCCGGAGGTGCTCACTCGTCTATGCCAAGAAATATGGAAGACAGCTTCCTGGCCAACTGACTGGAGAAGATACATATTTATGCCTATTCCCAAGAAAGGTGATCCAACCGAATGTGGAAATTATAGAACAATATCATTAATATCATACGCAAGCAAAATTCTGCTGAAGATCATTCAAAAACGGCTGCAGCGGTATATCTACAGGGAACTGCCAGAAATTCAGGTCAGTTTCAGAAGAGGGTGTGGAACCAGGGATATCATGGCTGATGTCAGATGGATCCTGGCTGAAAGCAGAGAATACCAGAAGGATGTTTACCTGTGTTTTATTGACTATGCAAAGGCATTCAACTGTGCGGATCATAACAAATTATGGATAACATTGCTGTGAACGGGAATTCCAGAACACTTAATTTTGCTCATGAGGAACCTTTACATAGATCAAGAGGCAGTTGTTCAGACAGAACAGGGGGATACTAATTGGTTTAATGTCAGGAAAGGTGTGTGTCAGGATTGTATTCTTTCACCATACCTATTCAATCTGTATGCTGAGCAAATAATCTGAGAAGCTGGACTACATGAAGAAGAACGGGCCATCAGGATTGGAGGAAGACTCATTAACAACCTGCATTATGTAGATGACACAACCTTGCTTGCTGAAAGTGAAGAAGACTTGAAGCACTTACTAATGAAGATCAAAGACCACAGCCTTCAGTATGGAGTGCACCTCAACACGAAGAAAACAAAAATCCTTACTACATAATGATACAACATAATGATAAACAGAGAAAAGATTGACTTAGTCAAGGATTTCATTTTACTTGGATCCACAATCAACAGCCATGGAAGCAGCAGTCAAGAAATCAAAAAACATATTGCATTGGGTAAATCTGCTGCAAAGGACCTCTTTAAAGTGTTGAAGAGCAAGGATGTCACCTTGAAGACTAAGGTGGGCCTGATCCAAGCCGTGGTATTTCCAATCGCATCATATGCATGTGAAAGCTGGACAGTGAGTAAGGAAGACTGAAGAATTGACGCCTTTGAATTGTGGTGTTGGCGAAGAATATTGAATATACCATGGACTGCCAAAAGAACAAATAAATCTGTCTTGGAAGAAGTGACGCCAGAATGCTCCTTAGAGGCAAGGATGGCGAGATTGCATCTTACATACTTTGGACATGTTGTCAGGAGGGATCAGTCCCTGGAGAAGGACATCATGCTTGGTGAAGTAGAAGGTCAGCAGAAAAGAGGAAGACCTCAGCGAGATGGCTTGACACAGTGGCAGCAACGGTGGGCTCAAGCGTGACAATGTGAGGATGGTGTAGGACCAGGCAGTGTTTCTTTCTGCTGTACTTAGGGCTGGTATGAGTCAAAACTGACTTGATGCTGCTCAACAACAACTTCTAAATATTTAAATCACAAATATCAGTGCTTCCTAGGAGCAATGTTACTGATTGATTCAAGTCAATTTAACAAGTATTTATTGAGTTCCTACTAAATGAGAAATACTGTAGTGCAGATATCTGTGATGCAGAGTGAGTAAGACATAGCCTCTGCTATCAGCACCTTTTCGGTAGGGAAGGAGGCAGACATTTATAAGGCGTAGAAGTTATGCACAAGTAATATGTTACCAATGTATATAATTGAATTACATATCCAGTAGTCTCTGAAGCCTTGACAGTGGAGAGTGTCTTTGTCATCATTATAACAAATATAAGTTTAGTAAATGGCAGGTTCTCAATTCCTATTTACCAAATGAAAGAAAGAATAAATGTCAGTGAACTACCCAGTCAGCATATTTAGTCTCCTTCATTATATTTGCAAAACCAAAGATCATCAGATCTTTGTGAACCCTGGCACTTTTTATAGCTAAAACAAAAACAAAAATCATGATTATGAAAAATCACTGTTTTTATTCAGTGTTCATCTAGTTCCAGGCACTGTGCTAATATCTTTACAAAGTAAGTCTTATTTAATCCTCACAAAAGCCCTGAGAGGTAGGTACTATTTTACAGATGATGAGGTTTAGCAAAGTAAATGTAAATGTAAGATTTGGAATTTAAATCTGGGGTTGTCTGACTCCAAAACCCATTCTCTCAACCGCTATGTATTGTAGTGCCTAAGACTTTCAGAAAAAAACAAAAAGGCAGTAACTTTGAAGAAGCAGTTTATTTAGAGTTTTACTTCTATACTAAAAGAATTACTAAGAATAATTTGAAAGTATTTTAGTCAGTGGTACAAAATAGTATTGGCGTTGACAGAGACATTCAACCCATCTGGTCAGACAGGATAGGCTATGGCCTCCTTCCCATAGTGCTGGACAGGAGTGTAAATTTAACTGTGGAGCAGAGGAGTTTCGGTGGGGGTGGTGAGCCCAGGCACATTTGCTGAGGAGCAGGGCTCATCGTGGGAGTCTAGCATTTGTGTGGAGACTTGAGATATCCATAAGCACAGCCAAGACAATTCACTGTCCTTTTTCTTTCCCGCCTCCTAGCCCTGCCATATCTCTTCAAGTAGTGGCTCCCTTTGCATTATTATAGGGCTGTGTAGGTGTTGCTAGACCTAGAATTTCATGGGGGTGATTAGAAAGAGGATACTGGTTGCAGGGAGGACTATTTCGTTCCTGATACACCTGCATCTTTACCATCAGGAGAAGCCTAACAAGACTTGGTAGGACTGTGTGTGAAACATGTAGTCACATCCAGATACTTGTCCCTGGGAAGGAACACTAAGGCAATAAGTAGCCAAATTAACAGGATTCTATACCTTCTCTTCTAATAGCTTGCCCTCAACTTGAGCTAATGTGGTACAGTGAAAAAATGCTTCCAAGGCAGGAGGTGTTGGTTTCTAGGACTTTACCACTAACTAGTCAGTAATGCTGGGTTAGGCATTCTCCTCTATGGAGGTCAGTTTCTTCATCACTGACATGCAGGAATTGGATTAGATGTGTTCTAAAATCCCTTATGGCCATTAAAAAGATAAACTGCATGTGGAAACAAACTTGACTTAGCAGTTTGGATTTGCCACTTTATTAGCTGTGTAAATCTGGGCAGTCATTACATACACACACACACACACACACACAAAAAGAGTAGAAATTCTACTCTCCCTGCCTTACACCATTGTGATAATCAAATTGAAATGATATTTATGAAATTATTTCATAAACTGTAAAGTGCTTTGGAAAATTGAAATGCTATTAAATTTTTACATTTATTCTCATAGCCGCACATTGAAACTCTTTGTGTAACTGGAATGTGATGTTGGAATTTGAAAAGCTATTCCACCAGCCTCATTTAATCAAATATTCATTTTAAAACAAGCTCATGGATGTATTAAGATGTCAAGCAACCCCTCTGGCAAATTGTGAAATAATACTCCTGCATAGCATCCATTGCCATTGAGTCAGTTCCAACTCATAGCGACCCTATACGACAGAGTAGAACTGCCCCTTAGAGTTTTCAAGGCTGTAATCTTTACAGAACAGACTGTCATATCTTTCTCCTACAGAGCGGCTGGTGGGTTTGAACGACTAACCTTTTGGTTAGCAGTGGAGTGCTTGACCACTGCGCCACCAGGGCTTCTCCTGTATACCGTAAAAAAAAAAAAAAAAAGATGCAGTAAATCCATGCAAAATCTGATGGAAAAAGATTTAAAGAACTTTCTGATAGTTCAACACTGATGTTCTATTTAGCTGTTTACGTATATAAGATGATCTTAAATAAAGTCTACCTTTTCTGTGGAAACCATGAAAGAATGCCCTTCCCCTTTAAAAGTAAAGTATATGTCAGAGGCAGGAGATGTAAAAAAGTAAAACAGTTTATAGAGGGTAACAGAATCAGTAAGATTTGAAACTCAACTAATGTGAAACTGAGGTGTATGCAGAGATGATGACTTGTATCTCTTCCATGGTATAGGGAATGGTCTAGATTTTATATTGGCCAAGAAATAGCCTTATTTACTCATTTTTACTATAAATCTGTATGTTATTTTATTCACACATTCAAATTCATCATCCCAGTGACCCATGGATTAATTTGGTGGATGTACGTGTGCTAATGTGAGCATGTTTCAGATTCTTGACCATCTGCTTTAGAATCTGCTACCTTTTTCCCCAAGAGGTTCCATCTTGCTATAAAGGATGTCCAGAGGCCAGTTACCCAGGACATGCATAACAACAGAAGGTCAGCAATTAGAATGCCTGGCTATCCACTCCTTTCTAGGTTTCGAGGGAGGCATGGCAATATGGTGGCAAGAACAATGGTCTGGGGATGCGACCTGAGTACCTCTCCTGACCTCAGTTTCCTCATCCATACAACGATGGGGTTGGTGTTCCAAGAGGCTTTTGAACCTGATTAGGAAGTGAGGAAAAAGAAAGTGTATGTCATGGCCAGGGCTGGAGTGAGGAGGGGGATGGTAGGTGGGAATATTAGGCAGACTGGTCTTGAATCCTGGCTCCACCCACTTACTGCAGTGGGTTTGTTATTAATTTACTTAACCTTCCATTCCCTCAGCTCTATAATGGATAGAGCAATAACTCCCTTATAAAGTTGTTAAAAAAAAAAAACCAAACCTGTTGCCATCGAGTTGATTCTGACTCATAGCGACCCTGTAGGACAGAGTAGAACTGCCCCATACAGTTTCCAGGGAGCGCCTGGTGGATTTGAACTGCCGACCTTTTGGGTAGAAGCCATGGCACTTAACCACTACACCACCAGGGTTTCCATAAAGTTGTTATGAGTATTTAATAAACCAATTGTATAAGATTATTAGCTCTCAATAAATTGCAGCCATTATTATTGTATGACCTTAAGCTAGTTATTTAACCTCTCTATAGGGTCGCTATGAGCTGGAATCAACTCAACAGCACTGGGTTTTTGGTTATGTCTCAGTTACCTCCTTTGTGAAATGGGGATATTGGTACTTACTCCAAATTGTTGTTATGAAGATTCAATGAGTGTAATGTAAACGACTTTGAATAATGCCTGAAATGTAGTAAACACAATAATGTTAGAGGAAGAAGGAAGAAACTCCAACTGGCAGTATTATGGAGAGTGGCATTTTGGTGAAATAAATTAGAGGATAATTAGGATTTTGACAGAATGAAAAAAAGAAAAGAAGGGCATTTGACCCACAAGAATGAGCACGAGCAAATGAAAATGTGTGGTACCTTGGTGACCCTTGGGTCACCACTGGGTCTTTCATGTGGGTGGAACATAGTATTTATGGGCACATGCAGTAGGAGATGAGGTTGGGATCAGAGATTGGGGCTAGTGTGGGGAAGATTGGAATGCCATGTTCTAATGTTAGCACATTTTGATTTGTTTCTTTGTTGTGTTGTGATGTCCAGCCTCATCATTAGGTGTTCGGCAACATCATCTTCTCAATTAAACCTCTTCTGTCCTCCCTCCAAAGATAGCTCTTCCTTCTTCTGTGCACCCTTGGCATGTGGTACATATAATACTTTCATTACATAAGATGTCATAGAATATTTTAATTTTTTTTTTTTTTACATGGATCTCTCTCCACTACGAGACTATAGGTGACTTGAGGGCAAGAACTACAATCAAGTCATATTTTGAATAGCACTTGCCTTGACCATAATAGTAGATGTGCCAATGCTTACTGTTGGGTGCTTACTGTCTTTCTGTTTCCCTGAAACAAGAGGAGCCAGGGGATAAGGTAGGTTCATCTCAGTGGGACCACTATGCTGATGGAAGCCTAGGACTTCTTTTTAGCATTTCAGTGGGAGACTTTTTGAGTTAGGTCTCCAAAATTTGATTGTTAGGCAGTGAATAAGCATACGTACAGTTGGTCGGGACATAACCTCATCTATAAGTAGGTAGTTTTATTACTTCACTCTTCCTTTCAATACATTTTCTTAATTAAAAAAATTTATGCCTTATTTATTTCTTAAAAGGAATGTTAATTTTTAAATACAAAATAGAAAAAGACATTTAAAATATGCTGTTTTACCTAGATAATCCCCACTGATAGTTAAGAAAAATAAAAGTAATTTATGTATGTGTTTAGAAATTTTAAAGTGAACCGAAAGACACAAAATGAAAAGTGACATGCTTTTCCACTCTCCCTCTCCCCAAGCATAATCCCATCTCCCCAAATTAACTACTGTTCACTTATTTTTTATTAAAAAAAAACTGTTAATTTGTTTTTTATTGACTACTGTTAATTAAGAAATTACTGCTAATTTCTGGTAATTCTTTGATTTGCTTTAAATGATAATGTACAACGTAAGTAATTCTGTTTCAATAATGTGGCTTTTGTTATTTTAATACAGAACTTCTTAATACAGAACTTTTTCCAGACTGATGCGTTCAGAATTAAAGCATGCATTTTAATCTTTAGGAGTCTAGTTAGGGTGACAAGTAAATCTTTTGATGGACACAAGTTATCTTAAGTGACTATTGCCCAATTTCTGCTACTTGGATTGCAAGAACAGTCCCAAGAGAAGTCAGCATCTTCCAAGCTTGCCCTGTAAATCTAGACTATTCAGTGAGCACACAGTCACAGTCGGCCTCCTAATTTTTACTATTTTGTTTAAACTAATTTTTTTAAGACAAAATGTAAAATCTGGGTTTGTAACATTTAAAGTATTATTTTTATATCTGTACACATATATGCAAACAAAAACAAGTTGGCCGCTAGCAAGCAGCCATATAAGATGCATCAACTGGTCTCAACCCACCTGGATCAAAGGAGAATGAAGAACACCACGGACACAAGGCGATTACGAGCCCAAGAGACAGAAAGGGCCACATGAACTAGCGACTACATCATCCTGAGACCAGAAGAACTAGATGGTGCCTGGCTATAACCAATGACTGTCCTGACAGGGAACACAACAGAGAACCCCTGAGGGAGCAGGAGAGCAGTGGGGTCCAGACCCCAAGTTCTCATAAAAAGACCAGACTTAATGGCCTGACTGAGACTGGAAAGACCCCAGTGGTCATGGCCCCCAGATCTTCTGTTGGCCCAGGACAGGAACCATTCCCGAAGCCAACTCTTCAGACATGGATTGGACTGGACAATGGGTTGGAGAGGGATGCTTGTGAGGAGTGAGCTTCTTGGATCAGGTGGACACTTGAGACTATGTGGACATCTCCTGCCTGGAAGGGAGATGAGAGGGTGGAGGGGGTTAGGAGCTGGTGGAATGGACATGAAAAGAGAGAGTGGAGAGAGAGAACAGGCTGTCTCATTAGGGGGAGAGTAATTGGGAGTGTGTAGCAAGGTGTATATGGGTTTTTGTGTGAGAGACTGACTTGATTTGTAAACTTTCACTTCAAGCACAATAATAATTATTTTTTTTAAAAAAAAGTTGGCAACATTGGGATCCTAACTGGAGCCAAATCAGAATGGCTAATTTAGTTTAGGTTTCTGGGTGGCACAAAAGGTTTGCCCTGAATTGCTTAACCTAAAGGTTGATGGTTTGAACCCACCCAGCGGTACCACGGAAGATAGGCCTGATGATCTGCTTACATTAAGTTTATAGACAAGAAAACCCTATGGAGCAGTTCTACTCTGTAATGCATAGGGTCGCCATGAGTTGGAGTCCACTTGACAGCAACTAACAATTTCGTTTAGCTGACGAATTTCTCTGGGAATTATCTCAGTGATTACCGCCTGGTGGCAGGAGGGCAGCAGAGAGCTAGAGGCCAGGGATCTTGGAAAAGTCTTCTCCATGGAGAGCTGGCTAATAGTAGGTAAACCAGTAGCTGCCCAGGTGATTCTGACTCGCAGCGACCTCATGTGTGTCAGAGTAGAACTATGCTCCATAGGGTTCTCATTGGCTGATGTTTTGGAAGTAGATCAGCAGGCCTTTCCTCTGAGGCACCTCTGGGTGGACTTGAGATACCCGTCTTTCAGTTAGCAGCCAAGCACGTTAACTGTTTACGCCACCGAGGGACTCCAATTAGTAGGTAAGATGGGCCCAAAATGGAGAGGTACCTGGGGTGGTGTCACCAAAAAGGTCCTAGACCAAGCCGGCTGGATCTTAGAAATCAAAATAGAAGCAAGAAAGGAAGACGGAAATGGAAGTGAAAATTTTTGCTGGATCTGGAAGTTGGGCGAATCCTTTTGTGGCTGACCCTGCCGAGCCTTAAATGGGCACTGTTCCAGTAGGCTTGGGCTCTGGCAGACTCTTGAGCTAAAGCCATGCTCCCCTGCCCCACTTCTCTTCTCTTCCATTGCTCCTTAAGTGCGCAAACAGCAATAAAATCTACTGTCTACCATTGGTGAGCTTATAGGTTTTCATTATTGTGGAAAAATAAATAAAGGGAATATAGAAGAAATGAGCTCCAGTAATGATGCATTACTTTGTTGAAGAAATGTGACGTTAGATACTTAATTACTCCTGTCAAGGAAGAGTATGCAGCTGTGTGAGCATATGTCAGAGGGATAGATCTAGGCTGGTGAATCAGGGTGGGCTTCTCAGAGGTAGCGATGTTTGCCTTTCTAAGTATATGCAAATATGTAACATAAATCTGTATTTAGTGAACGATCATTGCTCTGTAAATCATACTGATACAAGACAGTCATGTGCCGTGCAGTGTGGTAAATGTAAACAGGCAACTTCAAAGGCATCTAGGAATTAATCCTGAGAATCATGTTTTCCATTAATAAAATATTGTTTAAATAATTCCATGAAATGAAAAATTTTCCTTATGATAGAGAATATTAAATGTTGGACAGTAAGTAATCTATTTAACATCAAAGAAAAAAATTTTGATGGTTTTTAAAAAAATTAAAATATACCATTAAACAGAGAGTTCAAAAATAGTATTTGAAATAGATGGGCCTTATAATAAAGCAGACAGTTACTAGAATTAGTCCTTAGAACAATTTCACATCAGCTTAAAAACCTTGTTTAATGTTCTTCATAGAATCAGAAAAGTTACGAATTTTATCATCGCAAAGGACTTTATAGTTATCCTTCTTAATCCCCGTAATTTAAAAACGATGAAACTGAGGGGCAAGGATTTAGCTGACATGTTTCTAGCAATAACACAAGTCTTAACATATTTAAGGAAAAATTAATTGGTGAGTGTTATGGATTGAATTGTGTCCCCCTAAAACGTGTTGGAATTCTAGTCCCTATAAGTAGAAACCCTGGTGGCATAATGTTTAAGCGCTGTGGCTGCAAACCAAAAGGTCGACAGTTCGAATCTACCAGGTGCTCTTTGGAAGCTCTATGGGGCAGTTTACTCTGTCCTGTAGGGTCACTATGAGTTGGAACCAACTCGACAGCAACAGGTTTGGCTTTTTTTTTTTTTGATTGTACCTGTAAGTATGACTCTGTTTGGAAATAAGGATTTTTCTTATATTAATGAGGTCATGCCAGTGTAAGGTGGATTCTAAACCTAATCACTTCTGATCAGGGTATACACACAGACACACACAGGAAGAAGAAGAAGATGGATGATGGAGACAGAAGCATCTATAAGCCCAGAAATGCCAAGGATTGCTGGCAGCTATAAAAAAAATTTTCTTTTTTTTATAAAAGCTGAACTAGACAAGGAAGGACCTTCCCCTAGAGCCACACCCTGAATTCTGACTTCTAACTTCCTGACTGTGGGAAAATAAATTTCTATTCTTTAAAGCCACTCACTTGTGGTAATTCTGTCACAGCAGCACTGGGTAAACTAAGACAATGAGTCATTTCAAAATATCTTTCCTGACTTAGGTAAAAATCTTCATCTTTTCAAATATACAGAAAAATACTTAGAAGTTGAGTCTGAATTCTAGTTCTTCATTAAAAATAAATGGACTTAGTTTTAAAGAAAATTTTACTTAGTTTGGAAATTAAAAGCTTTTCTATGCTAATCATAATGCAGAATCATCAATTATACATATAAGGGGGGAAAAGATATTGATTCCTCGACAATATTTGGTGGAAATACATGAGAAAAAGCTTTAGATATTTTAGGGAGAATAAACAATTGTCTTGTACTTTTGCATAGAGAGTATTGCATTTTCTAAAACACTTCTTGTATTTACTCACATGGTTCTTACAAATGGGTAGAAGGAGCCAGAACTGGTATCTTTGTTTTGTAAAAGAGTGAGGTTCAGAATAGGCCCCAGAGTTAAGGGCATGGTCAGGACTGTATTTGGAGTCTCATTCCAGTATACTTCTCCCCGCATGTTGGCATAAACAGCTGCCCTGATATTTGTAATGGACTATTGGTTGCTAACAGTTTAAGACTATAAAAAATGAACAATATTTAGTCATACTTGTAAACATAAAGATTTGATCAAGATTTCAAAAATGTTATGTGCTGTGACCGGAATATTTAGTGACCAAGAAGACATTGGAAACTACCAGCCAACTTCATACATAATGGTAAAAGACTAAATGCTTTTCCCTAAGCTCAGGAACAAGACAAGAACGCCTGCTTGCACCACTTTTATTCAACAGGGCACTGGATGTTCTACTCAGGGCAAGAAAATGAAATAAAAGGCATCCAGATTGGAAAGGAAGGAATAAAACTACATTCACAGATGACATGAACTTGTATACAAAAAAATCATAAGGATTCCACTAAAAAACTTTCAGAACTAACAAATGAGCTCAGTAAGGTTGCAGGATGGAAGATGAATATATATCAGTTCTATACACTCGACAGTGAACAACCTGAAAATGAAATTAAAGAAAGAATTTCATTTATATTAGCATAAAAAATACTGAAGAATAAATTTATCAAGAGAGACATAAGATGTACTCTAAAAACTGTAAATCACTTTTGAAAGAAATTAAAGAAGACTTAAATAAATGGAAAGTTATCCCATATTCATGGAAAGGAAGACTTATTATTAATTAAGATGGCAATACTCTCCAAATTGATCTACAGATTAGACTCAATCCCTTTCAAAATTCCAGATGACTCCTTTGCAGAAATTGACAAACTGGTCCTAAAATTCATATGGAAATTCAAGGGATCCAGAATAGCTAAAACAATCTCGAAAAAGAACAAAGTTAGAGGATTCATACTTTCTGATTTCAAAACTTACTTTAAAGCCATAGTAATCAGTACAGTGTGGTATTGGCATAACAGAAAATTGAGACTACAGAAATAAACACTCACATTTATGGTCTGTTGATTTTCAAGAAGTATGCCAAGTCAATTCAAAGGGGGATAGAATAGTCATTTCAACAAATGGTTTTGGTTCAGCTGTATATCCACATGCAAAAGAATGATTATATCACACACCATGTACAAAAATTAAAACAAAATGAATCAAAGACCTACATTGAAGAGCTAAAACTATAGAACTTTTAGAATAGAACATAGGGGTAAATCTTCGTGACCTTGGGTTTGGCAGTGGTTTCTTAAATAGCCACCAAAGAAAAAATACAAAAATTGGAAATTGGTCAAAATTGAAAACTTTTGCACTCCAAAGTACACTATAGAGAAAACACCATTAGTGAATAGAAGAAAATATTTTCAAATCATATAAGGGATAAGGAACTTGTATCTAGAGTATATAAAGAACTCTTACAGCTCAGTAATAAAAAAGACAAACAACCCAATTAAATAAATGGACAAAGGATCTGAATAGGCATTTCTCTAAAGAAACACAAATGGTCAATAAGTACATGAAGAGATGCTCAACGTTATTAGTCACCAGGTAAATTCAAATCAAAACCACAACGGGGTACTAATTGACACACACTTACCAGTGGCCCTCAAGTTGGTTCTGACTCATGATGACCCCATGTGTTGCAGAGTAGAACTGTTCCATAGGGTATTCGTGGCTGTGACCTTTCAGAAGCAGATTGCCTGGCCTTTTTCTGAGGTGCCTCTGAATGTGTTCAGATTGTCAGCATTACTAAGTGAAAGAAACTAGTCACAAAAGCTCACATATTGTTTGATAATTCTATTTGTATGTCCAAAATAGGCAAATCCATAGAGACAGAAAGTATTTTAGCAGCTGCTTAGAGCTGGGACAGAGGGGAAAGACAAGGGGGTTGGTGTTGGGAGGAAATAGGGAGTGACTGCTAATCGGTATGGGTTTCTTTTAGGGGTGATGAAAATGTCCTAAAATTTATTGTGGTGATGTGTACAACTGTGAATATACTAAAAACCATTGAATTGTACACTTTAAGGGCAAATTGTATGGTATGTAAATTATATCTAAGTAAAGCTGTTAAAAGAGGACATTGGATCATTCTAGCAATGATAAACAGAGTTTTAGGGATAGAGAAGAAGAGATGTGTAAGGCTTAAACACTCCTTCAGTGGATCCAGGCTGGATCCTGATTGCTTCTTTGGCATGGGGAGTTGCTGACGGCATCTACTCTGAAGATTCCTTCTTCCATCACACCTCTTTTGTTTGGGCTTTTGGATGCATAACAAATGGATGCGTAAGAGAAAAAGCCAAAAACCACACCCATTGCCTTCGAATCAATTTGGATTTATAGTGACTCTATAGGACAGAGTAGAACTGCCCCATAGAGTTTCCAAGGAGCACCTGGTGGATTTGAACTGCCGACCCTCTGGTTAGCAGCCAGTTAGCCCCTACGCCACCACGGTTTCCACTTAAGAGAAAAAGGGACAGTATTAATGCATATAGATAAAATGCCTTACAAAACCCTGGAGAAGGATCACAATGAAAACAGAGCCTGGAAAGCCACTAGGGTTCTAGGAAATGCTCTTCTCTCTGTCTTTGCAGAATGACATTCTCTGTTCTTGGTCCTCAGGGTGGAGTCTGGATATCTTTTAACTGCCTTCTTATCCACTCTCATTGCAGCTACACGCAGAAATGAACTGGCTTCTCTCAGTCTAACTTTCATTTTGAAAGAATGAAAAATTTGATTGTCCTAGCTCAAGTAAACTGTCTACTTCTTGTCTAGTTAGTTATGGTGCAGGGGTGGGATCGTACATAAATATGTCTTCTGGATGCCCACTGTAATGAGTATGAGAACAGATCTGTGAAAGGGCAGTGGCTTGTGGGTTGGGCAGGTATTTTAATGGAAGTCTAGTATGCTTGGGCAATACTAATCATGGTAATAGCTCTGGTGGTTATTGAGGACCTGCCTGTCTTAGCACTGTCGTTAGGTGCTTAACATCCTTTAGCTCATTAAATCCTTATACTCCTTTGAGATAGTATCATTAGTCCCATTTTATAGAGAAGCAAGGTGAGAATCACATTAAATAACTTGCCCAAGGTCTCACAGGACTGACACTAGTCCTCTATGTTGTCCTGCCAGTTCTCAGTAGTTCCATCCTTATACCTCTACCTAGGTCAGCCCAGTTTCTAGCTTTCTCTCATAACTGTGTGAGGAGACAGAAAGTGGAGAAGACAGCTTTTGACAGTAGTTGTTTGGTTATCTATTTCCAACCACTCTAAAAGTTATTGACTTAACAGAACAATTTTTTTTTTTTTTTATCTTTTATAGTTCTGGGGGTTGATTGGACTCAGCTGGGGTTTAACTTAGCTCTCATGTGGTTGCAGTAAGGTAGTGGCTGGGTATGGAGTCGCCTGAAGGCTTGACGGGGCTGAATGTCCAAAGTGGCTTCTTCACGCACATACCTGGTGAACCAGTGCCTTCCTTGTGGCCTCTGCAGCAGAGTGGTCTGGACTTTGTACATGGCGGCTCAGGGCTCCAAGAGGGAGTGCCCCAAGAGCAAGCATTCCAAGAGGGAAAAAGACAAAGTTGCCAGTCCTTCTAATGGCTAGTCCTAAAACTAGCACAGCATCAGTATCTCATGGCCAAAGCAGCCTAGATGCTAAAGATCACACAGGTACCCAAGTACACAAAGAGGAAAGGGATTAATAGAGGCCATCGTTGGAGACAAGCTACCACAGTGGTAAGAGAGGAAGTAGAGGTATAATTAGCATATTAATAGGAAATTCATAGTGCATGACTAAAGTAGGGTTTTGGGACATGAAAAGAGGCAGTTCACGGAGCCTGCTCTCCATATCTGCCTTAGTGTGACCTTGAGAGTAAATTTTCAAGAAAGTGTTCTCCAAGACATAGTTCCCCCAAATGTCCCTTTGTAATATTTCATGTTAGCAAGACATTGTCCCATGGGCAGATGTATTAGTTTTATCCACTTATTTCCAACCTACTCCTGAGTTTCCCTGTGGGCATAAATATCCCAAGAGTATATAAAGCTGGGGCTGCAAGAGCCAGAATCACCTACTCAGTTCCTCTGCCCACAGATAAGCCACAACAAAATCATAACGAAAGCATTTCAGTAGAGATCCAACCTATTTTTAAAGATAGAAGAAGAGAAGCTTCCACAAAAGCCTTAGGATACCCTTTCTGAGATACAATCGTACTTTATGTCTGATCTAAGTCCTCTATGCCGGTTGTCAGTCACCTCCCCGAACCCAACTCTCTGTGCCTGGGAAACAAAGCACTCACGGTCTTCAGAAAGAAGCTATGTGGATGAACTAATGAATGGTTGGAGCCCTGGTGCCACAGTGGTTAAAAGCTACGATGGTTAACCGAAAGGTCTGCGGTTTGAATCCACTAGCTGCTCCTGGAAACCCTATGGGGCAGTTCTACTCCGTCCTATAGCATTGCTATGAGTTGGAATCAACTCTACAGCAACAGTTGTTTTTTAAGTGAATGGTTACAGAGGGCTTTGAAAATATAAATTTCTGCATTAATACCTAAAGTCTCTATAAATACCTTTGCTTCAGCCTGAGGGAGGGGGTACTTTTTGAAAGATTTCACCTTTGTGGAGTACCTGACTAGCAAAGGTAAAGCTCTTGTTAAGTGAGGAAAAAATGATTCCTGCCTCTATTATGTATATTATTTATTGTAAAAGCTTTTCTAAAATAGAAACATGGTAAATCTTAGAGAAAAAAAAAAGTATTTCATGGCTCCCTTAGACTGTAAGCTCTTTTAACCAGGTGTATGTTCAGTACATACTTTTAAAAAATATATAATTCACAGGTATTATTGGTGTTGAGAAATGATGTGCAAGTGCTTTCTTGCATATGATGTCTTCTTGGGGGCGTGGAGAGATGGGGAAAAATCAACATTACATTTTCAAGTGATTTTCTTTTCTGTCCTCCATTTTTAAGGCATTATTTTAAAATGAAGGAGATGATTTGGAAGGTGCCTTATCAAAAATGACTATTTCTACTACTTAAAAATTGAAAAACAAATGTGTAGGGATTGTATTAAGGAAGGCTTACTTCTTTAAACTGTTTTTACCCATCCCTTTCTGCTGATGAAGGTTAAGATAATAAAGGAATATAGCGTGTGTACAACTGGAACAACTACGTATCCTGTATCTCTGCTTCTTGCCCACCTTTCCATGGGGTTATTAATAGGTTAACTAGATAGGAAATTATTATTTAAGATTGCATATTTATAGGAATTAAAGAAAGTTAAGGCAAATAGGGGAGGCAAAGGATCCATGTGGGAGAACTGCTTAGGAAAAGAAAGAAGCTTCCTTAAGGGGGCGCCATGTTGCTCTCTGTGATGCCTTCACCAGTTGGTAGAGTATGCTTTGAGACTCAAGACAGAGTAAAAGCAGAAGAGAGATGAGCTGTTCTCTCTGACATTGAAACTGAGTCCAACATATCTGTACATTTTCTGAATTTCTGTTTGAGGAAACAGAGTCTAGTAAATCTCCTTTTATCCTTTTTATAGTTGAGCCTTGAGTTGCCAACTGCACTTTAATCCAAGATGGTGGGAAGAATAAATTAAGTGAATTGATGCAGCCTGCAATCAGATGAACAGAGTGCTGTCTCTAGGAACTATTTTGGAGAGCCGTTTTGTAATTAACCTGGCAGTGGCATATTCAGATTTGATTAGTCTCATGTGGTCAGTAGGTAAGCTTGAGTTGAAGGTTGTTTTTTATTTTTTTATAATCAACAATAGGCCCTACTCTGTGATATATACGTGGAAGTTTGTTTAAATTATAGAAGTGGCAAAAATGTCGATCAATGCCATGGTCAGAGATTTGTCTCTGTTTCATAAATAGAATATATAAAATGTCTCATTATATTAAATATATGGAGACATTGATCTAGGTTCATCTTTGTATGTTAAAAATTCATATATATGAGTATATATAAATAATATATATGTAAACTATATGTATATATAGTATACATACATACACATATTTATGAGGAAAAAGTCATCTAATTATTTAGCCACAGGAAATTGATTTTCACTTGCTCCCTAACCCTGTTCTCTTAATTGGTATACATGATAAATTCCAAGTTAGTTATAGATTATTGCCTATTGCATTGGTGGGTTATGACTCAAACCTAAGGCTTAAAGATTTAATTTTCTGTTGTTCTTAATGAAATAACCAAGGCAGCAGCTCCCTGTGGAGGGACATGAAAAGTAGTATATAGATTGCCTACTAAAACATTTGCAGACCTCCTCAGTTTTCTGTTTTTAATGTGATGAAAATTTGTACAAATAACAAAGAAAGAATGTCATGGTAACTACAACATTTCCTATACATGTATTTTAGAGGGAAGCTAAATCAAAGGTCTTCAAAGAATTACTAGGGTTCTTTCTAGGAGGTTATTGACAAATATGTAGTTTGTCTCTGGAGTTTGTGCCTCGTTCACAGATTGGTGTATTTGTGATCCCACCGGCAGAATAAGTGTCTGTAATTCATTTCTCCTTGTTAACTAGTGTGCCTTTGTGTGTAGGGTGATTGGCAGCAAACTCGGCTGAGTCCCAACGGATGAGCTTGTTAGCAAAACCCTAGCATCCTATCTCTAATAAAGCATATCAGCGGTACATTTTGTCCTATCTATTAGCCTCTCTGTTTCTTTTTTTGTGAAAAGCTGAGTGTCCCTTTGAAGCAATGACAAATAAACCCCTGAACTGAAGTGCTAGGCTGCCTTACGGACAGCTGGATAGTAAATGTCACACCGTGTAGAGAATGCCTATTATCAGAGTGAGCCATTTGTTCCCGGCCTTTCAGTATCTTAATGTAATACAAAATTGCTAAATCAAGCCCCATGTCTGTGACAGAACATAATTAATGAGAAAGCAGGAGCCAATTCAACACTCTTTATTGGGACCTAATTGGCTCAGGCAACAGAGTTGTCACTCAACAAGAGACTTCCTTTAAAGCAATTTTGTTCTTGGTTGTATTACAGAGCCTATTAAATTGTCCCCTCCTTGATCACACAAAGAAGTATCTGCATGCAATAATTAGCTTTTCCAGGGGGAATTTTTTTTAACTCATGCAATACCGGCTCGTTTTAAAACTGTCTGCAAAAACACCCAGGCCCTGGGAGTGGGGGGCTGGGGGAGGGGTGTGCTGCCATACTGGGCGGCACTGTGGGCTGTTTTCCTGTCTGCAGAGTCACTAGGAGGTTGGGCTGCAGAAAGATGAAAAGAAGCACCAAGGAAAAGAGAGACTTGTTCAAATGTGGAGGGTAGGGGGATGATAGAGGAAGTGGGTAGAGGAAATTACTTTGATGGTTAATCATAGCTCACTTCATAAGCTGAGTTAAAAAGGGCAAAAAAAGGAATGCTTGTATGTACATATTTAAGTATATATTTAGTTTTTTTGTAGTCCTACCCGACTCCCTTAGGAATCAAAAGGAGCACAGCTATGGAGGAGGGTGGAGGTTAAACACATGTAGAAACCTAACTGTGTGGACCAACATTAATCTACTTGACCCGATGCTGGCATTTCATGGGGCACACCCTTTCAAAACCAGCACAAATATTTAAGAACGTGATATTATTTCAGTCTAAAATTTCACATTTGGGGATTATGTTTTTTATGTCTCCCTTATTTAATGAACCTCGAGATAAATTTATTCTTGGTATTTATATTTTTGTTATATGACTTTTTTTTTTCCTGTCACGATATCACAGACTTCAAAAAAAAAATCTGTGCCCCTCCTAAGTTTCAACACAATGTGACGTGCCCTGAGTAGAGATGGAGGAAAGCTGAGTTTACAGTTTGCACTGGCATTTGCCTCTAGAAAGATTTTCTAAATTCCTGCACTCGGCCAAAACTTAACTGGCAAAGCTTGAGGTAAAGGCAATGGGAAAGCTGTAGGAAATACACTTTAAAACGTAAAAATTAAACAATTCATCAGATGACTTTGAAAAATGCAACAGTTGATTTTAGAAAAAATTTATTAAGGGTTCATTTAAGTGACAGCCCTTTGAACAGGCAAGCGTGTGGCCCTTTTCTTGAAATAGCTGTCAGTTTCTCTGCCTCGAGAAACATCACAGAGATTGTCCAGTGTGCATGGCAGCAGCGTTTGGTTGGATTTAGAGAGAGCTGTTTGCCTCGACATCCGACATCCGTTGCTTTCCTTGATGAGGAAGCGCGAAGTGCTAGGAAAGGGAGGAAGGTAAACCTGTGAAATAGAGGGGAGCTGTACTGTTCTCGGTGGGGTGGGTGGTGTGTTTTAGAGAATGTTTGGAGCAGCTGAAAGCCCGGGACTGTGCCACGGCTGCAAGCGTATAATACGGAGGGCGCTCATGGTGTCATGTCTTTTACATTTTCTAGCATTTGCCGACATATTAGCTGTATCGGTTAACTGTAATTTATTCATGTATGTAGAGAAATTATTGCGTTCCCCCTCCGCATCGCAAACCTACCTCTAAACACTGAGCAAAGCTAGACTCACGACTGTCCTTTAAATGTTTGAAAAATATTAGTTGCTATTCCATAGGGTAATAGAATATAAATCTAACAGCCATACAAAAATATTAGTCAATAATGTCCTTTCCCAGGTGACTCCTGAACCTTGTGAAAGCACACGTTCTCAACAAAGATTTATTAGTCGAGTCGAGGAACACATGATAATGATAGCAAGAGCTGCCAGAATCTAATTTGCTTTAATTAATCATTTGCTTCATAACACAGCGAATCTCCCTCCCCCCCCTTTTTTTTTTAACTGTCTAGATTATTTTAAAACATTAGATATTACACTGTGGATGGCTGATGAAACCGAAATTGAATGCTGTAAAAGTTAGATTAGAAATTCATTTAACAGTATAAACATTTCAGAGTGCAGGATGGTGCCGATTAGGTCAAGTGAATACGGAGTGATAAAACAGTCGTGGAACTGAGAGAAAAAATATTGTCAGAGGGCACTCAAACAGCTGAATTTAGCCTAATTTAAATGTTATAGCTGACAAAAAAAAAATGTTAACTAGAAATCCCATTATAATTATTCTTTGGTATTTTAGCAACACAGACTGGTAAGGAGTCAGAACCTAGGTTTAAACACATTCATTTAACTGTACACACAAGCTCTGGGTTCTGACTAGAGTTGGTTGTCATGGTTAGGCCAGGGAGCCTCGTGCAGTGCTGAGGCTGAGTCAGGGTCATGGTGCCTGGGTTTTCAGGATAATCAGATGAACTCCCAGTCTGTGGCACCATTCAGATACTCCTCAGGCCCTCCTGGGCAGCACTGAGCACCAAGTGCTGTCTCCTCTGCACACGCCTGGCCTGAGAAGCAGCCAGCATTACATGACTCTAGACTGGGCTCAGTGTCCCCACGTGGTACAAATGCTTCATGTGCTCAGCGGCTAACCGAAAGGTTGGAAGTTCACGTCCACCCAGAGGCTTCTTGGAAGGAAAGGCTGGTGATCTACTTGCAAAAAAATCAGCCATTAAAAACCCTCTGGAGCACAGTTCTACTCTAATGCACATGGGGCTGACGGCAGCTGTTCTAGTTTTTGATTAGACTGGTGTCAGCTGAAGGAGCTCCGGTGGTGCGGTGGTTAAGTGCTTACTAAAAGGTTGGTGGTTTGAACCTATCGTGGGAGAAGGATGTGGCAGCCTGCTTCCGTAAAGATTACACCCTTGGAAGCCCTATGGGACAGTTCTACTCTGTTCTATAGGGTCACTATGCATCGGGATCAATTGGATGGCACCAGGTTTGGTTTTTTGGTCTCAGTTGAGTGTAATCAGAGAGTCTGTGGCCTTGAGGCCACATGAGGGAGCTCACTGACACCTCCACCTACAGTGGGCCGCATGCCCTAAAGCAGTACAGTTGGCTCGGAAGTGTTAAAGCTTTCCCAGGGATTTGAAGAATACCATTGTGGTCTGACTCAGCTGCTGTAGACTGCTGAGGTGAATGCTTTCGTGTTACAGGGAACAGGGGGTGGAGAACCTTTTGCATTTGTCCAGGCTTAGGGACAAGCAAAACATTCATGCTCAGAAATCTTGCAGTTCACTCCATTTTTCAGATGACTTGATGGGCAATTTCAGCCCTTAATTCTTACCCTTGTCATTGTAAGGCTCCCCTCCTAGTCTACTGGCTGTATTAGACGAGATTTAGCTCAAATAGATGTTCAGAATCCTTCAACAACTCCCCATCATATATTTGATAATATGCCTCCCTAGGTGTCACCCAAGGCCCTCAGTGACCTATTTCCTTCCTATGTTTATCCTGTCTCATTCCCATTCCTCATCCCTTCTCTGCCTAGCACTTGACTCACCATCAGTAATGAACTACTTGATTCTCAATCATGCCACACTAATTCAGTGTTGTGTATAACAGAGTAACTCATCTTGAATGTGACTCCTTAAGAAAGTCCTCCTTAACTCCTTCAGACGTACGGTGCCAACCTGAGAGGGTTGCTGTGAGGATTCATTGAGTTATGAATTATGAGCCTGGCGCCTGGAAGCACTATGTAAGTGTTAGTATTATTATTAAACTCTCTCTTTCCTATGCTGTCCCTACACTTTGTACAAGTCTCCCTCATATCAACCACATTATGACGTTGTTGGTTTCCATGTCTTTCTTGCTCTACTATCATCCTCTTAAGGACAGCAAACTTTTTTTTTTTTTCCCTGACTTTGAATCCCTAGATTAACACAGTGCCTGGCTGGCATGTAGTAGGTGCTCAGTCAATATCTCTTGCATGAACAAGTGGCGGGTCCATTAAAAAGAATTCTACAATTTGGCCACTGGTTGATTTTTAAATAAATATATAAGAGCTCAAATGTTTTTCCAAGAAGCCAATATTTTGTGTGGGTATATAACATCTTTTCTCAAGCAGGTTTCTAACTGCTTTCAGAATCAGTTGTAAACTCTCACAAGAAAATTAGCATTATAACACTATAGCGCCATCTCTCTCTCTCTTTAAAAAAATTATGTTTCTAAGGGCAGTCAACTACCCAATTCATTAAAATTGGTAGTAGATGAATTCGAAATGGCTTCAAAACCAAATCTGTCTTCTAAGTATGAAAAGGAAACCCTGGCGGCGAAGTGGTTAAGAGCTACAGCTGCTAACCAAGAGGTTGGCAGTTCAAATCCACCAGGCACTCCTTGGAAACTCTATGGGGCAGTTATACTCTGTCCTACAGGGTTGCTATGAGTTGGAATCAACTTGATGGCAGTGGGCTAAGTATGAAAACCTGGCTATAACTGAACATATTCAAAGACATCTCCCAAAATGAATTCAGTAGTGCCATCAGGCATGGAATGAGTCCTTTGACTGTGGTTCTTTGATGAAGATGTACTGCTATACTCTGCTTAAGTTCTGAGTTACAGTATACCCTTAAAATAAAAAGCTAGTTAGTTTCCATGTCTTCACTCTATACCTCACCTGAAATACAGTCAGTTACAATTATAATTGTAGAGTAATATAGTATAACCTGTTAAGATGAGAAAATATTGTGAGAGAGCCTTATTCTGACCCCCAAGGAAGCTTCAGACTAGGAGAATCACCTAAGGTGGAATTTTATAAGGAAAAGAACATTGATGTCCCCAGATTCATCAAACCATGTAGTTCTTTTCAAATCCTTGAGTAGTTGGAGCGTCCACTGCAGCTCAAGGCACTTCCTCACAACAGAATCACAGCAAGTCTAGTGCTGAGAAGCAGGGCACCATCTGGGCATCTCCAGGCAGTTGTCACCCTTAAGATGCAAGGAGAATTACAAACTGGTACTGACCAGACTGAATTCATTGAATCTCACTGAAGGGATGTGAGCAGAAAGGGTGTACTTTCATTTGCTTGGTTCAGAATTTCTTAACATTCAGAATGGGGGGGAGGGGAGGAGAAGGGGGCAGCGAGTGACTCCTGTGGTCCCACAATGAGCATTGTAATCAAGGAGAGCTCTGAACAGTGTTAGAAGGGTCTTTACATCCCCTCTAGCTCTTTGCAATATGCTCTTGCAGAATTGGTTAAATGAGCCGCCATACTCTGGTCAATATGAATAGGCTTGTAAGATGCTCTGTTTGATTTAATGGCCACCCATGGACTTCCATACGTGGAAGCGAGTGTCACATTCAGTCTGAATAAAGCTCTAGGAAATCAACTACTCCATTTGGCATCGTAGCTGTATTTTAATGTCCTCTTCAGAATTCTCCGTTATAGTAACATCTCTGCAATCAGCCTAGCATAAAAAGGCCTGTTTATAATAAATTGGTCAGCCTCTTATGTGCCTATCTTTCCTATTGGAGTAGAGAACTATAACATTATTCCTTGTAGACTAGGCTATAAGATTTTCAGGATGACATCATTTGCACAAATAATTTATTTCAGATTTTATTTTTGTTTGGAGCCTTTGTTTTCATCTTATCTCCTAATTGTCCTAGGGGAAAACAAAAAGAGAGGGGCAAATTGATTCTCCTTGTGAATTGTAGGTCTTTGGGAGATGTTTAAGTAAGATGTAGTTTTGAAGAAGCCAGTAAGTGAAAAACAAAATTGGTCAATCTTTTGTTCTCCTTTCAGTTAGGACACCTATGTGGCAGTTGTGAACTTTAGTGTCCTGGACAGGAAATGCTGGCAGAGTTAGAAGTGTGCCACTGATTTGTATGAATATTCTCAGGTGGAATAATCACCCTTCCTTGTTAGTACATAATAATCACCCAGTATAAACGACCTTAGACCTTTGGAGTAACATAAAGTTTTCTTTAGAGAATCAGCAATCTTTTAGACTCGCTATGGTCTTGAAAAGCAAAGATGTCACTTTGAGGACTAAGGTGCGCCTGACTGAAGCCATGGTATTTTTTCTTTTTTGGCTATTTTATTTTTTCTTTCTTTCTTTTTTTTTTTTTTTTTTGTACTTTAGATGAAGTTTTACAGAGCATATTAGTTTTTCATTAAACGATTAATATACATACTGTGTTCTGACATTGGTTGCCGCCCCCACGGCATGTCAGCATTCTCCCCTTCTTGACTTTGGGTTCACCATTGCCAACTTTCCTGTCCCTTCCTGCCTTCTTGTCCTTCTCCCTGGGCTGGTTTGCCCATTTAGTCTTGTTTTGTTTTATGGGCCTGTCTAATGTTTGGCTGAAGGGTGAACCTCAGGAATGACTTCATTACTGAGCTAAAAGGGTATCTGGTGGCCATATTCTCAGGGTTTCTTCAGTTTCTGTCAGACCAGTAAGTCTGGTCTTTTGTGAGTTAGAATTTTGTTCTGCATTTTTCTCCACCTGTGTCCGGGACCCTCTATTGTTGATCCCTATCTGAGCAGTCAGTGGTGGTAGCCGGGCACCATCAGATTGTGCTGGACTGGACTCAAGCCATGATATTTTCAGTTGCCTCATGTGCATGCGAAAGCTGGGCAGTGAATAAGGAAGACCGAAGAAGAATTGATGCCTTTCAATTATGGTGTTGGCAAAGAATATTGAATATACCATGGACTGCCAGAACGACGAACAGATCTGTCTTGGAAGTAGTACAGCCAGAATGCTCCTTATTAGTGAGGATGGTGAGCTTTGTCTCACATGCTTTGGATGTGTTATCAGGAGGGAACAGTCCTGGAAAAGGAGGTCATGCTTGGTAAGGTAAAGGGTCATTGAAAAAGAGGAAGACCCTCAACGAGATGGATTGACACAGTAGCTGCAACAATGGGCTCAAACATAGCAACGATTGTGAGAATTGTGCAGGACTGGGCAGTGTTTCGTTCTGTTTACGTAGGGTCGCTATGACTTGGAACTGACTCAACAGCACCTAACAACAACAATGGTGTACCCCAGTGTTGAAATTGCATATTACGGGTTATGCTTCTGTAAATAAAGGACATTTTGTTATGTCCACACTCAGCTGTGTTTCCTACTGTGATTTCTTTTCTAGGCCCTGCTGTGACCTATTCCCAGATACAGTGCATTATTGGTGAGCCTTTTTTGCCAGAACTTGAAGTCTGTCCAGGAGACAAAAACACTGATTAGGTAGAAAGAGGATAAAAGTCCTTCAGGAACAGAGTGACTCTGGACCTCAGCTACAGACTGTAGCTTATTCATAGATGTCAAAAGGTGGGGGAGCAGGGCATCCTGCCTTGAAGGTGCCTTCCCAGCTGTCTCGGGGAAGCATGGGCTCCTTGTGGAATAAAGTTGAAAGGGATATGGCCAAGTATTACCCCTGGGCTAAATTTGTAGAGGTCAGTTCTAGTTCAGTTTTAAAACAGAATCAATTCTAAGCCAATCTTTTGCTTTTATTTCTCATGGAGAGTTTTACAATGGATTCAAGGATGGTTAACTTTCAGAAATACTTGTGGGGTTACTAAAGAGTAGGCAGTTTCTCTAGTCCTGTTCCTATTCTGTAGCACTTCTCCTTCTTTACTCTAAGTGCTCAAGATAACTATATCTTCAAGAGACACCAGTGTTCTAAATTGGTTCTAGATAAGGTAACTTTTTGTCCTCTAAGAAGATTCTTTTCTGTAGTCATTTACTGGCATATAGGCCTAGAGCTCTACTTGAAAGATGAAAATGAAGAGAACTTACATTATGGATTTTTTGGGTGAGGTTGATTGACAAATACTCATAACAACATCAACAATTTACAGTTTCATTTAAAGTTGCTCTGGGCCCCATTTATGGACATTATTTCATTTGATCTTTACAATAAACCTATGTAGCTCTCAAGTGTTATCTATATTTTGCAGATAAGGAAATGAGGTTGAGTAACTTTCCAAAGGCCACTTTGTTGAAAGTAGATAAGAGCAGGCTTTTGAGATAGACAACCCTGGTTCTGCCCTTATTAACTACATGAGCTTGGGCAAGTTGTTGAAGCTCTTTAAGACTCTGTTTCTTCATCGGTAAAGTGGGAATGATAGTATTAGTGCCATCCTAATAGAAATAACACATGAAAAGCACTTAGTACATTGCTTGGCACAGAGTAAGTGATCAGTAAATGTAGCTGCTATTATTATTCTTTATCTGGCCTCGAGTTCAGCATTTCTTCCATTCTCCTGTGCTACCAACCTCAAACCATCACCTTACAAATTAAGTAGAAAGGAAGGGCAATTATTTTCCCAAATACTTACCACAAGTAATTAATTTTAGACCTTGTTCTGCAAACAATGGTGGAAATTACAGCTAGTTTTTCCATAGCAAGAAAACTAGCAATACTGCTTTTAATCTCCCTCAGTTTTTCTGCTCCTTTTTGGTGGCCAGGGGAGAAAATCTTATCCTCTTACTGTACCAAAAGAGAAAGATGCTATTTATATCTCCTGGCTATGAGCCATCATTGAGTGGTGGTTTCTCTACTACAGAAAGTCAACAATTGTTTAGAAGAAGATCTGAAGATGACCAGTTTTAGGCAGTCATGCTTAACACAGAACATGAGCTTTGAAACCAGTATTTTTCCCTTTATGTGACATCTCTGATTAAATTCCAGGAAAACTTTGTTGAATTATAAGATAAGCAAGCAAGGGTTAAGAAGTTGGATCTGACCAGTGTGTCCAGCTGTACCTTAAAGAACACACACAAACATACTCAACACACACACACCCCAAAGCAAAACAAAGAGCAGATAACTTTCAGTTCTATCCATTAGAAAGATCCATTTGTAATTTTTTTTTTTTTATGTGCAGAAGGGCCGCGAGACTGAAGTGATACCTGAGAGAGGCCTGGGAATACGTTTGCACCACATTACTTGGACTGCATGATAATTGAGAGCCATTGTGGCTGAACACTTTATGAGTTTGTTTAATTTGTCACAGTAAATAAAGCTTTTTTGATGCAAGTTAATTAGCTCTCTTGTGTTACTGCACATCAAATGTAATTAACAACCAACTGCCAGTGTGGGGTTACCCTTGTGTAACATGGCAATAGGGGGGAAGGCTTAACTGGGGCTGGAATAAATAAAAGATAATACTGTTGTATCAATCATCCTTCTTCCTGCTTATATTGGATGGACTGGAATTCGGGGGAAAAATATCAGGACTCATAAAATATCAGCTGCTTAATATGATTTCATTAAAATCTTCTGTATTATGCTAGGCTCACGTTTGCCACCACATTAAGTAAATTTAGCTAAGCACTGCTCAGGGTTCACTTTCTCCTTGGTTGGCATCGCGTATATATCCCCTCTGCTTGGAGCTTTCATTTCCAGCCATTTACCTTTCTTTGGCTCTGACATTTTATCTCCCTTTGTGATAAGTGCTGCCATAGCCCAGGCAGAAGGAATGCTATTCAGTAATGACTAGGAAGATATTTGTTTGAATGGGCAGAAGAAGATAATTGAAAGAAGGGGGTTCAAGTCAAAGAAGGGGATCATGCTTCCAAATTCGTAATGGCGTTCTCATCTATGTATTTTGAGAAAGTATTCTTTCTTTTTCTTTTTTTCCCTAGGTAAAGTTAGCACAAAAATGTCAACCTTGATTTACACTCATTTTTGATGATGTGGCCAGGAAGAAAGGTAGGAAGGCAGAAAACATCTCTTTAAAAGGACACAGTAAGAGCAAACTTGAGACAGTCCAAGCATCTACTGCAAGTATTTGCAAGTAAATACTCACTGGGAGAAAACAACAGTCTGAGTTAAAAGGAAATAATCAACTTATGAAGGTATGTAGCTTTACTAGAGTAAACCTTTCCCCTCTTACCGTCAGAATTCCCTCCTCTATAAGGAAGGAAGAATCTATGCCAGTTTTCTAAAGTAAGAAAACTCTTTTGTGGGGAGTAAGACATTGGGTAGAGAGGGAAATTGAAGGAGTGGCAGGTCTGGGTTTTGAATAGTGACTATCACTATAGCTGACAGCCTGGGGCAACTCACGTTCTCTGGGACTTAGTTTCCTCATAAAAATAAGTGTTAGATTAAATAGTTTCTTGGTTGTGTTCTAGCTCTAAAGTTCTCCGCTCTCTCTCTCATTCTCTTCTGGGGACTCCTTCTGCTTTCATTTCTCATACCTCTGCTGACTACCTTTGGCAGTGGAGGATGTGTAAGTCAGGCTACTAAGAAGTTAAAAGTGATGTGTTTAAGAGCGAGCCAGTGACTCTGCCTTCTCAGTCGTTCATTCGACACATGGCTTGGAACACTTTCAGTGAACTAGGTTCTGGGAATCCAAGGATGAAAATGAACAGACTAATCCTTCACATACCCAAGTGAAAACTAGAAAACGGGCAGCTAACTTAATAAATTATATTGCTCTGCCCATATTGATTTATTGACAAATATTCCTGTTCATTTGATGTAGATCTATTACCCATGGGTTTTTTTTTTTTTTTTTTCCCATGCCCTATGCATTTGATACCCTGAAATGGGCAAGGAGGCCTAAATTGAGACAGATAGGAGAAAATAAAGCCCCTTTTTATACTTGAGCATTTCATCCTGAGAAACTTCTTTCCTCTAGGATTTGGCAAGAATACGTGACTTATTTTCTTTAATTTGAGGATCTAGTATGAAGGATTATATCATGTATTTCATTCATTTTTCATTCTTTCAAAACTCCTTTTTTGATTACAAAAATAATACATGCTCACTGTAAAAAAAATGTTACAGAAGTTTAAGATAGAGAAATAAAATGAAAATAACCATTATTTGACTCTAGAGATAATCACTATTAATATTTTGGCTTATATTCTTGTATCTCTCTCGCTTGCTGGCATATACTAGTAAAAATATTATGTTTTTTTCACAGACATGGAAATAATACAATTAATAGTAAAACTTGATTTTTTTCCGTAGTATATCTGGACTCTCTTTCCATGTAGAATGAGCTTATTCTACTTTGTACTTTGTTAAATAGACCTATGTTTCTTGAACCAATTCCCAAATTAATTGTTTTTTTTTCCTAATTCTTTTGCTATTATAAATAATGCTGCATAGTATTTATAAAAATATTATTACTACTACAAGGAGTAATAAACACTCACTGATTACTTACTAGATGCCAGGCATTTTGTTAAACAATATAAAAAATATATATATATATAGGTACCACTTAGTTCTTGAAATAGTCCTGCAGATGAGGACAGTGACCTCTAGACATGTTGTGTGACTTCCCAAGGTAACACAGCTAGGAAGAAGTGGAGCTATGATTTCAACCCAAGTCTCTCTTATTCCAGAACTGCTTAACACTCACTCAGCAAATCTTTGTATGTAACATTTTCATATACTGTTATTAGTATTTCTGCAAGATAAGGCTTATAAAGGGAATATTGTTGGGTCAAAGGATATGGAATATTTAAACTTACATATGTATTTTCAAATTGCTCTCCAAAAAGTTTTTCCAATTAGCATTGCCAGTTGAAGTAAATAAGAGCACTGGTTTCTCAACACTCTTGTCACATTGTAGAACTATATATATATATATGTATATATATATTTAAACTAATATGATAGGTAAAAATTTATATCTTATTTTTGTTTTAATTTGATTTTTTTTTAACATTTTCACTCTTTTAGTAGTACAGTGTGTATATTTCAATGTCACCTGTGTCATCAGCTGTTGACATATAGCTCATATACCTATTATCTCCCTGTTTTAGCGAAATTACATGAAATTCTCAGTTAAGTTCTTCATTTTTCATTATAATACATTCTTCATTTTCTCTCTCATCATATGTATATCCAAACTGCTTGTTGAAGTTCTGTCCACATTGCCTTTGGAGTTTCTTTCTGGGAAGGATATACCAAGATACCACTCTACCAACAGGTTCCAGTTATTCAGTCCAGGTTAAAGGACTTGGGCAAGAGAAGAACGGGAATAGACCATATAAAATTAACATTAAATCGACTTTTTCTCCTAAAAATGATGATAGCTCTGGGAAGAGAGGAGAGATGACTTTTTAAAGAACAACATGGTATTTTTAAAATAGGACAAAGGGCTCAAGAAACAGACAAAAACCTAGAACGATAATTTAAAAGAACAGATATTCAAAATAATTTTGTTAAATAAAACCAACAAAAAACATTTAGAAAATATAACTTGCTGTACCTAGAACTTCATTAAAGCCATATTAATAGACTACAAACATTTGGATTTGTGCTTCTACATTAGATTGAGATGCATATAATCATTTATATACACTCGTAATTTCTAGAAATGAACCATATTGCCTACATTTTTTTTTTTCTAACTATACTTAGGAAGTGGGACAAAGGTAAGATCCATTTTACTTTATTAAGAAAAACAGGCTTCTATTTCATATTTATTCTCTTTGAAAACCATCTGCTTTCATGTCATCGTTGAAGCCAGGATTTCTTATCTGTAAAATTCTAGCTTTTCATGAGTTAAACCAAAAAGGAATAAAACAATTACATCAACTGTTTATTAGAGACACTAAAAATGTAGACAGAAAGATGTCTAGTCAGACAGATTATTATACTAGTTGAATCCTTAAGGAATTGGAGACTAAAAGCAAAACTAAAAAGAGCTAAGGAGATGTACAACAATAGAGAGCATGAGACAGTTAAAGATAAGTGAAATGTGCAGTGTTGTTGGGCTCAGGATGGGAAGAGAAGACTTTTTCATGTTACTTTTTTGTTAGAAAGCTCTTGCAGCAAAGCAAACTTAAAAATGTATTATCTGCCACAACCTACATCTTGAAGAAAGTGATTAACGCAATTTGGTCAGTCTATAATAGAGCCATAATATATTGTTGGAAAGGGCCTGCTGAGGCAAAATGTAGTGTTGAAAATGTGCCGTTTCTTAGTGATAATAGAGGCCACCAAAGTGAGCTTTGAAAAAGTAGGCCAGGCCAATGATTAAGCTAACATTAACACCTTCTCCTACTTGCACAGACACTAACTTTTCCTCAAGGGCCTCTGGTTCTTTAAACTTTCTCCTCTCACTGTATTTGCCAGATTTGGATATGTTTCTGGTAGGGAATTTGAAAACAAACAAGGAGTGAAGGAGGGAAGAAACTCTTGGGAAATACCCACCCCCCCAAAAATGTTGCCGTCGAGTCAATTTCAACTCATATTAACCCTACAGGACAGAGTAGAACTGCCCCTATAGGGCTTCCAAGGAACAGCTGGTGGATTTGAACTGCTGACCTTTTGGTTAGCAGCCAAGCTCTTATCCACTGTGCCGCCATGGCTCCAGGGGCAGAAAAGCGAATTTTTTTCAGTAATCTTATTTTTTTACGGAACCCAAAAACCCACTGCCGTCGAGTCGATTCTGACTCATAGAGACCCTATAGGACAGAGTAGAACGGCCCCATAGAGTTTCCAAGGAGCGCCTGGTGGATTTGAACTGCCAGCCTCTTGGTTAGCAGCCATAGCACTTAACCACTACGCCACTAGGGTTAATATACTTAAAATAAATATTTGATTCTCTAACATGACTAAAATGGACCACTTACAGCTCACTGATAACCTTGAGTAAGTTTTTTGGGGGGAAGTTTTCTTCTTGGGTTTCTACAAAAGCTTGTTTTCTAGGCTGATAGTAATGAAGGACAATGTGAGAGTGAGAACAGAAATAAGGATGAAGAGAATATTCCTCCAAACCTCATGTACTGAAAGGAGGCACTAAAAATGTAGACAGACAAAGATGGCTAGTCAGACAATCAGATTATTATACTAGTTGAATCCCTTAGGAATTGGAGGCTAAAAGCAAAACTAAGGCTCCTGCCCAGTGGATCCTCGTTTAATATTTCTGGGCAGATAAAAGACCATTAGAGAAGGAGAGATTTGAATAATATTTTCCATGTCCATCTGTCCCAAGCAACTGAACTACATTTTCAAGATCATACGAGGTCTTGGATATGTGACTGCTTTTAAAAGCAGGAGAAAGTCTGGGTTTGTAATCACAGAATCATGATTTTCAGAAAATATGAAGGAATTCTTAGCATGATTCAACGCAAGATAAGTTGTTGAAACAAAGCTTAAAGAGTTGAGTTTAGGCTAATGAAGACATTAACGCATCTCCGCTCAGAGACTGAGCATAGGATGGCAGTGAAGCTGCATGTTGTTTTTAAATGAAATTGAGGCTCTACAATTTGGTAAAGACTTGGATGAACAATATTTAGGAAAAATCAGACGTTCAGAGCTTTGAATTCTGGCCTCTTTCCCAGGTTCCCACATGCCTGGGAAAGGGCTCAACCAGTGCCGGCTGGCTTTTTGCCACACTATTTTAATGACAGATCTCATGTTTCAGATACAGATATGTTCCTTCACCTTTTCATTCTTCTGCCTCTCTTATCCTTGGTGCCCAATAGAGAATTTAGTAATCTAGATTGAATTGGCAAGGAGCTCTGGTAGTGCAGTGGTTAAACACTTGGCTGCTAACTGAAAGATTGATGGTTCAAACCCAACAGGCACTCTGCGGGAGAAAGATGTGGCAGCCTGCTCTTGTAAAGATTATGGCCTTGGAAACCCTGTAGGGCAGTTCTCCTCTGTCTTAGAGGGTCACTATGAGTTAGAATCGACTTGAGGGCAACAGGTGGTTTTGTTTTGTTTTTCGTTTAGCTTGGATTGCTGTCAGTTTGTCACACTGTGGTGGCTTCTTGCATGTTGTGGTGATGCTGGAAGCTATGGCACTGGTATTTCAGCAAAGCTTCCAGACTAAGACAGACTAGGAAGAAAGGCCTGGCAATCTACTTCTGAAAATTAGCCAATGAAAACCCCATGGACCACAAAAGAATATTGTCCAACATAGTATTGGAAGATGAGCCCTCTAGGTCAGAAGGCACTGAAAATACCCAGTGGCCACAACAATGGGCTTGAGGATAGTAACAATTTTGACAATGGTACAGGACCAAGCAATGTTTCATTCTGCTGTACCTAGGGTTGTCCCTATGAGTTGGAGCTGACGTGATGACAACTAACAACATCAAGAAGCTTGGATTGGAAAACACTAAAAACCAGAAAAATCAAACCCAGTGCCGTCCAGTCGATTCTGACTCATAGCGACCCTATAGGACAGAGTAGAACTGCCCCATAGAGTTTCCAAGGAGCACCTGGCGGATTCAAACTGCCGACCCTTTGGTTAGCAGCCGTAGCACTTAACCATGACGCCACCAGGGCTTCCGGAAAACACTAAAGTAGACTGCAAATTCCCTTACCTTAATACATTTTCTCTTCGTAACACCTGAAACATTGTTGGGCCCTTAACAGGTACTTAATAAATTCCTGTAGGTTAGTATTTGAATGAAAGGGCTGTTACGTTTTTGCTTTTCATCGTTCCGGTCTTTATTCTAACTAACTCACCTTTCAGAGCTAATCTGGGGGGAAATGGATGCAGTGACAGAGCTTCATTTCAGTCATCCTCAGCTTGAAATAATATCAGCAGTCCAGAGAAGTTGGGGACAGAAGAAGGAGCTGCGTTTATTTCCAGCAGGCCTGTGTGATCTCTGTTCTTGAGAAAGCCTAAACTCATTCTGCAGACTCTGAAAAGGATGAGCCAGGGTCAGGCAGATTTACGGGGCCTCTGGGGAAGAGAAAGATGAGATTAACCTGAGAATGGAGAAGATAGAGGAAATGAGTGTGTAAACTGTGGAGAGGCAGGGTGGTGTGGAGGTTGAGGATGAATTTGAAGCCGTTCAGACTCAGCTTTGAATCTGGGTTCCACCAATGACTCGCCATACGTAGCTGGACAAGTTATTCTCCAAGCCTAAACTATTCCATGGAAAGTGAGCATAACCCGAATGTGTCCAAGTTCTACAGGCTTCAGGGATCACCCTTTCCATTAGGCGCCCCCCCTCCCCCACAAAATGGGTCAGGAATCAAAACAAGTACAGTGAGGCACTAAGCATATGCATAGTATTTCACATGGTTCCCTGGGGGTTACAATCTCTTGATCACGGCTTTTTCCCAAAATCTTGCTTCTATTATCTAATACCTGATAGCTCTTTGCCATCTCATCACCTGCACCTACCATTACCTTTCCCAAATCTTCACCAGTACAGCGCTGCTGACTTAAGAGTCTTTCTCTAAAGGTTTGGTGAAAAGAGAAGGGAAGTACAGTAAACAGGAAGTAGTTTAAAATCCTTTAGCTTCCTCAACTACAGAGAATTTCTCACAGGGAGTCTTTCTCTTTGGGCCTCTGCCTGGTACAAATTTGGAGGGCTATTCTCACCCTTGTTTGACCCAGACCCTTTACCTACCTCCTTTCTCATCCCATTTCTTCCCCCTACCAGGATCTCCAAGCTTTTTTTTTTTTTTAACCAGAAAGCTTACCTTTCTTAAAGAGTTGAGGAAACTCCCCAAATTCCTCTTACTTTATTTTCAGAATTTTTGAATTAGTACTTATTGGAAGCATTTTTTTTTAACTTACCCCAGATGAAATTCTTAGCCAGATCACTCTCCCTATGAATAGTTTCTATATGAAGAAAAAGTAGTCTCCTCATGAAAAGTTTCTACATGAAAAAATGGGAAGGAGAATAAAAGAAAACGTAGATACCTGTTTTCCTCCTTCTGAGAGCAAACACCAAGGTAAGTTGTGGATTTCACAGTCCTTGCTTCGTGAGTTTCTACCCCCTTCTCTCTGTTTGCCTGGCTCTGGCCTGTTCAAACTTATATATTGGAAGGCATCCTGTAGCCAGGCACATCTTAAAAGCCAGTATTTACCCTTTCCTTTGCTGTCCGCACTTGTACTAGTTAGGGCTTTGCTATCCAAGGCTGGACATCCCTGGAGAGTGAGATTGGAACTAGTACCCGAACAACCAAACCCATTGCCATCAAGTCAATTCCAACTCATAGAACCCTACAGGACAGAGTAGAGTTTCCAAAGAGTGACTGGTGGATTTGAACTGCCCATCTCTTGGTTAGCAGCCTTAGCACTTAACCACTACTTCACCAGGGTTTCAACAGCAAGGTAGAATGTTAGGTTATGTTTAAAAGGGTTGTGATTTTATTTTTCCCTATTCTAGTTCTTTGGAAGCTGTTTGACTAGATGATCTTGAAACTTTCTTGTAGCCTGTACAAGTTCTTTAACTATATGAATGGGTAAAGACTGCTCCTGAACTCCTGCACATTTTTTAGGGCTCTTCTTCTTCTTCCCTTATGTCCCCATTCCTCCACTTCTGGAGGTGAGAGGAAGGAGGATATGTCTGCTTCTCCTCTCTGGAGAGATCCTAGTTGAAATGCGATACCCTGGAGATCAAGACCATTTATTGTATCTTGGTCTTGGTGCATGGAGTGAAGGGAGTAGAATGAGAAGCAGCATCCCTAGGAAGTTCGAGGTCTGTAACCCAGTAGATAATTTCAATGGAGTCACCTGTCCCCTGGAAGCTAAGCTTCGAGGGACTTTCTGAGCATGATGCTGAATAAGAGGCATGGAGGGTTAATGAAGTTGATGTGAGGAGAAGTTGTAAGTTACAAGGAGAAGTTACAAGTAAGGGAATAGACCTGGAATTCTTGCTTCACTTACTAACTTCCTGTTTAGCTTTATAAGGGCTTCTCACAGCTGGGGACGTGAGCAGGCTAGGAAGGCTAGAGCGGTCCTGTGGAGCAAAATTCTTCTTTCTCTTCCACCTCCTTCTCTCGTCTCCAAGCTCTGACCTTAAGGGCAGCTGGTCCTGTATATCAAATACTGTCATGTGTCACTTTTCAGGACATGGCAGACATGGGACGGTTAATGACTGCATAGCCTAGGAGGAACAGGATTCCGGAATTAGACTGCCCATTGGTGATGTGCATTTCTATGGGTAATGATTTAGCTGACCAAGAGAGCAGATTTCTGAACGTTTTGGTGATAAATAGGTTGTGATCCAGGTAAGAAGTTGGTGTGGAAAGAGCATCCAATGTTAAGCCTGGTGAAAGCCTGGAAAAAATGAGACAATGAGATATCATTAAGCCCTAAGGGATATTCTTTTCCTAGTACTAAGATTCCTGTTTGGATAGTGGCTAAGTTGTTACCAAGGAAGAGAAACAAGGAAACAAGCATGACTTGTTTATTCTTCCAAAGTAGTTAGCAAAAACAGCCTTAGCAGGTTGATGTTGCAAACTCTCATCTCTGATGTAACAGCACACAATTCCCTTGACAAGAGACAAAGCAACTGCTAGGTTTAATGTGACTTTACATGAACAAAAGATCTCGCATAATAACACTGCGCTGTGCTGACAATCCTTTATGAATACAGCAGTGTAATGCCAACAGTTAGCTGACAGCAGAGCTGCCTGCCTGGATAGAAGGTTTTGGAACTACACAGGAGGGACAGATTCGACTCAAGGTAGTTCTGGTGAAATGTGGAAAGGCTGACATCTGGACTGTCATGCAAAGCAAACACTTTCTGATACACAAGAGAAATACCGTCTGAGAGGTCCTGTTGAGGCTTCCAAATTGTCATCAAGAGCTTGTTAAATTTTCATAATTTTATTGTGGAAGAAAAGAAGATCGCTTCAGAGAACTTAGAGGGAGGAGACCAGTGTTTGGGATGAGTGCCTTTGTTCATTTAACTACTGGTCTTTTCTTGACTACTTTCTATAGACCAGGCACTATCCTAGGTGACAGAGATACAGACATGAATAAGATAGTCCCTGTCCTCAAAGGGATTGTTATCTATATTTAGAGAGGGAAATAAGCCAACTAGTACAATATACTGTAGTAAGAAGTGGGAATTAAGTCAAGGTTGCTATGGGAGCTGAGATCAAGAACATGTCATTGTATGTGTGTGTGTGCGAAGGGTAGTGTTGGTCAGGGAAGGCTTCCAGGAGAAGGGGGTTTTCGAATTAAATTTTACCAGATGAGTAAGGATGAGTAAGAGGAACGGGTGAATGGGTGGATGGATGAGTGTTCTAGTTGGAGAGAACTGTGTGTGCAAAGACTTGAATTTATAAAAGGGGTGCCATGGAGTGCATGGTGTGTGTGTTAGGAGATTCAGTGGAGGCGTGGAAACCAACAGATCCCGTATTTAGTATACCTTTTCAGGTTTTTATTGATAACAGACTGTTGAGGAATAACAGGTACAGGTCTCCCTTCATGGCAGAGCAGAATTTCCTGATACAAAAATTGTTAGACCTTAAAGGAGGTTGGGAAACCCTGGTGCCATAGTGGTTAAGTGCTACGCCTGCTAATCAAAAGGTTGGCAGTTTGAATCCACCAAGGGCTCCTTGGAAACTCTATGGGGCAGTTCTACACTGTCCTATAGGGTTGCTATAAGTCAGAATCGACTCGATGGCAATGGGCTTTTTATGGGTTAAGGGAAGTTGTTGGGGAAGATTATGAGATTTTCTTCTCTGAAGGGTGTGGTTTAGAAAGCAAGGTGGGCAGATTTTGAGACTAATCAAGGGTTCTTTCAACTCTGAGGGTTCTCTTTGTTTCCAAAAATGACTAAAAGAAATGGGAAAGATTAAAGAAAGACACCGTGTGGAATGCAATTGCAAATGCTACAAAATGTTAGGGACAGGCTCTGGGTTCTTATACAGAGACATTTAATTTTAGTATAAAGGCAACTCTAAAGCATTTGAACTATTCACAGTAAATTCTAACAATTTATGCTTCCTTGCAACCTTTAGAAATAGGAACTTGCCAAAGTTAGGAAACTGTTTCTCCAAGTGCTCTGAAGAAAACCCAGACCATAATGGATATTTAGTTATTCTTTAGTGCAAGGAGCTGACCTTTACCACTGTTTCTGTGTTATGGGTTGTCTTCAGCCATTCATAATATGGAGGGTTCCAGTGCAGTCCGTGTGCCCATTCACTAGGGGTGGCCAGGTTTGTGTCTAGTTATCAGTTTACCCAAACTAAAAACTACTAGAGTACTAACTTTATTAAGCTTTTGCTTTGAGATTTATATCCCTGCAGATTGCATGAAGAGTGTAAACAGAGATTTTCCTGTTTGAAATGGAAATGTAGGTCATGCTTGCTTTTCAAAGCACATTTGTCCATTCCCCCTTGTGTGTTGTGTCTCATTGGTATTAGGAGGACCAATGTGATCAAACAGCAGAGCTGGCTTAAAAGAGATGCCATTCAATGTCATCACCTTCTGTAAACATGAAAAAAACAAAACAAAAACAAAAACCAGAGGTAATTTCATAGAAGTCAGAAGATGTTAGAGTTGGGAAGGATATTGGAAATCATCTAGTTTTTTACCCCCAATTGGTAGATGAAGAAATTGAGGTCCTTGCTTAGGGCCCTACAGTAATAGAATATTATTTAGGTCTTTCCAATAGCTAGGCTAACACTCTCTTCTATGCTATAGTATTTCCCTTTTCATTCCTAATGTAAAGCAGAATACTTCTTTTCTATTATGGGTCAGGTATTTTTGAAAATATAAGTGCCATAAAAATGTGTTATTTAAAAAAAATTGTATAAGAAGAGGTACACTGAATTAAAATCCAAGCCTTTGATTTACTGAAACATCAAGTATTTGGTTATAAATTTTACACACTGATCTCAAATCCAACAGCCACTGCATGTGGAGTTTTTGCCCCTCACATGATCACATCTGAAAGCCAGCAACATAGCTAGCAACTCACCATGATGACTTGGTTGGCAAAGGCAATAGAACAAATCTACATCATCAATTCTTTAAGTGCATTGCTGATTACATAGTGATTCCATCTATCGCTTTATCCATGTAACAACCTTAAGAGACACACAGGAAAGTATTAATTTTCCCGTCATAGAGATGAGAAAGCAGTGTCTTAGAATAACTAAGTGATTTATTCGAAGTCATGGAGCTGGTAGATAGCAAGGCAGAATTAGTACCCAGGCATTCTCACTCTTGATCGTGTGATCCTTTCAGTCTACCTAATCATCATCATCATTATTACTTTTCTTTTTTTGACTTTTTCAAATATCTCTTCTATTACTTTTCTAAGGCCAGTAGATCACAATGTATAACAGCATCTCTCTTGCCTTACTATTATATCAGTTTACTGCTTTTATATTCCCAGAACATGTCTCTTGGTTGTCTAATGAATTAAGCTATAGCTTCTAGGGAAGATGACCACACCTAACTATGTTGGTGGTTCAGTGGTCAGATTTTCACCTTCTATGTGGAAGACTCAGGTTCGATTCCCAGCTAATGTACCTCATTTGCAGACACCTCCCATCTGTCAGTGGAGGATTGCAAGTTGCCATGGTGCTGAACAGGTTTCAGTGGAGCCTCTAGACTAAGATGGACAAGGACATACTTCTGAAAAACCAGCCAGTGAAAACCCTATGGATCACAACTATCAGAATCACACACAACCAATCCTAGGGATGGCTCATGTCCAGATAATGTTTCATTCTGTTGTGCCAGGGCTAACCCAATGGTAGCGAACAATAACAACTCTACCATTAAGTGAACAATAGCAGTTAATAGTAGTGTTGACTTTTCAGTGTGTCCCCAAACCATAACTCCTAGAATATCTAAAACAAATGACGACACCCAAGAACAACACTGAAAATTTTGATGGCAAAATTAACAACTCAAAATACTTAGTCTTAAGCAACTCTAGTCCTACCTTTGGTGGTTTCTCATGGGGTTCTGTCACCCAGTTCTTGGTCCTGTATCTCACAGTGCCTTCTGCACTTCCACACTGTGTCCCATCCACTGGGCTTTACCCACTCTCAGTAGTGTACCCCTAGGCTCTGTGCTTAACATTTTACAACTAGATAGTTAATACTCATTGGAAAAGAGGTAGAGGAACAGATGTTCCTGCACAAATCAGGGCCTTTACTTTTCACACAAATCAGGGTTACTTTCTAAGGACAAAACCACTCTGCTTTTTAAGATCTGCCCTGAAGTACAATGCTGTCAGTGATAAGATAATATCCATATGCCTACAAAGGAGGACCAGTTAATATGACTATTATTCAAATTTACACACCAACCCAATGCCAAAGATGAGGAAATTGAAGATTTTTCACCGAGTTCTGCAGTCTGAAATTGATCAAACGTGCAACCAAGATACACTGATAATTACTGGTGATTGGAATGCTAAAGTTGGAAACAAAGAAGAAGGATCAGTAGTTGGAAAATAAGCCCTTGGTGATAGAAACAACACCAGAGACCATGTGATTGAATTTTGTAAAACCAATGACCTCTTTATTGCAAATACCTTTTTTCAACAATATAAACAGTGACTATACACATGGACATTTCCAGATGGAATACACAGGAATCAAAGAATCAAATCTACTACATCTGTGGAAAGAGATCATGGGGAAGCTCAATGTCATCAGTCAGAACAAGGCCAGTGGCTGACTGTGAAACAGACCATGAATTGCTCATAAGCAAGTTCAAGCTGAAACTGAAGAAAATCAGAGCAAGTCCATGAGCACCAAATTATGACCTTGAGTATACCCCACCTGAATTTAGAGACCATCTCAAGAATAGATTTGGTGCATTAAACACTAATAACCGAAGACTAGACGAGCTGTGAAATGACTTCAAGGACATCATACAGAAAGAAAGCAAATGGTCAGTAAAAAGACAGGAAAGAAGGAATAGACCAAAATAAATGTCAGAAGAGACTGAAACTTGCTCTTGAACATAATGTAGCTAAAGTGAACAGAAGAAATGATGCAGTAAATGGGCTGAACAGAAGATGACAAAGGGCAGCACGAGAAGAAAAAATAAAGTATTATAATGACATGTGCAAAGACCTGGAGTTAGAAAACCAAAAGGGAAGAATGTGCTCAGCATTTCTCAAGCTGAAAGAACTGAAGAAAAAATTCAAGCCTTGAGTTGCAATATTGAAGGATTCTATATAGGCAAAATATTGAATGATGCTGGAAGCACCAAGAGAAGATGCAAGGAATACACAGAGTCACCGTACCAAAAATAATTGATCAACGTTCAGCTATTTCAGGGGGTAGCATATGATCAAGAACCAATGGTACTGAAGGAGGAAGTCCAAGCTGCACTGAAGGGAATGGCAAAAAACAAGTCTCCAGGAATTGACAGTACCAATTGAGATGTTTCAGCAAACAGATGCAGTGCTGGAAGTGCTCACTTTTCTTTGTCAAGAAATCTGGAAGACAACTTCCTGGCCAACCGACTGGAAGAGATCCATATTTGTGCCCATCCCAAAGAATGGTGATTCAACAGATTGTGGAAATTATTGAACAATATCATTAATCTCACATACAACTAAACTTTTATTGAAAATCATTCAAAAGCAGTTGCAGCAGTACATTGACAGGGAACTGCCAGAAATTCAGGCCGGTTTCAGAAGAGGATGTGGAACCAGGGATATCATGGCTGATGTCAGGTGGATCCTAGCTGAAAGCAGAGAATACCAGAAGGATGTTTACCTGTGTTTTATTGATTATGCAAAGGCATTCAACTGTGTGAATCATAACACATTATGGACAGCATTGCAAAGAATGGTCATTCCAGAATACTTAATCATGTTCATGAAGAACCTGTACATAGACCAAGAGGCAGTCATTCGAACAGAACGAGGGGATACTGTGTAGTTTAAAGTCAGGAATAGTGGTGCGTCAGGGTTGTATCTTTTCACTGTAGTTATTCAGTTTGTGTGCTGAGCAAACAATCCAAGAAGCTGGACTATGTGAAGAAGAACATGGCATCAGAATTGGAGGAAGACTCATTAACAACCTGTGTTATGCAGATGACACAACATTGGTTGCTGAAAGTGAAGAGGACTTGAAGTACTTAGTGATGAAGATCAAAGACTATAGCCTTCAGTATGGATTACATTTCGATGTAGAGAAAACAAAAACCCTCACAACTAGAACTATAAGCAACATCATGATAAATGTAGAAAAGATTGAAGTCGTCAAGAATTTCATTTTACTTGGATCTGCGATCAATACTCATGGAAGCGGCAGTCAAGAAATCCAAGAACATATTGCATTGGACAAATCTGCTGCAAAAGAACTCTTTAAAGTGTTAAAAAGCAAAGATATCACTTCGAAGACTAAAGTGCTCCCGACCCAAGCCATGGTGTTTTCAATTGCCTCATATGCATGCGAAAGCTAGACAGTGAATAAGGAAGACCTAAGAAGAATTGAAACCTTTGAATTATAGTGTTGGCAAAGAATATTGAATATACCATGGACTGCCAGAAGAATGAACAAAATCTGTCTTGGAAGAAGTACAGCCAGAATGCTCCTTAGAAGCAAGAATGGTGAGACTTTGTCTCATGTACTTTGGACATGTTATTAGGAGGGTCCAGTCCCTGGAGAAGGACATCATGCTTGGTAGAGGGTCAGCAAAAAAGAGGAGGACCGTCAATGAGATGGATTGACACAGTGGTTACAGCAACGGGGTCAAGCACAACAATGATTGTGAGGATGGCACAGGACCAGGCAGTGTTTAGTTTTGTTGTACATAGGGTTGCTATGAGCCAGAACAGTCTCGATGGCACCTAACAATAACAGCAGGTAACAAAAACAGTAAAGATTACCATAATTATCTATGAACTGCTATGTCAGATGACCTCTCTGTGTGTTAGTAGAATTCTGCAAGGTGGATCTCTAATAGTCATTTTACAGATATAGAAACAGCCTCGAAGAGTCTCAATCACTGGTCCAAGGCCACATAGTAAGTGTCAGAGCTGGGATTCTCACACAGGTCTGTCATTCCAAAGCCCATGCAATTTTAAGTAGACATTTATGTAGCCATATTAGATTTTGAAAGTTTCAAACATTGGACCTAATTTTAGGAGTTTGCACTGGGGAATATTAAAAATCATTCTCTGAAACCTCTCTTTCAACTCTGTTCTCTAAGAAGACCTTCAACTCTGGTGTAAGGTGGCTGGGTGGTAGATCGCATCTGAAAGTGTGGGGTCATTGTCATAGCAAAGAGATCTTTCAACGTAATCTTGTTAAAGAGGATTTAATCAGGACAGGATACATATTTGTATTTTTTCTTGTGTATTGATGTCTCAAAACACAATTACACTCTGAAGTAATTCTCAGACTGTTTTATGAAGACAATGTTAATAACATTATGGTACACTCTCAGAGTTGACCCTGTCTTCCAATCTTCTATTAGATGTAAGGCCTGTCATTCATAGAGTCACAGTTTCATAAACCATTCATGGTCATCTATGACAATGAAACTCCCAGTGGCTTCTAAACCTGGGTGACCTTGAGAAAGTCACTTATGTTTTTGAACCTCATTTCCTTTTCACATAGGGACAAACTTTGCAAACTTTCTTTTTCCAAGCATTTCTGGGAGTACCCAGGGGAAGTGTCATTTGCTTATGAATCAGCCTGGGCCAAGGTTCACTTTTTATGCTCTTTTTTGTGAAAACTACAGTTGGACCCCTGCCACTGATGTTCTACTCCAAAACTCATATTTCACCCTAGGTCAGGTCTCTCTGCTAAATGGTCCAGCCATTCATGCTGAATCTTCATAGGACCAGGAGAAATTGGGAGTCTTCACTGAAGGGAGATGGCAATGGTTCCCAACCCTCAATGTCACACTGTATTTGGGGAAGCCCAGTGGGGCATTGTTTGGCTCTCTCAAGGAGTCACGGAATTTAGTGACAAAACTCTCAGTTTCACATAGTTACTTCATCCTAAGTCATCAACGTGGCTGGACTGCAATGGATTTGGTTGGCGTCTTAGTCATCTAGTGCTGCTCTAATAGAAATACTGCAAGTGAACGGCTTTAACAAAGAAAATTTATTTTCTCATAGTATAGTAGGCTGGAAGTCCAAATTCAGGGTGTCAGCTCCAGGGGAAGGCTTTCACATTCTGTTGGCTCTGGACGAAGGTCCTTGTCATCAATCTTCCCCTTGACTAAGAGCTTCTCTGCGCAGGAACCCCAGGTCCAAAGGACGCTCTGTGCTCCCGGAGCTGCTGTTTTGGTTGTATGAGGTCCCCCTGTCTCTGTTCACTTCTCTCTTTTATGTCTCAAAAGAGTTTGGCTCAAGACACAATCCAATTTTGTAGATTGAGTCCTGCCTCATGAACATAACTGCTGACTACCTTGCCTCATTAACATCTTAGACGTTGGGATTTACATCATCTAGAAAAATCACATCAGATGACAGAATGGTAGACAATCACAGGATATTGAGAATCATGGCCTAGCCAAATTGATATATTTTTGGGGGACACAATTCAATCTGTGACAGCTAGCAACCATTACTTCCTAAAACTGTTAACTGGTGCTTTATTACTTGGCTCCTTCTTCCTTTAGAATGGATTCTTTAGTGTCCTTCCTTCCTTCTTCCTATTCTCAAATGGGGTTTTTTTTGGACCGCCCACTAGTTTTCTAGATGTGCACGAGCCCCAGCGTCTGAAACTAATCATTGTCATAGCAGGCGTAATGAAATAGCCCATGTGAGTGATTCCTCTAGAGCTGTGCAGGGCAAAACCTGTGCAATGTATGACAAAGCCTGTCTTAAGCTTAACTACTAGCTTGTTAAACATGCCCAGACATGTCTGAATCTCCTGCTAGAACAATAAAATCAACAAATGCTTCCTGTATACAAATGCAAGTTGTTGTTACTATTATAAATATTAATTCATGACAGTATGGAATGAGATTTACCAGGGTACATAGAGTTTTATTCTCTGGTTGAAGGAAAAAGTCTTGGTCATATGTAACTTAAGTGGGTTCTGTCACATGCCTCACATGGCAGGTAGATAAGAAAATCTTTAAGTGCCCCTTAATGACCGTCTTAGTTATCTAGTGCTGCTGTAAAGAAATACCACAAGTGGGTGGCTTTAACAAAGAGAAATTTTTTCTCTCACAGTATTGGAGGTTAGAAGTCTGAATTCAGGGTGTGAGCTCCAGGGGAAGGCTTTCTATCTTTCTGTCGGCTCTGGAGGAAGGCCTTTGGAGCTTCTCTGCTCAGAAACCCTGGGTCCAAAGGATGCACTCTGCTCCCAATGCCGATTTCTTGGTGGTATGAGGTCCCCAACTTTCTGCTCGCTTCCCTTTCCTTTCATCTCTTGTGAGATAAAAGGTGGTGCGGGCCATACCCCAGAGAAACTCCCTTTACATTGGATCAGGGTTGTGACCTGAGTAAGGGTGTTACATCGCACCCTAATCTTCTTTAACATAATCTAATCTTGCCCCATTAGCCACAGGCACAGGTTAGGATTTATAACACATAGCAAAATTACTGTCAATCACAAAATGGATGACAGCAACACAATACTGGGAATCATGGTCTAATCAAGTTGACACACATTTTTGGGGGACACAATTCAATCCATGACAACGACCTTATAGTCTGTGAAAGTAAGATTACATATGGAGCCATGTAGTTAATCTATGAAGGATCTGGACTTGAAAAAATCATCTCTACAAGAATAGCACTGCAGTTCCATTTTTCATATTCTGAGAAAGTTTAAGTTCAATCACAAAAATTAGAAGTGAACCAAAGAATAGTATGGTAAAAACATTTTTTTAAAATATATTTTACATAGAGGTATATAAATAAATATGCACATATAAAGATTAACTCCAGAGTCTGCTCTAAAAACTAAAGAGTTATTGGCGCTTTAAAAAATAAGAACAAAAAAGCAAATGTGAAAACTTTTAAATTAAATTCCAACATTTTCAAACAAGTGCTGCCTGGGAGATCACGCAAAGCATTCAAAGCCTAAATTGAATGTATGTTGGCAAGAGCATCTTCACATCTCTCTAAATAACTAGCTAATACAGTCAGTATTTTGCACCTCATCGAGGCCTGGCACTTATTTGCAAAATGTTCTAGTCAATTGTCAACTAAAAAAGAATGCAGATTTTCAATCCTTTGGGGTGGGGTGGCGGGGAGGGACAGGCAAAAGTTTTCTCTCCTCTCAAGGAATATTGTATTGCAAAGACTATTCTCCAGAGGCTGCCAAGAGTGCTGTCAGGTGTAATCCAGCCCATCAACATTTTTAGAAGGAAGGCAGAATCAACACAAAAACAAAAGATGAAGCCATTCGAAAAGGAGATGTAGAAGCATCCACCTTTAGCTGCTATAATTAAGCATCTTGTCTATTCTATTGAATAAAACTTTTGCAGAAAGTCAAGTGCAGAGCATAAAAAAAAAAAAAAAAAGACACTCTGAATTGTTTCTCTTTTCTTTATCCTTTTGCCAGGCCTCTATTTATTTATCTGACCTGAACAAAAGTTCATCAATCATTCAGCCTCTTATTCAATCATGTATTTATTTAAGAACACATACAGGGACCCTGTGTAAGACAAGGAATAGCAAAAAAACATACTGGCTGCACCGTTCTGCAGCCAAGGAATGTATAGAGAATAAAACACCAGTTCTGAAGCTGTTATAACATAGAACAGAAAAGGAGGAACATCACGAAAGAGGGGAAAGGGGACTGTAAGCCTGAAAAAGATGGATACGTGGTTGGAGATTCATGTCTGCCATTTTTTGCACCCTCCTATATTATAGGCATTATGCTTAGTATTTTGTTCATTAAATCCTTTAACAACCCTATGTGGTAGGTATTACCCCCATTTTACAGATGAGCACATTAAGGCTTAGAAGTTAATACATTTGATTAGGGTCCCACAATGAATGTTAGGGCTGATATAAGAATTCTCAGGTGCTTCTGACTCCAATATTTGGCAGGGCTTTAGGGAATACTTCATAGAGATAAGGGCATTTGACAGACCCTTAAGGGTTAGGTAGACTTGAAATATGGGTGATGTGGGAAAAGCTCGTTTAATGAAGAAGAAACAGCGTGGGCCTAGGGGTTAAAGTTTGTTTATAGCATAGGGCAGGGCCAGGAGTTCCCTATTTATTGAGTTTGGGCTTATAGTAGTCCATATATTGAAAACTTGGTAAAAAAGGGAGAATAATGTAAAAAATAATACATGGTAGACTTTTTATTTTAACATAAAATGTAAAAGCATACACTTATTTGCCAATCGTTGGTTGAGGAACCAAATAATTTTCTTGGGTCATGAGTCCACTGATTGGAGTCCCTACCCATAAAACACCATCTTATGACTGGTTTTATATAAACCAGTTTGTTTTATTTAAAATGGAACAGAAGCAGGAGACATTTGAAAACAAGCTTAGTGCAATATCTTTCTGGATTTTTATCATTTGTTTTCTCAATCTGTTATAGCTGTCTTGCCCATTTCTAATTTGACAGTATTTTTTTTTTATTGGCTCAATTTTCATCAAGCATATAGCTTAGTTTTCGTAGAAACAATTTTCTTTCTGTACTCATATTTTATCAGTTTTTATATTTAATTAAATCACGTAGTTGCAATAACAAGTACGACTGGCATAAATATGTTTGGGCAAGCATACAGCTAATTGATGGTGAAGAAGGGCACAGACGTGCTGTATAACTTGCTAACTCACAGTGCTTAATCAGTTGAAGCCATGCTTTACAGAGGTTATGGAGAGCATTGGTCTGATGAGTCAATTAAATAGAAATGGCTTAAGATAAAAGTTATTGCAATGGAGAAATAGGAGATAAGATATATTGGGGTCAGATTTTGTAGGTCCCTGAATACCAAGCTAAGGAATTTAGTCATCACTGATTAGCCATTGTCACCATCCTCACAACGCTGGGATCATTATACTCAGAGCTGTGGCTAAGGAAGATTAACCTGGATAGTGCTTAGAGCAATTGGGTAGAGAAAATAGCAAGAGAAAATAAGTTAGTGCCAAGTGTGAAAGGAGAAGAGAAAATGGAGGTGAAGGATATCCTGGATGTCAAATGAGTAGGACCTGACAGTAGGTCAGATGTGAATGTGGTATTCAAGGTACCTTTCACATGAAAGCGAAGGAGGAGGACTTTGCCACCTGGACATGATATGAAACTCCAGGGACTTTACTAGTGCTTTTGACTTTTTGTTTCCATTTAGCTTTGGTCATTCTGCAAACCATCCAGGTGGTTGCAATGGCATATACTGGAACAGCCGCTGCCACATCACTGTGTATACAACCTCTCCCTGATTCAGAATTCTTTTCTATTATTTCCTAGTTGTTCCAGGTATATACCCTATTACACTGATACTAAGATGCACATTTTTTTTTTCACTATTGCATCTCTGAAATCAGATGCATCTTATAGTTGATGACATACCAAAATTTAATCAGTTGCATGTTTTCCTTCTTGGTGATCCAGAAATTACTGCAGTGTTTTATAATCATAGCATCTTCCCTCCTCAACTAGATCACAAATTCCATGGACAGCACTCAGCCTCCTTTTCTTTTGCATCTTGATAATACCTCGCACAGTGCTGGGCACATAGGAGACCTTTAGTAAATATGTACAAACCCATTGTCGTTGAGTCGATTCCAACTCATAGATACGCCATAGGACAGAGAAGAACTGCCCCATAGGGTTTCCAAGGAGCGGCCAGTGGATTCCAACTGCTGCCCTCTTGGTTAGCAGCTGAGCTCTTAACCACTGTGCAACAAGAGCCCCTTAGTAAATACTTACTGACTTGCAGTTAACTGTGTAGGGGGTTGAATACACCTTTCCCTATAGGTAGAGTCCACGCCACCCCTGTTAGGAAAATGACAGTAGAAATAAAACCATGAAGATAAAATATGTAATGAGAAGATGTTTACTGCAGCCATAATATGGTAATGATTGAATAATGATTAAAAAAAAAAGAGACTTTATTATTTATCTCAACATCTCCCCTTTCCATTGACTTTCCTAGAGGTATTAAAGATAGAATAATGCAAAGAAATCAAAACAATGCCAACTCTTGATTATTGGTATGAAGAGATTGTTTATTTCCATATAATTAGTAACAAATTTTGATTTCCAATATATACCACAATGTTTTCTAAACTTTGCCACACATTAGAATTACATGGGGGAATCTTTAAAAAACACAGATGTTTGGCTCTCACCCCCAGACATTCTGATTTAATTGGTATGGTGCACGACCTGGGCATTAAAAAAAAAAAAAAAGTTTTTCAAAAAGCTTTGTGGGTTATTCTAATGTGCAACAAACTTTGGGAACCACTGTATTGTTGGTACAAGTATTACCTCGTATTGAAAACAAGTATTACCTTCTTTTTGTTTTATTGATGTAAGAACTCTCACTATTCACTGTGCATACACAAAAACCTTTTCATATCGAAACACAAACCTTCTCTGTAGTTCCAGGGACATTTGTAGAGAGAGGTTTGCATAAGCAGGTGAAAAGGTATGGAAGAAAAGAGAATAGTCTGAGCACAGAGGATTATGTGGAAGAGCTAAGGGTCTGATACATAATGAAGAAAAAGGATATTCCTCCATTTCACCTAAATTTGGACTTTAATGAGGCCTTGCTGTTTTGCTTGAATCAGTTTTCTATAAAATATATATTCATATTCAAATGTCAGGTCAAAATACATTAAAAGATAAATTTTAATGATTCACTACTTTGAATTATTTAAGTCTTGGAAAATAATCAGAAGTCTGAAAGGGAAAAACACTTCAGGTTGTTGATCACTGCAATCACTACTCTGGGTAGATATATATTGTATCTTTGTTGTCTTTAATTTCTGTGATTCTCTGAACTAAAACTTGTTGTAATACTGCCCTTCATAATGACCCTGACTATTCTTTGGCTAGTTCTGAGATAAAAAGAGCAAGATAGTAATTTCAAGATGTATTTCCTATACAACTCTGCTTTTGTGACTTTATCGATCCCAACATTATCTGAACTCTTTCCTCCCTAGTTTTGAGATATCAGATGAGAAGGAGTTATTTTACTATCTCTTGGAGGACAACATCAATGAACTATTTTCATCCAAGGCAGCATAAATTGTTTTTGTCCACAGCATATTCCACCCAAAGAAGGCAGACTCTGATTACTGGTTATTAAGCTTTTTCTTTCCTGCCATATGTCTGAATGGAACGTGGCAGATTTTCCTTTGGGTTTCTACGAAGTGTTGTCTCAAACCGCAATGAAATGAATTGTTTGAAAGGCCATAATAACAGTGGTGGTAGTAGATTGTTGCTGCTTCTTGATAAAACAGAGAACTGGGGCTATTTGAAATCAGGGTAACTTCTGGGTGAAGGAATAAGGCCTTGAAACCAAAGATCAGATTTGTTGTTAGCCCAATCCTATCTAACTATGAAGAGCATTTGTTTGTTTGTAGTTTCTGCAGATAGTTCCCTATCTCCTGAGATATACAAGAAACAGTACAGAATGAGGAAGAAAATGCCAGAGCAGCATCATGTTGGGTGATGTTTGTGTTGGCTGTACTTAACGTGGAAGGAAAGTGTCTTCTTTTTCCTGTTCAGTCGCACTCTCAATCCATTTGGGGTAATATTTAAAGAGGCTGGTCATCAGCCCAGAAATGCATAAGGGAAGATGCATTAACCACAGTTTTTCTTCATAGTGTTCTCTTCACATATTCCTGTACAAGACATTGATGTATTCTAAAGATCACCTTGCTAAAAGAGCTGATTGCAATGGTTTCATTAGACTTCTGGAGGTACCGAAGTGGATGCTTTTGATGGTGATGTGATGTAATTGTTTTATTCCCAAATCCGAAGCCAAAGGAGTTTATCTAAAATTGAGAGATTTTTTGATAAAGTAGTCTTTAAAATCTAAGCTTTAGGATCTTGGACATAGGCTACAAATCATAATATGTTATTTGACTAAGTGCCCCAAATTATGGATCAAGGTCACTTTTAATATATTGGATTAACTCTATAAATTCTGTTTTGAACACCTGGTTTCATAAAGCCATAGAGGCATCACAATTTAGACTAGGAAGAGATCGATAATACCAGCCAACTTTTATGGATCGGGGTGCTGAGACCCAGAAAGCTTACCTAATTTGCTCTGATGACTCCTAGCCCAGAAAACATTTTATCCACTTTAAGATACTCCATTAAAACACTACCTGTGCCTATATTCACTTTAATGACATTTGTGCTAAGGAAGTCTTTAACATCGCTCTCCCATCATCTCTCTACTGGTCCTGTATTTAGCTTCCTTTATGATGATGAAGACAGCTAATATTTACTGTGTGCTTACTATTTGACAGGTTTAAAGCTAAGTGTTATATATGTATTTATCTCATTTAGTCTACACAACATTTTATAAGGTAGATCTGCCAATTATCCCTGTTTACAGATGAAGAAACTGAGGCATGAAAGGTGATGTTACTTCCACTAGGTTGTACAGCTACTAAGTAAGTGGTAGAGCCAGAGCACCAAATCATAAAATGTACCCAGTTGATAGTTACCTGTTGCTGTTGAGTTGATTCTGACTCATAATAACCCTACAGGACAGGGAGAACGTCCCCATAGGGTTTCTAAGGCAGTAATATTTGTGGAGGTAGTAGTCTGCCACATCTGTCTCCCGTGGAGTGGCTGGTGAGTTTGAACTACTGACCTTTCAGTTAGCAGCCAAGCGCTTATTTACTGCGCCACTGTTGTTGTTGTTGTTAGGTGCCATCGAGTTGGTTCCGACTCATAGCGACCCTATGCACAACAGAAGGAAACACTGCCCGGTCCGCGCCGTCCTTAAAATCGTTGTTATGCTTGAACTCATTGTTGCAGCCACTGTGTCAATCTGCCTCGTTGAGGGTCTTCCTCTTTTCTGCTGACCCTGTACTCTGCCAAGCATGATGTCCTTCTCCAAGGACTGATCCCTCCTGACAACATGTCCAAAGCATGTAAGACGCAGTCTCACCATCCTTAACTTTAAGGAGCATTCTGGCCGCACTTCTTCTAGGGCTCCTTAAATTGATAGTAAATAGAAATCAGCATGTTAAAATGAACTGGGTTTGGACATTCTATTAAAATTAAGGGAACCTTACATGAAATTTCTGTTTTTTAGTTTTGTCGATTATATTGTATTCATTGGTAATTCAGCTCCTTAATACATAAAATGATCATTCACTTAGTATAGTCAAGGGTCATGTTAAATTGGTTAGATAATAGGGTCTGCAGTAACATTCACATGTACACAATAATTTTTAAAAGAATTATCTTTGATTCCCATCTACATTTATGTATCTGTATTATTTCACATATGTTAGTCATTAAGGAAATTAGTGACAGTAATACTTAAGAAAGATGAGTAAGAGAAAATTAATTATCCATATGGGCAGAGTAATACTCTGATGATGGTTTAGCCCACAGGAATTTAGAGTTTTGTATCTTAAATCCACATCCTTGGATAAATCAGCAGCACCTATCAGGATATGATTTTCTATCTACCGTATATTGATTCCACACCCTGATGGTGCACTGGTTAAGAACTTGGCTGTTAACCAAAAGGTTGGCAGTTGGAATCCACCAGCTGCTCCTTGAAAACCATTTGGGGCAGTTCTGCTCTGTCCTATAGGGTTGCTATGAGTTGGAATTGACTCAATGACAATGGGTTTTTTTGGGGGGGAACATTGATTCTAGTTTTGATTGGTTTTAATGGAAGCCATGACTGTCTTCTGTGTCTCAGTCTTAGGTTCTCTTAGTCACACCTAACAGTCTTAATGTTATGGGTCAATGAAATACCTGGCCAGTAAGCAGAGTGTAACTGAACAATTCTCAACAAAGAGGTTTGAAGAATAGGTGGTGGTTATCCAGTGATTGACAGCATCTCTTTGATAAGAATTCAGGGAATGACTTCTTTCTCAGTCTTCCACATCACAGTGATCAGTGATTAGAATTCCATCAGTCCATTCTTCTCTGGTAGCTCAACTCCATACGCAACATCTTCAGATACTCACTGTAGACACATCCTGTGTAACAGGTAGTTGGAGTAGGTGCTACTGTAAGACAAGAAATCATCTTTTAACTTGGAGGACAGCTCTTTTAACCTCTAATATTAGAGAATAGCTTTTTTCTTACTGTAAGCATTTGCTTTAAGACAGGATCAGTCCAGGATGAAAAGGAAGACATGGTGTTCTCCAGAAATCAGCTTTAATGCCTGAAAGAGACCATCATTGGACAGAACTTTTGGATTCTCTTACTTTCATCTTATTCCTTACGATTATGTCACCTGGGTCTTCCTGCATGCATCCCTCCACTTCCTACTTCATAATTACTTCCTTCAAAATACTCGTGCCTGGTGATTTCACCCCCCACTTAGTCATCATAATTTTTATATAATGTATATATTGTTTGTAATGTGTCATCTTCCTTTATATTGTTACATTGTAAACATGCTGTGTTAAAATATGTTAAATTGGTTTAAACAAGTTTCCTTTTCAGATGCCTTTAATTTAGCTCGGATTGGTCTAAATCCATGAAGAACCATATATTAAACACTCTTGAATAGCTTCTATGAAAAGAAACTTAATTTATGATGTTTAGTATTATACATTATACAGTTTCTTTATTTTTCACTCAGTTCATCGTGCTGTGAAAATTCATGAATATTTAACTATTAAATGAAATGCAAAATTTTCATTATCATTTTATTGAAAACTTGACATCTTAAAATACCATACATACCATTAGTATTCTAATGCATTGTCACCTTATTGAAAAATGCTGCTAAAAAACAATACAGCCATTCAGAAAAAAAAAATTTTGTCCGCCCAAGGCTATTAACTATAGTTCTACACATACATTAGTGACAAATAAGTGAAGCAGCCAGTGCTCACAAAAGATGTCACTAAAATGCTAGGAAACAACTGTAACCATAGAAACCATCTCACACTGCAATCTGAACATCTTTTGTCAGTGTGTGACTAGAAATGAGATGCTTAAAATCATTAGACTATCAAAAAATCTGAACATCTCTCCATTGAAATTTACATATTTAAATATTTTGAAACCTGCACAAACTTCAACATGATACTTCTATAAAATATTGTTTCAGCTCCTAGCCCTCAACTATCAGTTTAGATATAACAACAAAAATTATACATGAAGACTTACAATCTTTCCCCCTCTCCCTTTAGGCTACGTGCATTGTCTGAGAGCCTAAACAAACACCCCAGAGAACAGAGGTTAGCTCGGAGGGCTGTCTACTTTCCTGCTCTAAATCCTCACAATGGTGCCATTCTTCACCTTTCCTTTCTCTTTTGAACAATCACTGGCTTAAATTGTACCTGTTCCAGCAAGACAGGTTTGCAGGTTTCATAAGCCTTCATGACAGTAAGTACAAAATTGTCTTAGATAATGAGATATTTAAATAGAGGCTTTGACAAACCAGTATAGGAGGGTGTGAGTTGGGATGAATGTGGAACAGCCTTTGCAACCTTGGATATGGAACTGAATTTTTTTCTCTTGTCTTCATCTTCTCAGAAACTCCTGAAAGGTCTGGTTATTTAGCTGAGTGCTCTGTGTTTAAGGGGCATTGGAAGCCATTTTTTTCAAAACCTCCATGCGAAACTCAAAGTTAGGAAGCTCCTTTGAGTAACCTGGATTTTTGAGACATTGCACTTTCTAAATTGTTTGCTCTATACCTTTCAGTCATCATTCTAGAAATATTTGTGGAGTACCTACAATGTGCCAGACACTGTTCTAGGAACACGGGACACATCAGTGAACAAAGCAATGCTCACTGCTTTTGTGGAGCTACGTTTTAGCAGGACACAGACAATGAACAACAGAACAGGTACGTAAAAAGCATATAATATGGTATTTTTTGAGCACCTACCATACGCTAGGCACTGTTGCAGGCTTTTCAGATCCAGCACTGGACAAGACAGGTACAGGCCCTGCCATCCTGCAGCTTTTATTCCAGAAGAATTATAAGGGCATATTTAGCAAATCTGTAAGTGCATAGATAGGGTGCTTCATCTTCCAGACTTTACCATTGGCATTGCCGAGGGGGTAGTTCCAGACACCCCATTATTAGCAGTCAACATGAAATAAATAAGCATGATCCAAGGAGCAATTTTCAGTGGTTTACCATGTACCTAAAATGTCGTGTTCGGTTCCCTGTTCATTCTTCTAACCATTTTTTTCCCTGATTTCCAAATCATCTTTTCTATAGAAAATGAAACCACTACCCTTTATAGGAAACCCTGGTGGCGTAGTGGTAAAGTGTTACAGCTGGTAACCAAAAGGTTAGCAGTTCGAATCTACCAGGTGCCCCTTGGAAACTCTATGGGGTAGCTCTACCCTGTCCTATAGGGTCGCTATGAGTTAGAATCCACTTGATGGCAATGGGTTTTTTTTTTTTTTTTTTTTACCTTTCATAAGTAATCTCCTTTTCCACTTCCAAATAACTATGGATTTTCTTCTATAAATCTGCCAGTCAAGCTTATCAGAGACTTAATAATAACAACATCATATGTATACATATATATATTAAAAATCCAAATCCGTTGCCATCGAGTAGATTCCAACTCATAGCAACCCTCTAGGACAGAGTAAAACTGCCTCCGTAGAGTTTCCAAGGAGAGGCTGGTGCATTCAAACTGCCAACCTTTTGGTTAGCAGCTGAGCTCTTAACCACTACATGACCAGGGCTCCAATATAGATGTATACGTATATATGTTGTTGTTGTGTGCACCATCGGGTTGATTTCAACTCATAGCAACCCTACAGGACAGAGTAGAACTGCCCCACAAGGTTTCCAAAGAGCGGCTGGTGGATTTGAACTGCTGATCTTTTGGCTAACAGCCTGAGCTCTTAACCACCTCCCCACCAGGGCTCCTATATATGTCTATGTGAAATATACACACGTACTGTCTTTTTGAATATTTACTGTGTGCTGGGCACCATGCTAAAAATGTCAAATACCTTCTCATTTAAATCTAAAGAACTTGTTCAGATGGGCATTATATCCATAATTTACAGATGAGGGAAACTGAGGATTACAGCAGTATAGTAACTGGCCAAAGAATACATAGCTAATGACTGGTATTACTGAGATTTGAACATGAACTTGTCAGACTTCAAAGTCTTTTCTTTCAACCACATTTTTAAGTCAGGGAAGGAGAAGAACTCTTCTCACCTACCCACCATGTGCTTCAAAAGGAATTCTTCTGAGGGACAAGGCCTGCACTTTATCATAGCAGTCACAGAGCTTCTTTTGCCCTCCTTCTGGGTGCCTCCGTTCTACTTATGGAATTCTAATCTCTTCTCTACACAGCTGCCCCAATGTCCCCCACGTCCAGGATGCTCATCTGCAGCTGAGCATATAGGGGTGGGGTCAGACCCAAGGAGGAACACTCTCTTGATTGCTTAATAATGACCTCCTGTACGCAAATGGGTAGGAATCTTCCAAGTTGTAAGGGACCATGAAGGTATCTAATTCCTTCATTTAATTGATCAATAAACGGTGATTTAGAGTTGGTGGGAATTGCCTAATTACTTCAATAACCAGTTAGCAGTAGAACAAGGATTTGAATCCTGAAATACTGTCTCCAAGCATGTGCTTTTTTAGTAATACACTGAATCACATGCATGTTTGTTGTGTGTGTGTGCAGGCACACATATGGGTAGAAAGCCAGCATAAACACACACGCATGTGTACTCTCTGTATGTGCTGGTTCTGTGTGTTTAAATTTGATTTCTAGAATATTAACCTTGTCTTCTCGTCTAACTTCTTTTACGTTTGTTTAAACTGACAAGTGCAGTGTCACCAGCACCCTTGATTTATTAGGGGCATTGGAAGGGAACCAGAAAAATGACTTTGCATCTCAGTCATCAAGGCCTCCATCTCTCCTGACCCCATAGGTCGCTTCCACAGGGCTGACAATGTTGCTATACTTTGCACCATTTCAAAACCCTCTGTTGAAAAACACAGCTGTTCAGATTTGCTTGATAATATGATTTCATTAGTGCTTTATAAAGTATATATAATATGCATACATGTATACACACACACGCACACACAGTTATATATAAGGCGGCCCACACATGCTATTTCCTATTTTTTTCTTTAAAAGTATAAATGTGCTATGAAATTGTTACTACATCTTTTTATACAATAGAAAAGACAATGCTACTGTGTTTTAAAAAAGTACATATTCAATGATAAATGAACAAATTCATAAAAATTTAACAGCAAAAATGGTACCACAGCTTACTCTTTGCCATGGTAGTCTAGAATGGTTTTCCATTCCATTTCTCAATCACCAGCATGATATCAAGTCTAAAATGTAAGTGGTTTTTGTCCACACTGCAATCTAATATCCAGCTGTTTGCTTTTCTTCCAGCTCCCTGCTGCCCACCCCACCTCTAACTGAGGGCAAGAAGCACTATTAATCATTCTTGTGCTCATTATTGGACTGGATTCTTCTCAGTGCTGCAGTCCCCCAGGGCAAGGGAAACCTGCTTAGGCAGACCACCCAGGATTGCACAGAAAAGTGGTCAGTCTGAATGCAGGTGGTTGGTCTCCTGCTCAGGTTTCTGTTAAGACCCATTAAGTCTGCCGTGATGGGCACTTAAGAGCATTAACTCCTTCATTCCCCAAGCCCTCCAAGCACTAAAGCATTTTGAATGTTCCAGGAGAATTGGTACTACTCCTGGAGAGTCCTGGGGACCAGCAGCTTTGGTCCTGATGAGAGAACACCAATCTAGAAAAAGCATGGGGTAGAAGCCAAATCAGGACCCAGAAATTCCAACAGGTACCTCTTAGAACTGGGAAGCACTCTGAATTATGGAATCAAAGCTACAGCTGTATTTTCAGGGGCTTTGGAAAGACTCGTGGTATTTCAATTACTTCCCCCATTAGTCTCCAAAGACTGAAATTTTAGCATTATCGCTTTATTCATTTCGCACCTGTAAAAATGCAAATACCCTTGGGAGGGTCAGCATATTAAGCCTTAGGAATAAAGTAAACGTTTGCATGAGGAAACTGACCTGAGTCATTTGAAATACAGATTTTAATAGAAGGCAAGTGAAAATGCAAGGTGGAGGGGACGGAGTAAGGAGAGAAAAGGGTGCCAACAGTAGGAGGAAAGGAAGAAGGGTGGGAGACTGGAGCTGCTGAAAACTCTTCTCATTGTCAATAAAAGTTATAATTCATGAATTTTAGTAGTTTGTCAGGATGGGGGCTGGACGATAGATTTTGTAGATTTGACTGGGGGCAGGCATCCAAAATTTAAGAAGCTCTTGGCTTAGTGTTCTTTATCCCACTCAAGTTTGAGCCTGTGGTGCTGCTGTATGAGATGTGGAACAAGTGGAGAGAGAAAGAGGGAGAGCGAGTCAGAGATGGAGAGGGAGAGCGAGACAGAGGTGGAGAGGGAGAGTGAGACAGAGACGGAGAGGGAGAGCGAGACAGAGATGGAGAGGGAGAGCGAGACAGAGGTGGAGAGGGAGAGCGAGACAGAGATGGAGAGGGAGAGTGAGACAGAGATGGAGAGGGAGAGTGAGACAGAGGTGGAGGTGGAGAGGGAGAGCGAGACAGAGGTGGAGAGGGAGAGTGAGAAAGAGTTGGAGAGGGAGAGTGAGACAGAGATGGAGAGGGAGAGTGAGACAGAGATGGAGAGGGGGAGAGAGAAGAATGTAAAGCACAAGCCCTCCATGGTGACTGGCCTTCCTTCTGCCAGGAGTCAGAAACTAGCCAGAGACTCGTAAAACCCAGTATTGATTTGTTTTAAATGCAGGCACTGGACAGAAAGGAGATTATGCTTTCTGTAGAAAGGATTCATGTCATCATAGTGAACTTCTGGTTAGTAGTATAGATAGAAACAGATGTTTTTTATTTTGAAATCATAAATGCCTTTCTTGGTTTCGTCTCTTTTTTTTTCTAATAATGTCTTCAAAGATGTGCATGGAGCACAGAAACTTAGTAAATACTTGTTGAATTGAATTGAAATTGCAATCTGCTGCTAAACAATTTTTTGCAAGTCTACTCAGACAATGTCACTGCACTGACAAATAGGTCCAGGAACTTCTAATGCACAACCGAATGAATGTGAAGCTCTTTTCTCAGGGTTCACCATCCCTCAGATGTCAAGTACTCTCCCTGCACAGAGCATGGTTGCCATCTCCTATACGTTTCCTCCGCTTCTCATTTATGAGCCTCTACGCATCTCCCTGTCTCACATAAAGCTCTGTCCCTTCTAGCCTTCAGGTTTTCATTTCAGATTTAATTTTCTCTGTTAGGATTTTCTGAGCTGACAAAAACTAACCTATGTTAGCACTTTGACTCTACACTTTCTTTCTTTGTACACCAACTCTGAACTCAGCACCCCAACATATGCCGAACAGGATTTTGATTGATACAGAGAGATCTAAAAGATAATGTGTGGATGGAAGGGAGAAGATTTGATGATGGAATGAATGAGGTGGTTGGCATTGGGGTGAGCAGATTGATTGTTGACACCAAGGTTCCTGACTTGAAGAACTGATTGAATGGAGGGCTTCACCTACCATGATAGAAACAGAGACTTGGTGTAGGGTTATTACCCAAGTATAATTGGTGTATTAAAAGTCATTTTGAGGCTAATTCTACAGTAACTATTGAAGCCAGGTATGGCAGAAACCATCTCTAAGTTATGGCTCTAGTGTAACCCACAAGAATTGTTCCAAAAACTCTGGGGACAAAAATGGTCATATCTCTTATTTATATTCATTAAGACCTACATTTCTGTCATGTGTCCACTCCTGAGGGCTTACACACTCTAAAAATGAGGTAAGTTTGAATTTTTTATCCAATCAGGATGAACCCGGTGTTTTGTGGATTGAATTGTGTCCCCCCAAAAGATATATTGTAGCCCTAACCCCTGTTACCTATTTGGAAATAGTGTCTTTATAGATATAATCAAGCTAAGATGAGGTCATACTGTGTTAGAGAGGGTCCTATATCCTCATAAGGAAAGAGAGATTTGGACACAGACACGGAGACACAAAGGAGACACGGATACAGGGAAAATGCCATGTGATGACAGAGGGAGAAGTTGGAATGATGCAGCTACAAGCCAAGAAATGCCAGAGATTTCTAGGAACCACCAGAAGCTAGAAATGGCAAGGAAAAATTCTTCTCTCAGAACTTTCAGAGGAAGCATGACCTTGCCAGCATCTTGATTTCAGAATTCTACCCTCCCGAGTGTGAAAGAATAAATTTCTGTTGTTTTAAGCCACCTAGTTTATGGTAGTTTGTTATGGCAGCCTTAGGGTTTGGTTTCTCCTGTGCTGCCTCTACTCCTCACTGCTGCACAGCTGTTAACAACTCCCACGCAGTCTAGAGTCACACTAATCCCTGCTGCCCAAGCGTCTTCGCCAGTGACAATGGCTCTTGGAGGAAGGATGGACATCTTGGAAAGAGAATGGAGAAAGGATGGAGGAAGGATGGAGGGAGAATAGAGGAAGGATGGAGGCCGAATGGAGGAAGGATAGAGGGAAGATGGGTAAACTCAGCTAAGGATGCCCAGGATCATTTGAGTCCAAGGTCATGGCTCTTAGAGATCAACTCTTTCAATCCCAAGCCTGGGTGTTCCCCAAGACATCCACCACCGCAGGTGCACTGCATCAGAGATAATCTGGTCAGCCCCTCCCTTCATGGGCCTGAGATAGTTGTCTCTCACTTATGTGGATCTGTCCTCCAGGAGTTGGGCAATTCTTCCTTTTTAGCCCTGAGAACACTAAATATCTCATTATATCCGTTTCTCGGACAATAAAGCTAACCATTCAGTTTCCCAAGAAAGGTCCCAACCCCACTCATCTTTGTCATTTCTGAGGAAGGGATAGAGCTATGGTCTGTCCTTCAGAGGTGAATTATTTTCATAAAAATTATCCAGGAGGGTTTTCAGCATCTCTTCTGACTAGAGCTTTGAACTAGAGCTTTTCATCTACCTTAGGTTATTTCCAGGGGCCATTTGATAAATATCATCTTGATATCTCTCTGGTGGCACCTGCATATACATCAAATCTAAAATGCTTCTGTAGACATGATATGAGCCTGAGCTTCTCCATTTTAGCTACTCTTTATAGGAATGGCAGACAAAAAACTTTTAGCTGTAAGATATTTAGAGATTATTCAGCCCAGAGTTAGTAGACTGTGGAGCGTCTCCAACTTCCTCTCCCTTGTCAGACATCACTAATCATATAACTCTTTACTGATGAACCTTTATTCGGTCTAGCAACCCTTCCTTATTTAACACTCCAGGAAGTCATTCTCAATTGATCAAAGCTGGCAAGCAAGATGAAGCCTATTTACCACTCAGATCTTGACTGGCCTTCTCTTTATATGATTAAAAAAAAAAAAAAAACAGAGAGAAAAAGAAAGAAAGAAAAGCAGAGAGGGTAAGTCGGTGGCCAAGGTCACATAACTGGTAATTACAAGGTTTTTTTTGGTACTATTGAGAGTAAGATTTGTGTTATGCCAGTCTTTAACATTTTCATTGATTAATGATAGTAGTTTTTGCTTCATAGCAACTCTTTAGGACAGAGTTGAAGTGCCCCATAGGGTTTCCAAGGAAGGAGTGGCTGGTGGATTTGAACTGCTGACCTTTTGGTTAACAGCCGATCTCTTAACCACTGCGCCACCAGTGCTCCTCATAGAGTTTATAATGCTGAATAAATACCCTGTAGCAAGTAACCCCATGAGATAATTTGTAGCATTGTTCAGTGTAGTGGGTCTCGACCCCATTAGTATAAGAGGAGACTTTGCAGCCCTAATTTAATTTCTAAGCAACTTCTGTATTTACTTACCCCACTGGGAACAGAGCTAATAATCCCACAGACTCACAAGCTGAGAAGTGATGGAATGATTGGGTTACAGTTCTTTAATATTCATGAGTGCCTAAATGTCAAATAGACTCAACTCTAAGCCATTTGCTATCACTCAACAGAGAGCCTGAAAAGCAGCTAAGTGTGTGGACTCATCTTTCAGCTATTTTTGGAATAAATGGTCCACTTAGGCTGGGTTTACATACTGCTGACTCAATTGGTTGAGAAATGAAAAATTAGGTCAATCACCTAGCTATTTTGATACTCAATGAAAAGTCATCAACATATCCATTTTGAGTTTTAGAAATAAGCCATTGAAATCCACTATTTGTGGTGATAGGGTCACTGTGAGCCAGAATTGACTGGACAGTAATGGATTTTTATAGACAAATACTCTCAAGATTCCTGATCCAATAATAATACATGGTGTTATGGACTGAATTAACCAAAATCAAACCTCTTGCCGTCAGGTCAGTTCTGACTCATAGCAACCCTATAGGACAGAGTAGAACTGCCCCATAGGATTTAGCAGCCCGTGTCTTAACCACTACACCACCAGGGCTCCATGGATTGAATTATATCCCCTAAAAAAAAAAAAAAAAATTTTTTTTTTTTTAAATATGTGTTGTAAATCCTAACCTCTATGCCTGTGATTTTAATCCCTTGTGGAGCCCTGGTGGCATAATGGTTAGAGCTCGGCTCCTAAGCTAAAGATCAGCAGTTCAAATCCACCAGCCACTCCTTGGAAACCCTATGAGGAAGTTCTATTCTGTCCTATAGGGTCACTATGAGTCTGAATCGACTCGATGGCAATGTTTTTTTTTTTTTTATATGCCAGGTGTAGTACTAAGCACTAGCTATTTAAATATATTATCTCATTTAACCCTCACAATAACCCTATGAAGAGAGTACTATTTTCCTTGTTTCAGAAATTAGGCAAGAGAAGCATATTTATCTTTCCTTTTTAATTAAAAATATGGATTATGTAACTAATAAAATTAAACACTTAAAAATTTATTCTGTGCTTAATTACAAGTCTAAGGATTTTGTATTAGAAAATGGGTCCAATAATAGAGCCTTGGCATTCACTTCCATTACTTTGCTTTCTGAGAATTTTCACTGTAAAAAGTGCACTTTAAAGCAATCTGGAGGCCTGGAATGCTGACGCCATTCAGGAGAATTGAGGTCTTTGGTGGCGTTAGAGTTCTATCTCAAGTCTGCGATTTTCTGACACTCCATAAAGACTTGAGGCCACAGTGACAGAATTTACACCTCATTCATGTCCACCCTGCTCCAACCTAGAGGAGCTGTATCATGTTAGTACCCAGGATGTATACACAGAAAGGCAGCCTAGGTATTCTACCTGCCAGCATCATCCGTAAAAAGGTATGCGATCAGGAAAATTATCATACTTATTGCCAGCTCTTCAACAATTTTTGTACATATGAAATGATTAAAGGAAGCAAGGGAGGAAACCTTGAAGGAACAAAAGAGCCTAAAGAAGTCAGCCAATAAGCAATTTAAGAAGAAGAACATCATGAAAGGGAGATATAAAAATACTCCCATATTGCCTTGGTGACGACAGAGGAGGTGGAGGGTTGATGGTGAGTATGTGTGTGAGTCTCAAGTCGTTTTAGTATCTGTAGAAACTTCCTCTTTTACCCCAACCAGTTGCCTCCTGGAGTCAGTAGTAAGTTCTGATAGATGAGACTGCCTGTAAAGATTGGAGCTCAGAGTAGCTGAGCACTCCCTCCTTCCCAAGTCTATACTTCAGACATAGATCTACCTGCCAGGTTTGTTCCTTGGTCAGGACATGAGGACAGTGCTGTGACTTGAGATGTGTGTTAGCACACAGTGCCTAAAAGCCACCTCTCCAGGCCTGTGCTTTGAATGGCAGGTGGGGTTGATAGTAAATTTGTGTGTGTGTGTATGGAGAAGCTCTCAGGGCCAGAGGTGCAATGGAAAGAGAGGAAAGGGTAGTCTCAGCACAGGAAGTAGAAAGACCTTGACCTCAAACTAGAAAAGACCCTTTTGACATTGAGGTTTATGCTTAAGAAATATTTGGCCAGGACAATTGGGATATAGACAAATTTCCAGGTGAAACCTAACTGCTAAGCAGTCTGAAAGATGCAGAAGGTGCTGCCCATACAGTATGGGCTTCTTCAGAATTTTGGAAAATCTTAGCTTCTAGCTACCTGGCATGGAATAGCCAGGAATTGAAATGAATTAGCAAGATTAAAACGATGAATGCAAACTCACTGATGCATGTTTAAACTCAGGTGCAAATTATTGTATCGATAGAAATTAATTATCCTGAATGTTAGAGAGGGCTGCTGACCTAACCTAGTCAAAGAATTGGACCTCAGTGGCCACTTTGTCTCAAACGCAATTTTGATTCGTTTACCTAGAGATTTAGTCCCTGAATAATGGACAGAAGTTCCTGGGTGGTACATATGGTTTGCACTTCGGTCGGCAGTTCAAACCCACCCAGCGAAACCATGGAAGAGAGGCCTGGCAATCTGCTTTGGTAGCAATTACAGCCAGGAAAACTCTGTGGAGCTCAGTTTTACTCTGTAACACATGGGGATTGTCATGAGCCAGAATCAACTCAAGGTAACAGGTAATGGAAAGGAATAGACTGGAAGTACAAACAAAATTATCATATAAAAATATTTCAAGTGCTTTTTCACTTACAGAGTAGCTCAGCAATCTACATATTGACTGAACTTGACTTGGTTTAACTTTGCCAAGTACCATCATCATCTTTGACTTCCTGATGCCATACCAAGCTACAGTGTTTCTATCATGGATGCATGTTCTTTTTGATGGAGGGAAATGTTCTTTTTTTGGTTGCCTTCTTTTTTCCTTTTTAGTCCTTTCTTTTCTCTTCAATATTTTTCTAATCATGAAGTTCAACCACTGGAGATTTCACTGACATCCGACTGCAATCATAGTCTTTGGAGGATGGAAACAATTAAACTAGATTATATTCATATTTCATACCTTTTTATAACTTCATATATTTTAATACACCCACAGCGACAGGTAAAAGTGAGTCAAGATTTCCATAAAGAGACATTTCACCTTGTGTCTAATTGAAAATGCAAAATACAAATTGAGGTTTAGAGATGAAATCACATTGGAATGGAGTGCTGGCATAAGAATAAGTTTGCTCCTCAGAAAAAATGCATAAATGAACCATTTGTTTAATGTTATAGCATCTATCTCCTATTTGGGGTGGGTGGTGGGTGGGAGAGAATGTATATTAACTCATTGTGTGAGATGGACAAGTCTCTCAATGTTCTCAGCTTGAGTTTTCTCATCTATGAAACAAGCAGATTGGATTAAATTATTTTAGTATCTCCTCTAGCTTTAAAATCCCATGATTCAGTCCCAGAAATCATAGAAATGTTGTCATGGATTGAATTGTGTTCCCCCCCACCAAAATATGTGTCAACTTGGTTAGGCCATGACTCCCAGTATTGTGTGGTTGTCCGTCATTTCGTGATTGTAATTTTATGTTAAGAGGATGAGGGTGGGATTATTACAACACCCTCACTCAGGTTATCTCCCTAATCCAAGGTAAAGGGAGTTGCCCTGGGGTGTGGCCTGTACCACCTGTTATCTCTCAAGAGATAACAATGAAGGGGAAGCAAGCAGAGAGTTGGGGACCTCCTACCACCAAGAAAGCAGCACTAGGAGCAGAGCATGTCCTTTGGACACGAGTCCTTTGGACACGGGGTCCCTGCGCCTGAGAAGCTCCTCGATCAGGGGAAGATTGAGGGCAAGGACCTTCCTCCAGAGCCAACAAAGAGAGAAAGCCTTCCTCCGGAGCCCGCACCCTAAATTTGGACTTGTAACCTACCAGATTGTGAGAAAATAAATCTCTTTTTGTTAAAGCCATCCATTTGTGGTAGTTCTGTTATGGCAGCACTAGATGACTAATACAAATGTTCTGCAATAAGAGCCAAGTACCCTGGGAGCAAGCAAAGTTTGTAGAAGATGTCCCAACTTAATTAATGGTGCTCATTATTTTCCTTGATCTGTTACAGTGATTGGAATATTCATGTCTGTCAGGAACAGAATCACTTCCCCTTGGACAGAGCTTGATAAGTAACCACACATATTCCTTATCCCTTTATATTAGTTTTCTAAACAGCATGGTGTATGACATATGGGAAGATTTTAGCTTTCTACATTTCCCAGTCATGTTTTCCTAAGAGTCATCGTAGTGTGTGTTCTTGAGTGGAGAGAGTAAACAGCAATATGTGAGGTTAGAGAGCGCGGCAAAAAGCAAAGCCAGTTCATGAAGCCTTACATGCCGAGAGAGGGGCTTGGACCTCTCGGTACTTTATTGTAAAGGTGAGGAAAAACCATCAATGATTTTTAATGGAAGAAGAGGAGGTGAGAAAGAAATGATCTGGTTTGTATTTTAGAGAGACAACTCTGGTACACAGTGGAAAATGAACCGGTATGGGGATAACCCACAATTAATGTAACCAGGTAAGATGCTATGGAAATAGTCCAGGCAGACAATGATAAAGGACACAAAAGTAGGACCAGGGGAGATGGAGAGAGGAGGGTGAACTCAATAGTAATTTTGGAGGTAGCGTCACCAGTTTTTAGTGGTTACATGCATGTGGAAGGCCAGGGGAAGAACAAGGTTGAAGATGACTCAGGTTTCAGTCTTGGAAAACTGGAGAGATGGTGGATGTTTCAGTAGTGAAAATAATGGGCTAAATTTTATGCATGGTTGATGAAAAAACAGCAGGAATGGTCTCAAGGAAAGAGTAAAGGGAAGGGGGAATGTTGACTTTATACTGAGGGGAGGCAAAGAACCCTAATAAGAGAAGGTGGAAGCGCTATAAACAAGGCTGTAGGCTTCGTAATACCTCCGGGGACTCTTTTTGTCTGCTCCCTTTGGCTTGTTCAACTGATTGAACAATCACTTCTTCACACCTCAGGGAGTTTACTGTATGGGAGAGACAGAGAGAAATAATTACAATATATCATCAATGGATGTACTAGTATTGTGATTCTCTTTGTGTTTCACATGCTAAGCACGATGCTTCTTGAATGAATAAATACATAAATTAACTAACCTAGCGCCATAACAAAAGTATGTAAAACATGATATGGGACCATGGAGGAAGCAATGAATTATTTTAGCACTGAGCATAAAAGTCAGATAATATTTTACAGAGAAGATGACATTTAATCTGGATTTTGAAAGTGGAGAATGGCTGAGAAGAAATTCAGGCAAAAGGAATGACATTTGTAAGGGTATGTTGATATTAAAACAAACGTATACCTTATACCTTATTTTGAGCTCTTGAAGAAGAAGCATGTCCTTTTTGATCATTGGTGTTGAATTCTGGGTTATCATATTGAGATTTTTTTTTTAATTAAAAAAAAAGACATTCACTCTTGAAAGTATGCCTCTATTTCATGATTTATAGGATTGCCATATTATTATGCTTTGTACATAAAATATAAGTGGTGTATGCAGAGTTTCCCTCACTTAAATCAAACAGGGAAAGTAATTCAACTAAGTTATTCCCTCAGTCAGTCAGTGAATGATCGATCTAATGCTGCTCTTATGTGAACAAGAGCAGCAATACTGATGAGTAAACCCTGATAATGTTTAAAGCCTTTAGGTTTTGGATGAATAAATGTGGAATAAATGAGATTTTTAAAACTAATATTAATTTTTCAATAAACTTTAGAGCTGAAGAGCCATAAATATATACATTCATTCATCTTCCTCCCAACCTTTACAGACTGTAGTCTAGAATTTTGTCCTAAAGTATCAACATTCTGATACCTTGTTGCAGTTAATTTATAGGGGAAAAAAAAAAAAAAAACCAAACCCGTTGCCGTCGAGTTGATTCCAACTCATAGCAACCCTATAGGACAGCGTATAACCGCCCCACTTGGCTTCCAAGGGGCACCTGGTGGATTCAAACTGCCTACCTTTGGTTAGCAGCTGTAGCTCTTAACCACTATTCCACCAGGGTTTCCTATAGAAAATAAGGCAATCACTATTCTCTAGACTATCTGTCACATATGTTCCTTCTTTAATCAAATATTATTTAATATTTTTTTTTATGTGTCAAGTACAGAGCCCTGGTAGTGTAGTGGTTAAGAGCTCGGCTGCTAACCAAAAGGTCAGCAGTTGGAATCCACCAGCCGTTCCTTGGAAACCCTATGGGGCAGTTCTACTCAGACCTGTAGGGTTGCTGTGAGTAGGAACTGACTCGATGGCACCTAACAACATCAACAAGTGTGTCAGTTATAGAAGTCCCTGTGTGGCACAAATGGCTAAGCTCTCGGCTACTAACTGAAAGGTAGGTGGTTCAAATCCACCCCAAGGTGCCTTGGAAGACAGGCTTGGTGATCTACTTCTGAAAGATCACACCCACTGAAAACCCTATGGAGCCTTTCCTATCCATTGCCTGTGCTCAGGACTCAGGGCAATTGTCCTTCTAGACTGAGAATCGAGAATTTCTTTGGAAGCAGACATCTTGATGGCCTTCTCTTTCTGTGACCATTGATAGCTTTTATTAGCCCATTGCTGCCATCTCATTTGTAGCACCTACCATCTGTCATCAGGTATATAGGTGGCATCTAATTCCTTTTTGTTCACTGTGATGCCTGAGAACAAATGTAGTGAGCAGCCCTTTGTGGTTCACGTGGTAAGAGCAATGCATGTGCTTTAGATGGGCGATTAAACTGCAAATCTGAATCCCTCTTTGTTGGGCTGGACTCCCAGACCTTTCAAAGCTCCCGTGGATCCAACAGACATTGAAGGTCACCCTGGAGGAAGTTTACAAGTCTAAGAGCCTTGGCCCCACCCTCAGAGATTCTTCATGTATATAAAGTACATAGTATATTACTTGGCACATAATAGGTGTTCATTAACTGGTTGCTGTTGTTATTATTGTCATGATGAGGCCAGGAGGGAAAGCATACACACTCAAAGATCTCACTAACAACAACAATGATAAATTATGATGTATTAAACAGATGCTGTGGGAATTTAGGGGGCATTCCCCTTGAGCTGGAAGGACAGGGTAGCATCAGAGCCAGAGACTGAAGCATGCAGGCATTTGGTAAGCTGGTAGAAATTCCGTTGTCCTGCAAAACTTTGCCTGGCTCAGTTTATAGTCACCAAACTTATAACCACTGCCCACTTCTTTTTACAGCTTTTCGTGTTATTAATATAAAAGAACATAGGCCCCTGCTAGCACTCTTCCAAAGGCACAGAATTCTATTAAAAAACAACAGAATTCTATTAAAGAAAACAACTGCCTCAGAAAGAGAAAGTTTAAACAGGTTATAGGCAATTACCTGAGGGCTCCTTCCCTGATTTCCCTTGGGTGGTTTTCTGGAAGATGCTGGCATCTGAGTCAGTATGCAATTTCATGATGGGAGAGGGGTCATCAGAGGCAGAATACTCCTTTTCTTTAGGGGGGGAAAAAAATAAGGCAGGTCAACATAAAAAAGTCTTTAAACTCTCTTGAGAACTAGATTGATCTTGAATTTTTAAGACATCTTAAAATACTTCAGGAAGGGTTTCAAGTCATCACCCTTTTGATATTGCCAAGAGGTTAGTCTAAGTGCCATTGCCTTTGGAATTGTTTTTTTTTTTTTAGCCAAAAGACAATTTAATCATCAAATAGCAATTTGGTCCAATAAGCAGGAGTAAGGCGGTATCAGCATGAATTTCAAAAACCTGCTAAGAGCTATAAATATAGCCTGCAATATTTTGCAATATCTAAAGTGTTTGGCCTAATGTTGAACATGCTCCATTGTTCAAACCAGCTGTGTTCTTTCACTCTTTCATTTCTATAAAATGAGGATAAAGGCTGTCAAAGCAAACGCGGCAGCGGCAGCAGCAGACTTTCTTGCTGAAAAGTTCTGTGTACATAGTACATAGCAATCTCAAGATGGAACTTTGAATGTTTCAAACCAGAACAAAATCTTCATCTAATTACAAGTGAACTATATTAAGCACAAAAGGCAATTTCAAATTATACCGAACAAAGTTACATTTTACTCTTTGCTTTCAAAATGCATTTATCGCAATTTCACAAACTAATTGCAAATTCATTTTGCTTAATTTTCTTAGGTTATTTCTTTTATTGCTTTCAAGTGCTCTGCATATTTCTGAACCATCGAAATCCATAAGGGAGATTCAGAGGGATTTTTTTTTGTTGTTGCTGTTAATTTGTATTTAAAATTGTATAATAGGAAATGAATCATTCTTTTCGTTTCTTATTCTTGGATTAATGTGGTGTCCACTAAACCAGCTCCAGTTATTATAGACACATTCAGAATAGAGGGAGAGAAAGTTACCAATGATGAGCACATTTCAAAAACCAAGATTTGGAGAAAGACATTAAAATTTTAGAGACAAACGCAAATGGAGTTGTATGTAGCTGGCTTCCATTTATACCTAGGCAATCGTGGGTCTTTGTATACAATGTTGCTTGGCTTTTTACACAGAGGCAGCTCTCCATTTTCTACCACAGTTGGTTATCCACTAAAAAGATTGACTGTGGCAAGCGGTTCATTGAAGGCTGGGTATTTCACTGTTTACTGTAATTCTAGTTTATCCCTCCCAATTGCGCGCTTTGTCTAGGAAAAAACAGTTGAAAAACCCCTGCATTCCAAAGTCAAATACAAGTTGATATATTAAAAAAATTTTTTTTTTTAGTTATTTTACATTTCCGGGCTGTCCCGCTCTTGCACCATCAGTAAGGATGGTAGAGAGTGCCCAGTGTGTAGCAGGTGTGATTTCGTTTCAGTAATCTCACAGGCAAAGATAGTTCCTGGTAGGCTTGAATTCATAGTTCAGCCTGGACTTTATTCATAGCTCTCCTAGGGAGAAACGTCAGCCCCTAATGAGTCTGCACTCTTGTCTTAGGGGTGTGTGTGTCTGGGTGTATATGTGTCTGTCTGTCTGTTGTGGGGATGGAGGGAGGAAGATGGGAAGTTACTCCTGTGTTTTCTCTCTTGCATTGGGGCAGATAAGATGACTAATAGAATTGGATTTCTAGGCCCACACGTTTAATAGTATTACTCAGTCTTCATGTTACTGAGTAAATTGTTTATGTGCTTGTTAATTCATTGCCCCCAAATAATAGGAAGCCGGTGAACCTCATTTTGCATTTTGTGAATTTTAGCGGTTTTTGCTTGAGGGGAGTGTCAGTAGATTGTAATAATAACCTACATTTACATAGCACCTTCAATACTTTCATACTAAAAGAATCTACAGTGCACTGAAATTCCCCTGAATAGATACAAGCGCTATAGATATCTTTCCTTAAATGATCTCAGATATCATCTTGCCAATAATTAAAATATAGTCATTCTTAGAACATAGCCATGGAAAGTGAAAAGTGTTATCTTCTTGGTTAGGGCTGGGATTAACCATAAAGGTTTAGTATCTAAGAAGCTGGTTTAAGGACATGAAGAGCTAATTCACAATTATTTTAGTACTGGTATTAGGCTTTTGTTTGGGCTACTTCTTTATGGCCGTGTGGTCTACCACATAATCTAGTAAAGTTTTTTTTTTTTTTAGCATAGGGTGACTTGATCCTTTCCCCTGCTTGGCTGATTGCCAAAGAATTTGGCTTTGCTCTTAATTAGCAACTATTGGCTTTTCCGGTTTTTGCTGAAACATCATGTCAGACTTTCTGTTGCCCAGCTCTTACCCAACACTCAGCTGAAAGAAACAGTCACACGGAATGGCTTGAAAGGTTTTCAGATTACTCATTTCTCCAGATATTTAAGTATTTCCCCAGAGAATCCATTCAAACCACAAGGGAGCTGGGTAGTTCAGACATCTTATTTTGCCCTCTTAAGAGAGATTTTTTTCCTGAATTTTATTTACTAATTCGTTTTTCTGTTCAAGAATGATTTTGCACAGCTGATTTTATTGAGCAGTGCTTTGCTGTGGTGTTATCCTCTAGACTGAGGGAAGTTGGGAGACCAGGTCACAGGAAACCTGTTTGTCACAGGGGTGTTATTGCAAAGTCATGGCGTCATGCGATGTTCTCTCTCTGTGGACCTGTGGGAGACATTCCTCTCTGATCTCAGTATTAGGGAAGCTTTGGCTTCTTTATAGCAACTGTGTTATTTTTATATCATGGACACTACGAATCGTCATATTTCACTTTGTTTGGCAGCCCACAAGCTCATATCCAAATGTGTAGCCCACTTATAGAAGCTGTGCGAACTTCATAGCATGTATTTCTCTCTGTAAATCTTTCTTCTAACTTTATTTGGTTTTTCTGCTCTTTTTATTTTTTTTAACCTTCCCCCACCACCGTCCCTTCATATTATTTTAGCATGATTTGCTGTATACATTTTTGAGGCTACCTCATATTCTTTACAGAATATGGATCATGAGGTATAAACAAGCAAATAAATAGCAAGAAAAAGCTGTCTACGGACCCTCAAGGGGGCCTAGATTATTTCATGTATAGCCAAGACAGAGCATACTTGGCTGGTGATATCAGGCTGTGTGGCACCCACAAACCATACACCCGGAGGCCTGGAGCTTCAGACATTGTGGCAGGATGTTCTACTCAGGTATCCAAGAGGAAAAAGTGCTCTGAGCCCAAGTGGGTGATTTCCAGTCTTCTCCCCTCTCCATGTTGAATGCCAGTTTTCTTAAGGAGTGTAACAGGATATATGAGGAGTGAATTCAAAGTCTGTAAGTCCTCTACTGAAGACATTACAGGACGCTCAGGATGCTGGCCACCATGGCTCATGGCTCAGGTCTTTTCATAAGGATGGTGATCATTGGGCAGGAAGGCTGGAGCAGAGCTGGGCACTCTGTGCTCCCATTAGGATGAAAAATTCCCAATTTGGGAGAGAATGTGGTAGGCTGGCTGATGGAAAAGAGAGCTGGATGGTCATAATATAGTCCCCAAGGACTCTCCAGTCATAGTTTAAGCAAACAATTGCGGCCAAGTTCTCAGAAGAGTCAGAAGTGCCTGGAAGTGGGTGTGATTCATAGACCAGCAATTTAGGGCACAACATTTTAGAGGGCAGGGATCTCAGGTAGTTCGCAACGAGAGGGCCCTTCAGTTCTAGGTCAGTTCTAGGGTTCAGTGAAATGATTTATTTCCTTCCTTGCATGCGAGGCATATTTGTCCTTTAGTTTGTTTCCTTATCTGCTTGTTGCTGTTGTTGTGTGCCGTCGAGTTGATTCCAACTCACAGCGACCCTGCAGGACAGAGTACAACTGCCCCATAGGGTTTCCTAGGCTGTAAATCTTTACAGAAGCAGATCACCAGGTCTTTTCTTCCGTGGAGCAGCTAGTGGGTTTAAGTCACTGACCTTTCAGTTAGCATCTGAGTGCTTAATCATTGTACCACCAGAGTTTCTTTTTATTATCTGTTAACTGTGTTAAACATCTAAGCTTTTTGTAGCAATACATGTCTATGCAATGTTGCCCCCTTGGGAAGGCAGGAAGAATGCTACCAAATTGCAAACATGGGTCCAGAAAGTTGCTCTGACATCGCTGGTGTCCTGACTGCAGCCCTGGACTAGGGTTCTGTAAAGGGTGTGGGGAATGGGAGGCAGCCCAGGTAAATAAAGAGGAGTCTAAACGGAAGTTTTAGTTCCTACATTGACTCTGTTCCCAGGTGTGAGGTTTTGTCCATCTTTGGGATCTAATTTTACTTAAAAAAAAATGTGGACAGAGAAGAGAACTATGCCTGATTGCTATTTTCCTGACTATTCTATACAGGTAAAAGGACGTTTTGCAGATGTGAGTGACTTGCTAGATGTTACCCGGAATCTGGAATAAATGGGCTTGGGGCATATGAGAAACATTTTGGATTTTCTGGGAGGAGATGGTAAGGTAATAAAAGCTGACATCAATCCAGAAAGTCTGGCTAGAAGAGAGGATCCCACTGCCTAGACGGATCATGCACACGTTTCAGCCCACGTGTAAATTCCAAGTGACAGCAGGGAGAGGAGTCATCTGCTCTCCAAACATGATACAGTCATGGCAGCAGAAATGGCAGAGCCTAGAGATAACGCCATGCCAACTGGGAGTCAATGAGAAGTGAATGCAGGTCTGCAGTCTGCACACCTGGGGCTGGCTGGAGGCCTTTGGCACTGGCCCCTGTTTACATGAGTCAGAGCTCAGATATCCTGGCTTCCTGCCTAGTTTTTGAATCACAGCCAGCTTGGAGAGGAGACCAACCAGACTGAGTTCTCTGGACTACACCAGACAAAGGAGGCCCTTGGCTTTGACCACAGTCCCAGATCTCTTTGGGACCAGCCTTCTCCTAGCAGCATACTTGAACTTATTGTTTATAACAAGATTTCACTTAAACTAGCTCCCCTAGTTACTTGAGATAAACAGCACAGAGGGAGAGAGAGAAATGAAGAAGAGTAATAGGAAAATGTGTGCTTTTAGCTGAGAGTTTCAGCTATTCGTTCTGATTTTCAAAATAGCCCCCATTTCTGAATTCTGCATTTCGGAGAGAAAGATGGCAAATCTAATGATTGCCATTTAGGTTTTACAGTACTGGAAGAAAAGAACGAGAAGGGCAGACACAGAATTGGAGCTGGATCAATTCTGATTTTTCTTCTGCTGCGTGATGATCACCACAATGGTGTTATTTTATACAGGCGTGTATCTTCTTCTGTGTCCTCATGCCTCTGCCTTGAACTCCAGAGTACGGGAAATATGACAAGTTCCTCCCTTTGCTTCTGCTGAAATTATTCCAGTACAGAGCAATGTACGCTTCATTTTATAGTCTGCCCTTTGTCAGATATTTGAAGGTCTTCTTTATATAAAACACTGTGCTAGGCACATGAATATTACAAAGATAAATGATGTGGGCCTTTGCTTTAAAATAGCTACCAGTCTACCAGGGAATCGATGGCATATATTCTACTACCTATAATAGTAAGTTGGCTGGGGCACATGCCTTGGAAAAGTTGCAAGTAGAAGTCTGTGAATGTCCAGAGAAACCAGAGGACGTTTTCATTGAGACATCAGAAAATCGTTTCTTAAGATGGTGGGTTTTATGAGTGAGTCTTGAGAAACGTATAGTATAGGATTTAATAGTTAGAAATGAGGCGAGAGGACATTATAGGAACAGGAATGATGCCAGCTAAGGCCAAGGGTGGGTTCAAGGAAAAGACAATTTAGATCAAGTGTAGGGTAGGGTATATAATAATATTAATAACACCTTATCTTTAGAATGATCTATAGTTTTCACATTTTTACCACTGTGTTATTACATTTGATCTTTGTAACAACTCCATAGGGTAAGCCTATAACTGTTGAGGCCAGGTTAATGGATTTGTTCTTATTCAGCATGTAGGAGGGAGCCATGGAAGATATTTCTTTGGGAAGTGATGCATTTGAGCTGGGCATAATGAAGGCCAACACAGCAGAAAGGATCTTTTGCAGGCTGGATTGCAGTAGGAAGGTCTGGAGTTGGGAAAAACAATTCTGAGGCTGTGGTGGTAATGTAAGTTTGGAGTAAGGCAACAGAAAGGAAGAGAGGGTGAGAAAAGACATATTGCCAAGGTAGAATCGCAGGCCCATTGGAAGTGATTTGAATGCTTCAAGGAGGTCTCAGAAACTATATTACAAAATTCTCTGCTCTGATCGTCTCTCCAGTTAGAGTTAGTTGCTCTTTATCTGTATTCTCCAGGAGACCTGGTCGTGCAGTGATTAAGCACTTGGCTGTTAACCAAAAGGTTGGCAGTTTGAACCACCAGCCACTCTGCAGGAGAAAGATGTGGCACTCTGCTTCTGTAAAGATTTAAAGCTTTGGAAACACTAGGGGGCAGTTCTCCAGTGTCTTATAGGATCACTGTGAGTCGGAATTCACTCGATGGCAATACATATCTGTATTCTCAGAAGACTGTGTGGTAACTTTATTTAGCACTTACTTCTTTCTGCCTCATTTTATTGTTTATTTACATATCTGATACCTCTGTGAGGTTGTAAGCTTCTAGTGGATAAACCAAAACCCCAAACCTGTTGCTTAAAGTGGATTCCAACTCTATAGGCCACCCTATAGGACAGAGTAGAACTGCTCCTTTTGGTTAATAGCCGAGCTCTGGATAAGGATAACGCTATTCATCTTTGTCTTTCCTCAAGGGGAGCTTGCACATAACTAGTGTTTAATGAACACTTGCTGTATTTAACTGAAGTTTGGCAATGAAAGGCAAAATTAGGGCTTCTAGCCGAAGGGTTACAGGAAGGGGTCGATTTTTAAAATTTTTTTAAAAGAAGCAAGTGAAATACAGTAGAAGTAACACGCAAGTTGGAGTCAAGTTTGATTTTAAATCCCTACCTATTTATCATCCACATGACTTTGGCCAAATTACTTAACTTTTTTAAGCATAGTTTTCTCCCATATGAAATGCCTATAATAGAATCTACCTTTTGAGGTTGTGTGAGGACTACATGAAATATTATATTAGGTAGACATCTGTACAAAATAGATTGCTCATTGGCTAGTGCTGCCTCAGGTAGGTTTTTTATGTGTAGAAGAGACTTTAGATGCTATCTCATTTGACCCAATCCTAGGTGTGGGAACTGAGTGTAAGTGACTTGCCAGAAGTTATTTCATTACAATATCTGTACATAAGAAATATATGTACAATATCTGGCACTTAAGAAATTTTTAATAATATTCGTTCATGTCCAGGCCTGCTACAGTTCTCAAACTTGAGTATGTTCCTAGAAGAATGGGAAGGAAATTATGAGGTTGAAAACATAAAAGAAAGGCGAAATTTTAGAACAAGTTTTCGTAAGATGCAGCAGGCAGAGGAAAAGTTTTGTTTTTGTTTTTTAAAGACATACAACAAAAAAAAATGCAGAAGAGAGAACAGGAATAGAGAGACTTTAAAGAGATTTTGACAAGTGAAGAACAGGGATTCTAGGAACACCAATCTCAGAAAAGTCAGACGAAAGATGATCTGTTGGAGGTGAGGGGTGAGGAGGGATGTATATGGGGTTGGGTACTGGAGGTGAGGGGTGAGGAGGGATGTATATGGGGTTGGGTACTGGAGGTGAGTGGGCAATGTTTGAAATAACTGCTGTGGGCTCTGGGATAAAAAAAAAATATAGGGAATCAACAAAACAAGAGAAGAAGGGTTGCTAAGAAGTAGGGAAGATCAGTGAAGCCTGATGGCATGAGTTTGCTGTTGACATAATCAGCAAAGCATCAAAGCATGAGCCCAGAGTGTTCTTGGTCAATTCCATTTATGGAGTTTTTGTCGGTGCTGCTCAAGGCCTTGGGCTGGCACAGATGGGCTATTAACCAGGGATGGATGGGGGTTGACAGCAAGAAGAGTGTATGTGTAGATAGATAGATAGCAATAGACATAGACAGACATAGATATTTGTTGTTGTTAGGTGCCATCAAGTTGGTTCCCACTCATAAGGATGCCATGAGCAACAGAATGACACACTGCCTGGTGGTACACCATCTTCACAATCGTTATATTTGAACACATTGTTGCAGCCGCTATGTCAATCCATCTTCCTTTAGAGTCTTCCTCCTTTTTGCTGACCCTCCACCTTACCAAGCATGATGTCCTTCTCCAAAGACTGGTCCCTCCTAATAACAGTCTTTTTTAATGACCTTTTGCTTTCTTCATGTATAATGTCCTTGATGTGATCCTACAACTCATCTGGTCCTTAGTGTTCGATGTATCAAATCTATTCTTGAGATGGTCTCTAAATTCAGATGGGATATACTCAAGGTTGTAATTTGGCTCTCGTGGACTTGTTTTAATTTTCTTCAGCTTCAACTTGAACTTACATACGAGCAATTGGTGGTCTGTTCTGCAGTTGGCCCTTGGCCTTGTTCTAACTGATGATATTGAGCTTCTCCGTCGTCTCTTTCCACAAATGTAGTCTATTGATTCCTTTGTATTCCATCCAGCGACGTCCACAGGTATAACAGCCATTTATGTTGTTGAAAAAAGCTATTTGCAATGAAGAAGTCGTTGGTCTTGCAAAATTCTGTCATGCCATCTCCGGCATTGTTTCTGTCACCAAGACCATAACAACTACCGATCCTTCGTCTTTGTTTCCAGCTTTTGTGTTCCAGTCACCAGTAGTTATCACAGATATTTGTACATATATATATCATAGATATATATCTGCCTATATATAAATGATAAATATAGACATAGATAAACATAGTTCTGTATCTCACATACACAAAGAAACAGAATAGGTTACTTATGGACCCTTGTAATAAATTACCACAAACTATGTAGCTTAAAACAGCATAATTTTATTCTCTCACAGTTCTGGAGGCAAGATGTCCAAAATGAAGGTGTTGGCAGGACGGTGCTCTCTCTGCAGGCTCTAGGGGAAGATGCTTCCTTGTCTCTTCCAGCTTCTGGTAGCCCCAGGTGTTCCTTGGCTTGTGGTAGCATAACTCCAGTCTCTTCATATCTTAATCCCTCTGTGCCTGTGTATTCTCTTCTATCAGAACACCAGTCATAAAGAGATGAGGGCCTACCCCACTTAAGTATGACTTTATATTAACTATTTATATCTACAAGGAGCCTATTTCCAAATGAGGTCACATTCTGTGGTTCTGAGAGTTAGGATTTCAACATATGTTTTGCGGGGGGGTCACAGTTCAGCCTATAACAGATGAAAATGACAAATTTGGAAGGATACACACACACACAGACACACCCCATACGTGATATATGCATACATACATATGTATGTATCAAAGAATATATGTATATATGTGTGTATGTATATATATATATATATATATATATATATATATATATATACATCCTCGCTTATTAGAAGCAAGGATGGTGAGACTTCATCTCTCATACTTTGGACATGTTATCAGGAGGGATCAGTCACTGCAGAAGGACATCATGCCTGGTAAAGTAAAGGGTCAGTGAAAAAGAGGAAGACCCTCAATGAGGTGGATTGACACAGTGGCTGCAACAATGGGCTCAAGCATAACAACGATTGTGAGGATGGCACAGGACCAGGCAGTGTTCCAGAAGCAACTTGATGGCACCTAACAACAGCGACAACAACGTAGATCTGTATAATGGATATATATCATAGAAGCAAAACAGATTGCTGAATGACTAACGTTATATCAGATGTTCTTTACATGTAGAAAAGACTTTAAATGTTATCTTGTTTAACCCAATCTTAGGTGTGGGAACTGAGTGTGATTTTTCTGAAGTTATTTTACCAGGAGGCAGTGTGGTATACCAAAAAACGAAACCTGTTGCCATCGACTGGATTCTGACTCATAGTGACTCTATTAAAAAAAAAAAAAAAAGAGTAAAACTGCCCCGTAGAGTTTCCAAGGAGTGACTGGTGAATTTGAACTACCAACCTTTTGGTTAGCAGCTGTGCTCTTAACCACTGCGCCATCAGGGCTCCAATGTGGTATAACGGTTAAGAATGTGGCCCTGAGATCTGACTTCTGGAGTTTACATCCCAGTTGTATAAAATGTGTTTTACTTATTTATGAATCATGAATAATAACAATACCATTCTCATAGGGTTGTTTTAAGGATTAAATGAGATAATACTTATAGCATGCTTAGTTTGAAGTCTGGCATATGATAGCCACTCTATAAATGTTATCTAGACTCAGGTATTTTGATTATTGTTCACTGCTCTGTCTACCATGGGGGACTGTCTTGTTGAACTGATGGACCTCCTTGAGGTGTGGCCATGAGAAACTGAAAATCTCCTTTGGTGTAACTCTTTTCCTTATAAACCATATTATATATATTTGGCCCATGTATCTTATGAGCTTATATCTTAACCCTTGATGCACCAAATCCTCTTTTCAACATTTCTATTGAATTCACACAGTACCTTCACAATCAGGGTAATCTTGCTTGAAATACTTACAATGAATAATCTTTGTGCATAATTTATGAAATCAGTCTCATTTCTTTGTAGTCATGTGGCCTTTATCATCTTTCACTTTTAAAGGCTAACCTCAATTTTCTTAATCAGAATTCTGTTAAAATAGGAAAGCTGTTTTTTGGACAAGAAAACCAAGCAACAGAGAAGGCCAGTGAGTTTCCAGAAGTCAAACAGTGCCAAAATTGTGAAGCATGATGCATGGATTATCTATAGCCTGGCATGTTACTATGGCTTGTATTCCAATTATTACCTCAAACCAACATGAGTTTATCTAGAAGGGTTTTCTGTGGCCTGATGGCATCTCAGATACATTTGAGGCAGACCTAAAATATCAGACTCCCTGCTTTGGAACCTAGAAATGATACTTCCCCCCCTACCTCTACCCTTTAATGTGTGCCTGCGGAGAAAAAAATTAGAAATCAGACCTAGCAAGGCCATCTGGACCTTGGGAAACAAGTCAATTGTTTGTGTTTCTTCCACTCCCAGAGATATTCTGAGGATTGGTACCAGCCTGGAAGAAAGAAGCATCCATGGACCATCTCATTTCTGACTCAGGAAGCCAGCTGGGTGTTGAGACTATTTCCATGGTTTCCAATCCATCAGTGCTTGAAAACATTTACTACAGAAAGGATCGCTGGCTCGGGGAAGACATTTGTCTAATTCGGCAACAGCACTTTGCTCTGCATTTCCAGATTATGCCTCTCCTTGAAAATGATCTATTACAGGAGCAGTTTATCAAATTAAACACTTGTCATTATGCAATGCAAAATTCATGAAGCAACCAAATGTCAGGGATCTACATATTTAAAAGATGGGAGCTTTAGCATTTCTTCCCTGGCAGGGAATCTGAACAGTAAAAGGCCCAGAGAAAAACATAGCTAATCACAAAGCTGTTTTGGAATGGACCAAACCATTCCTTTTTGGGACTGGTGGTCCAGAGGGAGCCTATTTTCCTAGTGTAAAAAATAATTATTTATTCAACAAATAGCTATTGAACCTCTACATTGTGCCAATCACTGTGCAAAGCCCTGGGGCTATGTCAGTGAATATAAACAACATCTCAGTTCTCATGGGACCTACAGTCTCGTGAGGGGTGAAGTAACGTGGGGGAGACAGACAATAAACAATAAATAAATGGACAGGAAGTTGATACATTTGACATACTTTTCTCATATACATACACAGTTTTTTCTGTCAGAGAGAAATGAGCTTTAGCTTCTCAGACTCCAGCAGCTTGTTTTGAATTTCTAGGGCCACATCACTCACCTGTGAAGCAGTTAGCCCTGAACAATTGTGGTGAGCAGGGTGCTGCACAAGATACAGAAATGGTGAGATACCCCAATGGTCTCACCTCTTCAGGAGCAAGGAAGAATGAAGAAAACTGAAGACACAAGGGAAAGGTTAGTCCAAAGGACTAATGGGACACAACTACTACAGCCTCCACCAGACTGAGCCCAACACAACTAGATGGTGCCGGCTACCAACGCTGACTGCTCTGGCAGGGATCACAACAGAGGGTCCGGGATAGAGCTGGAGACAAATGTGGAATAAAATTCTTACTCAAAAATAAAGTCCAGACTTGCTGGCCTGACAGAGACTAGAGAAACCCTGAGAGTATGGCCCCCAGACACCCTTTCGGCTCAGTAATGACGTCACTCCTGAGGTTTACCCTTCAGCCAGCCAAAGACTGAACAGGCCCATGGAACAAAACAAAACTAAAGGGGCACACCAGTCTTGGGGCAGGGACTGGAAGGGAGGAGGGAACACGAAAGCTGGTAATAGGGAGCCGAGGGTTCAGAAGGGAGAGTGTTGACATGTCGTGGGGTTGTTAACCAATGTCATACAACAATGTGTGTACTGTTTGATGAGAAACTAGTTTGTTCGGTAAACCTTCATCTGAAGTTCAATTAAAAAAAAAAAAAAAGAAATGGTAGAGTACCACAGGGTGAAAAATAAACTGGTTGTCTGCAACACGGTTTCCTTTGAAGAAATACAAAGCACACTCTTGAAAAAAACTGAAGGTCATAATGTTTGGACTCTCTGAACCATGCTTTCTCCCATAATACCTTTGCTTCTAGCTCTGGCAGAAAGAGAAGGGAACACATACTCATTCCTGGGTTTGGCCTTGATAGAGGCAGGAGCCTCAGACAGCTTCAGACCTTGCTTAGGGGCCCAATGACCCATCCGTTTTAAGCTCCTAAAGAACACTCTTTCCTAGAGGGACCCCAAGTCAGCCCTCAATGGCTTCTTCACTGGGAACTACACCTACTGGCCGTGACTCTACTAGCTTGAGAGCCACAGATACTCTAGTGCCTTTCCCTCAGAGCTCGGCTGTCAGCTCTCATACCATGGCACCCTAAAGCAAAAAAAAACCTGTTGCCTTTGAGTCGATTCTGACTAGTACCACCTTACCCATTCGAAAGTTGCATTGTTCATGACATTTAGACCTGGCTGCTTTGACATAGCTATTTTGATGCCAGGGACTTTGTGACTTGCAAACATCTGTGTTGCGACTTTGACACAATATTTTAACTTTTTTTTTTTTTTAATATGCATCATGGGGATAGTTAAGGATGAAAAAGAGTTAAAAAATAAACTAGCTGCCTGCAAGGACCATGTGGAGAGGCTGACTCCCTTTTGAGAAAGTAATGAGTTTACAGGCAGGGTTAAGTAGGGAGTGGCTGGAGAAGACATGGAGGTTGTATAGCACTAAGTTATAAGAGGGCAGAATCAAAGCTGGAAGAAACTTAGAGGTCATCGACCTTAACTTCTCTCCACTTCTGGAGGATTGCTTTCAGGAACTGCAGCCTGAACAGATACTCACTTCACCTTCACTGGAAGGGCATTCCCTAATTTGTCAGGCACTTTATTCCACATTTGGACGGTAGCATACTGGGTCAACATATTTTTTACTTCATCGAAAGATAATATAAAAAACATATAACCGCAGGAGGTAGAACTTTGCTGGTAGTAGGAAAGTACAGGGGGTCCCTATATTTATTTGAACTAAAAGAGAAGCTTGTACGTATTTCAAGGAAACGAAGCAATAGAGAGGAAAGAGTTAAGGAGTCTAGAAAAGAGACAGATGATAAAGCTTCCAGAGGCCAGAGGCAGGAAGTGGTCAGAGACACAGATGGAAAGGTTATTTTCTTTTTACTCATCCTCCCACTTACCAGTGTCTACCACAGTGCTCTTAGCATAGTGTGTGTGCAGTAGAGAGATGTGGCGATTGGTTAATTGAGAAGAAAGATATTTTTGAGATCCCAGGAGAAGATAAAAGTAGGGATTTAGAGACAGATCTAGGCTCTATCTAGTGATACAAATCATGTCAGCTGGGGAGCAAGGGAAAATACAGAAGCATCTTTTTTTGGCCACTGAAAACAAAATGGCTGCTGTTTAGTGAATTTTAAAGATAAGGATTGGGGGCGTGCGGGGGCGGGGGAAGCCTGCCTGACTCCTTTGTACTTCCTACCAAAACTGAAGTAATAGGCAAGGGATTCAGACCAAAATGTCCCTCCTGGAGGAGAGAACATGCCAAGAGGACCCTGGCCAGATGGGAGCTGTAGAAAGAGGCTCAGAGAGGCATTTCACTCGCCCAGTCAGTTTGGATTTAAACCAGGTGCCTCCAGGGTAGAAGGCCAAAGCTTTGCCAGTCAAGAGCAGAGATGTAAGCTGCCGTTGTGTGAAAACAAGTTAAGTTGCTTGGTTCCAGGGAATATGGTCCAAGTGTCATCAATGCATCTGTTTAATAATGCGTATCAGTAGCTGTTCCAGAACTTGGACGCCTTGAGTTGCCTTTGTTTCCGCATTTTCAGAAAAACGAACAAGTCCCTGCCTTAACCGAAGCACTAGATGGCAGCATAGGACACCTATTCAACTGCCTCTCTCCACAGGCTGCTGGAATTTTGACAGATACAAAACGGTACCTGTGGTTTTGTGTATAAAACTGGTATAACTGTTTGTACATTTAAAAAATGTAACAATAAATTAAACATAAGGGAAAGGGGTTGCTAATAAATACAGTGTTAGACTGCATTTTTGTATACCAGGTGACAAGCTCGGGCATTCAGACCTGATTTGTGTAGGGGATGGGCAGGACCGGAAGCAAGTCGAAGGAGTTGCGAAATGTACATGCTGGGTGGTTATAGCTTCCTTGAGGATTGTTGTTGATTTACCCATATGTCTGTGTGCATTACACAGAGGTGAACGTTTAGGGAAGTGAGGGGTACGATATGTCTGAAAGTCTGGATACAAGAAATTCTAGAAGGAAGTACTGCTCTGTGTTTCCCTAGCTCAGTGTTTGGATGGGTGGCAGGTGAAAGTGTGAGCTTGTTCTATTTGTTTTCCTTAAAAGGGACACAGATTATGCCTCTCCATTTTTTTCAGACAGCTCCTCTTGTCATTTAGAAAACAGGATTGTTAAGCCAGCACACATCCTAGCCTGTAGGACTGGGGCTAATCCATACTGTCGTGTTTTTCTTCTTGGTCTAGGCTGATTCATTTTCTTGTTTAGAAGAAGCTACTGCCTGAGACGCCAATGACGTGGGTTTGATACCAGCAAGGGTCAGTTGGCTTGCTGCACAGAAGAAGAAAATAAGAACTATTCCAAGGGCATACATGGTAAATCTCACCCAACCAGCTGTACAAAGATTCTTCATCACTCCTAGACAAACAATTCAAAACACCTAGCCTATCAAGATGACCAGGAGTATTATCATTTCATTCATTCTTTCATTCAACAAATACTTGTTATCACAGTACCAGAGTGCTGGGAAATGAAAGATACAAAAAGAGAACAGAACAGGATATAACATAGTACATGGACTTATCACAAAGACAACAATAAGAGTAATTCCTATGGGTATAACATATTTTTATGCAAATGACGTGTGCCTTTTTCTACGTTTGCCAATGGTACCCTCCCACCATGAGGTATTTTTTTAAGTGCTGCTATACCAATTTTTTTACGTGGTCCTGTGGGAAAAAAAAAAATTAGCAGGGCGTGCTTAAGAAAATACCTCATGAGGGAGGGCGTGGCTGGCAAAGAAACATAGAAGGCATGCGTTAAAAAAAAAAAAAAAATTTTTTTTTTAATTTGTGTAAAAATATGGCAATGGCTTGTGGTTCAGGACACACTTTCATCCAAAATGTCCTATTTGATTCTCACAATAACTCTGTGAGGTAGATGTTTTTCAGGTGAGGAAGCTGATGCTTAGAAATAATTAGTAATTTGCCTAAGATCATAGCCTACGAGTTATGATACAGCTGGGACTTGAAGGTAGTCTTTTGACCCTGATTCTTAAACTCTTTCCACTATACCACATAGCTATAAAGAAAATGCTTCATGTTTTATACTTTTTCAAGCTCTTCTCCTTTGAAAACACTTTCATCTCAGAAATGTGTGAAATTTAGATCAAAATTTAAATTCAAGCATCAGGTAATTATTTATTTAGCAAATAATGTTTAGAAATAAAGAAGTGTTCTACTAACTGTGGAATCAAAATAATGGAAGGTGCTAAGTAAGAAAATTTCACCTTGGTTTGTTGCTGTTTTAGTGTTTATTTACAACTAGGACAAATGCTCTTTTGAATAGTATTTTTTTTTTTTCATACTGTGGGGATGCAAATTTCTTCTGGTGAAGGAAAGGGTGTTTTTCAGATCTCATTTCTTTACTTCATATACCTAAATATTCTCATTTCCCTCATTTTTTCCCCCTACATTTCTGTGTTTTGCTCCATACAGTATACTTACCACCCAGCTGACTCACTGGCATGTAGAGGCTTCTCATTTATTTGCTGATTGAACGGAAGGAATGAAAGCAAATGGGTTCCATCCATTGGCCTCACTTGGTCCAACTCAAGCCAGCCTTCTGCCTTGTTCCAGAGAATCTCTCTAATTTAAGGTCAGGATCATTTCCTAATAGTGGATGATCTCTTGCGAGACAATCTAGCTCTTGCTTGTACTTTTTTTTTGCATTGTTCTCAAATTGTTTCATGTGAGCAAGGTATATTTCCCAACCAGAGTATCAGGTCTAGAGGGCAGTGCTTATCATCAGGAAATATAGTTTATTTGCTTTTGAGAACATTTTTTATTCTGTGTGTGGCCAAGCCTTTCCAGGGTGGCACATTTCAGTCCAGTTCCATCTATAGGCACTTGAGCATGAACAGGGAGGTGGAGATGCTATCTTTTGGAGGGTGCTGCACCAGGCAAACTGTCCTATTTCAATGTAGGCATTCAGAGTCAACAAAGAGGCCGTGTTGCTTTATTCTCCAAGGCTGCTGATTGCTCATTTTAATGATCTAGGTCCATCGTCTCCTTTTTAGCCAGTTACAAAGGGCCAGTTGTAAACAATCACTGCCCAAATTGGATCATATTACCCAGGAGATGAGTAAATGCCAGGTATAGACCGTTTAGTGTCTGAAAGGCTTAAAACACAGCCTATGATGTAAATCAGAAGCAAAGACCATAAAAAGTAGGTTGATTTCTCCTTACTTAGCATTCAGCGGAAGGAATCATTTAAATACTCAACGATTTTAACAAGCTTTCAACATAGAGATTAATGAAGTCGCCCCTCTATCCCTCTCCGCTTTCTGTGTGCATGAGCCCACTGGTGACTTTATCCACAGGCAATGTGTTGCCATCTATATAGTAGGATTTGAAGTACTCCACAGAGTCCCCCAGATTTCTCCCGTCTTGGCCTGCTATATATAGAACAATCTTTAGAATCATTTATTTTGGATTAGGTATCATATCTAGAAAATTTTTATGGAAATGGATATTATGTTTTAGAGAAAAAAACATTAAAAATTAACAATAAAGTAATTCATTAGGTTACTTAATTTTCTCTAAGTATCCGTACCACCACTCTCCTCACCCCCACCTCACCCCACATAGATGAGGCATAGGGTACTTAACTTCTGATGATAAAGTAGGAGGGCAGAAACATCACTAAAAATCCCAGTTGCTGTCGAGTCAGTTCTGACTCATGGCGATCCCAAGTGTGTCAGTAGAACTGTGTTCTATAGGGTTTGCAATGGCTGGTTTTTTTGGAAGTAGATCACCAGCCCTTTCTCCCAAGGTACCTCTGTGTGGACTTGAACCTCCAGCCTTTTGGTTAGCAGCTGAGCATGTTAACCACTTGTCTAAAATAATCTTTTTTCAGCTTTAAATCAAAGTTAGAGTTAATAGAAGTTTGGGAGCACCAAAAGGAAAATTGTGATCTTGTTGTGAGGATCTTTTAAATATTAATTTTCCCTCTCCTATGCTAGTGTCGTAATTCTCAACAGGAAATGAATCAGAATTCATCTCAAGCCTTCCTGTATGGTACCAAGAAAGTAGAAACTCTTCTACTTCATACAATCATCAGAGTCTCAGAGATCCTGGTCAATGATAATAGAAACAGAAATTCAGGCCACACTTCAGGGCTCCCAATTCAGGAATGTGGGTTCCCCACTTCCTGGTCCCAGCAAAGTGTGTGCAAAGGCTCTCTTTCCTGCCTCTCAGTGTCCTCTGTGACCTTTTAAAGTCTCAAATCCCATGGGTGACAAAAGGCATCTCCACAAATAAGCCAGAGAGAGAGAGAGAGAGAACATACCCTCAGGAAAAGACCAAAGGGAGTCTTCCACAGAACAAGTGAAGTTAAACCTGATGCTTAAATTAATTATGCTGTAAAAAGATTGTGCCAGAAGCTCACACTTAAATTTAGTACCTGATTTTATTTTATTTTTATAAGGGAAGAAAACTTTTTGAGATAGAGTGAAGAATCGAAAGTCTAAAGGAAACAGAAGTACCTTCGTTTTTTTATTTCATGGAGTATTGGGGAAGAGAGGAGGAGTTGGACCCCAATTCCACATTCTCGGTCAGTTCCCCATCAGGTTGGCCCAAGGTGTGAGGGACAGGGTGGCTCGCTCTCAGGTCTGGTCAGCACACACGAATCTACTGGTTGATAGCTCTCCTAGCAATTACCCCTCAAACCTTTCTCTAACAGCTCTTGCCTTCAAGAATGGGCCTTCTTCGACATGATGACTCACCGCTGTCCCTGCCAGAGGCCCAGGAAAATAAAGGTTTCCATGGCATCTATGCCTAGGGAAGGACGCAGCAACACAGAGTGGGAGGGAGGGACGGGCTTGTAGTCTGGTTCTAGTGCGCTAGGTCCTTATCCAGTGTTTGTGGTGTTTGCCAGTATTTTGTCATTTTGGGTCTGTAAAACCAGCCATAGACAGCATGATCACTTCTTTATAAGCACCACACCTACAAAATTAAGATGTCTGTAGGGACAATTAAGTCAAAATCTCTAAGGCACCAGATCCCTTAAAGAGACTCAGGCTAAGCTCTTCAGACAGGGATTGGACTGGACTATGGGGTAGGGGGTGATACTGTGAAGAGTGAGCTTCTTGGATCAAGTAGACGCATGAGACAATGTGGGCAGCTCCTGTCTGGAGAAGAGATGAGAGGGCAGAGGGGGTCAGAAGCTGGCCGAATGGACCTGAAAATAGAGAGTGGTGGGAGGGAACATGCTGTCTCACTGGAGGGAGAGCAGCTGGGAGTATATAGCAAGGCATATTTAGGTTTTTGTGTGAGAGGCTAACTTGGTTTGTAAACTTTCACTTAAAGCACAATAAAAATTAAAAAAAAAAAAAAGTTTCTCAGGCTCAACTACCTCAATTGTCAAATAACCAGCTTTGCCTTTGACAATGTGCCAGGAGTTGAACTGTTTCAGGGAGAAGAGCAAGAATCAAAGGAGTGTGTCTGTGTGTGTGTCTTTGTGTCTGTACCTGCTGTGTGGGTGGTTAATCTTGTATTTTCATAGCTTCATAGCTTATTGGAGTTGATGGGAATAATACTAATTATGGTTTCAGCCAAATTGTTCATTTTTATTGCCGGCATTTTCAAGTATTTGCAGCTGGGCCAACTGAAAGCTGCACTATAACTGTACCTTCAGTTAATTCGCTCTGCTTTTTCGTTCTACCAGGCAGCTGATAGATGGACCACTATGTGGTCCAAGCAAGGCAACATAGATTTCTAGAAAGGGGGGAGGCTTTGGGGATTAGTGTTCTGGCCTAGCCATGTCTTAACTGTGTAATTACCTAAGATGGTTGTTGTGAGGAAAAAGCAAGGCATTCCAACAAAAGTACCAGCATGTGCCCTATCATTGAATAGGTGTCCAACAGATAGGCCTTCTGGTTGTCCCTAGCGCAGTGAACAGAAATGATAGATAAGCTCTTTGCTTCTGTCCTTACTGTGAAGGCCACATGACCCACTTTTATACCATCCTTCCAAAAAACTCACTTTTCTTTTCCAAATAAAGCTAAGATGTAGATACAAGATACCCCCAAATAGCATAGTTTTCTGACATGAGGAAATGTATCCTTATGCCCACTGTGGGGACTTAAAATCTTGGGCTCTAGACTTATGGTTCCACTGAGGTATGATTCACATGACTTTGAGCAAGTCTTTCAGGAACTCTTAAGTCAGTATTCATCCTAAAATAAAAATTACCCTTCTAAGGCTTAATTCAAATATCTATGCCAGTCCACAGTGATCCAGGGGTGGAAGAACCAGTAAGCAAGGTATGCATGGGCTTGCTTGTGCTTACTCACTTATTTACTAATCTCTACTGCACAATTTCACATGGATACCTTGCTTACTGAGTAATGTGTCCCTGTACTAACCTTTGTGAATTGTGGCTGCCATTAGAGTCACATGCTCTGGCGTTATTTCTTCCGTGTTAATAGCATCTCCCCAACCAAATCGTCAGCTCTAAGTGTGCAGGTCCATGCCATATCTTCCTGGAGCATTTTCTACCATGAAAATGTTTCTTGATTGATGGATGATATTGGTGACTTTGTTATCTAGGGGTCATCATCTAGAGTGTGGACTACTGCATTTGGAGCTCTGGCTTTTTCTTCTTCCTGTACCACCTCACCTTTTTTTTAAAGCTCTAACCTCTCCCACCAGGTGTCAGACAGGACATGGAAAAAACAAGTCAATCTTGTTCCTTGCTATATACTCTTTGATGAAGGAGAATTTGAAAAACCATTGCCTAACATGGAATTTTTTTTAGTTATCTGTGATTTTCATTTATACATGCATTCCTTATTACTTCTGGCAAGGGCTCCTGGAAAGAATCTCATGAAGACTGTACACAAGAAACACTGTTATTACAGGGAGGAAAGGGTTAAGTATGACATTTGAATTAAGTATAAGTGCTGCGGCTGCTCAGCTGGGTATAGTAATGCACACCTGATGCTACTTAGAGTCTGATGTCCTAGTAGCAGCTGCTAAGAATTTTTAAACAAAGAAAGGACCAAATATTTGCATAACTAATTCCAAGTTTAGGAACCTGCTTTATGATTGTTAATAACTAAAAGGAGAAGGAAAAAAATCAAGACTGTGTAGTTGATGGGACCAACTAAATGCCTTTCTCTTTTTTCTTTCTTTCCCTCTTTGTTCCGTCCTTCCCTCCTTCTCTCTCCCTTCCTTCTTCACTCATACAGGTAAGAGGAAGAATAAGAGGAATAACTGAGAAGAGGTGCAGATGTCACAAGTGGACCAGTTGCTGTTCTACTAGTCTTTGCCATAGTGACAACTGAGAGACTATTCCTAGCAACTCCCAAGTCTCCATTTCAGTAGCTACGAACATCACACCATCCTAACACTGGAGTACCACAGGCCAGTCCGTGTGCTATAGAAAGTGGTGTAATACAGCTTCTGTTTACCAACAACAGACGGCCTAAGCACTGTGGGCACATTTCCCATATGGCACAGCATGGCAGAAATGTGGGCTTTGCCAAAACATTGACGACCTTACATACATTCACAAAAAGATCCAAAAAAGTCAATTTCCAGGGCCTGAAACAGCTTAACATTAATAGCAGAGCTTTCCTTTCTACTTTTTACATCCCACTTACATTACTCCTTCAGAGTCCACTAAGATGGAGCTCTAAAGCTAAGAAGCAAAGTCATGGTGCCCTTGCTGTGCTGTGCATATGAAGCAGACCACACACCTGCCATGAGATGAATGGTAGAATGCTTCTGATTTCTAAATGGAGGCAGTAAATCTCAGAAACACACCTTTCTTTACTTTCAATGGTGAAGCCAGTTGCCACCTACATGCCTTTGTCAACCTTCCCTCAGTCAGGTTGATGGTCCAGAGAGGCAGAGTGGACATAGAGGAGGAACCCATGGCTTTCTGCCTCTTCAGTGATTTGCAGCCTCCCTGTCATTATGAGGCAAAAAAGTGAAAGAGGCTGTCAGAAGTTTCTACATTCCAAAGCTCCAGAGCTTTTATCGTAATCGCCATGTGCAATAGAAGGGTATGAAAACAGAAATAATCTGTCATGGGTTACCTTGGCTGAATTTAGTGTTTTAGAAGATAAAATGGAGAAAGAGCAAGGCTTTAATGTCTTTTCCTCCTTCCCACCCTCACCCCCAGTGCCTCATACCTCACTTCTGTTTTCTCAGAAAGCCAATGTTTACAAGGTGTTCATATATACACAGAAATAGACAAAGGGACCTGTTTGAGGTCCTTAAAAATACAGTCTCAGAGAGTCAGTTATCAGAACCACAGACATCTCCATTAAAACCAGTGTCAGATTCCTGGGGTAGAAAAAAAAAATTTTTTTTTTTTTTTTTTGTAGGCAGGAGGCAAATTACTCTGTTTATGGGTTACTGGGTGAAGTTTCTGGGAATAAACCAAATAAGCCAAACCTACTGCTTTTGAGTCAATTCTAACTCGTGGAGACCCCATCAGGCCACTAAATAATGTAAATTTAAATTCTGAGAAAAATTTGTAGATGTCATACTGATGATAGATACACCATCCCATCAAATGCAGCAGGTTACTTTATAATGGCTGAATGACTGCCCACTCTCTGTAGGCCATGTAGGGCCACACGTCTACAACGCCTGTCCAGAAAACTCTTCAAACAAGTGAGGAATTTTCCATAATCCCTGATGGAGCAGCATATTTGATCTGTAAATGTGCTGAAGTCTACAATGCTGAGTTAGATATTTTACCTACAAATTAGAAATAGCTGTCAGTGACATCTTGGTAAGATTGTACAAGCTCATGGCTTTGGGCAAGGATAACCTAAAGTGTTAAAGATAAATATAATTAATTTGTTTGCCATAAGCCAAAATCAAACCCATTGCCACCAAGCCAATTCCAACTCACAGTGACCCTATAGGACAGAGTAGACCTGCTCCATAGGGTTTCCAAGGAGTGGCTGGTGGATTTGAACTGCTGACCTTTTGGTTATCAGCTGTAGCTCTTAAGCAGTGTGCCATCAGGGCTCCTTGTTTGCCATAATACGGAGAAAAATGCTGTTCACATAGCCTATGGTATGGAACTTTCATCCAGTCCTGGTATTTGGCTAGGTGTCTTGCAAATACGTATTATTAATTGCAGGAAGAATCAGAGGAATAATACAGATGGCACAGTGCATGTATCAGTCAGCGTACTACCCGCTGCTATAAAGTTGATTCTGACTCGTGGCAACCACGTGCGTTCCAGAGCAGAGCTAATCTATAGGGTTTGCTTGGCCATCATCCTTACGGAAGCACATCACCAGGTTTTTCTTCTGTAGCACCACTGGGTGAGTTCAAACCACCCACGTTTAGGTTAGTAGACAAGCACAGATCACTTGCCACCCAGGGACCTTTCAGTCAGCAATGGGCAGTACTGTAACAAGGCTCCCTGCCCCCCACCCCCTGCCAAATCTCGGTGGCTTAGTACAAGAGGGATTTATTATTTGCCCAAGTCACAGTCTAACGCAGGTTGGAGGGGTGGATGGGGACTGTCTACACAGTATTCTTGTATGTAGTGGCTCCATAACTTCTAGGGTCTTGGAGACTTTCAATGGGTCCTCTGGATTCAGCTGACTAACAAAGAAGAAAGAGAACATGGAGAAGGCACAACCATTCTTACTTGCCTTGACATGAAAGTGACACATACTGCATCTTCTCAGATTTTATTGTGAGGATACGTCACATGACCCTATCTAATTGCGGTGGGCCTGGGAAATGAGACTAACCAAGCACCAAGCTCTTTGCTTTGCCAATAGCAGTGTCTTTGTAAACAGGACAAATAGAACAAGGCTTTTTTTTTTTTTTAAATGAATTGGATGTAGCTAGGGCATATTGCCAGCCTTATTCCATGTAGCAATCTGTAAAAGAATTGCAGACACAATAGGGTAACTGTAAAATTTTCTTCTTGTATCACCTTTCTACAATATACATTCCACCACTGAATGTCACAGCTGGGGATCAATATTTCAGGGTGCCCTTAGGGGATTCACCACCAGTCAGATCTTGCCAAGTGAGGAGACACCACAGGCCGAGTTAGCCCTTGATCTGAGCCTGGGTAGCTGGTTAAGAGGGTTGTAAAATTTCAAGACAGTGTCATTCCCAATTGCAGTGGCACCTCATGTTTCATTTCTAGCTCCTTGGTGAGAGTGTCTCCTCCCACTGGCATGGCATTTAGATCGTTTTAGTGGCTCCTAAGATGGGTGTGAGGAGCACAGAGAAACTCCTTTGAATGGTAATCAGTCTGTCTCCAGACATAATACTAGCAAAGATGCTTAAACAGCACTCTGTAAAGATGTTAAGAAAATATTTGTAGTGCTTCACACACACCTATAGACAAAAAACAGTTCTTGTTGGTGTAGAAGCAACAACACTGTACAGCCTTAATTAAAGCATCATCTGACCTGTTTTTTTTTTTTTTTTTATGCTACAGTTGCAGAATCCTGCTGAAGAAAAGGATTAATTACAGATGAGCTGTGTGTCATGATAATTAACTATTGCGGCTTCTCTTTTTATTTGCCACATTCTGGTACTTTTTTCCGCTTTAGTAGATTCAAGGAATGAGAATTTTTATCACATCCCCTGCCTGCAGTCCCTGATGGATTTGTCACACATAAATTTGCACGGCATACACAAAATATTGAGCCATCAGCATTTTTTTTTATCCCTATGCGCATTGAAATGTAGAGGAAAGTCAAGCGTGTAGTAAGGCAAAAAGTCCGGGTATAGAGGTATCAGAGGGATCATGAGATGTGGGAAAACAAGGATTGAGAAAGGACCCTGAAGTGAGGTTGACATCAGCTAGCTTTGGAAATATTAGGCGCACGTTAAAAAGAGGTAAATAAATTGAACCCAAAGGATGGTGACGAAGCAACAATACCATCTAACACTGATCTGATGAATACTTGGGATTTTCCACTTAATACAGTGCGAGCTCACATATTGATGTATTGACAAGATCACAGCCGTTTCTAAGGTTTCCACAGGATGCAGGTCTTCCAAAAGCATCCCTCAGAGTGACGCTATAATTCTAGAAGTGCATAATTTCCTCTACTCACAATGACTCTATTGGCAAAATGGCTAAGGTACACGTTCCTATCCTGCAGTTCCTTCTGTGTTGGTTATTGTTCAACTCAGTAGAGAGGTGTGGGTAGTTAACTTAGGTAATTAGTGATGGTTTTCCTCAACTTTGGGAGCTCGCTTAAGCATCCCCTATTTTGGTGTTGCCGGCAGCAGAGGTCATTGGGTGCAGCTTCCCTGAAATCACCCCATTTCTGGAATTCCTGAAAAAGGCCTTCTCATTATTGTTTCTCCAGTCCTTTTCAGAGTTGTAGAAGCCTGTGATTCTCAGTATTGAATTTCTACCTAACCAAAATACCTAGCTAGCTACCTTTGGTTTTCCCAGTAAACCCTGATTGATGGATATACTAGTTCTGCAGCTTACGTTATTTCTGAAAAATTAAGTAAAAAAGGATTTTGTGTGTGTGTGTGTCAAAATTTCAGTCTGTTTGAGGTGAATTATTGTGTAACATAAATTCATTTAAAATATAAATTATTTCAATCCTGTTCTCAAAATGACCGGCATTTTGAGACATTACAGTCAAAATGATATTATAGTCACTGCAAATGCCAAACACTTTAATCTCAGGCACACTGCAGTGATCCTCTCTCTTATATTCAACCCGTATTGCTTTTGGAACAGTGCTAGCTATGCATAAATAATTTACAAATAAAGTAGGTTTTAGATTTTGTAGCAAATATACTTCCCATATTTTCTAATGGATAATTTAATTCAAGCAAGAAACCATACTGGGTGGAGAGATGGGAAATGTAGGCTCTGCCACTGCCTAGTGATGTGACCCATTGCTAGTCATTCACATGGTTTCCACATATAAAACCCTGACAGTCCACTCAGTGCCTTATCAAAGTTCTAAAATGTCACTACTATCACATTTGGTTATAGAAATACGTATCTTGAAATAAAATACCAAATATGAACACTTGTAATTTATGTTAAAAAGCTAAAATCTACAAAAGATAAGGATTACTATGGCTGATCTCCAAAGTCAGAGTTCTGGCTGATTTTCTCTCGCAAACAACAGAGATTCTGCCCTTGTGGGCAAACAGAAATTCACACCCACATGCATTCCCACACATACCCATACCACAGTTAAGAACAACTAATGGACGTTGGTGGTGATAATTAAGACATAATGATGGTAAACATTAGTTCATTCTTTGCAAAATTTAATTGTAGGCAGACCTCTTCAATTTCAGATTTAGTGTAGGGAAACCTGTAGATACACACACATGCTGTCATACACATAACAGAAGAACATGGAATTCTTCCCCAAAGTGAAACAGATAAACATGAATATGTCCTTTTAATATTCTTCCTCAGATATGCTTAAATAAAACAGAAGATGTGAAGTAATGTGGGGAGAGAATTTAAGAATGCAAATGTGAACGCTAAAAATATTTTTTAACCCTGTCATTTAAACAGTATATTATTCTCATTTACAGGTGAGGAAACTGTAACTGTAAATAACTCATAGGGGCTGATGTATTTCTCTGGGCTAAGCCAGGTATATAAGAAATGGAACAGGTTTTTTGACACCTAGTTCATTGTCTTTCCCACTACCCTGTGCTTCAATTTCCCCATATATAGAGGAGAGTTAAGCTTTGCTGCTTTCAACTCTGCTTCCATGCTTCATTGACCAGTCCACAGGAAGTTCTTACCTAGGCCAATAGGCCCCTAAGGCTAATGCCTGATCAAGGCAAAAGCCAGGAAAGGAACATAGATGACAATACGTCTATAACGCTATGACAAATATAAAGAGAAAATAAATATAATGCAGTGTTGTTTTGTTGTTAGGTGCCATTGAGTTGGTTCCAAATCATAGCGACCTTATGAACAACAGAATGAAACACTGCCCAGTCATATGCCATCCTCGTTGTTACACTTAAGCCCGTTGTTGCAGCCACTGTGTCAACCATCTTATTGAGGGTCTTCCTCTTCTTCACTGACCCTCTACTTCACCAAGCATGATATCTTTCTCCAGGGACTGGTGCCTCCTGACAACAGGTCCAAAGTATGTGAGACATAATCTCACCATCCTTGCTTCTAAGGAGCATTCTGGTTGTACTTCCAAGACAGATTTGTTTGTTCTTTTGGCAGTCCACGGTATGATCAATATTCTTATCCAACACCACAATTCAAAGGCATCAATTCTTCTTCGGTCTTCCTTATTCACTGTCCAGCTTTCGCATGCATAGGAGGCGATTGAAAATACCATGGCTTGTGTCAGGCACACTGCTGGTTCTATGGGTGTTGATTGTGGATCTAGGTAAAATGAAATCCTTGACAACTTCAATCTTTTCTCCATTTATCGTGATGTTATTTATTGGTCCAATTGTGAGGATTTTTGTTTTCTTTTTGCTGAGGTGTAACCCATACTGAAGGCTGTGGTCTTTGATCTTTATCAGTAAGTGCTTCAAGTCCTCTTCACAGTCCTCTTCACTTTCAGCAAGCAAAGTTGTGTCATCTGCGTAACATATGTTGTTAATGATAATGTTGTGCTAGCCAGAAAAAATGTACCTCTGAGATCTCTAGCTGTGGGGAACATAATTGACTGCCCCAGTTGCTGTCTCTAAAATCCATTGCCATATTTGCCCCCAAACCACACTTTGCACAGGCTGCTCCAGTACAATAACTGCGTTCAGCAGGGATATTAAGAGAAGTCTATTCCTGTCAGATCTAATTCCGGAGGATACAGGAGTCCTCTGGCAACTCTGGCTAGAGTATTTCCCATTGGCTTATGCTAGGGCGGCGACAGTAGAGGTAGTAGTGAGAGTGGTTGAATTCGGTATGTATTTTGAACAGAGGACGAATATAAGGAGCCCTGGGTTTTGGGGTGTGTGGCACAGTGGTTAAGTGCTTGGCTGCTAACTGAAAAGTCAGCAGTTTGACCCCCTAGCCACTCCTTGGGAGAAAGATATGACAGTCTACTTCTGTAAAGATTGTGGCAGTCCGCTTCTGTAAAAATTTACAGTCCCGGAAACCCTGTGGGGCAGTTCTGCTCTGTTCTGTAGGGTCACCAAGAGTTGGAATTGACTCTATGGCACAAAACAACAGTAGCAACAGCATGAATCAGTAAGGATGTGTTCTGTTTCAGAGACAGAAAATACAGCTCAAACCAGCTTAAATAATAGAGGAAATCTCTTGGCTTATGTATCTGAAATGTCCAGTGGTAAGAGGAGCTTCAAGTGAGACTTGATCTAGTTGCTCAGTGATGTCAGTGGGAACCTGAGTTGTTTCCATCTCTGAATTTGATTTTCCACAGCTTTGGCTTCATTCTAAAAGCTGGCTTGCCTCATGATTTCAAGTTTCCTGACGATAGCAGCCAGGCTAATGTTAAATACTTCATCATTCATGACAGGTGGGACAGAGAGAGTGTCTTTTCTGATAGTTCCAATGAGAGAGGAAGCTTCTTTCCCAGAAGCCTCCAAAAATAATATGTTTTCCCAGATTAAGTTCATGTCCATTGCTGTGGCCAGGGAGATGGGATGCACAGATTGGATTGAACAATTCAGCACCCTAGGGCTCGGGGTTGGTCAGTCTTGCCAAAACCTGTGACTGTGAGATTAGGAGGAAGGAGGAAATGGAAGCTGGGGAGAGCAACTGCAGTATATAAGATAACGATATTTCTGTATGTTAAATGCAATATGTGGTCAAAGATGAAGTGTTTTGAGGCACGGTCCCTTAGCAGCATGATGAAAAAGGTCTACAACAGCTTAGGTAACTACTGGGCTCCTTAGTGTAACTGAATGAGGAAAATAAGTTAAACGTTCAAGAGACAGTGGCTGTTTCTTCTTTTTCAATGAAAAAAATTACAAGAAGAGGTTATGAGATGATTACACACTTGGCTATTAACCAAAAGGAGATGACAGTTTGAATCCACTAAGAGGCTCCTTGGAAGAAAGGCCTGGAGAGCTATTTCCGAAAGATCATCGTCATTGAAAACTCTGTGGAGCACAGTTCTACTCGGAAACACATGGAGTCACCATGAGTCAGACTGGCAGCTGGTTTAGATTTTTGGTTGTCCTCTATGTAGAAGTGAGGGGTCAAATCCCCTAGGGTTTTGGGATAGCTTCTAAGAAAAGCCAGTTCCTCAAATCTTCCCATTATTCTAAATGCAAGTTCTGCATATCCCTATGCTGAGGCTCAGAAAAGGACAGAGAAAGCAACGTAGTTTTGTCCTGGATACACTCTTCAGTATGTGGCAACTGTCTGATTATTTTTGTTAGTGACGGAGCAGGCACTGTGAGGCTGGGTGGTTACCATGCTGTTGGTAACTACTGAATGGTAACCACTGAATGGTAACCATCAGACATGGAGGGAAAGTTACTTGGCTTTTGGGCACTAAAAGCATGTGCTTAGGGCATACTGAAATAGCAGGCCAAAGTAATTAGAGCTCATTTAAGTCAGCGTAGCTTGTTGAAAAATGTCATGTCTAATAACTGTGATTTCTTTTTTCAGTTATTTTATTGATAGAGCAAAGCTGCACTATGCGTTACATAGATGGTCCTTTGGCTTCTAATTTAGGAATTGATTAATTGACTGATTCATTCTTATTCACCTGATACATTTATTCAGTAAGAGAAAAGATATAGGTGAATAAAAAAGGGTAGGTAAACTTCTCCAGAAATGTCTTTCTGGGTCATTATGGAGAAACTGAGAAGGGCCCTGGTGGTAAAGTGGTTAAAAACTCAGCTGCTAACCAAAAGGTTAGCAGTTCGAATCCACCAGCAGCTCCTTGGAAACCCTATAGGGCAGAGTTGTACTCTGTCCTATAGGGTCGCTATGAGTTGAAATCGACTCGGCGATGGCAATGGGTTTTTTTTTTTTTTTTGCATGGAGAAACTATATTAACATCAGACATTGACTTTAGTGTTTTGGCAGAAATCTTTTTAATATAGCTTTAGAATAATAATGATCATTTATTCCTGCAAAAGAACACTGACTTTGCTTTCGCTAACTACATCTCATACTTACTTTTTTATCTAAGTATAACCTTTTTCTGTGTTCGTATTTCAATCCAATCATGAACATTTACAGCCGTTTTCATTTAGTTTTCTCAGTTTCCCTTGCTTGTCCTGGAACAGTTCCTGCAAAGACAAGGCTTCATATGTCTTATTAGGTATATTTGGGTATCCAAGTCATCATTCGGGCCTATTGCATAATAGCTACCATTTAGTAGTCACACTAAAGGCCAGGAACTGCAAAATGTTTTGCAAACACTACCTAATCTAATTCTCACACAGCCTATGAATTAGGTATTCTTAGTCCCATGAGATGAAGAGCCCAGGATTTATGGGATTAAATGACCTGCTTGAAGTCATTCTGCTGATAAGTGGAAGAGTTGAGGTTTGAAATCCAGGCTTCTGTGGCCCCAAAGACTTTTGTCATTCATGCCGTACTGGAATTTTACCACACAGAGTAAGTACTTTGAAATTCATTTCATCTTGTCTCCTTTTAAGGTAATATCCATCTTATTTTTTCTGGCTGACTTCCCAAAACTATTTTCCAGTGTAATAACTCATTGGTAAATCTCTACTTTGGGATTCTTTCTTTGTAGATGTTGAACTTTTAGGTGGTGCCCTCCAAGAACTTGTTTTTGGATTCAGGGGGAAACATACAGTTCTTCCTCCATTTCTCTCAACATATTTTTCCACTTTCCTCGACACTGTCACTACCAGTCTTTGCTGCCTAATTCTCAGTCTCCTCACTTGCTTTTCCTCCGTCCTTTGGTTCTCTAGGACCATAAAAAAATGTACTAAGGAGAGGCAGGAACATTTTCAAAATGTAGTTTTGGACAGGAATAGGTAAAATGTTAGTGGGAAAATATTTCTATTTTTATTGTCAAGTCAACTGTGGGAAATATAGGTAGGTTTATCATCTTTCTGTTAGATTTTATGTTCCTTAACACATGTCTTAAAATCAGGCATGATTTTTTTATATTATCCAGATTTAAATGCTGCATAGGAATTCAAGAGCCAGGTGGAAACTTAAATAAATCACTGCATACAAGAAACAGTTTCTATTCATTTGGTCTTTGCACTTGATGTTGAGGATATGTACTTCAGAATATTGTATAACTTACAGGCCCAAATAATATTCTAAAGATAGGAAACTTGGTGGTGCATGCCATCTAAATGCACAGGCTAAAATGGATGTAAGTGAAACCACTCAACAGCTGGTACAAGTGTGCTGCTATAAAAAAAAAAAAAAGCTATAAAAGAGTACTGTTAAAAGATGTCATTAGAATGCAGGGCTCATCCCAAGTAACATATCTCACCACGTCTCTTGTCGCCACGTTTCCAGCTCCCCTTCTTTTTTTCACACAAGATGAGTGTAAATAACCCAATTCTTATTCTTTATAAATGAACTCTGAAACAAAGTTTGGTTCTAAGACCAGAGAAGAGCCTGCTGGACTCCATTTCTCCTTTTTGTTGTGAAATAATGACATTATTTCTAAGCTATGAAATTTCAACAGTGTTCTAGGAATCCTTATTGCTTAACTGGAATGTAGCAAATGGATGAAGAAGCTCTGGGAGAGATGTTTCTTAGCTTTGCATATCTTAGCTGATACGTATTGAAGGGGCACACCCCATCACCTAGGCTTAAAATTTCTAAATCTCTCCCATCCATCTCTTCCTATTTGGCCCCACTACTGCTGCCTTGGCCTCTCATCATCACAATTGCAGAAGTCATCTAACTCCTACCCTTACCCTTAGTCTTGTCCATCTTCAACCTGTCTTCCATAAGGTTTCTGAAGTGACCTTGTTCATAAACAAATATAATCTGTCATTGGTCTTCTTAAAAAGAGGCAGTGGCAACCCAAAGTCTATAAAACAAAATTTAAAATGTTTACCATAACAAAGTATTTCATAATCTAGCCCCAAGTTTAATTTATCTCCCAAAAACCCCACTAACCACTCACTTACATTATGCATGCAATATTTTAGCTGCATCAGACCACTGGACATTGCCTGAGTAGACCACATTTTCTCACTGCTCTTGTTCTTGGTACTTGCTATTCCTTGTGCAATAGAATTTTCTCCATTGTCAGTTTGGTGAGATGCTCATCATTGACGTCCTGTCTTTGGTGTCAATTCTTCTCTGAAGCCTGTCCTGGGAGCCCTCAGGGAATTAGGTGACAGCTTGTGTAGCCTCCACTTTTGCACGTACCTCCTCTGATGTTGCTGGGGAGTGTTTGTTCATTCATGGGACTGTAAACATCTTGAGGATGGAGTTTGTGTCCTTATACCTTTTGGATCCTGAAAACCTAGCACAGTGCTTCTAATAAAAGGCACTCCATAATTTGAATGAAAATAATTACTTTGAACTAAACCGGAAAGTAAAATAAACTTAAACCAAGATGTTTATTATTTTATAATACTGACAAAAACCCATTGCCATCGAGTTGATTCCGACTCATAGTGACCCTATACGACAGGGTAGAACTGCCCCATTGAGTTTTCAAGGAGTGCCTGGTGGATTTGAACTGCCGAACTTTTGGTTAGCAGCCTTAGCTCTTAACCACTGTGCCACCAGGGTTTCCAATAATACTGACTATAGAGCTTCAAATCCCTCCCTAAATACATGCTGTAGAGTTATATGAAAATACTGGTCATATACATGCTATCCTATATACTTCAACTCTGAGCCTTACCAAGATAAAATAAAAGGGTCAGGCACTCATTTCTTGAAGGCAGTAAGGGCAAGAAATTGCTACTCATTTTTCAACACCAATTATTTAATTGTATACTTCAAGAGTAATATAAATAATGACATTACCTTCAATGCTTCAGTTGAAGAAACCTGGTCCACTCTCCTATGGAATGTTCTTCATTCTGAATTTATCTGTCTATTTACTTGTGGTATAGTTTAACTTTTCTTCTACTTATTTATTTATTTTTGTATTTCCTGTAAATGTAATTAGCTCTAGAGATTTGATAAGATCAGATTCAGTGTTTTTGGCAAGACCACTGCATGGGTGTGTATTATGTTTCATATTTCATCATGTCAGAAGGCACATAATATCTGGTTGTAACATCTTAGTGATGCTAAGATTGATCAGAGGGTTCAGAGAGTGACAGTGTGATCCCTCCATTTTAACTTCTCCATCTACCTTTTCTTTAATTTCTTTCCCATCAACCTTTCATGTATTGGTGACTGTTGCCTGGCTCAATTATTTTATTAAGAGTTACAGAATCGTGATGTTTAAATTCTATTACTCATTTCACATTTATTAGCTGGAATTTGGCTAAAAACAATCAAACAAAAATGTTTGCTCATCAGTTATCCTGAAATGTAGTTTATACAGGAAAGGCAAAATAATGTGTAGTTATTTCCTTTTGATTACCACATTCAGTCTAAGGAATCAGTGCCCTACTTACTTCTAATGGTGCCCAGTATACCTATTCGCTGTTGAATTTATGAATTTATTCCAGTTATTTAGGACCATGCAGTGACCTGATGCATAATATGATGATCCATCATCCATTATGGCCATAAAAATGCTCAGCTTTTGATTTATGTTAGATGGTGAAGTTATGTCTCAATATCAAGGAATTGCATAATGATCTTCAACATAAGCCTGTACTGATATTTTATATTGGTCAGCCAATCAGGTATAGTCAGGTAAAAACTAACTATCTTAATAGTTGGCACCAAAATTACTCTGAGGGAGAGATCAAACTTTGCATAGGGGGAAAAAAGACTTTGATAAATTGCTTGGGATGGAAGGTGAAAGAAAGGAGAGAAAATGTTGTAGGTTAATATAGCAAAAGCCTGCAGCCCAAGCGGATAAAATTTGCTGAGGAACTTTTTAAAGAACAGAGACATCTAATATTTAATGTGGTATAAATTGTTATCATCCCTCCCAGAACTTTGGTAAAGTCCACTACAGAACATACTAAAAGCCTGATATATGGGAATAAAATGCCTAATGAATTTTTGAGGGTGAGGGAGAAGACAAGGAAAGAGGCTGGATTCCATGCCTGTGTCAATACGGTATGGACAGAGCCTGTTTACGTGTAAGAATGAGATGATAAACTGAATCAACCAAGCAGAGAAAGGAGTTGAAAGCTGTAGGTGGCCCTGAAAACAGGAGCTGCCCCCCAAATCACAGAAATTCTGGAGGGGTATTTTGGAAATTCCTTAGGAATAGAAAGGTGAGTTGAGCCAATCATATCTAGAATCTAAGGGACAAGGTGACATAGTCAATACAAAGAAATTATATTAAATAGACCTCAAAGCTTACAATATAATTTATTGGTGATTGTCATTTCTACCTTCCTCCATAGCTGAAAACTTTCCTTTTCTCCTTACTGCTCCTGATCCAGTAATGGTATCCTTAGTTATTCTATTGCTTTCGTAACACCTTCTTAGCTCTGCAGTCAGCAATGTAGTCCTCCTTTGGAACTGAGGTTGCTCATACCAGTTTCCGTTTGGAAGAGTTCAATATGGCTTCTGTCTCACCATGGATCAAGTCTGGGACTTTCACTTCAGACTTAATTTACGCTCTTTGCAAGATGCCTTGGACCAGTTCATGACCTTGAGTCTTATCTACTAGTCTGGCTGCTTCAAAGCCCTCTTTTGATGATTGTGTAATTTTTACTTTTAAGTCTTTTGAAAGCAAACACTTCATGTCTGAAAATTTCTTCCAATCTCAAAATTATCAAATAAGCCATTAGAATTGTTAAAATAATGGATGTTAATGTTAGCCATAATAAGTTTGGAAAATTAATTTATATAGAACATATTATTGAAGTCCCTGGGTGTGCAAATGGCTAATATGCTTGGCTGCTAATCAAAGATTGGAGGTCTGAGTCCACCGAGAGGTGCCTTAGAAGAAAGGCCTTATGATTTACTTCTGAAAAATCAGCCTGTGAAAACCCTGTGGAACACATTTCTACTCTGTTACACATGGGGTCGCCCTGACTTTTGTGATATTACCTCTTAATTAAGAAATATAGGCAGCAGAGCCAAGATGGCGGGTTAGTCACACACATCATAAAGTCCCCCTGCACCAAAGACCCAAAAAAACAAGTGAAACAGAAGCAGGTACCAATCTGGAAACCCTGAGTGTCAAAAAATAAGGTCTAATAACTGAACAGAGCACTTACTGGATGGAAAAAGTGAATGAACTTAGTAAACAAGGAGTAACTCTGAATAGAGGAGCTCAGCCAGCCATCCCGACCCGACAGGGCTATCTTAGGACAAAGGCAGCAGCTACCCTGGGTGAAGAAAACAAGGCAACTTCATGACTTTCCCAAAAGGGACATAGAAACTCTATAAAAAAACACACGGAGAAAAGCAGAAGCAGGGACAGAGCCAGGATCCAGAACTGCAGATACTCAGGAGTGGCGGCCCCTCACTCAGGGGTCAGTGGTACGTACAAGGCAGTGGACCTGTGGAGTGTTGGCAGGAGTTCTCCACCCCAGCTGGCCCCTGAGCAGTACCCGCTCCCCACACTTGAGCAGGGAAAGGTCCTGCTCACTGACTGCAGTGGATGTGAGATACCCCAGCACCCTCATATCCTAGCCAGAGGTACTCTCTCCTCTTTAACCCATCCTTCTGCTCAAGGACAGAAGAAGCTCCCATACCCCACCTGCCTCTCCTGACTAGGGGACCACATTAGCCTCTCCACCTCCTCCCTAACCCACCCAACCCCATCCACTCCCCCCTTGCCCACCCTGATGTGCACACCTGCCCACCACCTACACCCCCCAATGGCCCAGTGGGGGGCAGTGGTGGTGAGACAGAAAGAAAGCCCACCTGTTGCCCCCTTCTCCTTCCCCCCACCCTGGCAAGGGATGGAGGAGATGCAACTGTGCATGCATGCCCCTGCTGCCTATTCCTCTCTCCCCCAACCCTGCATGAGGCAGAGTTGGAAGCAGCATCACTGCACGTGCATCCGCTCGGCATGACTCCCTCCCTCAACTCAGCTGGTGAGAGATGTAATTGCCACAACTGTGCATGCATCCATCTGCCACACCTTCCTCTCTCCCTCCCTCCCTCCACTTGGAGAGAGGCAAAGGTGCCATGACTGCATGAGCATACCTCCCACCCCTTCCTTCCTCCCCCACCCAGCATGAGGTGGAAGCTGTGCAACTGCCACCACATCCACCCAGTGCACCGCCATCCCTCACCCTGCCCAGTGAGGGACGAAGATGCCAAGACTGTGCACACATCCCCCCCCCAAGGTCCTTTCCTCACCCCTCTACCCACTATGAGGCAGAAGTGGCACAGGCACACACACACGCATCTGCCTGCTACATCTTCCTCTCTCTCCCCACCCACCGACAGGCAGAAGTGGCATGAGTGAGTGTGCATCAGCTACCGTTCCCTCCCCCCTCCCCCACCCAAGAGGAGGTGGACGTAGTGCAACTGTGTGGGTATCTGCTCGTCATCCTCTATCTACCACCCAGATCTCTCTCCAGCTGGCGAGAGGTGATGACCATGCCCCTCCTCACCTGCCACATCCACCACACTGGTCACTACACCTGCCTAGAGAACACTACTCCCCGCTCTTGCTCCATGGAATCCAAGACATATGGAGTCCAAAGCCTGCCCCACCCTCAGCCACCCTACAAGACCAGTAAACAGAGACCCAAGCTCCCATACCTATCCACAGTCTCACTTGACCAGAGACAGGTAGGGAGTGCTCCAGCGTGCCAGCTGCACCTGCCAGGAATCATCAAAGTAAAACAAAACAGGGCCCATCAAACAATTATACAAGTAAAAAAATAAACACAATGACTACTTAATGTCCTGGAGACAACGGATGATAGCAAGCCACCTAAAGAAGCTGGGCGAGATGGCCCCAGCAAGTGACCAAAATAAAGAACCAGCAAACCTCCTTGAGGAAGAAGAAGTAATGGAGCTACCTGATAAGGAATTCAAAAGACTTATGTATAGGGTCCTCAAAGGAATCAAAGAAAACATAGACAAAACTGTGGAAAATACAGATAAAACCAAGGAAAGCACAGAAAAAATGCTAGAAGAGTTCAGAAAAACAATATAAGAGCAAAATGACAAAATAAATAGACAATCGGAAACCATACGAAAACTGCAACTAGAAACCTAGAAGCTTAACAATAGAATTTCAGAAATAGACTACTCAATGGAAAGTCATAGGAGTAAAATAGAAACAAGGGAAGACAGGATCAGCAGAACAGAAGACAAATTCCTTGACAAGAATCTGTTCAAGGAACAATCAAAAAAAGCACAAAGAAAGCCTAAGAGTTATATGAAACACTATCAAGAGGAATAACTTATGGGTGATTGGAATCCCAGAAGGGAAGGAGACAACAAAAAGCACAGAGAATTGTCAAAGACTTGCTGACAGAAAACTTCCCTAATGTCATGAAAAAAGAGAAGATAACTATGCAAGAAATGCAGCCTACCCCATACAGGATAGACCCCAAAAGAAGAATACTGAGACACATCATAATCAAACTTCCAAATCCAAAGACAAAGAAAGAATCCTGAAAACAGCTCAGGAAAAATGAAAGATACCCTATACAAAGGGTCATCGATAAGACTAAGCTCGGCAGAAATCATGTAGGCAAGAAGGCAATGGGCTGACATATATAAAACCTTCAAAGAAAGAAAAAAAAAAAACTGCCAACTGAGAATTACATACCCAGCAAAATTATCCCCCAAATACGATGGTGAATTTAGGACATTTAAAGATGAACAGAAATTAAGGGAATTTGTAAAAGCCAGACCAACTTTACAAGAAATATTACAGGGAGTCCTTCGAACAGAAAACTAACAACAGACAACAAGCAGAGATTAAAACACATGACATTAGCCAGATATCAACCCAGATAAATAACTCTAAAAAATAAAATAAAGCTAAAAGATGAAAAACAGGGAACCAGGGACATCAATCTGTAACTGATGACCACTTCAAAACATAAAGGGGAAAAAAAGGATATAGGTTTTAGAACTTCCAAATGCAGAGGAAGTCAAGATGGTATCAATAAATAAATGACTGCTTTAAACTTAGGAAGATAAAGGTGGATTTCAGAGTAACTACAAAGAAAGTTAACAAATATACTCAACAAAATATAAAACAAGAAAACCATAAAGACTCAGCACACACAAAACCAACAACAATGAAGGAAAAGACAAGCCACGATCAAAAGGAACTCAGCACAGAAAACTAAGAGGAACAAAGAAACTGTCAACACCACAAAAAAAAAAAAAGCAAAACAAAATGACAGCAATAAACGCATACCTATTTTTTTTATTGGTAATCACACTGAATGTAAGTGGCCTAAATGCACCAGTAAGGAGACAGGGAGTGGCAGAACGGATTAAAAGAAACATGACCCATTAACATGCTGTCTAGAAGGGACACATTTTAGACACAAAGATATAAATAAACTAAAACTTACAGGATGGAAAAAGATATATCAAACAGTAACCAAAAAAGAGCAGAAGTGGCAATATTAATCACTGATAAAATAGACTTTGAGGCAAAATCCACCTTAAAAGGCCACCCATTGCCATCGAGTCAATTCGGACTCATAGTGGCCCTATAGGACAGAGTAGAACTTCCCCAAGGGGTTTCCAAGGAGCAGCAGGTGGATTTGAACTGCTGACCTTTTGGCTAGCGCCCTAGCTCTTAACCACTGTGCCACAAGGGTTCCATAAGACACAAGGAAGGAATTATATAATGATGAAAGGGTCACTCCAACAAAGTGACATAACCATAATAAATATATATGCACCCAATGATAAAAAAAAATGATACAGCTCCAAAATACATAAAACAAACTCTAACAGCACTGAAAAGAGAAATAGACACTTTCACAAAAATACTAGGAAACTTTAACACACCACTGTCAGAGAAGGATAGGACAAATAGAAAGAAACTCAACAAAGGCACAGAAGATCGAAATACCACAATCAACCAACTCAACCTCATAGACATATCCAGAACACTTCACCCAACAGCAGCAAAGTACACATTCTTCTCCAATGTTCATGGATCGTTCTCCAAAATAGACTACATTTTAAGCCACAAAGCAGGCCTCAACAAATTCAAAAACATCGAAATAATACAAAGCATCTTCTCTGATCACAATGCTATAAACGTAGAAATCAGTAAGAGCAAAGCAAGGAAAAAAAAAACCTAATACATGGAAACTGAATAACATCCTGCTTAAGAACTACTGGTTAATAGAAGAAATCAAAGATGAAATTAAAAAAAAATCCTAGAATCAAATGATAATGAAAATACAAGATACCAAAACCTTTGGGACACGGCAAAGCAGTGCTCAGAAATCAATTTATTGTAGTAAATGCACACATCAAAAAAGAAGAAAGGGCAAAAATCAAGACTTTAGCCCTATAACTTGAACAGTTAGCAAAAGAACAGCAAAAGAAGTCCACAGTGGCCATAAGAAATTAAATAATAAAAATTTGAGCAGACATAAATGAAACAGAGAACTGATAACCAATAGAATCTACAAGACTAAAAGCTGGTTCTTTGAAAGGATCAGTAATACTGACAAACCACTGGCCAAACTGACAAAAGAAAAACAGGAGAATATGTAAATAACCCAAATAAGAAGTGAGATGCTTGACATTACAACAGAACCAATTGAAATTAAAAAGAATCATAGCAGAATGCTATGAAAAATTGTCTGCCAAGGTTGAAAATCTAGAAGAAATGGTTAAATTTCTAGAAACACAATACCTATCTTAACTAACACAAACTGAAGTAGAAAATATGAAAAAACCCATAACAAAAGAAGAACTTGAAGGGGTCATGAAAAAAAAAAAAAAAAGAAGAACCCAATGGAAAAAAGCCCTGGCCCTGATGGCTTTACTGGAGAATTCTACCAAACATTCAGAGAAGACACCAATTCTCCTCAAATTATTCCAGAACATAGAGGAGGAAGAAATACTCCCAAATTCTTTCTGTGTACCCAGCATAACATTGACCAAAGCTAGGCAAAGACATCACTAAAAAACAAAATTACAGACCAATGTCTCACAGGAATATGGATGCAAAAATTCTTAACAAAATCCTAGCTGATAAAATTCAACAGCATACCAAAAAAAAAAAAAAATATATATATATATACATGTTACAACAAAATGGGCTTCATACTAAGCATGCAAGGGTGATTGAATACTAGAAAATCAATGAATGTAATCCACCACACAAATAAAACAAAGGAAAAGAATCACATGATCATCTCAGTTAGTGCAGAAAAGCATTTAATGATGTCCAGCACCCATTCCTGATAAAAACTTTCAGCAAAATAGGAATAAAAGGGAAACTCCTCAGAGTAATAAAGGGCATTAATACAAAACAAACAGCTAACATTATCCTCAACAGAGAAAGTCTGAAATCATTCCCCTTGAGAATGGGAACCAGACAGGGATGCTCTTTATCACCACTCCTATTCAACATTGTATTGGAAGTCCTAGAGGAGCAATAAAGCAAGAAAAGAAAATGAAGAGGATCCAAATCGTTAAGAAAGAAGTAAAACCATTCCTGTTCACAGATGATATGATCCTATACATAGTAAATCCCAAAGATCCCACAAGAAAGCTATTGGAACTAATAGAAGGATTCAGCAAAGTGACAGAATACAAGATCAACATACAAAAATCAGTTGGGTTCCCCTATATCAACAAAGAGAACTTCGAACAGGAAATCAGGAAAACAGTATCATTTACAAAAGATAAAATACTTAGGAATAAATCTAACCAGAGCCTTAAAAGACCTAGACAACAAAAACTACAAAACACTGCTGCAAGAAACCAACATAGACCTACATAAAGGAAAAGAAACATCCCATGCTCTTGGGTAGGAACACTTAACATTGTGAAAATGTCAATATCACTCAAAGCGATATATAGATCGTATGCAATCCGAATTCAAATCCTGATAGCATTCTTCAATGAGATGAAAAGCTAATCATTAACTTTATATGGAAGAGAAAGATGCCCCAAATAAGTACAGCATTATTAAAGAAGAACAAAGTAGGAGGGCATACACTTCCTGATCTCAGAACCTACCACTACACAGCCGCTGTAGTAAAAACAGCCTGTTACTTGTACAATGACAGACACATATACCAGTGGAACAAAATTGAGAACCCAGAGGTAAACTCATCCACCTATGAGCAGCTGATATTTGACAAAGGCCCAAAATCCATTAAATGAGGAAAGACAGTCTCTTTAATAAATAGTGCTGGCATAACTGGATATCCATCTGCAAAAAAATGAAATAAGACCCATACATCACACCATCCCCACAAACTAACTCAAAATGGTTCCAAGACCTAAATATAAAACCTAAAACTAAAAATCATGCAGGGAAAAATACAGACAATATTAGGGGCCCTAGCAGATGGCATAAACAGAATAACAAACATAACTAAAAATGAATACACAGCAGAAGATGAACTAGATAAATGGGACTTCCTGAAAATTAAACTCATGCTCAAGAAAAGACTTCTCTAAAAGAGTATAAACAGAACCTACAGATTGGGAAAAAACTTTTGTCCATGACATATCCAGTAAGGGTCTAATCTCTAAGGTTTATAGAAAACTTCAACACCTCAGCAACAAAAAGACAAACAACTCAATTAAAAAATTGGCAAGGGATACGAACAGACACTTCACTGAAGAAGGCATTCAGGCAGCTAACAAACATATAACGAAATGCTCATGGTCATTAGCAATTAGAAAGGTGCAAATCAAAACTACAGTGAGATACCATTTCACCCTTATTACTGGAACTAACCAAAAAACAGAAAATAACAAATGTTGGTGAGGTTGCAGGGAGATTGGAACTCATATGTTGCTGGTGGGAATGTAAAATGGTGCAACCACTATGGAAAATGGTATGGTGCTTCCTCAAAAAGCTAGAAATAGTAATACCATATGATCCAGCAATCCCACTCCGAGGTATATGCCCTAAAGAAGTAAGAGCTGTAACATGAATAGACCTATGCACATCCATGTTCATTGCAGCATTATTCACAGTAACAAAAAGATTTGAACAGCCTAAGTGCCCATCAACAGATGAGTGTATTAACAAACTGTGGTACATACACACAATGGAATACTCCACAGTGATAAAGAATAATTACGAATCTGTGAAACATCTTAGAATATGGATGAATTTGAAGGACATTATGTTGAGTGAAATTAGCTAATCACGAAAGGACAAATATTGTACAAGACTAATATTATAAAGTAACAGCAAAAGGTTTACACACAGAAAAAAAAGAAAGAAAAAACGGTCTTTGGTGGTTACCAGGGATGGGAGGAGGATGGAGGGAAAATTACCAAATAGGTAGATGATACGTGTTAATATTGGTGAAGGGAAAAGCAGTATAAATATGGGCAGAGTCAGCACAACATGTCCAAGAAAAGAGAGGACACAGAAAGGAACAGAATTTTTTTTTTTTAAGGTAACTACTATAGCATAGACAATCCTGCAACAACAGTATTAACAAACATGGATTTACCAGTGGGTACTTAGGTAGAGAGATATGCCAAGAGGTATGGGAGATGTAAGGGAGCACACCCACCAGCAGATACAGGTTTGGTGGTGGGTATTTCTACATACATGACTGTAGGTTCTTCTCATATATTAATATAGATAAAAGAGCACACAGGGGCACAGTCGGGGAAACCTCTTGACATAATCAAACACCTCACGGGACGAAGTTCCTAGACTTGAAGGCAAAGGACCATAGACCTGGGGACATCTACATCAGTTGGCATTATATAGTTCGTAAAGACAATGTTCTGCATCCTACTTTGGTGAGCAGCGTCTGGGGTCTTAGAAGCTTGCTAGCAGCCATCTAAGATACAGCTGTCGGTTTCTTCCTGTCTGGAGCAAAGGCGATTGAAGAAAACCAAGGACTCGAGGGAGCAATTAGTCCAATGACACTAATGCACCACAACCTACAGGACCCTGAGACAAGAAGAACTAGATAGTGCCCAGCTACCACTACCAATCACTCTGATTGGGCTCCCAACAGAAGGTCCTGGACAGAGAGGGAGGAAAAAATGTTAAACGAAAATTCAAATTTACAAAAAAGATCAGATTTACTCGTCTGACAGAGACAGGAGGAACCCCCGAGACTATGCAACTGACTTTCTGACCTGGAATTAAAGCCATTCCTGGAGACCACCTCCCAGCCCAACAATAAAAAATCAAAACCAAATCCGTTGCTATCTGGTCATAGCAACTCTATAGGAAAGAGTAGAATTGCCCCCATAGAGTTTCCAAGATTAAAACTGCCGACCTTTTGGTTAGCAGCCGCAGCACTTAACCACTACACCAACGGGGTTTCCAGCCCAACAATAGACAAGCTCATAAAATAAACAGTAATACCCGAAAGGAATTTGCTCCTTGGAACAACCAATTATATGAGATCAAAAGGGCAATATTTGCCCAAAACAAAGATGAGAAGGCAGGAAGGGGTAGAAAATCAGATGAAAGGAAACCGGGAACCCAGCACGGAAGTGGGGAGAGTGCTAACATTGTGGGGCATGAAGCCAAGGCTGTGAAACACTTCATGTGCAAACTATTGAATGGGAGTCTAATTTGCTCTGTGAACTTTGACCTAATAAACAATTAAAAAAAAATACAAATCTATTAAAAAAAAAAAAGTTATTCCTTCAGTGAGCCAACAGAATCTCAAATGCTCCTTGAATCTTCTAACCTCATGGTACCTCTGTGACTATCTGAGGTAGTCATTATTCCAGTTTGATGCAATGGGAAACTGAGCTACAGCTGCAAAGCCAGTTAACAAATGAAGTGACTGTATCAATGCTCCCCTCTTTGGGGGCTTAAAGGATGAGCCTACCTTGGCTCTGGATACCTGTTTTACACAAATACAGAAATAAGAATATCTATTTGTCTAAGCGTCTAAGTTAAAACCATGCCATGAAGAGAGAATAATATATCTCTGCAAGTTTTCTTACCTAAAATGTAATATTGTGAGCAGAAATTGATTCTTTGTTTCAGAGCTGTTTTATTTGCCAAGGACAAATCCTAGCTGCTGAGTGAAAGAGCTGAGTCCGTTCAGTGTCTCATTCCCTAAGAGGTAAACACAAGAAAATAATGATTCTTGTTATGAGGGACAAGGCCTTCATTCGTTGGAAGGAACAAGACATTTCCATTTTTGGGAAAGTTTGTTTATATTCACTTATTTTGACAAAAATCTTTTAAAAATAAATGTAAGTATTAAAGAGCATATAGGTTTTTCTTTAAATAAGAGAACATGCAAAATAAGGAAAGCCATTTTTTCTTATTCAAAATGAAATCGCACAGCGTAGTAGGAAATGAGTTCAGAGTTTACATTCCTCAGCCCATGTTAAAAGACTAGTGGTTACTTTTCAACATTTTTCTCTTGTGCTCCTCTTTAATTGCACTGTGATCTCCCACAGTATCCAGGCTCCTGACTTCTTTCTCCTTAGGTGATTTCCCACCAGACCTTTAATTCTCCTCCCTTCAACTATGCAGAGAAATTCTTCTCTTATCAAGCTACAACCCCCAGTTGTCAAACTCAAGTCCATCTTGGGGTTCAGCAAAACAAAGGATCCTCCATGTAATGGGACCCGCCGTCCTTGAAAGGAGTTGGGGTCACAAATGGCTTGACCTCGGTATTTGACAGCTTGTTTCTTGAGTGGCCTGAAAAATTAATGCACTTTTATCAAAACCAAGTTATTATGCAAGATCCTGGAAACTCTTCTTATTTGAGTAGCAGTAAAATTCAAAGACTATATTTTACATTTCCAAATAACCTCGTGCTGGGCTCTTGAAACATTACTTCTTTCCCCTTTTAATTGGTATGTCATCTGTTTTTATAAGGCGATCTGAAACTCTAGAGAAAGCAGCAACATCAATTCTAGAGGGAAAATGTTTGTTTCTTAGTGTGAGTTCAGTTATTAGAAGTTCAAATTAAACTAACTTAAAAGCCAAACCAAACCCATTGCTGTCAAGCCGATTCTGATTCAGAGCAACCGTGTAGGACAGAGTAGAACTTTCCCACAGGGGTTTCAAGGAGTGGCTGGTGGATTTGAACTACCAACCTTTTGTGTAGCAGCCAAGCCCTTTACCACTGTGCCACCAGGGTTCCAAACTAACTTACGAAGAGTCATTTTTGTGTAATCATGTTTGACATGCTTAAAAATTACATGCACGACAGAATGTAAAGAGGAGAAGTCTCACTGTGAATGATACTTAAAGTTGACTAAATTTCATCTGTTTCGACACTTGGGCTGTATATAAATTAATGATGTGATTGCCAGACTGAAGCTGTGGCTCTCAGTCTATGCTAAGAGCTGCTCAAAGGATATCACCTTTTCAGTGATAAATAGATTTTGGAAGTTTAGGGTATTTTCAAGCACATTCTTGGGTTTATTTATTACCTGGAAACTCCTTGCTGAAAAGTAGGTCAGGACACATTGGTACCATTTTGGAGAAGTTCTTTTTGTACTGACTGGTGGATTCCTTAACTTCAGAGTAGATTCTTCTGTTGAGGAACCCATTTTTGGTGACACAGAGTGTTTTAGAGGGTTAGGAAGGGAAACCAGATCTGCAAGGAAGAAGATTTGAAATTGTTAAACTCATTGACTTCCTGCTAAGATCTAACAGTGAACTCCAAGCAGAGCTAGGGATGAGTACGGGACACTGTATTGCAGTCTAAGCAAGCAAGCAGCATAAAAATTTATTTATGTATTTATTAAACACACCTTTGTACTTAATGGACCCTGGTGGCGCCATGGTTAACAGCTACTGCTGCTAACCACAAGGTTGGCAGTTCGAACCCACCAATCACTCCTTGGAATCCTTGTGGGGCAGTTCTGTTCTGTTCTGTCCTGTAGGGTCACTGTGAGTCGGAATGGACTCCATGACAATGGGTTTTTTTTTTTTTTTTCATGCTTAATACCAATCTAAATGCTCTTTGCTTAGATTAATTTTGCCCTCCTGAAAATTTCCCTTCAAAACCTAAGAAAATTTGTAATTCCTGTCTTTGAACTCCATTCTTTTCACCATTTGTTCCTGTTGCATAACTCAATTTACTAATCTCTAGCATTACGATTTGTCCCTTTTTTCCCTTCTCTTTAGGACTGCTCCATCTGTATTTTTCTAGCTGTCCATTCTACTCTTCTCTCCCTTGGTTCCATCTTTTCCATCTTTATCTCCTTATTTGCCTTGAAAGGTGAGGTTGTTGGAGTTTAGATTGAAGGTTGTTGCATCTGACATCCCTTATCTGTCTTCTTGGGACTTGTATGGGAATCATCTTCTCATATAGTCTCAGTTTAAAGGATGATTTCTTAGTGTTTCTTAGTGTTGCAAATCCATAGCCCCGGTGAAATCTGCACGTCATTCAAAGGGCCAGCCTGGTCCCAGGATCATGGATGACCAACCTGAAGGTAGTGTTTGGAGGCAGCACCTGATTAGGCCCAGAGGTTTGGATACCATTTGAGAGAGAACATCTCCATGTTTCCCAGCTGTCCTGGTCCTTGGCAATTCAAGACTCATGGGGTTTCTTTCAAGAAGCACCTGTTTGCATTGTAGCTTGAATTTGTAGCAAATTATTTCTACACAGTTGGAAATAACATCAAATTGGCTCTTTTACCAGGCATGCTGGATGGACGCATTTGGGTTTCTTAGATGTTTGTGTGTTCTTGTAGTGTGAAAATGCCTTTATTTAAAACAAATACATTTTCCAGCTCATTATCCCACAGTGTGAAGCCCAATTCTGTTAAAAATAATTACAAAGGCTGAATTATTTTGCTAAGAAAAACAGGTATGCACATGCTATTCTGAATCCAAACCTTTGTTTCCATCAGGCTGTCGATGCATCATCCGAGGATACTGAGACTTGGAAATTTAAGGAATATTCCTTTGAGGTTGTTGTTGTCAATATTTCTACCGATCTGCTGATGAAGAATTCTTCCAAAAATATGGAATAAATATATTTCATGTCCCTCTTAGATTCTATCAGAAGGAAGGGAGCTTTTTACTTCTATTTTTCTTTCTTAAAGTTTTTTGAAACTCATTAGGTGCTGTAGTCTTTTGGGGAGGAAAATAAAAGGTTGATCTTATGCCTCCCTAAGTATCAGGAGAATGTCTAATTTACTCTGGGAAAGCAAGAATAAAAATCTCAAGAAGGTAAAATTTTTGAGATACAAAAATTCCAATTCCCACCCAAAGTCTGAGATATCAGGTTCATGAATCTCTGCCTCCTTCAAATTGACCAGCCTCTAAAATGGTTGTCTGTACTTGCCTTTGTTAGCACTAGACAAGGCGCGTGGTTTATGCTTTCCTATGTAGTTAATTCGAAGAGAGCTAGTTCCGGGCAGATGAGGGAGATAGCGAGGAGGAGAGGAATGAATGCCCTGGGCACTTGAAATTTTTTTCAGTGTCTGACTCTTAATGCTATGCAAGCGATTAGAGTTGATCATTAATCCTCAACAAACCTTCTAAGGTTAAAACAGCCATGTTATGCAGGGATTATGGAAAATTCCTCCGGGCTAATACAATTTTTGCAATAACTATTTTGGTGTGCAATGAAATTTGGTCCATGACTGCATTGGTCCTAAAGGGGACACTGAATAAAGAGACATTCTAGTCCCTATAGGTGCATTTTTCTGGCCCTCAAAGGTGCTACTTGAATAATGTTGTGAGATGTTGAGTAATGCTGTATTCTATGTCGTTCTCTTGGTGATTCACGCTGCATGTTAAAAGTTCTGAGAAGTTCTGCAGTAAAGTAACTTGTTTAACTTTGTTTAACTCAGAGTTTCCCAAACTTACATGATCATTGTACCCTTTTTATATGCAACATTTATTAACATTCTGGGATTCCACAAGAAGCATGCTAGTTTTATTTTTTTATATTTGGCATAAGGAATGGTAAAGAGTTTGCCAGGAAGATATACAGAATTATCTCCTGATGTACATGTTACGATTGGTAAAACATATCAGATGCTCTGATATTACCAAAGGTATTCTAAAATTTTGGTAGATGTATGAAGGCCCAGGATATGTAGCAGTACGTATAAATCAAACCTAAAACCCAGTGCCGTCAAGTCGATTCCGACTCATAGCAACCCTATAGGACAGAGTAGAACTGCCACATACAGTTTCCAAGGAGTGCCCGGCGGATTCAGACTGCCGACCCTTACGGTTAGCAGCCGTAACACTTAACCACTACGCTACCAGGGTTTCCAGCACTTATCTTCTTAGTATGTATTAGAAGTACCTAATTCAGTCTCAAATTTGGGTTATGCTTTTTAGGGCAGGGCTGTCAATCTAATATTTTAAAAACTTGAGAATATAAGGTAATATTTTATTGTAGGGGGGAAATCACCCAAAAGTTATATTTTAAAAAAGTTTATATTTAATAAATAAAATACACACATGCATATATTCTTTTGTAATAGTCTGTAGAATGGAAATGTTTGAATTTTCTTTCCTCTCCCCACCTCTCTCCACACCCTGCAGTTTTGCATGTTTTGAAAGCTATTCTATCTCACCTCTTGTGTACATGGTAATATGGCCCCCGAGGGATAGAGGGAAGTAAAAGCACAATTCCTGCGCTTCAGTAGCTGATGAGAAAAGACTTTCGGTCTCACACTGACGAATGAGTAGATTGACCAAGGTAGATCAAAGAGGAAAAGTGCATTCTGGGTGGGATGTTCAGTTGAACAAACAGTAGAAACAGAACTAAGCATGGCCTCACCCCGTGGTCAGTTAGCACCAGGAAGCAGAGGAGCTCAGTGACTTACAGGCAAGTGGTTACCAGCTTTCAGATGGATGGCTGTCCTCTTCAAGGGGGGTAGCCTCTATGCAGTCTGAGAAAGTTGGTTGCTTTATTTTTTTTTAATTTTTATATTGTGGTAAACTATATAGCATAGAATTTTCCATTTTAACCTTTTTTAAGTGTACAATTCAGTGGTATGAATTATATTCACAGTATTGTGCAACCATCAATGCTATTTCTTTCCAAAACTCTTTCATCACCCGAATCAGAAACTCTGTACCCACTGAGCAGTAACTCCCATTCCTCCACCAACCAGCCTATGGTAACTACTAATCTTTCTACGCATTTGCCTGTTCTAAGTATTTCGTGTAAGTAGGATCACCCAATAATTATCCTTTTGTGACTGACTTATTTCACTTAGTGTCCAAGGTTCATCTATGTTGTAGTATTGTTAGAACTTCATTTCTTTTTATGGCTGAATAATATATACCATATTTTGTGTATCCATTATCTGTTGATGGGCATTTGGGTTGTTTTCACCATTTGGCTATTGATAATAATGCTGCAATGAGCACTGGTGTACACACATCTGTCTGAGTCCCTGCTTTCAATTCTTTTCAGTATAACCTAGAAATTTTGGGGTCATATGGTAGTTCTATGGTTGACTTTTTGAGAAAACACCAAACTGTTTTCCACAGCCACCGCACCATTTTACATTTTACCAGCAATGGACGAGAGCTCCAATTTCTCCACATCTTGCCAACACTTGTCATTTCCCTTTTTATTTATTTATATTTTTATAATAGCCATCCTAGTGGTTGTGAAGTGGTATCTCACTGTGGTTTTGATTTGCATTTCCCTTATAACTAGTGATGTTGAGCATCTTCTTCCTGGTTTAGAAAAGTTTAAATCCAAGAGTTTTGTTGAAGTCTGTAAGGAAAAAAAATTATCTATTATGAAACTAGATTGATATAGGGGAAAACTCTGTAAGAAATCCAAAGCCTGTCTCACTGATGGATATGAATGATAACTTCATACAGGATGACTGAGAGGAGCATTTGCCTGTGGGATCATGGTTATGTTAATGAAAAGCCTTTTTTAAATGGCATTTGTAGGGTCTAAGAGGTTCTCAAGCTTCCATCTAACAAAGGAAGGAGAATACATTGAACCATCGCAAGAAACCTAGGTACCGGGTTTCTACTGGGAAGTTGATGTATATTCCCCCAGTCCTGGGAAGGTAAGGAAGAAGCAGCAGGTTTTCTATTTGTCTTACTCCTTTAAATAAATAAGCAATGTGTAGCTTTTTATGTGTAGCCCTTTTGTGTAGAGTGCTTTTGAGAAATTTAGTTGGTTTGGGAAAAGGTAGGAGAGAAGAAAAGAACTGAAGGAAAGGTAAGGTCAGACTAGCTCATGGCTGTTTGCTCTTGATAGCAGGGTAAATTGATAGCCTTGATCAATTCTCACCTTCCATTCCCGGGGTGTAAAAGGGATACAGTCAGGTATTTTATAGTGACCATTAGACTTGAAAGATTAGAAAAAGTACACATTAAAGAATATTATTTCTGGTGAAAGATTAACAAAACAGTGAACTTATGACTCTGTGCTATGTACAGCCTTTGTTTTTATGTGCTTGTTAAAAGAGACTTTACCTGTGGGCTACAGTCAGTTAACTAATTAACTGAGAATTACTCTCCAAGAATTGACTAGGACCTGGCAGTCTAAATATAGAATTTCCCCCAAGAAGAGGAAATGAATAATTTAAATACTGTTGAAATTAGACAGCTTTGAAAGAATTTCTAGTGTCTTCAGGGATTTTGGTGTGTCTTTTCAAACACGACCAAATCCTGGGTTTATAGCCATGCCTGGATCAGTCTCTGATACAGCAATGTGAGTGCTGTCTAAATGAGGGAAGGTGTTGTTTAACATTAACAGCTTCTTAGAAGGGTAGAACCAATACTTTAAAATGTAGCTATACAGGAAGTATGACAGTGTAATTATTCTAAAGGAATTTTATTTTTATTTTTTATTGTACTTTTATAGAACAAACTAGTTCCTCATCAAACAGTTAGTACACACATTATTGTATGACATTGGTTAACAACCCCATGACATGTCAACTCTTTCCCTTCTCAACCCTGGGCTCCCTGTTACCAGCTTTCCTGTTCCCTCCTGCCTTCCAGTCTCTGCCCCAGGGCTGGTGCACCCCTTTAGTCTTGTTTTGTTCCATGGGCCTGCTCAGTCTTTGGTTGAAGGGTGAACCTCAGGAGTGACCTCATTACTGAGCTGAAAGAGTGTCTGGGGGCCATATTCTCAGGGTTTCTCCAGTGTCGGTCAGGCCAGCAAGTCTGGTCTTTATGACTTAGAATTTTGTTCTACATTTTTCTCCAGCTCTGTCCGGGCTCCTCTGTTGTGATCTCTGTCAGAGCAGTCAGTGATGGTAGCCAGGCATCATCTAGTTGTACTGGGCTCAGTCTGGTGGAACCCATGGTAGAAGTGGTCCATTAGTCTTTTGGACTAATCTTTCCCTTGTATCTTTAGTTTTCTTCATTCTTCCTTGCTCCCAAAGGGGTGAGACCAGTGGAGTAAGCCGGATGGTCTAATGGAATTTTAAATTAGTATGCAGGTACATTTAAAACACAAACCTGAGAAATTGCCCTTCAAAAATACATTGCCCACAGCCATTGAAACTTTATATTTCCACCTTTACCAAGAGATGTAAAGCCCGTACAATACAATAAGGGAACAAATTGGAGTAAAGACAGTTTTAGTTGTTTTAACTAGGATCATTTAACAGCTAGACTCTTTGTATTATAATATCTAAGGCTCATTTTAAAACTCATAAAATGTGTAAGCCAGCATGGAATCATGTGTTTGTAATCGGTCTCAGTGGTAAGGATTATTCAAATTAGCCTGAATGCCAGGAGTTATATTAGTCTTCACAGGTCACAAAGTCTGGAGTATAGTCCTTGGGTCCAGGAGGGTGACCAAGCAGCCTGTAAATGTGGTATGACTGCAGGGACCTTTGGGAATTGGCCAACAATTGCCTGAAGAAGTCTTTGAAGCAGTCCTTGTCCTGGAGGTGCCAATTACAAAGCAGTGTGAGCAGTGGGTGACATAGCAGTCAACAGAAGACACCATGACAACTCCTTGGGCTTGGAGGGTCAGCAAAGACTCTTAAGGGAATGGTTATCATTTCTTGTGGAGGAAATGTAAAACTCTGGGAAGTTATCCTCTAAGTGCATGACAACTATGTACTAGTTACTGTAAGTATTTACAGGTGATAGGATGCTTTGTAATATGATAATATGAAAACTTTATGTGTATGTAGTGTATCCAGTGAGTCCCTAGGCGGTGCAGACAGTTAACACACTCAGCCACTAACCAAAAGGTTGGAGGTTTGAGTCCACCCAGAGGTACCTCAGAAAAAAGTTCTGGCAGTCTACTTCCGAAAAATCAGCCATTGAAAACCATGTGGAGCACAGGTCTACTGTGACACACATGGGGTCACCATGAGTTGGAATTGACTCCACTGCAACTGATAAATACGATCTGTTTGAATAGTTCCTGCTTCTTCCCTTTCCAGACACTTGGTAGGATTCTTCTTCCTTGATCCCTTGAAGGGCTTGTTGTCATGAGATTTGCTTTGACCACAGAAATGTTAACAGAAGTGACACGTGCACCTCCAAGTGGGTGTTTTAAAAGCCTGTGTGCCATTTACCACCTTTTTCCTCTAATGTGATGACCCAGGAAGACTGTGTCCAGGGGAAGTGTTCCTCAACCAGGTCTTAAGTGACTATGAGGAGCAGCGTTGCCCTGTCAACCCATAATGGACATGTGTGTATGCAAGAAATATGTTTTTGCTGTCTTAAGCCAATTTTGTTTTTGTTTTTTAACAATAGTGTGACCTACCTACTCTGACAGATGAAAACATCCATCCATCATTGGTTCTATGAAGGCTCATGGTACCCAGTAAAGGAAATTAATGCTGAGTAAAATGCAGAAGTTTTTACTGTTTTATTTGTGTGTGTGTGGTGTACGGCCTCTATCACGGTTGTCCAAAAGCCTTTATTTACTTATTGATTTCTTCTCTGATTATTGAGTGCCAAAAAGCAGAGTTCTGGCTCAATGAGGTGTTGCTGTCAGAGAATAGCCTTTCGCCTCCAGACACAATCTAAATAAGTCAAATACACAAGAAGCACTTAAATAATAATAACTCAAGCCCCTATGTTATAAGTCCTAAAATAAGATAATTCCAAACATTTCAATAGATCTACCTTCACCTTTTAAGATATATACTTAAAATAATCCAATAAACAATTTATGCTAATGTATTTTCTTTCTGTTGTTGTTATCATGTGCCATAGAGTTCGTTCCAACTCATAGCAACTCTATAGGACAGAGTAGAGCTGCCCCTTAGGGTTTCTAAGGAGCAGCTGGTAGATTAGAACTGCTGACATTTTGGTTAGCAGCTAAGCTTTTAACCATTGCACCACTCTCTAAGGAAGTGATGAGGACAATTTTTTTTTCCCTGTCTTGGCTCATAACATTAGTGCCTTCCCAGTCACTCAGGCCAGCGCCCTCTGTCACTCTTTGTAGCCCAAGCAGTTGTGGAGGCCTGCTGTGCCCAGTCCAGATTCTTCACATATCCACTTCCTTCTTTCCGCTGCATTGTCAAGGCCTGGTTTACGCTCTTTCCATCACTTTCTACATTACTGTGTCCTTCTGCCTCCAGTTTTTCAGGTTCCAGTCCACCCTTCATGTGGAAAATTTTTTTTTCCAAATCAAAGCTGATTTTTCTGTTAAAAATGAGAAGCCAGGATTCATCTTCTGTTAAATTTTTTAATGTCTGTCTTCTTATTATTTCCACTTTCTGGGCTCATTCTCCCCTTATCTATTGGAATTAGCATTTGAGCTTTTTGTTCCTACCACACAGATGATTCAGTTAAAAATTTAATTTATGTGCCAAGTCATTTGTCAATATGGTAATAAGATATATTCTCTCCCTTTTTGCTCTGGCACAAACAATAACACAAAAAGCATAGCCTAAAATTCAGCTCAAATTTCAATTATCTTTTCCTCCAAAACTTTGTTGGCCTTTTTGTTTCCACAAAATAAAGGAAGGAATTCAAGGATATCTAAATTTACTTCTAACTTCACCTCCTATTTTGTCCTTCAAAGTAGAGATTCTTATTATTGACTAGTATATTCCATTTTACACATCCTGAAAATCAGTGTTTTTTAAATTGATTTGCTGAGTGAATTACTTATCCTAATGAGCAATACTTGGTATATTCTAGAGCCTGGAGTTATTTGACAAATTTGCTTATCTTATAAATTCGTTGACCTTTTAAAGTATCTTTAACAAAATAGAATAAACAATCTTTGGTTGAAAAAGAACGATGGCCCCAGTTGGACTAAAGCTGATCATGCATGATATTAACTTCTTCCAAGATGGTGACGGCCAGTGATCTTTCAATTAGCATTTAACTAAGAACGTAGAAGAAAATGGAACAAAAATAAGACAATGGAAAAGGCATTTCATAAAAATATGGTAGAGTTACTAAACCAATTAGTCAGGGCAGACCATAAAGAATCTCGTATTACACAGTGTACAACATTTATTTTAAGTGAGTCTTGGGTTTACCCATCTTGGTGTTTGAATCAGTGATACAAACAAGGACTACACAAACAGAGCGCACTTTGGAGCAGCTAGGGAGAGTATCTTTGAGAAGGCGAGACTGAACCAGCCTTTGAAAATTAGGACCAGTTTGGAAAGAAGACTAGGAGCAGGAATACATTTATAGTTGAGAAGCCTGATTGGAATTTATGTTAGAGAAGGGGATTGAGGTAAGACTGGGTAGGGAGGTTAAACCAGAATGGAAGGGCTCTGAATATCAAATTGAGGGGTTTGAGCTCTATAGTCAGAATCAGTGCTTCTCAACTGGGGAGGGGGATGAAGAAGAACTTATTACTCAGAGAACTTATTAAAACTTTACTGCCCAGCTCCACTCCCTCACCCATTATCCCCAAGGTGCACTGAGTGGTCCTGCTGTAGAGAGGCACAGTTATTGATGGAGTATCTAGATTGCTTTTGACAAGAGCAAATATTTGAAAACACTACCACAGGCAATTAGGAGCCTTTGGAAGTTCATGAGTAGAAGAGTTTCTGCCAAATCTTTGTATAATCAGACAATGAGCCCCGTGTAGGGTCCCAAACCCCTCTAGACCCTTCCTTTTATAGCACTAAAGAAGAGTCGACAAATGTAGGTAATAGAGCCTATGTTTGTCTTTTTATTTAGTATTTATGATCTATTTAGGAGCTGTAACCAACAGAAGAAATGTATAAAATGCTTCCCCAACTTCAGAGAGAAAATATGGAATTGTACTACCGCACTTCTGTGCGTTATAAATCCTGGGATCATTTTTACCTCTTAACACACAGATTATGTTCTGTACACTTTAAAAGAGAGACTTCTGGGTAAATGTCATGAAATAAAGTTTATCTTAGGACAAAGGTATCATGCCCAATTTATAAATCTCTTTTAAAAACAAATGGAGAAGTGCCTCTCTCCATCTGCTCTAAGTGGTGCACCTGAAGTCCGGATCTGAGCCTGAAGCCTGCCAACATTTACATGCTGATTAATCCTATAAAATTTGATAGAGTCATTCCACTACAACACCTGGAATAATTGCATAGTTGCTGGCAAAAGAGAGCAGAAGGTACTGTTACATCTGCCAATCACTGTGTAGTTAATAGTTCCCCAGAAATTGCACTAAATACTAGAGTCCTGACCTTTTTGTTTATTCACGACCCATTTTCTTTGTATTCTTCTTCTTTTGATTTGATTGTTTGTTGCTACATTTAACAACAACAAAAAGAAGAAGCAAGCCACCCACACCAAAATCCTCCTTTCATCCATTAAAATTAAGCATTTAATAATAACAGAGGCTGAGAGAACAGTGAAGCTGCTGAATTCTAAAGTGTATCAGTAAGATGCAGAAAAAGGCTCTTTTGTCAGCAAGGTAGGTCTGCTGGCGTCCCTGCATTGGATGGGTCCCCAGTCATGATGCACCCCAGTTTGGGAACAAGTCTTCATGGTAAATTTTGCTGATTTGTTTTTCTAGAGCCCTTTTGATTTTTTTTTTTATGTTTTACTGATAATGCCTCAGTTCTCATATCAATTCTGAGAGCCAGGAGGGGAAAAAAAAAAAAAAAAGCAGGTGTTTTAGTTCCTCATTTTAACAATAGAAAACTCAGGCACACAATGGTTGTAACACTTTCTATAGTTTATTCTGAACTGATACTCTAATAAGCACCTTATGGGGAAATAGGACATACTAAGTGGCAGAATGAAAGTATGTGGACTTTAGAATGAAAAACCTTGGGAAAGTTACCTAAGCTTGTCAGTCCTCAATTTTCTCATCTATAAAGCATAAATAATAATGTTTATACATCAGTACTAAACAAACATTAGTCTTCTCACTATATAATTTACTCAGTTTGTTACGTTTTCTAAATTTGTAAACTATGTGTTGTGCAATATGTGTTATGTATGAAGTGCTAATAATTTATTAACACCTATGCAAACAGCATTTGCCTTTTAATAAAACACAGTTTGGGGGGAAACTTAGCAAGTGGAATAATTGGTCAGTTTATATAGATGAGAGAATGCCTGAAATTATTTTTAGAAAAAGAGGACTATGAATAAATAAAACAAATAATTTAGAACTAGCGGAAATAAAATTTTCACTAGACTGCAATCTTCTGAAACTCTATTAAAAATAGCATTTATTATGGGGTTTTGTGATTACAAAAAGAGTGTAGTATATTCATTATATAAATGTTGGAAAGTATAGAAGAACATGAAAGGAATTGCATTTATATGTGATAGATTGAAGATACTTTTCCACCTGAAAATAAATTGACCTGAAACCCTGGTAGCATAGTGGTTAAGAGCTATGTCTGCTAACCAAAAGTTTGGCAGTTTGAATCCACCAGGTGCTCCTTGGAAACTCTATGGGGCAGCTCTACTCCGTCCTATAGGGTTGCTATGAGTTGGAATCGACTCAACGGCAATGGCTTTGGTTTTGGGTTTTTGTAACACATCAATAAATACATTAAAAAAGGCATCAAATCTCACGGACACACCGAAGGGATAGAAAATGAAAGCAGATAGAAATGTCCACAAAATTTCGGAAGCTGGAAACCAAGTGAGTGGCTGCTAAATAACTTGGAAGGGTGAGGAAGTTGAAATACAGTTGCTTCCAAGGGGGCATAAGAGGAGGATTTTAAACAAAAGCAGCTTTAATCCTCTAAATTCAGGATACAGATATATGAGATGTCTCAAAGCCTGGGACAGGTGGACGCTAAATATGTGAGGGTTGCTTTAATGTCTATACAATGGATACCTAGTGCAACTTTGCGAACTGCACCGTTAAAGAACAAGGTGGGCAAACCTCGCCTTTATCACTAACTTCTTGGCAAGGGTCAGCATGAATCCAATTCCCAGCTGGAAATGGATCCAGGCCTCGCTTTTCCACATCTCCATATCTCGTCACTAGCCACTTCCTTGGCAAATCCTCTTTTTCTGACTCTATTCATTCAAAGTTGGATCAGACCTCATTTCAGCTACCCTGAGAGGGGTCAAAACATCCCTGGCCACCCAAGGCCAGGTCATCGGGGACCAGCTATAGGCTCAGGAATCTGCACAACTCGCTGCTCTTCAAACGAGGTCATAAGCTATAAGGGCTCTATCTTTCATTGACTGTCCATGCAGATTTTCTCCACCCGCAAACCAGCCAGAGCTGTGTCTATTACAAATTGATTCTGTACTGCCAGCCTCTGATGGCTCACTGACCCCTGTGAATTCATTAATTCTGTATAACAGCTTACAAAATTTATGGAAACTATTAGCTATACTCACAGTTACCTATTTATTATAACTAGAAAGGATACAACTAAGTGAAGAGATTCATCAGACAAGGCCTGGGAGAATCCCTGGCAAGAGGCCTTCATTGTCCCCAGGGACGTGCCACCCTCACCCATTCATGCATGTTCTCACCAATTCAGGAGGCCCCAAAAGAGGAAGCACCAAGATCCAGGGTCTCTTAATCATTGGGACCTCATGCATATGCATGACTGAAGCCTTAATGCACAGTTGTGATCAATGAATATACTTGACTGCATCATTTCCCCCCCTCCCTGAAGTTAGTTTTCCAGATTCAGGACCTGTGTAGCTCCTACTTGCCTGGATATTTTGGGAAACAAACCAAAAAACCAAACCCGGTGCTGTTAAGTTGATGCCAACTCAGGGCAACCCTACACGACAGAGTAGAACTGCCCCATAGGGTTTCCAAGAGTGGCTGTGGATTCAAACTGCTGACTTTTGGTCAGCAGCTGAACTCTTAACCCCTGTGCCACCAGGGTTCCTTGGGAAGCAAAAAGCACCTTAATCGCTTGGGCTCTTTTCAGAAACCAGAGACAAAGGCCAAACCAAGTTCAATATGTCCCACACACTTATGTCCTCAAATTCTCTCACTCCAGTTGAAGACACTTGAAAAAGAAAAAAAGGAAGTTGAACTAAACAAACTATGGATCCAGGGTACATGGAAGCACCATACTGAGAACAGGTAGATTAACTGAGAATCTGTATTGAGAGAATGCTTATCCCTACTTCTCAAGTTTACACGTGGAAGGACTGACCTAGAGTAACATCATGCTTGGTAAAGTAGAGTGTCAGCAAAAAAGAGGAAGACCCTCAACCAGATGGATTGACACAGTGGCTGCAACAATGGGGTCAAACATAGCAATGATTGTGAGGATGGCGCAGAATGGCAGCGTTTTGTTCTGTTATACATGGGGTCCCTATGAGTTAGAACGTAATGACGACAAGAAGTACTGGCTTTCTTGAACTCGGTTTCTTGTAGAGGCAGTGGAGGGCTGACTTCAGGCAGAGGCCAGGACATCTTCCAATACTGAATCTGCTTCTGTCCACAGGTCCCTTTTGTGTGGACCCTCATCCTAGTTCCACTGACCCTGCCTATTAATCCTCTCACATCATTCTAGGTAACACCTACTCCATTTCTCTTTCTCCTGATGAGTCTGGCCTCTCTAATCTCCTCTGTCTTGTAGCAAAATCTGGGTCTTCATGTATTTTTCTTTCCAAGCATTGTTTCTGGCATAATCTTTAAGTGCTTCTTGAAGACCTTTCGGTTTTCAAAAAATCAAATAATCAAAATTCTTCAGACATTATGACCATTAAAATTATAAAGGATTATCTCTGCTGTGAATTAAAAAAAGTTAAAAACTCAAAATCTGAGCTTTTACTTTTATTTGTGCCATAGTGGACAATGAAAGCCTCTGACTCAGTGAGTTGGGTCAAAAGATCATAGAGTAACAGTATCTGCAAAACTTGTCCTGCCATATTATACCACAGAACTTGAACATTGATGGGGTGACTTCAAAGGTTCCATGTAACTACTACGTTAAGTGCCTCTCAAGAACCTTATTCTAGTTTAAACAAACCCATTTTTCTTCCATCAGGAAAAAGGAAGGTGAAGCCCTTGGTGGTATCCACTGGGGGTGGGGGAATACATTAGACTTAGTTACATGGTAGTAATGTTACTAGAAAAAAATACCTTCTGATATGAAGCTGATGATAAATATTAGCTGCCTCTAAGATTGAACTTGAATATGGTTCTTTAATCTACCCCTTCTCAGAAGCTCGAATGAATGATTTTTCCTTAAGTTTTTATAGGTGCTGTGGAATCAATTGTATTTAAAGTAATAGGATATAAAAGGAAAATAAATACCAAAACATTCTGGGGTGTTATTTCAGTTCACTTGTTGGAGTTCTAAATGACTCTAAATTTGTTAATCACTGTTGGAAGCTTCATGATTCTTCCTATTTCTCAAGAGTGTCATACTGTGTGGGAAACATGTTACCTTACTGACTCATACCCTAAAGCCCAAAAGAGTTAATTAACAGTTTCTGAAGGTATGTATCTTATTTATAAAATAGTCACTTATCAAAACATTCCATAAAGTGCTATAGAGGTCAATGAAGACTGACATTTTCCCTACACATTCTAAAAGAGATAGCACTCCCTACTTTTTAGGTGATGGCTTATTTCTCTCCAAGTCTCATCACTTTTTTTATGAACCTATAAACTCCATTCAAACTCTCCAGGTGAGTTTTGAAAATAAAAATGAAATGAGCATCACAGTTTTATTGTTAATAGATCTTAACCATAGATATGGAATGAGATAGAGAAGGACAGGAAGGAATCAGAAGATAAGAGGTTCCCCACAGGCTGAATCTAGTGGCATTCATGGTAACTTAAGCTTTGGAAATGGTGATAGTGAAGAAAATTGCTTGAAAGTTATGGGTACATCTCACATGGCACTACGAGTGTCAAGTATTCTGATGTTCTAGAAAATTATGCTGAATTTGGTTGTGTAGCTTTCTAAGCATTGATTCTTTAAGAATCTAATTACTGGGGGAAAGGTTCAGGATCAGAGTTATATGGATAAAGGAAATTCTCTCATTTGGGGAAGTTAAAGTTTTCCTACCAATTCCATTATTTCTTGAGGCAAAAATGTACACTAAACATCCATTATCTAGAAACTACACAACTGAAAAGTCCTTTTTTTAACTGGAATCTTGCTTGAAAAAAAAAGATAAAATCCACTTAATTAAGTTGATAGGACAATAAGGTCCTTCAGAGGAGGCTCTTGTTTTCACTCTCTTTGCCTCACAACACCTAGCACAGTGCCTTGCAAGATACAGGGATGATCAATATCACTATTTGTTAGCTGGATTAATTAATTATTCATCAGAGAAAGAAGAATTTGGGTTCTATATTATTATAGAGTCAAAAAATTGAGAACTGGTAAATCTTGGGAGCATAAATAATAAACCTTATTTAGTCTGTATAATCAATCAATTTATCTGAGTACTCTTATTCTCGGTTGTTTTGGGAATTTAAAGAGAAAAAAACTTCATTTATTATCTGGAACCATTTTATATAACAGTTGACTATGGATTTTGTGCTTTCCCTCAAACATTCATTCAATAAATATTTATTTAGAATTTAACATCTGCTAAACATGCAAAGGAAACCCTGGTGGCATAGTGGTTAAGAGTTACAGCTGCTAACCAAGAAGATGGCAGTTTGAATCCACCAGGCACTCTCTGGAAACCATATGGGGCAGTTCTACCCTCTCCTATAGGGTTGCTATGTGTCAGAATTGGCTCGGTGGCAATGGTTTCGTTTTTTGGAGGCATGCAAAAAACATATATAAAAGAAACAAAAATACTCTTTGTGGTTCCAGGAGCTTGTAGTATAGCTGGGAAGAAAATAGTGCATATAAATAAGCTATTAAATATTTAATAACTTATAATAGATACTTAATAACTTTTATATATTAAAGAACAAATTTATGTGCATACAGGGACTCCTAGAAGGGAACATCTAACAGCCTTAGAAGGCATTTGAGCTGTGAGAAAATGAGGAAGATGACTTCACCATTTTCTTCAGAAATGGTAATAGCGGTTATAGGAGTAGGAGAAAACTTTGTGGGAGTAAGAAAATAAAATAATTTACCTTGATTTGATGAGCCAGAGAGACAGTTAGAGGAAGATGCCCTGTAAGCTAGTGTTTTTCAGACTTTTTTGACCACAGATCCAAGCAGGAAATGCGTTTTGTATTGTGACGCAGTACATAACAGGGAAACCCTACGTGACAGAGTAGAACTGCCCCATAGGGCAGTGAAAGTCTCACAAAGTAGTACTTACCTTTACTACATGCAGTGCGCTGTGATATTTTTTATTCTATCTAATCTACTGTCACAGGAGAAAGATGTGGCAGTTTGCTTCCTTAAAGATTTACAGCCTTGGAAACCCTATGGGGCAGTTCCACTCTGTCCTGTGGGGTCACTATGAGTCAGAGCCGACTTGATGGCAATGAATTTGGGGTTTTTTTTTTGTTTAGTCTACTCTGGTTTGTGCTGGTTGTGATCTACTAAATGGATATCATGATCCTAATCGTTGCTGTAGGCAGTTGTGAGTGTGATTCCAGAGCTTAGGTTCTAGAATAGAGTGTAATCTAGAATAGAGTGTAATCAAGACTTACCTGTAATCAGGTATAGGTGGAGGCAAAAGTCACAAGATTGGCCAATTATGAGCACCCAAATTCCAAAAGTTAGTGATAACATGACTTGACCTTTCCCGTATGGTTCTTTTCAGAGCAGGCAAAGTCACCTTTAGGACTCCAGGAATCCTTTTTCTCTCTGGGCTCTCACCTCTCCTTTCCTTTTCTTATATTTTCCTTGTTCTTTTATACTCCTCTACTTTCCTTCTCCCAGCAATTGCGAAGATGGCATAGGACTGGAGGTTTTGTTCTAAGTAAGGTTGCCATGTGTCAGAGCCAGCTTGACTGCAACTAACACAGCCACCATCCTTCTCAGTGTCCTGGCTCCATCCTCACAGGGTCCCGACTTATTCAGAGGAGGTGGCCGTAGGTCCTTAAGGTACATCTTCCTGTTCTCCTAGGAATAGCTTAGGCTTCTTTTAGATTCTTAATAATGGAAAAACGGTAAGACAAACACTTCTTTTTCTCGCCAATGTTGACCACATCTCATATATACCTTCAATATGCTATTATGTGTATATAATCTCTCCACTTTACTGCTTCAAGGAAAGCTTATTCCCCATTTCTGATGTTTCCTTCATGTGGAGAGGCTAACATACCAATACTAGCCTCTTTCTATCCTTTCACTCATTCTCACCAGTGAGGAAAGGGTGAATTTTAATTGGCATCTGTTACGTGTTGAATTTTGTCCCCTCAAAATATATGTTGAAATCCTAACCCCTGTGCCCGGAAACAGGTTTTTTTTTTCTTTTGTTATGTTAATGAGATCATACCATTGCAGGATGGGTCCTAAGCCTAATCACTTCTGAGTTGTAAAAAAGACTAGAATGGGCACAGAGACACCCGTAGGTGGAAAAGGAAGACAGATGATGAAGACTGATGCATTTTCAAGGACAGGAACCCCAAGGGTAGCTGGCAGTTCCAAGAAGCTGAAATAAGCAAGGAAGGACCTCCCTCTGGAGCAGTGTCTGAATTCAGACTTCTAGCCTGGTGACACAACGATTTAAGTGCTCAGCTGCTAACCGAGAAAGACCTGGTGATATGGTCCTGTAAAGATAACAGCCTAGAAAACCCTGTGAGACAGTTCTACTCTGTCACATGGGGTGACTATCACTTAGAATCGACGGCACCTAACAACAACAACCACCTCCTAAACTGTGATAAAAGAAATTTCTGTTCTTTAAAGACAGCCACTTGTGTTATTTCTGTAATGACAGCACCAGGAAACTAAGACAGAATTGCCCACCATATGTAAAGGAAGGGCCTGCGATTCTGGGAGGTAAGTTCAATTCAGTGAAGCCTCATGACCTGGTGCATTGGAGGAAAACACTGAGAGATCGAAAACAACTGGCATTTGGGGAGGAAAATGTTGTTGTTGTTGTTAGGTGCCGTCGAGTCAGTTCTGACTCATAATGACCCTATGTACAACAGAACAAAACACTGTTCCATCCTGTGCCATCCTCACAATAATTGCTTTGCTTGAGCTCATTGTTGCGGCCACTGTGTCAACTCATCTCATTGAGGATCTTCCTCTTTTTTGCTGACCCTCTGCTTTACCAAGCATGATGTCCTTTTCCAGGGACTGGTCCCTCCTGATAACATGTCCAAAGTACATGAGACGAAGTCTCACTGTCCTGGCTTCTAAGGAGCATTCTCGCTATATTTTTTCTAAGATTGATTTGTTCATTCTTTTGGCAGATCATGGTATATTCAGTATTCTTCACCAACACCATAATTCAAAGGCATCAATTGTTCTTTACTCTTCCTTGTTTATTGTTCAGCTTTCACATGCATATGAGCCAAAAAACTAAACCCATTGCTGTCAAGTTGATTCCTGCCATCAAGTCGATTGCAACTCATAGTGACTCTATAGGACAGAGTAGAACTGCCCCATACAGTTTCCAAGGAGCTGCCAGTGGATTCAAACTGGTGACCTTTTGGTTAGCAGCTGTAGCTCTTAACCACTATGCCACCAGGGTTTCCACATGCATATGAGACCATTGAAAATACCATAGCTTGTATCAGGCGCATCTTAGTCCTCAAAGTGACATGTTTGCTTTTTAACACTTTAAATTTTATGATTCCATTTTTCTCAATATGAAAGACATCATCAGAACAAAATTTTGAGGAATATATTAGAATGAAAATATGTCTGGATCAGGAAGCAAAGAAAAAAATCAAATGAAAATTTGGCTCTCAATTCCAGCAAATAGTTCTGGTTTGCATGCATTCAAGAGGGAAAGGATCTAAGTAAGCATATTAAACTTTTGGGAACTCAGCTGAGTCTTCGTGAAGGTAACTGGGAAACAGCATAGTAAGAGCAGACATATGGCAGATGTGTCACCACTGAAGATAAAAGATAGTCTGTCTAAAGCTGGGAACATCCAAAAGCTAAGGAAAGACAGCATCTCAAGGAACCTGTCAGGAGGGAGGTGGTGCCCTAGAACCTTTAAGGGTCCAAGGTTTTTAAAATTCCAGTAGCAGCCTGAAGTTCAAGAATCTACTGAGGTGTTTCTCCAACTAATACTAGTATGAGGATAAGGGGAAACATTCCCATGAGATTGATTTCATCACCTAATTCAAGGTTTCTCAACCTTGCACTATTGTAGCTTAAAAAAAAAATTATTGTGGCTTGTATTGTGGCTTAGGGCAGAATAATTCTTTGTTGTGGGGGACTGTCCTGTGAATTGTAGGAAGCTTAGCAGCATTCCTGACTTCTGTGTCCTAGATGCCGGGAGCATACCCCCTCGCCAGTTGTGACAACCCAGGATGTCTCCAGACATTGCCAAATATGCCCTGGGGGCAAAACCACACCTGATTGAGAACCACTAACAAGACTAACAAGAAAAAAAAAAAAAAAAGAGGTAGCTGAAAAAGCCAGCACAGCGTGGAATGAAAATGTCCACACTTAAGTCATTGACCTCATTCATCACTGTTGGACTAGAAATACAGAGTCCAAAGGGGAAAGGGAAATTGAAAGACTGAATACTGCTGACTCAGAAAGATAAATCACCTCAGATTAGGCCTTTGAGATTAGATTCAGAAAGATAAGACACCTCACACTAGGCAGTGGCCTAAGACCGTCACTGTTGTAAATTTCTAAATTTTGTGAGAAGGTAGGATTATTTTATGCAAATCTCTATGAGAGGTGAAAACATGCATAGGTGTCACTACTCCCCTCTCCACCCCAGGTATGATAAATGTATAATGCCAAAAGTAACCTGTTTGTAGGTTTCAACTGTATATGTAGAATTTCAAAAGTCTTAAGACTATGGTCTGCCATAGATAATGGGCATCCTAGCTAAGTGGAAACTAAGGTTTTCTTCAACTAACTACCTATCCTTTGATACCACCAAGTCTCTGCTATGGCCTAAGGAAATACTTAAATTCTTTGTCTTAGAACATAATTTTGCCTGGAACAACTGATAAAGAGATGGGGATTATTTTATATTCAAAATTTCGTGGAAGATGGGGCTAGTGCTATAAAAGTCTCTTATGTTTTAGTGATCCTTTGGACTCTAGAAAAGTGAGACTCATAAGAGATTTTGAAACAGATCGGTTCAGATTCACAGATTCTAAAGGATATTTCATCCGTTGAAGACAGAGACTTCTGTGGCTGCTGAGAGAACACCACTCCACCCAGGCTTGTTGTAGATAATCTCTCTGAAACTATATAGAATAAAAAATCTAGCCTTAATTTATCTTGAAAATATTTATAATTTATTTTTCAATGGCAAGATAATTTCCATTTTGTTCTTCAATTTCATTGAATTTAATTTGGGGATCCTTTAAAAGTGGGGCACATGAGCATTTTCAATTTCTTAATTTCCAGAGAAATTCATAATAGGAGAGAGTTGATATTCAAATTTGAGGATCCTTATTACCATCATTTTATTACTGCAGTATCTTTGATCTCGTTGCAGTATTGATAGCTTCGCTAGTTAACGTGGCTCGAAATAATTTGGAATTAGAAATAGAGCAGTGAGTCAAGGTTAGGCTTTGGATAATAGATTGGTTTTAGAGATCTTAGCTACTTCATGATTCTGACCCATTTTAGATCATTCTGGAAGCAAAAGCTATGCTCAGCAGACATCAGAGAATCTGGAATGGAGCAGTGGTTGCTATTGGAACTGGCCTCTTGAAGATGGGATTTGTCTGTCCTGGTAGTGTGATCTCCTGGGTGGGGGTGGGGGGAAGCGTGGCTAGCTCCACCTCAGTTGATCACAGCTTTAGCAGTTACCCAAATGGGTTCAGAGAATGAAAAGCTGAGCAAGATTGGGTGGGGGAACATTTGTTCTCCTTTCCTCATATTCCTTTAAATGTGGAAAGACATACATTAGTGCAGCGCTCGTGGCTTCTCTTACCTTACCTCTCTCTTATCCCCAACACACATACACAGAGACACAAGGAGGAGTAAATTCCGATGGGTGATTTAATGGCGAATGAGCATGCCCAGCTACCCCCTTCCTACTGCCCTTCCCTGCTTGAAGCTTACATTGTGGTGGGCTCCTCTTTACTGTCACTTTGACAGTGGAACAAGGATATTCAGCATTGCCTGTCTACCGCTGAGGTCTGGTTATAATGCTGTCTCTGTTCTACTCCTTATCTGTCTTTTAAGTGGTTCAGAATTCAGGAGGGGTGGAAAAGTATAATTTATGAGCCTCTTCAAACTCCAGAAGACCCCCTTCCCTCTAGGGGAGGAACAGAGGGTGTGGGAAATAGAAAATTTCATCTCACCACCCAAATCTAAAGAAACCCTGGTGGCACAATGCAGAAGCACTTCACTGCTAACCAAAAGTTGGCATTTCGAACCCACCGGGCAGCTCTGCTTGGAAGAAGACCTGATGATCTGCTCCTGTGAAGATTACAGCCTAGAAAAGCCTATGGGGCAGTTCTACTCTGTTATATGAGGCTGGCTGTGAGTTGAAAATGAACTCAAGGGCACCGAACAACAACAACCCAAATCTAAGCTTCTCTGAATCTTTTGCTCTCAGTTTCCTTATCCACAGGCACTCTGAGGTTCCTGAGCTGGGTGGTCTCACTACCATAGCTGGCCACTGGAGATGCTAACTTATCCTGACCGGAGCTGAAAAAATTTTCTTTTTAAGTTAGCTGAGGGAAAAAAAAAAAAAATTTTTTTTTTAAAAGGGTAGGCTTTTCTTCAAAGCAACTTTTACTAAATGAGGAAATCCTCAGAGACAAATAAATTAGAATAAATTTCTGATCCTAATTTAAAAAAAAATGACATTTAGCCAAAACTAATTTGGTTTGCATAAGCCCCTTTTTTTCTCATTTTACTCCTTTTTTTTTTAAAATAAGGAAATGGATTCTATAGAAAAGTCAAATTTCCAGTCCTTTAGATTTATATTGGTACCGCTTCTTGGTCTGGTGAGGCTTAAAATTCTCATAAAATTTTCTTCTCTGTCTTTTATAAGTAAAAGTAAGGTAACTGTAGTTATGGAGACATATACAGCATTCTATTCAAGCAGGATGGTTTTCCACAATTCTGTCAGTGCGGGCGTGACTCCTACTAGAGGTAAAGATCTTTCCTTTACCCCAGGCTGCCCTGTCTACATAAATAGGCAGTATACGTAACCACGGTGCCAGTCCTCTCAGCTCTATGTCCTGGAACAGTGGGCCCCTTTAGCCTCCCATCTCTCCTCCCCACTTATGCCAAAAACCAGGCCAAAGCAACCCTTAGAATAATGAGCAAACACCAATTAAGTCTTCCATGGCAGAGATTCTGCTATTTAAGAGATGGAGGGAGTACTTGAGCTCTGATCTATTCCCTCAGGCAACTGTTCTGATTTCCTAGAGGATTGGAAAAGTACCTCCCCATAGGAGTTATTTCAAAGGTTTTCTGATTCACCATCCAGCACTTGTTTCATCATACCATATTGTCTAGTAAAATTGAAGAACCTCTAATTGTATATTTCCACTGTTAGTGACCTCCACCAATGCGTTCGATGCAGTAGATCCCATTAATACAGTGGTGTCAAGATTCAGCCAACATTTGCTTTGGAAATGTTCCATAATAGTTGAGTGAGTAAACTCTATGAGTATCACAGGCATACAAAGCATGGTTTTTGAAGGAGGCTCCCACCTGTATCAACTTTGCCATTAGCCAACTGGTGTCTTTGGGCGATCACTAAACTTGAAGCCTCACTTTCTCAATATTTTTTTTTTTTTAAAAAGATACTATCTACCATAGATGTAATAGTGTTTTGAAAAGTTTAAAGGATTTTAAGAATCTTAGGTATGTGAACTGCAATGTAACAACAGCCACAGAAGAGTAAGACCTCTGGATAATGAATGTTTGGTGAGTGTGGTGTTGGGAGCCCTTCACTGTATTGAGTTTAGCAGTGGGCACAAAGCAGGCACTGTAAAGTACCACCTGGTTTGATTATCACATTGCAAACAGCTAAAGGAATTATTTTTTGAAATCAGCTTTCCATAGGACCCAACATACCTCTCTATGTGAAGGAGTAAATACCTCGGCATATCACTATATTTATAGTTAAAACCATCAAAACTTTGTATTTCAAAAAAAGACCAGACTTACTGGCCTGCCAGAGACTGGAGAAACCCTGATAGTATAGCCAGCAGACCATAGTAATGAAGTCACTCCCAAGGTTCACCCTCAGTCAAAGATTAGACAGGCCCATAAAACAAGACTAAAAGGGCACAACAGCCCAGGGGCACGGACTAGACAGCAGGAGGGGACAGAAAAGCTGATAATAGGGAACCCAGGGTCAAGAAGGGAGAGTGTTGACATGTCGTGGGGTTGTTAACCAACGTCATAAAACAATATATGTACTAACTGTTTAATGAGAAGCTAGTTTGTTCTGTAAACCTTCATTTAAAGTACAATTAAAAAAAAAAAACCCTCTGTTTTGCTCAGTATTTGATTCAGTACAGCTGAACACTGCTTCAATGCCCCTTTCTTATAGGGAAGAGATCCATGGAGACTTGCCTAGACCAATGTTTCTCAAATATTATTAAATACAGATTCTTATTCAGTGGGCTGGGACAGGGTTCAAGATACTGCCTTTGTAACAAGCTCCTAGCTGATGTTCTTCTTGTTGGTCTGCAGGTCTCACTTTAGGTGGCAAGGTGAGGCTATCAAAGGAGATAGGGAAGTTAGCTGTCTTTCTTAAAAGGACTTTAAAGGAGAAAGGAAGGGAGAAAACTACTATTACAATCGGAACATGCACTGGAATTGATGATGGTGCTAGTGGAGAAAAGCAGTGCAATGTTTTCTAAGATCTAGAAGCCTAGCATTTGTAACTTGAGGCTACGTAGAAAACATCATGAAACACATGGAAAAGCAGATATTTACTGATCAAATGTGAGCAATTCTTTGTAAACCTTAGCAGCTGGAAAGAGTGCAACAAATTAGATACGCATTCTCTTGCTCATTGAGGTCAACTGGAGTTTGTGATACCAAGTTGCCTCTGGGTATCGTTGCCATTGACATAGTCAGCACCTTGACCATGAAAAATATCTCTTTATCTCCCATAATGAGTGGTCGATTCTGTTTTTTATCCTGTCCACAGTCTACTGTATAGTTTGTGTCATATAGTTTGTGACACTAACCGTGTCAGGGTAGGTAACAATATTCAGTCCATTAGCGACAGACTCCATTTTGTTTGTACACAACTAGTACAAGAATCAAGAATCAAATAAGGTATTTATTTATCTCTTTTTGACGGTAGGTAGGACCCCTGGTGGTGCAATGGTTAAACATTACACTGCTATATGAAAGGTCAACAGTTTGAACCCTTCAGCTGCTCCTAGGGAGAAAGGTGTGGCAGTCTGCTTCCCTAAAGATTTACAGCCTAGGAAACCATATGGGGCAGTTCTACTCTGTTCAGTAGGGTTGCTGGGAGTTGGAATTGATTCAAGGGCAATGTGTTTGGTTTTGGTGTTTGATGGTAGTGAGAAATAGGCCAATAGAATCAGAATAACCATTAGCTTTCAGAATTTTTCTTATTCTTGCTGTATTTTTCAATATCATGACCAATGATAAATCTGATGTAATGATCATCAATAAACCAAAAAAACCAAACCTGTTGCCACTGAGTCGATTCGGACCCATAGTGACCCTATAGAACACAGTAGAACTGCCCCATAGGGTTTTCAAGGAGCAGCCGGGAGATCTGAACTGCCCATCTTTTGATTAGCAGCCACATCACTTAACCACTGCACCACCACGGCTCCAGGATCATCAATAACAAGATAAAATAAAGTCCCTCCAGTATTGAGGGTCTTTTTTTTTTAATGAAAATAATCATAATAGGATCTCATTAAACCAGGTCAATCGAGGTCGGGCGAATTTGAATGAATGTAAAATATGAACTGTGGCTTGTTTTAAAAATGTACTACTTTCAAATACCTTCAATAACTAGAATGAAGCTAAGAGAGGACATTTTAATGAATAAATAAGAATACAACTAATTAGCTAATCATTTGATATTGTAAATAAAAACCTAACCTAGTGCCTTCGAGTAGATTCTGATTCATAGCGACCCTATGCTTCTAAATGTTTGGGGTGCTAAAAAATTGTTCTTCCAAATCCTTAAACTACTTTACTGCTTTTTTTTTCTACCATTAATATGCATAGAAGGTGGACTGGTGGTACGGTGGCTAAAGCACTCGGTTGCTAACTGAAAGGTTAGTGGTTGGAATCCACCAGCTGCTCTGGAGGAGAAAGATGTCACAGCCTGCTTCCACATAAAGATTACAGCCTTGGAAACCCTATGGGGTAGCTCTACTCTGCTAACCAAAAGTTGGCATTTCAAACCCACCGGGCTGTCTAGTTGATTCTGATTCATAGTGACCCTACAAGACAGAGTAGAACTGCCCCATAGCATTTCAAAAGCTGTAAATCTTTACAGAAACAGACTGCCACATCTTTCTCCCACTGAGCAGCTGGTGGATTCCAACTGCCTACCTTTGGGTTAGCAGCTGGATGCTTAACCACTAGGCCACCAGGGCTCTTTACTCTGTCCTATAGAGTCAGTATGAGACAGACTCAACTCAATGGCAATGGTTTTTTTTTTTTTTTTTTTGTAACATGTCTATATGAGCCCTGATGGTGCCATGGTCTATGGGACAGTTAGTTCTGTTCGGTCCTGCAGGGTCCCTATGAGTCAGAGTTAACTTGATGGCAGCAAGTTTATATGTATATAAGTACTTTAAAAAAGTTAATTGGACCAAACTAAAAAAAAAATCTGAGTATTCCTCTAATGTGTGCCATACGATGGAGCTGGAAACAGTGAAATTTTACTGACATTACCGTTTGTCTTCTGTTTGGCCAAAGTTCTTTCAGGCCTTAGGCCCATGAGCACATTCTTTAGTTATATTTTGACCAAGTCAAGAGCCCGTTTTTAGGTGGCGTAAAATATGCACGGTTCACTTTTCTTCCGTGCATGAGTAAATTTCTGTTGCATTCCTAGTTTTCCAGTGTCGTTTGGAAGCCGGCGGTGGTGTCCTCCCAGATGCTTGCGTTCCAAGGTTCTTGTCTATAGGTGGAGCCGCCTATCTGGGGTTTGATGAAAAACCCTTTCACTGATGATTCTATTTTCACATTTTTTAAAATAATCTCTCAATTAACTGCTTCAATATGTTTATGAAATTTCTAACCTGATAATACCAACAGGCGTAACATTTGGTGGAGATATTTTGATGTGAGCGGAGCTGGTAGTGGTAATACAGCAATAATTGCCGGCTCATTTACGGACTATTTAGGTCGTGCAGTGAGCCAGATGAGAACAGCTAATGAGCACAGCTTCTTGCTGTAATTAGTCGAACAGTGGTGGCTCACAGATGATTTACAGTTTGCAAAAAAATCTGTGTATTTACTGAAGTGCTTATGTATTCTGTAAAGTTGTGACAAAGTAACAACTTGGGGATGTTGTGCTTTCTGCTCCCACATATTCTTCAGAGAGATTAAACAATAATGCTATCAGCACCCACAGCTTTGGCGGCGAGTGGCGCAAGTGATAGGCGGCTTCAGGTTTTCTCTCTGCCTGTTTCTCACCCTGTGTTTCTTTCACATTCCCACACTGTTTCTTTCACAGGCCTCCTTAACAATGTGGTAGGCACAACGAAGCATCTCCACAGCTTTTCCATCGTGTCTACCGTGAGTGGGATCATTGGGGGTCTTTTATGGCTCTCCTTCTGGTGGTCAGATATTAAAAAACCCGGGCACCTTGAATAAGTAGTCTCAAATAGCTGCAGAATATGGTGGCCTGTCTTTAAAAGGTTGATGCTTCATTTCTGAAAAAGACTGGGGCCAGAAAACTATACCATAGCAAACAGAAAGTGGACCAATTATTGCAGATTTGGAGGGGTCTCAATTTGGAATATATTCTATTAAAAATTTTTGGTCCGAGGCTTCCTTTGGTTTGGAGCTATGCCAGAGGCATGATTTTAAATCCCTGTGAATGATTACCATGGTTGCTCTCAGGGAAAGATAGGTCTGCCACTTCTTTAGGGGGAAAAAAATTCTGTTTAAGGGTTAAAATGTTATCGTTAGGATATTTTTTTTCCCTTAATTTTCCTTGTTGCAATCAGGCTAACTTCTTTTTATTCTAAACTTGGTAAAGATAACTTGTTAATGTCTTCGGTCAATCTAAGTTAAATGTTGCCACACCACCTACTAACCAAACCCTGTAGCAGCCAGAACTGGCTGGGTCTTGTAGAGAAATCTTGAAGGCAGAGGGTGTTTTCTCTTGCAAGTTAATCTGATAGACATTCTCTGGGAGTAATACAACCTTGATCTACTGAAGCATTTAGTTGTACAAATTACACTTAATCAGAAAAAACAATTGGAGGGGATAGAAATCTCTTGGGCTATCTTTGAATTTTTTTTTTTTTTTTGTCATAAGCTGGAGTTTTCTGTTTTTTAAAAACCAAAATCAAAAGGATACAGTTCCAAAAATTGTTTGTGACTCCTTTTGTCCGTAAGTCCAAAGCAGCTCTATGCAAACAACAGCCAATACAATGTCTTGGTGATGAGAAAAGTTGATATATTTTACCCTGGCTTAGATTTATATTTAAGTAAGAAGTGTGAAAGCAGAAAAGTTCTGGACTTGTTTGAAATTGATGAGTACCATTCAAATGAAAGAATATGGAACCAGAAAGCATCTAAGGAAGTAGTAGTAGATGTTTGTTGTCAAGATTGGGCAAAATTAAGAGTGAGAAATTCAGAATGATAATTGCTGCGCCTCTGCCTCTCCAGTACTAATAAGCTTGGCTTTTTTTTTTTTTTTTACTAACACACACCAGCAGTCAGAGTTTCATTTTTATTGCTCTTCTACTCTTACAGTTGTATTGTCTTTATGTCTATTCTACCTGGTTGCTTGCATTAATGACTAGCAGTGAATTAACAACAAAAAATCTCTCTTCACATTATATTATGCCAGCAAGCATAACCAATTGAGGGCAAATTCATCCTGGAAACTTTATAAGACATAGAGTGGTATAGGAATAGTCAAAAAGTCAAAAGGATATTACCATTTTCTGTTGATAAAAAGCTGTCAACTGTTTCTTTTTAGAGAAGTATGCTTGTTTTGATAGCCTAGTGACACCTACATATTTGCAAAGACAGCCTTCTGGCCTGCAGTGATTGACTCAGCTAGCCAAACACCTTGGATCCTGTAGGGGGATAAAGAACGCAATAGTGTATTTCAAGTAGTAGCTTAAGAAAGATCTGGACCAGTTTCGTAACAGAACTATGACACTGCAAGCAGTACTCTAAATGCCAAGCAATGGAAATGATATCCTTGGCACTTACTTTTTCCTCTGTAAAATGCGGACACTACTAGCTACCTTAAGAAATTAGGGACGATGGAGTACCTAACATAATGTCTGGCATATGATAGATATTCAATAAAAAAGTAGCTATTATTGTTATTAATGTGTAACAATAATTACTATTATGAATGTAATTTGCTGAAAAATCCAATCACTCTGAAAAAGTTGCCAAAGTTTATTTTTATGACCATGCTGTTCATTTAAGAGATACTGCGTGTTCTTCTTGGAAATAAGTTCTTTAACAAGCTACATGTAGTCGTAGGGTGCACTATTAGAACGACACTTTAACTGGTGGGCTCTGGGTAAGGAGAAATGTGATTCACACCTGAGAGACTATCTACAATTCATAAAAATCACGGTGAAAATGTCTAAGCAAATTTTCTAGTACACTAACTTCTCAGCACTTCTTTTTTTGTCTTCAATTTCATTAGTCTTTTCTGACATTTCACTTAGAAATAAGGTCTTACGCTTAACATTATTCTTTTAAAAGTATGACATAGCTAACTTTAAACTACTTATTATCTAGATGCGCTTACCCCTTAGCCTTCCCTTCTTGCATGCTGTATATGCCCTTATTTGTTTGCCCCACTACTCAGAAAACACAATAAGAAGATTCCGTTGTTGCTCCATTTAATAATTGTTGAATAGGTCTGGCAAAAAAATTAACAGGAGAGACTTTTTTTCCCTTTGATCCATGATAATTATTAAACACAAACTTGGTTATGAATCCTGAAGGCAGTTATTTACTGAAATTTAACTTATTATGTGAGCATCTTTGACCAAATTCCTTTGGATATTCTAGACTGTAGCATAAAGCAAAGTTATTTTTCTCTGCATGAGGAGAGGGCACTGTGTAATGATCTTAAGCATGGCCTCTTGAAGAAATGGCACAAAAAACACAGTTATGGGGTCCGAAAAAATTAACTGGACTTATAGGACATGAGACTATAACAAGTTCATTAAAAATGAAATGCTCAAAACAAATTATGAGCTTGCATATAGCTAGGATTTTTTTTTTAAATCTCAAGGAGACAATTTTAAAATGCTTGCCTGTGACCATATAACAGTTAATTTACATGAGAGGTAATAAATAATAATAAAGTGGTGACTGTAAAATATATGAAATATACTTATCTACAGTTTTTATCAAATACATTTTAAAAATGAGGTACCATTTTATACTTGTAAGATTGGCAAAAACTAAAGAAGATGAATCTGAACTGATAAAAGTTTATTGAAATACTTTCAGACACATTTTTATAGCTTTGTTAATACATAATTGATGTATACTAAACTGCATGCGTTTAATGTATACAACTTGATGAGTTTTGACATGTGTATATACCCATGAAACCATTACCACATCAAGATAATGAACCTGTCCATCACCCACAGGATTTTCTTGTACCTCTTCATAATCTATCCCTCTCTCCTTCCATCCCCTCCTCAGAAAATCAGTAATGTGCTGTCACTGTAAATTAGGTAACAATTTCTCAGAATTTTATATAAATGTCATTGTGCAGTATGTATTCCTTTATTGTCTCACTTCCATCCATATTACTCAGTCTAATTATTTGAAGATTCAGCCCTGTTGTTTTGTGTATCAATAGTTCATTCTTTTTTATTGCTGAGGAGTAGTCAGATGTATGGATATACCATAATTTGTTTACCATCTGATGATGAACATTTGAGGGTTGTTTTTTGGCGCGGGGGGAGGTGCTATATAAAGCTGCTCTGAACGTTCTCATACAAGTTTTTGTGAGGCCGTATGTTTTCATTTCTCTTGGGTGAATATGTAGGAGTGCAATGCATGGGTCATATTATGGGTGTATGTTTAACTTTTGAAAACATTTCCTATCTGTGTGCCAAAGTGAAACTGTTTTCAGTAGTGCTAGCGAGTCCATCCTTGCTAACACTTGATCATTTTTCCTTTTTATTTTTTAATTTTAGTTATATAATAGGTGTGTAGTGGTACCTCATTGTGGCTTTATTTTAGGTAAGTTCTCCAACTTTGTTTTTCTTTATCAAAACAGTTTTGGGAATTTTAGGTCCGTTTCACTTCTACACATGTTTTAGAATCAACTCAACATTTTCTACCAAAAAGCCTGAAGGGATTGTTATTAGAATTGAATTAAATCTATAGATGAATTGGGGAGGAATTGGCATTTTAACGATATTGAATCTTCTGAGCCAAGAACACAGTGTACATCTCCATACATTCAGGTCTTCTTTAATTAGTGTTTTCTACATTTCAGTGTATAAGTCTTACTCATCTTTAGTCAAATTTAACTGTTTCATATTTGTGATGGCATTATAGTGTTTTTTTAAGATTGATGTAATTTTAATTCTCATTGTTGCTTGTACATACAAAACAATTAATTTTTATTGACCTTGTGCCCTGCAATCCTACTAAACTCCTTAGTTGACTTTTTTCTAGCTTTCTTAGAATTTTCAACAAATAAAATCATGCAATCTCAAATAAACATGATTGTACTTACATTTTTTCAATTTTTCTGTCTCTATATTTTTCCTTTTCTTTTCTTCTCTAATTGGATTGTCTGGGACCTTCAGGACCATGTTGAATAGAAGTGGTAGGAGCAGACATTCCTATCATTTTCTTGATCTCAGGGTAGAAAGCATTCAGTTTTTCACCATAAAATATGTTGTAAGCTCTAGCTTTTTATGTGTATACCCTTTAACAGGTGGAGGAATTTTCCTTCTATTCCTAGTTTACTAAGAGTTTTTTATCTTGCGTGGATGTTGGATTTTGTCAAACGCTTCTTCTCCTTCTTTTGAGATGATCATTTGGTGCTTTTTCTTAGTTTGCTAGCCTTATTAATTGCATTGATTGATTTTGAATGATAAACATACCTTGAATTCCTGAAATAAATTCTACTTGGTTATGATGTATTATTTTTTATATAGTTGGATTTGATTTTTTAATATTTTGTTAAGGAATTTTGCATCCATGTTCATAAGGGATATTGGTCTGTAATAGTCTTTTCTTGTAATATCTTCATCTGGTTTTGACATCAGGGTAATTCTGCCCTCATGGAATGAGTTGGAAATCATTCCCTCTTTTTAATTTTTTGGGAAGAGTTTGTGTACAATTGGCATTTCTCACCTAAAGATTTAGTAGAATTCATCAGCGAAGCCATCTGGGCCTGGACTTTTCTTTGTGGGAAGGTTTTTAATTACAAATTAAATTAATAAATGTAGGACTATTCAGTTTATTTCTTGATTGAGCACTGATAGTTTGTATCTTTCAAGAAATTTGTCCATTTCATCTAAATTTTCCCATTTCTTGGCATAAAGTTTTTCATAGTATTTCTTTATTATCCTTTTAATGTTATAAGATCTGTAGTGATGTCACCTCTCTCGTTCCTAATGTTGATAAAATGGGTCATCTTTTTTCTTGATAAGTCCAGCTAGAGGATTATCAATTTTATTGATCTTCTCATAGAAACAGCATTTTGTTTCATTCTTTCTTTTATTTATATTGTTATTTTTCACTTTGATCTTTCTTTTCTCCTTACATTTACTATGGCTTTCATTCATTCTTTGTACTCATTTTTTTTTCTAACTTTTTTGTTGAACTTTAGATGAAGGTTTACAGAACAAACTAGTTTCTCATCAAACAGCACACACATTGTTAACATTGGTTAACAACCCCACGACAAGTCAACACCCTCCCTTCTCAACCCTGGGTTCCCTATTCCTGACTTTCCTGTTCCCTCCTGCCTTTTAGTCTCTGCTCCAGGTCTGGTGCTCCCATTTAGTCTTGTTTTGTTCCATGGGCCTGTTCAATCTTTGGCTGAAGGGTGAATCTCAGGAGTGACCTCATTACTGAGCTGAAAGGGAATCCAGGGGCCATACTTTCAGAGTTTTTCCAGTCTGTGTTAGGTCAGCAAGCCTGGTCTTTCTTTTTAAGAAAGAATTTTGTTCTACATTGTTCTCCAGCCCTGTCCGGGACCCTCTATTGTAAGCCCTGTCAGAGCAGTCAGTGGTGGTAGCCGGGCACCATGTCATTGTACTGGACTCAGTCTGGTGGAGGCCATGGTAGATGTGGTCCATTAGTCCTTTGGACTAATCTTTCCCTTGTGTCTTTAGTTTTCTTCAATTCTTCCTTGCCCTGAAAGGGTGAGACCGGTGGAGTATCCTGGATGGCTGCTCATAGGCTTTTAAGACCCTAGTCGCTACCCACCAAAGTAGAATGTAGAACTTTTTTTTTTTTTATAAAGTATATGCCAATTGAGCTAGATGTTTCCTGAGACCATGGTCCCCACAGCCCTCAGCCCAGCAGTTCCATCCCTCAGGGAGTTTGGAGGTGTTTATGGAGCTACCATGACCTTGTCTTGTACAAGTTGTGCTGGCTTCCCCAGTATTGTTGTACTCATTTTTTAATGTGGAAGCTCAAGATCCTTCTTTTTTTATTTTTCCCTTCATTTAGGTGTTTAGTGTTGCAAATTTCTCTCTAAGCATGGCATTAGCTGAATTCTACAGATCTTGATATGCCATGTTTATATTTTCATTGAGTCAAAAATGCTTTTTAATTTCCCTTGTGATATTTTTGACCCAGAGTTTATTTAGAAGTTTCTTGTTTAATTTCCAGTTGTTTGGCAGTTTTCCAGAGATCTTTCTGTTGTCAGTTTCTGAGCTCATTCCATTGTGGTCAAAGAACATACTTTGTCTGGCTTGAATTCTTTTGAATTTATTAAGATTTGCCCTGTGACCTGGAATGTAGTCTATCTTTGTAAATGTTCCATGAAAAGAATTATATTTTTCTGTTTGTGTGAAGTGTTCTATAAAGATCAAGTGAATTGATAGTGTTGTTCAAGTCTTCTATAGTGTTAATGATTTTCTGTCTCCTTGTTCTCTGAATTGAGAGAGGGGTGTTGCAATCTTTGACCTTTAAATTACGATTCTTGAAAGCAGCATATACTTGGGTCTTACTTTTTTATTCAATCTGACAATCTCTGCCTTTAAATTGGAACATTTAGACCATTTATATTTTGTTTTTACGATAATATTAGTTTTAAGTCTGTCATCTTGCTCTTTGTTTTCTATCTGTCCTATCTGTTCTTTCTTGGCTTTTTCCTCTTTTTCTGCCTTCTTTTGGATTTTTTTTTTAATTTTATTTTATCTCTTTTATTGCCTTATTTATTTTGTTCTTTTGGTAGTTAATACACACATGTATACACACACATATAATTTTAACTTGTCACTTATTTAAAAATAGATACCATTCTATAGTTACAAGGTTGAAAAAAATTTTTAAAAGAGGAATCTGAACTAATATAAAGGTGAGGAAATTAATACTCATACACTTTTGGTAGGAGTATGAACTGACACAATATTTTGTGGTGCATATTTTGTGACACAGCAATCATATGGATTATTTCTAGGAAGTTAATCTAAAGATATGATTCAACAGGTGCACAAAGGTGTATGCATCTATATCACAGTATTGTTTATGATAGCAAAATAATTAGAAAAGCCTGAATGTTTAGCAACATGTGACTGGTTAAATAAGTTATGCTACCACCATTTTATAAACTATGATTGTATCATTAAAATGATGTTGTAGATCTCTAATTTTGTTATGGAAGGATGTTTACAATATATATTATTAAATAAAAAAATCAAGTTACAGGATAGTATTGATATATAATCTCATTTTGTTAAAAAAAATAGCATGTGTATATTTATTCTCAAGGGAAAGAATGTGAAAGTATAGCAATATTTATCCCTATGTAATGGGACTTTATCGATTTTACTTCAATTTAATATTTTATTTCTTCTATTTTATATTATAATCATGAATTAAGTAATTTGTTTTAATTAAAGATAAATTTTAATAGTGGCAGCAACAACTACTTTAAGCTTAATTTTGCTATTATTTAGTTATTCCAACAGAATAGCTGAGATCGTACAATTGACTACCTACCTCAGAAAAACGTTCAAAAGATTTCTTAAAACATCAGTGACTTGATTTAGTTCCATATTGATTTAGGATATTTTGTGTAAGGCTATATGATTAAGTCTTTTAATGGAATTGATAAACATTCTAAAATGACAAAGAAGAGGTTTTCAACAAAGCAAGGACAACATCACATCACATTATTCAAGTAACTGTCAAATCCCACTTGTCCGAGTTATGTAAAATGAAATTATTTTCTTCCAAAAAAATGATGGGAGAAATTCAAGCCTTTAGTTTCGTTTAGTTCAAGCATATAACCCAGTCTTCTGCAGTGCTTCATCTTGAAAGGGTGTAATTTTCTGAGACATTCTCTGATTTTGCTCATGTTAGAAATAATCTCTGAGAAGGCTTTTCCAGTAAGGTTCACAGTTCTGCTTTGAGCCTTGGATAAAAGTATCATTGCTTAAAGGAGGTAAAATTTAGAAAACAAAAATAAACTGAATTACTTTGGAACTAAGAAGTTTTAATTTAGTATCATACATTTCTCTTTCAGTGTTTGGGGCACACAGTTTCTCTCCTCAGAGAATTTATTTTCTGATTTGCTTTCTTGCCTTTATTCTCATGAGAAACACCTGCAGCATTTCATGAAACTCATTGCCCTCATATATTTTCAAAGATTTTTTTTTCTTTAAATAACTGGATTCATTTATTAAGTATAAATTAAAACAACCAAATTGAGATTTTATACCAATAATTTGTAGCTTTCCATCAGTGATTTTGCATTATAGGTCTGTATTAGTATTGGGTTACCTGAACTTTTCTGATGAAATAAGAATTTTTTTTTCTTTTTTTGTCAAGGGAACAACTTGTCTTTAAGCATTAATTTTAACCTAAAATGTAAGAGATAACATATAATACACTACAATCTGTCCAGCACTGCAGACAATTATTACATGGAATCACTCAAGAGAGAGTAAGAAAATAGGATAGAAACTTACAGGGTAGTTTGCCTTTAGAGGAATTTGGCATGTTAGGATAATACAGTAAAACCAATGAATTAGCTTTTGCCACTGGTGCTTATCAAAACCAGGGTTGTAACAACATGCCCGGAGCATGCAGTGGCTATACTGTTTGATACGGGAAAGGATGGAACTACAAAGCTAGAGTTTGGTTTCTCAAGTGAAACAGCAGTTGTAGCATGATCCTAATTTCAAAATATGTACATTTGGAAAAACTCAGAAAGGAAATAAACCTAAATTAGCTCATTTTGTCATTTAAAGAATATTTATTGCAGGCCTCCTGTGTGCTAGGCCCTCTGCCAAGCACAGGGGAACTTGGTGAATAAGACAGACATGGCCTGTTTTCAGGGAACTTAATTTACTGAACTGTAAATAGGTTCTATCTCTGAGAATTATGGGTGCTTTTTTTTTGTTTTTGCATGTGTTCCTCTATATTTTCAAAAATTCCTTAAATGGGATTTCAGAGAAAAAAATCAATAATTATATTTATAAAAGTAGCAGTAGTATTCATAAAATCTGTCCAATAAAGTCCCTTTGTTGACCGAAGTCTGAACTGTTGCTCTTTGTCTCTTTATTCTGGTCTGCCGTTATGTATTTTGCTTCTCTGTTTAACTTCTCAGATTCGGTTTATCTATTTTGCTTCCCCAGCAGCTGATCCATTGGACAGAGAAGACATGAAAATATAAATAATAGCAAAAAGGAAAAACTGCAAAGTAACTGTGCAAGATAAGTCAAAAGGTAAGCAAGGTATGCTAAGTACCTTTCCAAACAAAATAGCCCACAGCTATAACCACTTACCATTTTCTTTCCTAAAAAAGAAAGAAAGAAAAAGAAATGATATAGGGAGAAATACAAACTGTAGAAATACAAACATGATTATTTCATTTGTCGCTGTCATAACTGCTTTCCTCAATGTGAAAGTTAGAATTAAAGCCCCCTGCTAAACTCTCTGTTCTAGTTCATTTTATTTGTTTATGTATCATTTGCATTTTAAATTTACCTGAGCTGAGACCAAGGCTTTCCACAGAACCCTCCTCCTTCAAATAGAATTAGGTACTGTCTATAAATAACTCCTTTCTGACTCTGGAAACCCAGCCTATGTTTTGTGGCCCATGGGAGCAGTTGGTCATGCTAAAATCATATATTAGTGTCTTGCTAGGGACCACCTTTTGGAAACTGAATATGATAGGGGTACAGCTAAGGTACGTGGAGCTCTGGTGACATAGTGGTTAAGAGCTTGACTGCTAACCAAAAGGTCAGCAGTTCAAATCCACCAGCTGCTCCTTGGGAACCCTACGGGGCAGTTCTACTCTATCTTACAGGGTCACTATGAGTCGGAACTGACTTGATGGCACCTAACAACAACAACAACAGACATTAAGTATATTTCCAGGTCTTAGAATTCAAAAAGAGCAAATATTATCTGAGTCAAAGCTGGGGTTTAGTTGGAAAAGAAGAGACTGGGGCTGGAGGGCTGGAGGAACCATCACAACTTACAGTATTGGGGTACAAGGACACAGGGGGACTGGCCACAAAGTTCACTGGTGGCTGATTCTCTGAGCTACACTTCTTAGCATCCTTAAATCTTTTCATACATTTGCTTTGTATCAGTCACAGAACTTAGGACAGGAGTAAGCTAAGCTACTTATGCTTCGCAGTATGTGGGGGGGGCGGTGGTGCGCAGAAGGGTATAGAGATTAAATCAAGACTGTTGGACTCCAAATCCCATTCTCTTAATTACTACTCTGTACATCCTCCCAGGAAAACTATTAGCTGTGAATAATATTTATATACTCTTTAGTGGGGAAGAGAAATAACATTAAGCACCTAACATGTGTGAGGCATTCTGTTAGGTGTTTAACATATGCTATGTTATCTCATTTAATTCTCACCACATCTTTCTTTGTTTTTCAGAATAATCCTCTCAGAAGGTGTTATTATCCTTGTACCACAGACAAGGAGAATGAGGCTGAGAGAAGCTAAGTGTTTGTCCAAAGTCACTTGGCTGGGAAGCTCCATGAGGACAGAAACTATGTCTGTTTTCTTTTTTTGTTATCTCTTTGCTTTTATTTTAACGAGTGTTTTTGTTTTTCACCATGGCAAATCCCAGGCTAGCACAGTGCATCAGAAGGCATGTTGGAATCCGTGCTGCTAGGTGTTCATCCTAATTTTAGCTCATCTCCTTCTTTTCGCTTTTTAGAAAATGTGCTAGTTGTTCTTGTTAAGTGCCATCAACCGGCCCCCAACTCGTGGTGACCCCATATACAATGGAATGAAACACTGACAGGTTCTGCACCATCCTCCTGATCAGTTGTTGCAAATCAAACCATTGTGATCCATAGGGTTTTCACTGGCTGATGTTTGGGAAAAGATCACCAGGCCTTTCTTTCTGGTTGTTAGTCAATGGTCATCAGATAGCCGTGTGCTCCCTACATTTTCCAGTCTGTCTTTCTCTAATGTTTGGACTAGCATTTCCTTCTCTAAAGATTAGACTGGGTGACTTGTTATAGCCAAAGGATACTGAATAGAGGTGGAAAGAATATATGCCATTGCTGGGCAGATAAGAACTCTTGTGTCTTTGCCATCTCTCTCATCTCCCTCTTTCCTTCTTTTGGTGACCTTGGACACCAGGTGCTCCAGGTGGCATAGTTACAAGATACAGGACCGATTAGACCCTTGAATCACCACTTGGAGAAAAGCTGCACAGGAGAGCTGTGCACTCACATCCCACCCAAACAAAACCCAGTGCCGTCGAGTCGATTCCAACTCATAGTGACCCTACTTGCATATAAAGTGAAAATACATACCTTTTATTGTATTACAGCCCTGAGATTTTTGGATTTTTTTGCTACTGCAGCATAGTCTAATCTCTCCTGATCAGCACAGACAACATCTTTTGTTGATGTTCTTCAATACCCTCTTTCTTCTAAGGTAATTTCCTTCTCCTTTATACACTGCTGCCTAGAAAAAAGAGTGATACGCTTTCTGGGGGGGAGAAACTTTGTCCTCAAGCATGATCGTATTCAGTGCACAATGAGAATTTCACTCGTGTTAGATTTAATGACACTGTGAGAAGCACGGAATTCTGCTGCTGAGTACATCTTACAAATTGCTGTAAGCACTGTGCTATTTGGGTATGTTTGATGAAAGTTGGTAAGAAGCATTCTATTTGGGATGAAAGCTTTTTCTCTACTTCATCATAACCGCTAGTCAGTCCAGTCTATAGCAGAAAATCCTAATTATGGGCTCATAATCTCAGATTTTTAGCATTTAAGAATGTTAATTTGAACCTCAGCGTAACTGCTACTCAGTCCAGGCTGTAGCAGATCTTAATTATGGGCTCATGATCTTGGATTTTTAGTATTAAAAAAATGTTAATTTGAACCTAATTATTGGATAGACAACCTAGAAGGTGCCACTTTTGTTTTTATTGACTCAGAGTTTACAGAAAAAATTAAATAATGCAGTGCAAATCTACAAGGAGGTCTTCTTTCACTTTTTGCCAGCAGAGAAGTAACACAGCCAGCACTTTTGAGGCAGAAAGTAAGATATTCATTGGGGCTGCCTCCAGTTCTTGGGCACACAGACCATCTGGCAATGAGAGGAGATGGGGGCTCAACATGCCCTTTGTTAATAAAGTGATTGCCACTGGGAGGCATAATTCCTCCTTTAATTGTGTACCTATTTGAGAAGAGGGAGCAAATAAAGGGTCTCCCTTCTCAGATGAAAATGATGAATGACCTCGAAGACTCAGCACTAGTCATCCTTGGAAAGCTGGATTCTCATCAACTCTGCTTATTATGAGTCCAGTCTGAGTGTACACAAAGCACCTATTGACTTCCGTGGGAGCTTTGAGCAAGTGGTCGTGGCACAGTCAGTCCTGAGGGATGAAGTATTTTTTTTAATCGTGTTTCCTAGCTCATTGAAAGGCTAGAAAACCAAGGTGGAAAACGTGGACACCACAATTATGAGTCTTAAAGTGAGATAAGGCATACAATATGGGTTTCACATCTGCACTGATGATTAACTGCAACCACTGTGTGCCAACGGAAGCTGTGGTGCTTGGTGCCTTTCAGTCACTGATGCTATGAAGGGGAAAGGGAAACATAAAAAGAAGTTTCCAGAAACATTTAGTTGACACATCATCTGTGAGGAATATAAGTGAAAGAGAAGTGCTGGAGTTCATGGAACACACTAATAGATAGTTATTGTGGGTGATTTTACTTTTAAACTAACAAATAAGGAGCCAAGCTCCTGATTATGTTCAGTTCAATATCTGTTACAGCAGTTCTCAAGCCATTGCTCGATAAATCCTTTTTATGATTGTTGAGGACAATGAGGACGGCATGATGATGGTAGAAATACAGAAGGAGTAAGATAGTAATATGTTAATTAATATGACTTTAATCATATTTTACTAAGCTATTTTTGTTGTTGTTGTTATTGTAGTTTTAGCTATGGTTGCAGTTTTACTATAATCTCTATCAAGGAGAGTTGCTGTGTGTACCAAAAACTAAATGTTTCAGAACTGTATTATCTGTCCCACTGAGGAGGCAAGTAGGAGACAGCTAGAGTGGAATGAAGATATTTCTGCAAGAACCATCATTATTCATTGTCACTGTCAGTCAAATCATTTGAAACCTTGAGCTTTAGGATTAAAGAATTAGCCATTATACAATACTAAAATTACTAGGCTAATACTCATTCAAACTGTTTAACGACCAGTATATCCCTTAAGTCCCTTCCTGTGGAGTCAAAAAGTTAATTGTAAAAATCAGCCCGGGCGGAATCCAAAACACTGAATATAAAATGATAATAGTGACCATTTGTAAGTAATTATGCATTACTACTTAGCATAGTGCACTAGTGATTTTTAATAAGACAATCTTAGTAACGTGTATTTCAGTGCTTTTATTATCATGCTCAGTACATCGTAAGTGATCAACAAATATGTTTTGAATTGCTTCTTATTGGGCGGTAGTTAAGTACTATACAGTGACCTGTTCTCCAGCAGAATTCTCTTTTCTTCTACTTTCTCTCTATCTCAAATCATCTTCCCTCGCCTACCTCCCATGACAGAATCTTAACATGCATTGCGTGCACCTCCTGGTACACCACAGGTTTTTCATAACAGTTAAACAACAACTCTAATTACTACACATAATTGAAGGGTAATTTTCCACAGTACAGGTGCAGTTACCTGAAATCTATTCTCCTACAAAGTACTTGAACAACTCTTTACTCATTGAATTTTGTAAGGAAACCAGGTATCTTTTAATAACCTTTTTTCTCCCACTATTTAAGAGGAGAATTGGGCTTTACATTATTCAGAACAAGAAATAGTCTTATATAAATTCAAACCTGTGAAAACAATTTTCTTGGACAACATTGATTCCATTGAGAAGGGCATGGGCTTTCTCCAGTTACTAGACCTGGCTAGTGTTTAGTTTGACAGAAATTACCTGTTTTTTTTACTTCTTCTGGGCAGGGACTATTAAGGTTCTTTCCTAAGGATTTAAGTACTTCAAGTTGCTATTATGAAGAAATTCTTTCTGTAAAACAAGGCCCTATCAGTTTTTGTGCTCTTTGCTGCAACAGGTCAGAGGGCGGAAAAGCACACAGAAGGTCCCTCCCACAAAGAAAGCTTTGCTTGACTTTTTTCAAACATAGTGTTTTCTTTGGCATAATACAGTGAAACCTGTGAGAGCCGGAGCTTGGCAGAACTGCCTTGCTTTTCCAGGCCTCCCAAATTTTCTGCCTTTGACGGGGTGCAGTCACCAATTTTCTATCACTCTTAGTGGGAAATATTTGAGTTTTCCTTCTCTGACAGGTTTCGGCCTTACACAGGTTCTGGTTTTCACAGGTTTACTGTAAATATATAGACCTCAACTTCCATCAGTTTTCCCAGCCTTAAAAAGTATAAATGTGAAGCTCTGAGCACGTGTTTGGAGCCCTGGTGGCTCAGTGATTTAGAGCTGGGCTGCTAACCAAAAGATCGGCATTTCGAATCCACCAGCCACTCCTTGGAAGCCCTGTAGGGCAGTTGTACTCTGTCCTATAGGGTTGCTATGAGTTGGAATCAACTCAATGGTGACTTTTTTTTTTTAATGCAGGTGTTTAAAAACATGCTTGATTAGAGAATTTGTCATTTTCAGTTTAACAGTTACATAGACAGCAGTTTCAAGTAATGTTTAATCCATTAATGGAACATTAAGAAATAGAAGGAAGAATAAAATGGAAGTCTTGCCTTACAGCTTAAAGATGGCCAGAAATAGCTGCTTTGTGAACAGTGAGTCAGCAAGCTCTAAGAAAATACTGCCTTTTCCTAAGGTACCTCTTACCTTCATGGTTAGGACTGAGAATATTAAATCCTAATATGGCATTTCATGACCTAGCTTCATGGCCCCAGGCTAATTTCGACTTAAACTCTATTATCCTAAAGTTGTTATTCTTTTAAGAGGTTTAGTACACTTTCTAGCACAGTCTGGAAGCCTTTCTTGAAAACAGAATGGCAGTGGTCAGAGAAAGTTGGCATTTAATGTGGCGACATGCTATGTAGCACCTCCTCTAGCAAGGAATTCAACACCATAAGTGAGGGTTCTTGAATTCACACGCACACACACACACACACACACACACACGCACATACCCCCAGAGTAATAACAATCTTGTAGGACTTCTCAGGGCAGACTCCGTGCCTGGGTTTCCTGATTAATTTGTGTAATTCTTTCGCAAGTGTTACACAGTAGGCTTCTTGGGCATGCATTAATCCCGTAGACTTAAAGTCACATATGCACAACAAAACAAATCATAAATAATGAGATACTAAAAACCAACTGTCACTGAGGTAGCAATTATTGGTGTCTCTTTTTCGCTTCAGTGACTTTTTCCTTTTACCCTGAGACATGCAAACAGAACAAACAATTAGCGAAATAATTGATGATCAGTACCTTCAAAGCTTGTGGTGACCTGGTTTATGCTTTATAAGCTTAATAATGAGAACACCTCTTATTACTGATTAGTGTGCTGCCTGGTGCTCTCTGATGGTGCTCTGAGGTACATCTGTATTAGACAAAAGGTTTTTATCTGCCCTTTACAGTTAGTTGGTCCCTAATGAACTGAGCTTTTGTCCCTTGCTGTTTTTAGATTCCAATTAAACTTGTTTATAGAATAGACAAATAATTAAAGATGTACTGTTTTCCACGACTTAATATTGTCTTGCAGTAGGGTTGTGTTGCAGTTGGTGGCAATTAACGTATATAGTCATGTTTTTAATCATTTACGTATTAAACCGCATGCAAAATGTGCCTATGTTTTCTTAGTCTTCTTTGTGCTTGTCAACCCATTCTCTTAACTTGCACTGGGTGTGCTAATTACCCTCTGTCAAGCTAGGGTAATTCATCTTTTCCAAGAGAAATAAATTCAGTTTTCATTTTTATGCTTGAGAAAGTTAAAGAATGGCAGTTTATTTGGGAGCTTTCTGAACCAGAAAAGAATGCTTTAAGGTTATGACAAACTGATTTTATGTTGTGCACAGCAAGAAGTATTAAACAGATAAATAGCGTGTCATGCTAGAAATTTTATGTTGCAGAATAATTTCTTACCTCTTCTGTTGAATTTCCTCTCAACTGACATTCTACATTTGGCCCTTATGCAAAATAACCTGTAGAAAATATTTCTTGATCATAGCAATAGGGAAACTGTTTGGTAGCTTTGTCATCCCCAAACAAATTCAAAACTCCCACAATCCCCAGAAACTGTAAAACTGTTAGTTCTCTTGTAACCTGTATGGAAATACTCAAAATGATAGCCTCAGGGTCCCATTTTTACATTTTTAAACAATAAGCTCAATAAGTTTTAGATATGCACATGCTTTATCAATGAGATCGGAATTTTTTTTTTTTTTTAAGTGACTGACTTCCCTGAGATTTCTCAGGCAATGTGTGACATCAGCTAGTACTGTTCCCATATCCCAAGCACTGTTCCTCCCACATTGTAGGCCATCAACAAATATCCCTAAATGGATTCATTTCTTCATCTTCATTCATTGGATTCTTCCAATTATGAGTTAAATGTTAGTGAAAAAGCTGGGCCCTGGAATTCCGAAAGGCTTATGTGAACAGGGAGACCAAACAACTGGGAGGTGTTCTTTGGGAAGATGAGATTTTTGTTTCCTTGAAACATCCAGAGCATGTCTTGTACAGGTACTGCAGTGGAAGGGAAAGCTAGTACAATGAGACACCTTTTGAAACTTAGGAGGATTTGTTGTCTTCAACCTATTAGGATAACAAAAATAGAAAATGTTGTTTGTTCTCTAGCCCTAGGGTAAGGATAGAAATGCGATTCCAGTTGTATTCTGATTATTTTTCCTCTTTGTTTCGGAACAATATAACAATCTTAGAAAACATACATCTTGTATGGCTAGCATTTCTTTAGATGCTAAAAGCTCCTACCCCAATATGTAATATAAATGGCTTGGATGATCCACAATTTTTTTACATGCATATTTCTAGCAATGTTTTGAATCTTTGAGGTTAGTGCCACCTGGACACTTTTTCCCTTATGGTCAGGGAAAGTACTGGATCAAATCCTGCACAATTGAGAACGTGACAGTAGGTCATATATGCATGTAGTTTGGGTGTGTTAGAAGCACACAACAAAGTTGCTGGATTAATCAACACTTTATGTCCCTTTAGTAAAACGTGCTGACGGACATCCATGGCACATGGAGTGCCAGTGGCTAGTAGACCTCTTGCTAGGGCTCCCACACATTTCTGCTCCCACAGGCTGAGTTGCATGCTTATCAGGGGTTAGTTGGGTTTTTTCCCCAAGCCCATGTGTGCCATTTTTACTGGTTATATTAATTACATAAAATTAATTGTAATTTAATTACATTTTACATCTATGAAATATGATTTCAAAAAAAGTTATGTTTCTGTGACAACTAAATTAGCTGCTTTGTAAAGACATGATAGAGTTATTAAAAAAAGATGTGCTGTAGGATTAAGTTTGGGTGAGACAACAAAATACATAAAAATCTATAAGAATATCCCACTCAGATTTGCTGTGCAAATCTCTGTGAGTTAAATAAACCCAAATAGAACTTATAGAAATACATTAGGGATGTGTTTTATGCAGGAAAGATGAAGGAATACGCCAATCAGCAGATCCACACTCAAGGAGAAGGCCTTGGTTCCTAACACTGGGGAAATAATCCACAGTTATATATCTTACGTTAAAATGAAATGCTTAGAACATGTATTCTTTTAACTCTATCTCACATTAACTACATTAACTGCCTTTTTATATTAATTGGACAACTATTATTCCCATTTGCATCTGATAAGAGAGCATCTACTGCACCAGATAAGTAGAATTTCCCTATAGCCAAGTACCTTAGGTAATTCATTAACTAAACACCTTTGGATGAGAGCCCAGACTCATGCTTATTAGCCTGCATTTTGCTCACAGTGATGTTAGAGTGAAATAACTCTAGAGTGTGGAAAAATATCATTGTTCCAATTTAAAGCACGGTGAGGAGCTCAATTATGGTTAGGCCAAGTGACTTATTCAGGATTAAGTCCTTTATCTGGTGGGTGTCTAGGTGATCTCACAGTGGTTTACTCCATAGAACCTCAATCCTGCACATTTATTTCTGGAAATATAATTTGTTCAAACACTGGTCTCAGGTGCTGAATAGTAGGCTATCTGGATTTTGGCAGTAAGTTCCTGGATTTCTCCCATTTATATGCATATCTAATGCAGGGCGTGTAAGCAAGAACTAGGACCTGGATAACTGACACATTAGCAAGTGTGAAAATAACTCAATTAACACAGGTATAATGTGAGAATGTCCATTAATTCCTCAGGAAACAATGGCTCATAGTGCTAGGACCAATGCAGGGTCTTGCAGATGGTATCAAACCAACTGCATTTACAAAGACACAATGCGGCATCTGGAAGGCTGGCAAAATCCAACAACTTCAGAGACAGCAAGTCAAATTTGATCAGGGAGACCAACACTTGACCACATGAGTATCTCAGCTTCCTGGGATGTGTTCCAAAATCCATCCATCTCATCCAGTGTGACAGTCAAAAAAAGTCACACTTCTCATCTCTGCATCAAGCCATGTCTCTGACTGTCACACAACTCGGCCTGCCTGACAGAATAAATTTATAGCATCCTCCAGTGGCTTCCTCACCTTTTTTTAAATACATAACCTTTTCTTCCCCTTAAGTAAAAGAACATGCATAATAGGCGCACTGAGCTTCAAATGCAATTTTCTGCGGACAAAGGAAGAGTTCAGAGGTTTTAATTTCATTGATTTTAGAAAATGCTTCTACCTCTTCCTCACTGATGGTCTCTCAGTAGATAGAGATCAGGGGATCGGGCAAGAGAGCTACGTAAGCATGTATGCGAGGAGGTGAGAGCACAGACTCTTGACTCAGACTTTCTGAGTGTAAATGGCATTACCTATGATTAGCTGTGTGACCTTGGGCAAGACACTCAACTTTCCTGGGCTTTGTATAATATATTCTTTTTTGTTTTTTTAATTGGGGGATGATGATAATAATATTAGCCATCTAATAAGAGTGTCATGAGGCTTTGATGCATATAGAGCACTTAGCATATTTCCTGGCATATAAAACAAGCTTAATAAATGTTAAGCATATATTATTTTTAAGCCTTGGCTATAAGCTAAGGTTATGTCACAGTCGTGAGAGTTGGAGAAAGCCAAGAACAGAGTGAGTGGGGGGCTTATGAGAAAGGGGCTGGGAGGTGGTATCCCTGCTCTAGTTAGGCTTATGGGAGAGAATAAAAAAGAAAGCTTCTTACTGGTACTGCCACATTTGCCTGGGTAGAAGACTGTCATAAATTGTGCACGTGCTTGGAGCTTCCCTTGTGCCATGTGTACCCATCAATAATTGGTAGCAACCGGTGGCAGTTAGGTGAGAATTTGGGAATTCAGAATTCTGGCCATGTTCCCATCTGTTATGACTTACAGTAATAATGATAATAAAAATAATAATATAGGCATATTAATCACACATAGCACTCACTACAGTGTCAGATACTATTTTAAGCACTTTTAAAATATATTAATTCATTTATTCCTCTCAACTATCCTACAAGATTTTATTTCCATTTTGCAGAGGAGGAAACTGAGGCACAGTGGTTGGATAAGTGGAAGTACTAGAATTTGAACCCAGCCATAAGTTATTATATTATGAGCAGATATGTGTATTTATTATAATCTGTATCATTATACATTGTGTTATGAGTTTCAACCCTTCCATCACTTTTACTCCCCAAAGAGATGGGAATTCCGGGGGCTATTGCAAATCATACATAATATAGTTTGCTGATGCTAGAAGGATACTTACAACTTTCTTTATTGTAATTCTATAAATTCTCCTAGGGAAAAATAATTGAGAGGCATTCTCTGTTGGGGACTGATTTTCTGTTTAATGAATGGTACTATTATTATGACTAACTAAATCACCAACTCATAGCCTGCCTAGTCTTAGCAGTCTGAGTTTGAGCAGGAAAACAGAAGCCACCGAAGTATTTTGATAAGAAATGAGAAATTCCTCAATATGGAATTAGAGGCATATACAACTTTTGGTAATTCTGAGAGGAGGAAGTCAGGAGGCCTTTCAGGAAATATTTCAGGAAATCCAATAGCACAGGGATTGTAGGGAAGCTGCAGCTGATGATGTTGGCTGTGTGTTGTAGCACCATAGTGGGTGATCCTTAGTAGAAATCTTCAGAAGTCAAAAGCAGGCCACACCTCAGATGATCTAAGCTTCTTGCTTGCATTTGCCAAGGAAGAGCGAGCGTTCAATCTGTGGGAGTGCGTCTTATAGGCCAAATCTAAGGGCCAGGGGTTTATGGGAAGTGTAGTTCCAAACTTTTCTCCTACGATGCAGAGGAGAATGCAGAGGGGGGTGACAGAGATGCTGTACTCAAAACAGACCATGGAATACACTGAAATGAAGCCTCAGAAAGCCAGCTTGGACATCTCCCTACTTCTTGACAAGATTTTGTCAACCATACCAGGACGGTGGTTTTCAAAATGCATCAGCAGTCATTTTTTTTTTTTTTTCCTGTGATGGTGAAATGGTATAATGTAGAACATTCATTTATGAATCCTACAGGTATTTACTGACCACTTCTTTATTGAAGGAGCCCTGGTGGCTTAGCAGTTAAGAGCTTGGGTGCTAACCGAAAGGTCAGCAGTTTGAATCCACCACCCATTCCTTGGAAACCCTGTAGGGTAGTTCTACTCTGTTATATAGGTTTGCTGTGAGTTGGAATCAACTCGACAGCAACAGGTTTTGGATTTTTTTTTTTTCTTTTTGAATACCCTGCTTTAGGGAGTTCCTCATTACCAAAGCAGAAGGGCTTGCAAAAGGTGTTCAATTAAAATTTTTTGAATTAATAGTTTAATTGAATATTATAAATACAGTAAACTGTGTTCTAGCTTCCTAGCAGATGTTGTACTCATTCTGTGTCACATGAGTAGGACAGAGAAATGCCACAGGGGTTCAGAAGAGGAATTTGTGATTTTTAACTTTTGCGGCCTGGGAGAGTTTGTTAAAGATGTGGAATTTGAGCAAGGCAAGAGAAAATGACTGTATCCTATCCCTAAGTAATTTAATTACGTCAGAAACTAAACCTAGACCTCTATGAAGTAAGTACTGTTGCTGTTTTCATTGTACATTGGCGATAACCATGGCTCAGAGAGGTTATGTAACTTGCCTAATATCACACAGGCAGAAATTGTCACAGTGCACCTAAAATCCAAGCAAATTAGATTCTAAAGCCCACATTCTTTCAACCTCACCACACTTAGTGTCAAATTTGTTTTATACTCCAAATATAAACTAAGGTAAACAGAGCTCCCAAATGTAAGCTTTTATAGAACAGAGCCTTACGTACATCTCAGTAAAGCTACATACGTGATCCAGGGTTTACAGAGAAAATTAAAAACATGCTGAAATAAGTAGTAGATCAATATAAGCCTGTCTGATATCAACAGAAGACCCATTAGCACAGCTGTGAACTAAGGTACCATAAATCCTTTTGCAGCCAACTCTTGTTTCATTGAGCTAAAGCCATTTGGATCTGTTACAGTGTTATAGTCAGTGGTCCAGTTTAGGGAAAGAACTTTAACTTATTAATTTATGAGGCAAGCTAGCTTTGTAATTAAGAATGCGGATTTTGGAGCAATACTGCCCTGGTTTGAATCCTGTGCCTGTCACTTGCTAAGTGTTTAAGGCTCAGGTTTCTCATCTGAAAAACAGGAATAATAGTAATACTTATAACATTTGTTATCTATTATTGCATAACAAATTATCTCAAAACTTTGGGTCAGGGATCTGGATGTCGCTTAGCTGGGTGGCTGCTTTAAGGTCTTATAAGATTGCATTCAGAGTGTCAGCAAGTGCTGCGGTCTCATCAGAAGGCTTGACTGGGCGAGGTTCTGCCACCAGACTCACGTAGTTCTTGGCAGGACTCAGTTTCTTGTGGTCTATTGGACTGGAGACCTCAGGTCCTCTTTGGCTGTTGGCCAGAGGCCTCAGTTCCTTGCCATGTGGACCTCTCCCATGACATGGCAGCTAGCTTCCCCTCAGAGTAAGTAAACAAGAGAGAGAGTGCATAACATGGAAGCCACAATATCTTTGTAACCCAAGCTCAGAAGGGACATCCATCACTTTTGCCATATTATACTCATTGGAAGCAAGTCACTACGTTCAACTCATTGTCAAGAGGAGGTTATTACACACAGGTATGAATACTAGGGAAAAAAAAAAAAAACAACCCAGTGCCTTCGAGTCGATTCCGACTCATAGCGACCCTATAGGACAGAGTAGAACTGCCCCACAGGGTTTCCAAGGAGTGCCTGGCAGATTCGAACTGCCGACCCTTTGGTTAGCAGCTGTAGCACTTAACCACTATGCCACCAGTTTCCTGAATACTAGGAGGCAGGGAGAATTGTAGGCCATCTTAGACGCTGCCTGCCATACCTACCTCATAGATTTGTCGTGCTTGTCGAGTTAATATTATATAAAAGATCTTAGAACAATGCCTGGGACATAACAAGTGATACATAAATGTCAGTTGTAATTATTACTATATTCAGATAATTGGGATGATTAATAAATAAGACTCAGTTCCTAGCTTCAAGAAAATGACAGCTTACTGGAAGATCTAGTACACACGTAATGATAATATGGAAAGTATCACAGTGGAGGCAAAAGTAAAGAGCTGTGGGTATTGAGAGGAGGGAATGATCACAAAGAATGGTGAGAAATTATAGAAGTTTTGATTAACAAATTGATATTTGAACTGAAGCACTAGAATATGAGTAAGATTTTGACAGGGTTCATGGGGGACAGGGTTGGGAAGAGTGGTCAGAGAGCTGTTGAAGACAGCAAAGCAGGGCACTAAGTAGACCAGGGTAGCAGGCCATTATCCAGGAAACCATGGATAACCCAGGCTGATTGGAGTGACCAAAATGCAACACCAAACTTGGAAATGGAAATGAAATGTAGGATTTACACCTGATTAATATATTGAGACTACTGAAGGAAAGCCTGGTGATGTAATTCAGTCAGTGGTGGGAATCATTGAAGGTTAGGAGCAGGGCACAAAACACAAAGCTAAAGTTCAGGAAATTTTTCTGGCGGCTGGAAGTAAGAATAGGTTAAAGTGAGGGAATCCTGGAGAAGAGCCCAGGTAGGTCATTATTACAGTAAAGTGGTGAGGGATGAGGATCTATCTGAACTAGAGCAGTGTAAGTGGGATGGGCAAGGTAGGGGGTGAATTTGAGAGAGGAACAGCTTCAGTTAATAGTTTTGATATATCTAATTAAGGTTTAGAGTCCCTAAGTGGCAAAAACAGTTAAGTGCTCAACTATTAGCTGAAAGGTTGGCAGTTAGAACCCACCCAGAGGTGCCTCAGAAGACAGGCATGGTGACCTGCTTCTGAAAAGTCACGGCCTTGTAAACTCTATTGAGCAGTTCTACTCTGTACACATGGGGTCACCAGGAGTCAGAATCAACTCCACTGGCAACTAACAACCATTAAGGTTTGGATTAGGTTTACTGACTTTGAAGACAACCCTAGGGACAAATCCTGGCTCTGACAACTTTTAGCTGTATCACTTTGGCTAAATCGTAAATGCTCCCAACCTTAGTTTCTTTGAAGCAAAAATATTAAATGAGCTAATGTTTGTAAGTATGTGTAAAGGACCAGCATGATGATTAACATAGTAAATGCTGAATAAATATTAGTTTATTCCCTCTGAAAAAGTAATTCTTTATAAACAGAACTGTAAATAAAATTCTGAGCCATTATTTTGTAATTGGTCCCACTTGTATTGGGTTTAAGCTTTAACTATAATATAGTTATCAGTTATATTACCATACCATGACCCAAGCCGTGGTATTTTCATTCGCCTCATATGCATGCAAAAGCTGGACAATGAATAAGGAAGACTGAAGAAGAGTTGATGTCTTTGAATTATGGTGTTGGCAAAGAATATTAAATATACCATGGACTTCCAGAAGAATGAACAAATCTATCTTGGAAGAAGCACACCCAGAAAGCTTCATCTCACGTGCTTTGGACATGTTATCAGAAGGGACCAGTCCTTGGATAAGGAAATCATGCTTGTAAAGTAGAAGGTCAACAAAAAAGAGGAAGACCCTCAATGAGATGGATTGGCACAGTGGCTGCAACAGTGAACTCAAACATAGCAATGATCATGAGGATGGCACAGGAACAGGCAGTGTTTTGTTCTACTGTACATAGGGTCACTATGAGTCAGAACCGACTTGATGTCACCTAACAATGTCTTTCAATATAATAGCAACAATAGCATCCAACTTTTATTAATTTATGAGTATATGCCCAGTACTGTACTAAGAACTATACATGCATCACCTCATTTAGTCCTGCCATTGACCACATGAAATATAGGTATGTTTTCATCATCTGCATTTTACAGTTCAGAAAATGGAGACTTGAAGAAACTTTCTTAAAGCCCAATAGTTGCTAAGTAGCAGAGCCATGTTTGAAACAAGTTCTCGCTGATTCCAAAGCCTTGCCCTTAATTAGTGAGCTACCTTTCTAAAATATAAATTAGTACATGTAAATATTTCTCCTCCATATATATCTCACCTAGTGTACTACTTTGTATAGGAGGAGTTGCTAAATTAATACATTCTTGTTGATGAAGACCAATCACTCATGTTCCAATTGAGATGATATGGCTGCCATTTTTCTGGCTTCAGACTCGCCTGGCACTTCACCTCATGAGTGATGAATGTGGTTTTTACTTCTTACTATTTTGGCACTGTTCAAGCACTTTAAAAATGTTGCCTTCCTGACTTTGAGAGGGTGATTTACCAAAATGTCAGTCAGAATTAATTTGAATGATATGCATTGCAGTTCCCAAAGGCCTGGAGTTACTGGCATGTTGTTTTTGGATGTCATATTTTGATGGAGATAACATTTTAACTGGAGTAGGAAGGGCATGATTTTGGATGAGTCAAGCAGTAAGTCACCAGGGACTATATTCATAACTGTATAACTGTATTACTATTCTGCCTTTACAGGAGTTGTCTAATCACTGTGATTCCAAGCTGTTCAAAAGTTAGAGCACCCTATCTTTTATTTCATTTTGTAAAATGCCTTCTCCTTAAATTACTATATGCCATGGTTTTCTCCAAGAGATTTAAAATTGAGTTTATGCTGATGAATTTTTGAAAATTATGCTGAAATAAATGATAATTGGGACCATTCCAGGAGGCAGAAATACCAGGATTTGGAATTGCTTATTCCCTAATTCCAAATAACAGCTCTGTTTATGCAAATGAACTTGGAGATTCTGAAGTTCCATTTTAGATTTTTCTGAAGAGATTATTTCTTGGCATAAAAGCAGGATAAAAATGCTTGCTATCTAATGGGATCAGTGAGAGCAGAATTCCAGAGTCATTTAATGTTAGAGTTACAAAGGATTTTAGAAATCTTCTAATGCATGCCTTGTCTTTTAGGGACAAGAAAGTTATGATTCAGGGTGGTGAATTAACTCATCCAAGGTCACATAACTGCTTAGACATGGAACTAGAATTAGAATTCAAGGTTCCTGGCACCCAACTCAAGTTAAAATTAACTTTAGCAAGTGCTTGGTTCTTCAGAGGTGCATTTTCTAGGTGTTCAGTAAAAAGATGATGTAGTTTAGCCCTAATTCTTGAAATACATTGCTGTCTATTACTGAAGATAATATCTATCCTGTTACATACCATCTTCTGAATGATTGCTGATTGGCCAGCAGTTTCATTTTGACTTTGGGACACAGTGTTTCCCATATTTGTTTCCTTATTGCTTCCTAGAAATACACTGATTAAAAGAGATAATTCCATTAAATGAAATGATTTTCCTAAAGTATTTTTAAAATGGAAACAAGATTTGCTAATATGAGCATTCCAAAAAACAAAAAAAAAACCAAACCCGTTGTCATCGAGTTGAATCTGACTCATAGCCGGCCACCCTATAGGACAGATTAGAACTGCCCCATAGGGTTTCCAAGGAGTGGCTGGTGGATTCAAACTGCTGACCTTTTGATTAGCAGCTGTTATGGATTGAGTTATGTACCCCAAAAATATGTGTCCACTTGGCTAGTCCATGATTCCCAGTATTGTGTGATTATCCACCATTTTGTCACCTGAGTGATTTTCCTATGTGTTGTAAATCCTACCTCTATGATGTTAATGAGGTAGAATTAGCAGCAGTTATCTTAATGAGGCAGGATGCAATCTGCAAGATCAGGTTGTGTCTTAAGTCAATCTCTTTTGAGATATCAAAGAGAGACGCTAGCACAGAGACATGGGGACCTCATACCACCAAGAAATGAGAACCAGGAGAATAGCACATCCTTTGGACCTGGAGGCTGTGTGCTGAGAATCTCCTAGACCAGGGGAGATTAATGAGAAGGATCTTCCCGCAGAACCAACAGAGAGAATTCCGACTTCCAGCCTCCTAAACTCTGAGACAATAAGCTTTTGTTGTTAAAGCCATCCACTTGTGGTTATTTCTGTTATAATAGCACTACATAACTAAGACAGCAGCCAAGCTCTTAACCACTGTGCCACCAGGGCTCCTGTATTAGATAATATTTACTAGTCACCTGTCTGCACCTATATACACCTGATACAGTTAAGGCATTGTATAGACTAAGAAACATATATTCTGATTTTTCTACTTCAGTAGTATGACTGTTGAAGGAAATGGAATTGATAGAATGACATCCAGTAAGTTTAATTAATTCGATCAATACAATGTTAAGCCACATGTAACAAAAGGTTTAACAAAGAAAGGGTTGGGTCAGTTGTTAAGATCAGTGGTTCCCAGATTTTGAATGTCAAAGACTAGGGATGTTTCTCCCCAAAATTTTGAGGACCAAATATAATAAGGCTCTGAGGATAGCCAAATTTTATTTTGAAAAATGATGAAAAATTAAAAAAAAAGTTTTTATCTACCATTACTATTATAAGAAATAGGATATTTTAATATTAAAAAAAATGTAAGAACATAATTTCAGAATAAAGAATCAGTCTTCCCAAGAAAAGGCAGTTTCGACTGATACCCTTATGTCAGTAGGTAAGTGTGTGTGTTCCTTATGTTTTTTATTCGCTACAGATGGTACGAACTCTGTAGCAGCACTGGTCCAAGGACTGGTCTTCAGGAACTATTAGTTTTGTTTTGTAGAATCAGTAGACATTTGCTTCCTTCCCTGTAGCTAGGGAAAGAATCAAAGAAAAGGTAAAATTGCAGGGGTATTAAAAAAAAAAAAATAGAAGATACCAGAGGTAACTGATAAGTACATTTTCAAGTATAGGTATAGACTGGAAGTAGTCTCAGACATAGAACTCTAATTATTCAATGAAAAAAGGATCTGAGGAAAAATAATAAACCTGTATAAGGAATGAGATGGAGAAGAAGGAGTTCAGGAAAACTTTGGGGGGCATCTAATTAATTTAAATTTGTGGGAGGTTATTACTTTTCTTGTAAATTATTAATCATGGCCAGAGTAATAATGAACAGCACTGATTAGAGAAAAGAATCAATCGAATAGCTGTTCTGAATAAAAAAAATTAGGTAACTAGAAATGTTTCCCTTTTAAAATGCTTTCCTTGAAATAAATACATACCTGTCAAGCTTCAAGGTACATGCAGTAACTACTTACTTTTACGGGAGTTTGTCTTTGAAAGACATGTCTTTCCTGCTCAGAAGATGTTTGAAAATCCATTATACAGTAAATAGCAAACAATGACTACAACCTAACCCAGAGCACCTTGCCTGTGAAAGGCAAAGCCATGCTATGTATTCAGGGATTCTGCCATAAAGAAAACAAAAGGTATTTCCAAATTACCTTCCTTTCAAGGTGTGGCTGATGGGGCCTTGGGAGGATTTTTCTTCTGTTCAGGGAGCTGGTAGCTGCTGCGGTTCGGAGGATGGGGCTTTGGTAAATCACATTTGGAGACTGAGTTCCTTCTTGGCTGAGCGGCCATGACTTTGTACATTGATATCATGTAACATTTGTGTTACTTGTGATTGGAGTCTTACACTAGAATTTGGGGATGCATTTTCCTTCAAGAAACAATGTTATTAATTGTAGTTATATCCTAGTTCGGCATATAATGGATCATCTAACGCCTTATGTAACCCAAGCACCAGCCCTAATTGTTTATTGAGCAGGTACTAATCACAATGTGTATCAATGATGGACCTTCCCTATTTCTTAACTCTGGGATTGTTTTTTTTGAATTATTTGCTCTGACTGACTATGGCCTCTTGTTTTTACATTCTTCGTTAAGATCCTTGGGAGTATCTTCATTTATACTCTCATTGTAATTGGGCATGGCCAATTCTATTTCTCTGTTTGCCAAATAATTACTAATAACGACATATATTCCATAGATCCCGGTTGGACTCTCCAGATTCAATAGAATTTCACCTTTCTCTTTAGTTGTGTTTTGCGATATAAACAATTAAATGAACTCCTTTTTTTTTTCCAAATAATAAAACGAGGAATTTATACTAGAACCCAAAACACAGTTCAAAGAAAACAATTACACTGCTTGCTTTGCAGTTTTGATAATGGAGATGTACTAATGAATGCCAAAAAATAAAAAGTTGCCTAGGCCAAATATTTTATTCTCATTAGGAAGTGTTTTGTAGCATGATTGATGCTTACTCTGAAGAAATCACTGAGAGGGGCAGTTGGGGAGCGTTTGAGACACAGGGTATGTACTCTTCTGTAATAGAAAGCACCTTTAACCTCCTTTCTTTTCACAAGTTGTTTTTGATTTTCAGAAGATAATTTGTTGATCTTAAAAACAGGGTAATATACTGTATAGGTGACAGGTAAGGGAGGCACTGAGATGAGGTGGGCAAAGGGCTGAGCATGAGTTACACGTGAAGCATGGAGTTTGAGGCCCCAGACTCTTGGCCGTACTAGCTGGGTTGGAATCCCAGCTCTACCACTTCCTTACTGTGTGACTTCAGGTAAATCACTCAACACCCCCGAGGTTCAGATCTCTCATCTGTACATGGAAATAATAATAGCACCCCATTCAAAGGGTTGTTCTGAGGACTGAATAAGTTAACACAGCTAAAGCCCTTAGAGCCTTAGGGCCCGGCACAGTTAAGTGTTTGCGGTTAGTATGGAGAAGAGTCCCTGGGTGGTAAAAACAGCTAAGCGCTCAGCAGCTAAGCGGAAAGGTGGGAGGTTCAAATCTACCCAGAGGCACATCGGAAGAAAGGCCTGGCAACCTATTTTCAAAAAATCAGCCATCGAAAACCCTATGGCACACAATTCTACTGTGACACACATGGGGTCGCTATGAGTCAATGTCAACTCAACAGCAGTTGGTTTTTTGTTTTGTTTTTGTTACAAGTGTTCTCCAAAGTGAAGGTCATGTAACTCAGAGACTGCCACTACAAACGTCTGGTTATATTTATTTTTTATCTTAGCCTTTTTAGATTTCGTATTTTTGTGTATGTTTTCTAACATACATAGTATGAATATACAGAATATGTGTGTGTTGCATATATATATATGTATATTGGAGGAGCACAGAATTTTTTATCAATGGCAAATACAGTCAAAGATTAGTAGACCACTGATATGGTGATCTCCTAATTTTATTTTAAAATCTAGTTCTTAGGAGGAATCTCTTTGCATAGTGAATTTTATTTTGTATTGAAGCTATGGTAAACTTAACAGAGTAGGAATATACTGTTTTTTAAGAATAAAATAACGACCACATTACATTTTAAAATTTACTCAAAGCTTCCTTTTTCTTCTTTTAAGCAATTTCTTCAGAATGTTCACCACTAAGGCATAATTGCTAAATTTTTGTGAACATTGAAATAATTTGTACCAATGCATTTCTTGAGGACAAGAAACCATTTCAGATTTCATGTGTAGATTTAGAAAGACCTCATGCAGGTATTTGTAAAAGACTCAACTCCTTTCTACTTTCTTTTTATTTAGATTTTCTTCAATGTATTGATACACTAATTCCCCAAATTACTTTCTAAAATTTAATGACAGGAATATAAAAGAATCAGTATCTAGGTGAATGTTTTCCTTTCTAAGGTGAATATTCTAAAAACCTGCTGCAAAATGTTTGTCGCTTTATGGTCCAAACCATTTTGTTACAACTGAACCACAAACCTGCGGCATCAAATTCAGGGTAAAAATAAGCAGGAAGATTTAAAACAGAAAACAAAAAAACACCACTGTGGCTACAGAGCAAATATATGAAATAATTATTACCTTCAAAAAATTCTAGAGAGGCTTGCTTCCACAAGATGTCATTATATAAATGATCTTTGGAGGGCCTGAGAGCTCATGATAAAACTACCAAATTGCTTATTAGGAAGCGAACAACAGCTCTGCTGAGATAAGTGTAATAGGCTTGGAAAAGCACATCGATGGTGCAGTCCACCTACACAAACTCAGCTCCTACAGGAACACAGAAAACACTTTGGAATTCATTAGCATGCAGTATTTACCCAAAAGCTTCAAAAACATTGTGTTTGCATAATTTTATCAATTGTCAATAGCAGTGCTTGCCAACATTCATATCTTTATTGAGATGCAAAATTAAGAGCAGGAAGAAAGTTTGTGTCAATATTAATACTGAACTCACTTGAAAAGATGACATTTATTAATAGTGCATCTGGCTGAAAATTCACAGTGGTACTTAAAGGCTAGACATAATCCTGGTGCAGGAAACATTTTTTAGCAAGCCTTGTTCACCAGCCACCTCACAGTTTTGAAATATGTAAACCTTTATTCCATTCCACAAATGGCTACTTCCAAACTTTTGTTGAAATATGGGATGGGCTGGATGTAGTTAGAACAAGAGCAGTAATAAGACAAAGATTACAACGCACTAAACATTTTATGGAGAATTGTGTTGGTGTTAAGCATATTAGTTTCAAAAACTATGTTTTGGGAACAGCTGGTGTGGGCTGAACATGGAAACAACTGTTGTAAAACAAATGTTAAGGAATTGCTGTAAACAAGATTCCATTTGTTTACTGTATGTTTCCATTCTCTTTCTCTCCCTCCCCACTCTCTCTCCTCCTTTCCTCTGTCACTCCTCTATCTTCATCCATCCTGACCAATACAACCAGAATGGCCAAAGATTCCAGGTGTGTATGTGTGTGATGGAAATGTTTTATATACCCAATTCTGACTCATAGTGACCGTATAGGACAGAATAGAACTACCCCATAGTGTTCCCAAGGAGCAGCTGGTGAGCTGAACTGCTGATCTTTTGGTGAGCAGCCGAGCTCTTAACCACTGCGCCACCAGAGCTCCGCATATGTGCATATATATATGTGTATACATATAGGAAGAAGGACCCGGCAGTCTACTTCTGAAAAGTATTAGCTGGTGAAAACATTATGAATAGCAGCAGAACATTGTCTGATGTAGTGCTGGAAGATGAGCCCCCCAGGTTGGAAGGCATTCAAAAGATGACTAGGGAAGAGCTGCCTCCTCAAAGTAGAGTCAACCTTAATGAAGTGGTTGGAGTTAAGCTTTCGGAACCTTCATTTGCTGATGTGGCATGACTCAAAATGAGAAGAAACAGCTGCAAACATCCATTAGTAATCAGAACCTGGAATGTACGAAATATGAATCTAGGAAAATTGGAAATCATCAAAAATGAAATGGAATGCATAAACATCGATATCCTAGGCATTAGCGAACTGAAATGGACTGACATTGGCCATTTTGAATCAGACAATCATATAGTCTGCTATGCTGGGAAAGACAACTTCAGGAGGAACGGTGTTGCATTCATTGTCAAAAAAGAACATTTCAAGATCTATCCTGAAGTACAATGCTGTCAGTGTCAGGATAATACCCATACGCCTACAAGGAAGACCAGTTAATACGACTATTATTCAAATATACCCACCAACCACTAGGGCCAAAGATGAAGAAATAGAAGATTTTTATCAGCTGCTACAGTCTGAAATTGATCGAACATGCAATCAAGATGCATTGATAATTACTGGCGATTGGAATGCAAAAGTTGGAAACAAGAAAGAAGGATCGGTAGTTGGAAAACATGGCCTTGGTGATGGAAACAATGCTAGAGATCGAATGATAGAATTTTGCAAGACCAACGACTTCTTCACTGCAAATACCTTCTTTCACCAACATAAATGGCAGCTATACACATGGGCCTCGCCAGATGGAACACACAGAAATCAAACTGACTACACCTGTGGTAAGACACGATGGAAAAGCTCAATATCATTAGTCAGAACAAGGTCAGCAGCCGACTGTGGAACAGACCATCAATTGCTCATATGCAAGTTCAAGCTGAAACTGAAGAAAATCAGAGTAAGTCCACGAGAGCCAAAATATGACCTTTATATCCCACCTGAATTTAGAGACCATCTAAAGAATAGATTGGTTGCATTGAACACTGGTGACCAAAGACCAGATGAGTTGTGGAATGACATCAAGGACATAATACAAGAAGAAAGCAAGAGGTCATTGAAGACAGGAAAGAAAGAAAAGACCAAGATGGATGTCGGAGGAGACTCCGAAACTTGCTCTTGAATATCGAGCAGCTAAAGCGAAAGGAAGAATTGATGAAGTAAAAGAACTGAACACTAGATTTCAAAGGGCGGCTCGAGAAGATGAACTAAAGTATTATAATGACATGTGCAAAGAGCTGGAGATGGAAAACCAAAAGGGAAGAACACGCTCGGTGTTTCTCAAGCTGAAAGAACTGAAGAAAAAATTCAAGCCTCAAGTTGCAATAGTGAAGGATTCTATGGGGAAAATATTACATGATGCAGGAAGCATCAAAAGAAGATGGAAGGAATACACAGTCATTATACTAAAAAGAATTAGTTGATGTTCAACCATTTCAAGAGGCAGCATATGATCAGGAACTGATGGTACTGAAGGAAGAAGTCCAAGCTGCTCTGAAGGCATTGGCGAAAAACAAGGCTCCAGGAATTGATGGAGTATCGGTTGAGATGTTTCAACAAATGGATGCAGCGCTGGAGGTGCTCACTCATCTATGCCAAGAAATATAGAAGACAGCTTCCTGGCCAACTGACTGGAAGAGATCCATATTTATGCCTATTCCCAAGAAAGGTGATCCAACCAAATGTGGAAATTATAGAACAATGTCATTAATATCACACACAAGCAAAATTTTGCTGAAGATCATTCAAAAACGGCTGCAGCGGTATATCAACAGGGAACTGTCAGAATTTCAGGCTGGTTTCAGAAGAGGACGTGGAACCAGGGATATCATGGCTGATGTCAGATGGATCCTGGCTGAAAGCAGAGAATACCAGAAGGATGTTTACCTGTGTTTTATTGACTATGCAAAGGCATTCGACTGTGTGGATCATAACAAATTATGGATAGCATTGCGAAGAATGGGAATTCCAGAACACTTAATTGTGCTCATGAGGAACCTTTACATAGATCAAGAGGCAGTTGTTCAGACAGAACAAGGGAATACTGATTGCTTTAAAGTCAGGAAAGGTGTTTGTCAGGGTTGTATTCTTTCACCATACCTATTCAATCTGTATGCTGAGCAAATAATCCGAGAAGAGGGACTGTATGAAGAAAAGCGGATATCAGGATTGCAGGAAGACTCATTAACAACCTGGGTTATGCAGATGACACAACCTTGCTTGCTGAAAGTGAAGAGGACTTGAAGCACTTACTAATGAAGATCAAAGACCACAGCCTTCAGTATGGAGTGCACCTCAACATAAAGAAAACAAAAATCCTCACAACTGGACCAATGAGCAACATCATGATAAATGGAGAAAAGATTGAAGTTGTCAAGGATTTCATTGTACTTGGATCCACAATCAACAGCCATGCAAGCAGCAGTCAAGAAACCAAAAGATGCATTGCATTGGGTAAATCTGCTGTAAAGGATCTCTTTAAAGTGTTGAAGAGCAAAGATGTCACCTTGAAGACTAAGGTGTGCCTGACCCAAGCCATTGTATTTTCAATCTCATCGTATGCATGTGAAAGCTGGACAATGAGTAAGGAAGACTGAAGAAGAATTGATGCCTTTGAATTGTGGTGTTGGCAAAGAATATTGAATATACCATGGACTGCCAAAAGAACAAACAAATATGTCTTGGAAGAAGTACAACCAGAATGCTCCTTAGAAGCAAGGATGGTGAGACTGCGTCTTACATACTTTGGACATGTTTTCAGGAGCGAATATTCTCTGGAGAAGGACATTATGCTTGGCAAAGTACAGGGTCAGCGGAAAGGAGGAAGACCCTCAGCGAGGTGTATTGACTCAGTGGCTGCAACAATGAGCTCAAGCATAACAAAGATTGTAAAGATGGCGCAGGACCAGGCAATGTTTTGTTCTGTTGTGCATAGGGTTGCTATGAGCCGGAACTGACTGGACAGCACCTAACAACAACAACAACATATGCATGTATATACATATATGCATATACAAATATATGTATGTATATACATATAAACAAACAAAAGGCAAACCCATTGCCAACTCATAGTAGCCCTGTAGGACAAAGTAGAACTGCCCCATAGGGTTTCTGAGGAGCAGCTGATGGATTTGAACTGCTGTCTTTTGCTTAGCAGCCAAGTTCTTAACCACTGTGCCACCAGGGCTCCCATATACATATAAAAACCCATTGCCATCGAGACAATTCTGACTCATAGCGACCCTACAGAACAGAGTAGAACTGCCCCACAGGGTTTCCAAGGAGCACCTGGTGGATTTGAACTGCAGACCTTTTAGTTAGCAGCCATAGCACTTAACCACTACACCACCAGAGTTTCTGATATACACACACACACATATATATCAATATATTTGATATTTATGCATATATATGCATATATATATTTCCTGTTTTCACAATTATGTATGTCTGATTTCTTGAGTTGATCTTTTGTGCTCAAAAACTGTAAACATGGAGTAGTGGTGATATTATGGTCTGATGTAGATTGTTGTCGAATAAAACATCTTCACTCACTATTTTGCTCCTATTCTTTATGGCTAACCAGCCAACCATCCCTTGGTTTTTTTTCCGAACTTCTCCTCCAAGTGTATTGTGCATACATAGTCACAGAGACCCATATTGCTGAAAGCCAACCACATTTCACTTAAGCAGTTTGGAACTTTAGACTTTGGTCCAGATAAATATGAGAAAGATATTGAGAACAATTTAAATGGGGCCAGCGCCTCAGGCTCCACCTCTCTCTTTAGAGCTGTTCGACAAGAATTTCTAGCAACATCAAGAACTTAATACCTTCTTGTCCTATTTTCAGAGCCTGCTTCCAGCCCACCCCTGCTCAGCTGTTCAGTACAGAAGGAAATCATGGATCAGTGTCATTTTATTTTCATCTTTTAATGCGGATGCCTAATTCCCAAGGGATTATGATTATACAGTTTAATTAAAAGAATTTGAAAGGATTGTTGATAAAATAATCTAATGAAATGCTTCTTAGGCAATTAACAAACTTAGAACATACTCTGCTGGAGAGCAGAGGCCAACGTTTTCTCCTTCATTGCAGGCTTCAGTAAACACACCTCTCTTTCCTAGGAGACACCGGTGTCACCACGTCCCTTGGTCCTTATTAACATTTTGTATCTAATACATATGGGCTCAATGGGCAAGGTCTGCCTGGTGTAGAGCCCTGTGAAATTTAACAATGACCACACAAAACTAGGTATTTCATATGTGTATGGTCTGCATTTTCTGATCTCTCTGAGTTTGAAATAACCTGTAAACCTTTAAAATAATTTACTTCCCTCATTCTGCCTTTTAATTGATCGATACACATAGTTGAAGCATCTACCCACAACTGCAGCTTTATCTTTTATTGGATTTTTTAAAATTGTTTGATTTGACATATTAGGAAAAAGAGTATAATGCACAAAGAACTATTAGAAACGAAGTTTACCTACCTTTTTTATTCAGACGAGAGCTTCAGTCCGTGAGGAATCCTCACTAGTTCATGCCATTCCTCTGCTCAAAATCCTGCCATGGTTTTCTGGCTCGAGAGAACAAGAAAACACTGCCTTTGTTTTAATCTTAGTGACCAAGCGTTATTAAGGAGGAAATATTGGTTCTATGAAATAAGAATTACTGATACTTAGAAATCAAATACTTTGGCTCAGGAATTGTGGCCGTTGTTATTTATCACCCTCTCCTACTTTTTTTTTTTTTTTTCCTACATGTGTGAAGCTCAATTCCTCATTGTTGTATTTTCAATTTTTAGGGAAAAAAATACAGTGTAGAGTATGATTGATACTTTTCTCATTGCCAGAGGAGGGGGGGGATCCTATCGAACTTGACCTTGATTAGAAGAATCCATTTATTCACAATCTTTTGTTTCAACAAATAACAATAGGTACTCACTATTTGAAAAGTGATGTAGAGTTGTTTCTACCACCCATCTGTCAGTTTGTTGTACTGTGGTAGCGTGCATGCAGCTATGATGATGGAAGCTAAGTCATCATCAGTATTCCAAATACGAGCAAGGTCACCATGGCAGACAGGTTTCTGCAGAGCTTCCAGGCTGAGATAGGCTAGGAAAAAAGGCCTGGCAATCTACTTCTGAAAATTAGCCAATGCAGACCCTATGGATCACAACAGAAAATTGTCTGGTATAGTGCTAGACATGAGCGCTCTGAGTTGGAAGATACTCAGAATACACAGTAACCACAACAATGTATTCAAGCATGTGAAGAAGCTGGTGTAGGACCAGGCAATGTTTGGCTCTATGGAACATGGGGTGACCATAGGTTGAAACTGACTTGATGGCAGCTAACAACAAGTACAGTTGAATATTCCTTGTCATCAAGGACCTTACAATTTAATTGGACAGAAGAAAAGTTCCCCCAAAACATTGAAAAAGCATGTACTTCATAAAATAAAAAGGGGAGCTAACATTTATTGAGCTAAGCTCCTTATATAATAATCTTATTCAATTCTCACAACCACTTATTTTGCTGATCAGGAAACTGAGGCTCTGAGAGGACAGACAGTTCAGCAGAGATCTCAAGGTCCAGTAATGGAGACACGGGAAGTCTGCATCATCCCAAAGGCCACGTTCCTTTCATCAAAGTGAGCTATTTTCCAGGGGTGAAGGAAGACATACTTGGAATTCAGAAAAGTAGGCATAGGGAAAAGTGTCGAAGGAGTGGGGTTTGGAGATTGGAAGGATCTTAGAAAGATTGACCAATATTGAGAAAATCTTGTTTCACTCAAGTAAGTATTTGCAAATGGTAATGATTTTTAACTGCTTTCCTTTTCCTCTCTGTTTGCTCTTCAAGTAAGCTAATCCAGAAACTTGAAACAAGAATAGAATGAAATTTTATATTTGAAGTTCAATTATTAAAAGTAACTGTTGACATTCCTCATTCCGAATATAAAGCTATGACTGAAAGCCCTCAGAACTACAATAAACACCAAGGTATCTGTATTATGATGTAACATGTTATGAATTTACTTGTTAGTGCTCAACTGACTTTTGCTTAGTGGCAAGAGTTTGCTGTGAGCTCATGCACCGGATCCTTTCAAGCCCTGAGCAGAGCACCCAGCTTGGGTGTTCTGTTAGAGTGGCCACAGAGCCCCACGGAGTCCTATAAATAACTGGAAGCCTTGAAACAGCTCCCAGGCACTGCTTTAATGACTTCCAAGAGTCATCATGGAAGGTGATACTCAGAAGAACGAAGGAAACATTAGAAAAGAATGAAAGGAGCACACAGAAAACATCTTACTAATATAGATATGGCTTTTGTGACCAATCTGTACTTGCCCACAAATTTTACAGAAATCAACATACATCAATCTGAATTAAAAAAAATAAAATAAAATAATAATACAACTCTCCTAAGTAATGATACATTCCTAGTACTAAGTATATGCAGAGGTGCAGCGGGGTGGAATTTGAAAGCCTGCCCCAAAATGAGGGAGCCTGGGAGCTGAAGTAAGTGGGTTTGATGGTTTCCATTGTACCAGAGTTTGATGTAGAACACGTATGGATAGTTTGTTTCTAATTATCAATTTAAAAATAGCTTTAAAATATTTTTTTTAAAAAAACTTTAAATTTTGAACAGCTCTTGAAGCACTCTTACAGAGCTCTAGTGTTCTCAGGGACAGAATTTGAGGAATACTGATTTAAAGCATAATTTTTCTCCTGGAAAAGCCTTGAAAAAAATGGTTGAATATAGAGGTAAACACTTCATTTTACTCTAAGCAAACAGGGGTCATTCGTGCCTCTTCAGCTGCTCTTTTCAAATCTTCAGAGGATCTCCCGCTGCTTTTGTTGACATGAGTAATAGCCCACTGGGAAAGAAACTTTGTGGAGAGAAATGTCAAATATTTCCTTCTAAAAACTGGAAGTGGAGAAATATACAAGAGGGAACTCTAGGTGAGTAAATAAGTTACTCTTGAATGATTTAAAATACAGATTTTCATTAGTCTTTTTTTTTTTTCTTTCATTTTTAAGCTCGACCTCTCTAAATCTGTTTTTGGCTGTAATGGAAAGAAACAATAAAAATCTAATAAATTGCAGTACCTCCAACTCTATCAATGATAATCAAAAGTTATTGCGTTCAATTAGATCATACTTTAGTCACATACATCTACAGTTCTGTGAATTCCATTTTCAGATTTTACTGCATTATAAAAAGAATAATTTTAATAGAATAGCTTGAATAGAAAATTAACTAGAAGAATGTGTCCATTTTCAGATTAGAGGCTCTATTATACATTCTGACATACACATTTAACAACATGTCCTTAATATAGCAATTCAGAGCATTTTGGTGTTCTTTTCACATTAACTTTTGAAAGAAAGACGCAAACCATGGAAAACCTGTCTGTAGAGAAAATGCAATAAAATAAAACGTCACTCAATTATTAACTGAGTTGAGACTCTGCTCCATCACTTATACTGAAGTGAGTCTTTGCATCTTTATAGTGAGCCGTATATTAAAGATTTATGTTCAATCAGTGATCGAAAGGTATTTCAGTGTATTTGAATTTAAGACAGGGTCAAGTAAGTTCACTTATGATGTCCTTACTAAAAAATTCTAGTTCTACAGAAAATTGTCAGGTAGAGAAATTCCTCCAAAATCTTCCTTTCAGAGATAAGTACGCTTAATGGCTATATTGTATCTTTCCAGATTGTTCTTTTTATTATTGTACTTTAGAAGAAGGTTTACTGAACAAACTAGCTTCTCATTAAGCAAGTAGTACATTGTTTTGTGACATTGGTTGCCAATCCTATGACATGTCAACACTCTCCCCTTCTCGACCTTCAATTCCCTATTATCAGCTTTCCTGTCCCCTCCCACCTTCTAGTCCTTACCCCTGGGCTGGTGTGCCCCTTTAGTCTCATTTTGTTTTATGGGCCTGTTTAATCTTTGGCTGAAGGGTGAACCTCAGGAATAACTTCATTACTGAGCTGAAAGGGTATCCGGGGCCATACCCTTGGGGTTTCTCCAGTCTCTGTCAGGCCAGTGAGTCTGGTCTTTTTTTGTGAGTTAGAATTTTGTTCTGTGTTTTTCTCCATCTCTGTTCGGGACCCTCTATTGTGATCCCTGTCAGAGCAGTCAATGGTGGTAGCTGGGCACCATCTACTTGTACTGGACTCAGTCTGGTGGAGGCTGTGGTAGTTGTGGTCCATTAGTCCTTTGGACTAATCTTTCCCTTGTGTCCTTGGCTTTCTTTCTTCTCCTTTGCTCCTGATGGGGTGAGACCAGTGGAGTATCTCAGATGGCTGCTCACAAGTTTTTAAGACCTCAGATGCCAAAGTAAAATGTAGAAATTTTTTTTTATAAACTATGTTATGCCAGTTGAACTAGATGTTCCCTGAGGCCATGGTCCCCACAGCCCTCAGCCCAGTAATTCCATCCCTCGTAGAGTTTGGATGTGTCTATGGAGCTTCCATGACCCTGCTTTGGACAAGTGTTTCCAGATGTTTTAGTGCATTGTATTCCACATCTATTCACAAATATGGAATCCCTGGTTGCGTAGTGGTTAAGTGCTACGGCTGCTAACCAAAGGGTTAACAGTTCAAATCTGCCAGGCACTCCTTAGAAACTCTATGGGGCAGTTCTACTCTGTCCTACAGGGTCGCTATGAGTCGGAATTGACTCAACGGCACTGGGTTTGGTTTTGGTTTGGTTTATTCACAAATATATTTGTATAAGAATAGTTTGTTTTTACCTTTCATGTTATTCTATATCCTCTATTTTAACTTTATAGTAGAGCAGGGATTGGCAAATTTTCTGTAAAAGGCCAGATACTACCATATTCTTACCCAAATAACAGGAGCCTTCTGCATTTGTTTGCTGTCAGTGCCCCTCTCCCCATGAGGTATTTTAGCAAGCAAGCTATGCTAATTTTTTTTTTTTTTTTTTACAGCAACATGTCTAAGAGGATTGGCATGGTGGCACTTGTAAGAGTGCTTTGAGGGGGAAGGGGGAGAGGGGAGGGGGCTGGCAAACTAACACAGGGCACACATTATTTGCATAAAAATATGGTATATATTTTTGGCTTTGCCACCATACTCTCTCTGTCACAACCACTCAGTTCTGCATCTCTAGCACAAAAGCACCCATAGCCAATAAGTAAGTGAATGGCTCTGTTTCAATTCAATCTTATAAAAATAAGCAGTGGACCATATTTGCACCTCGGGCCATAGTTTGCTGATTCTTGCGATAGAGGATGGTCCTTTATCCCTGTTGTTGTGTGCCATCGAATCACTGCCAGCTGAGAGCAACCCCACGTGGCAGAGTAGAACTGTGTAACTTCGAGGCTTTAATCCTTATGGAAGCAGATCACCAGGTCTTTGTCCTGCAGAGCCGTTGAGTGGGTTCAAACCCCCAACCTTTCCATTATAGCCAGATGCTTAACTGTTACACCACCAGGGCTCCTTCCTTTATCTTTACCTGTACGGATAAGTCATTCTTTGTAAATTTTATGTATATACATAAACAAATCCCTTTGAGGGATATTTAGGTTAGTTTCAATATTAACTCTTATAAAAAATGCTTCAGTGAATAGCCTTGTGCATATGCATTTTGTCGATTATTTCTTTAGAATAAAATTCTGGAATTTGAATCGTTGAGCCAAACAGTATGCATATTTAAACATTTAAACTGTTACAGAATTAGCAGAAATTTAAGTATACTAGGCTATACCATTCTGACCAATTTCATTTATTATGATTTCTATTGTATTGTAGTAGGTATGTTTATATCTGTGTTTTTAATTAATAATTTGTAAGAGGAAACCCCTGGTGGCGTGATGGTTAAGGGCTACAGCTGCTAACCAAAAGGTCAGCAGTTTGAATCCACCAGGCGCTCCTTGGAACTCTATGGGGCAGTTCTACTCTGTCCTATAGGGTCGCTGTGAGTCAGAATCAACTCGACAGCAATGGGTCAGGTTAAAAAGGTTAGGTTAATTTGTAAGAATGCAAATTCTTCTAAATCAAAAAGCATAGGCGTTAACTAAAGAAAATGCCATATATATGTGTGTGTGTGTGTGTGTGTGTGTGTGTATTCATTCTAAAACTAATCTTTTGCCTTCCTTTTCAGGAGAGGAACAGATTAACAAAAACAAAGAAGTATATATATATATATATAAAAGGAGTAGAAATTGAAGATGCTCTAAAATCCTAGTGTTAGAAAAACCAAACCAAACCCATCGCCGTCAAGTTGATTCCAACTCATAGTGACCCCATAGGACAGAGTAGAACTGTCCCACAGGGTCATGGTAGATTTGAACTACCAACCTTTTGGTTAGCAGCCATAGCTCTTAACCACTATACCACCAGGGCTAGAGCGTATTTTAATAAACTTGTTGGATATTCAACCACCAAATAAGGTCCATTTCAAAGGCTATTTTCTGGTCCCAGATAATGAAGTCATTTTTCTTTTTCAAGAGAAGTAATCAAAATAAGAAACACATCCCTTTCCATGATTCTGCAGAAGCTGAATTTGTTACTAAATGCATTCTGCAGGTACTCTCCAGCTAATTAGGCCAAGAACGTTGGCACTCTCAGTTGAGTGCCTTGACACTGAAAATTCTCTAAGAAGAGAATTCTTAGAAAAAAAGAGAAGGAAAGAACACACTAAAAAGCCTTGACTGTACTTGCTGACAATTAGGAGGAAAATCTAAAGTTTTAGATGATAATAGGCGCCCTTGGCATAAAATGTGATTGTACCCCTTGTTTCAGGCCAACTAGCCGTTAAATCCCTGACTGGTATCTTTTAAGCTGCCTTCTCTGGAAGCTATAGTAAGACAAACGAAACAGTGAGACAAACCAAACTGGGCCTATAGTTCTCTAAACTCTTTCTCTTTCAGTCTCAAAATTCAATTCAAGCGCCATTTATTCTTTCCTTCTATCCTGTTTCCGTTTTCACTCCTATCAATTGTAGCTTCTTGTGTCTTATTAAATTTGGAACTGTATTAAAGCTATCTTCTGTTTTGTATTAAAGCTATCTTCTGTTTTGTATTAAAGGGGAAGTCAAAATATTCTGAATAGTGGATTGCAAGTGTAAAAGAGTTTATGTACAAAGAACTCCTGCAAGGAGTTAAACTGTGTCGTCTTAAATCAGACTTGAGAGACTTAAAATTTTAGTTTTTTTTTTTTTTTTAATATACGTGGGTCATTGTCTCAGTGTTCTCTGAAAGCTAGATGTGGACTGTGTCTGATTAAACGCCAACTCCTGGGCTGTCAGCTGGGCTTGTAACATAAAAGGGAGTTGAACAATAGCTTATGAATTCATTAGAAATGACAGCCATGTTTCTATCAAACATCTCATCTGTTGTATTGATGATTCACACCAGTAGAATGAAAACTTTCACCACTCTGTGTACAAAACTTAGGAAAGCAACATACAGCAGCAATTTATAACATGTACACACTCTTCTTCTGGTTTGTAAACCATTATTAGATTTAGGCCTGAATACACAGTTTGACAGACGCTTCCAGCCTCTTAGGTTTCAAACAACAGTTTTCACTTGCCAAAATTCTCACTTCATCACTATGAACACGAAATAGTAGCAGCTGGTTCAGGTAAGCTAGCAATTCTCTTCTACACCTAGCAGCACATCTTAAATTACAAGAAATCTCAGAAAGTTAGAAATACTTGAATTGGTGTTTTGAAGTCCTTTTCTGGTATCAATTTCAAAATGTTGTTCAAATACCATTCTTTCTTTCCAAACAATCCAACCACAGAAATACCCATACTCAAGTAATTAAATTTTTTTTTATTGTGCGTTAAGTGAAAGTTTACAGCTCAAGTTAGCTTCTCATACAAAATTTTATACATGTATTGTTATGTGATCCTAGTTGCTCTCTCTGTAATGTGACAACACACTCCCCTTCCCACCCCTGATTTCCCGTGTCGTTATTCAAAGAGCTCCTGTTCCGTTCTGCTTTCTCCTCCTGCCTCCAGACGGGAGCTGCCCATTTAGTCCTATGTATCTACTTGAACTAAGAAGCGCACGCTTCCCGAGTATCAGTTTATGTTTTATAGTCCAGTCTAATCTTTGTCTGAAGAGTTGGCTTCAAAAAAATAGCCACGTTAACCTTCCTTGTATCTTTCCAATTTTAGCATATGTACTGCCGAAGCGAGCACAGAATCTAGAATTTAGAATGTCCAGGAAAAAAAAAAATCTATTTAACTGTCATGGTATTTCTGAGGTGAAGGGCAAAACTAGGAAAACCAAGGGCCTAAAGTCTGTGGAAAGGGGCAAGTATTACCGTGAATGGAATATAAATCCACCCTGAAATCAGGTGTGCTGGGCAGTGTAAGGAAGACAAGGCTTGCTTTTCATGAACTGCCTTTCCCTGAGGCCAGACTGACTCAGAAAACAGCTTAGGAAGATGGGAGAAGCATCTACTTTTTTTTTTTTTAACAGGATATTAGAATTGGGCTAGGAGAAAGATAGCTGATCATATCAAAATTGGGCTAGGAGAAAGATAGCTGATCATACCAAAAAGTAAGACAAAAATATCCAAAAAATTAGCTAAAGAATTAGAAATGAAGAATCTATAACTGGAAATTAAAATGTGATAAGTGATGAGGTCTAATGATAGTTGGCTTCTTGACATATTTTCCTCATTTTTAGTTTTTCTTTCTGGCAAACATTTGCTCCTTTGCATTGCTGTAGAACAAAATGGAAACAAGACTTATGTTTCATAGAGTACACAGTTAGTTTCATCTGCTAACGTGCTTATGTTTCGTCATGTTCCTCATGGTTACATTTTCTTTACCTCTGAGAAGGATATCATAAAGATATATGGGCTTGTAATACTGCGATGGTCAGCACCTACCCTCCCCACAACCCCGAACACATGAATCCTCATCAATGCTGCATTTTCCTCATTTGATTGAAACTTTTTTGTTTATTTTCATTTTTAAGGTTTTCAATTTAATTTTTTTTAATTATTTTATTTAATTTTCAAAAAATTACCTCACTTATTTTTTGGTTTTGGTGAAGAATTTATGGGATGCCAAAGGAATCACAAAATGCACTGATAACCTTCAGTCTTTAAATACATGAAAAGTTACACATAACGTTGAAGTTCCTTTTAACCTCATTTCCCTCTATCCTGTGTTCAAACACAAAACAAATGCTAATTTTTCTCACAGGTATGTGTGTTTTAGATTTTCCCACTGTTATTCATCTGCCTCTCCTTGTTCAAGTACTAACTCAAATTATACACATTCTTTTTTCTACTTTTATGGTTCTTGCATTTTTTTCAGGCCTGCTTATTTACGGAATATAGATAGAAAACAGAATACACAGCTCTGTTGTTCCTAAAACAAAGACAACCGGGTCCCAATTTAAGCAATTAGAGAAAAGCAAATGTTATAACGAAATGTACTGAGATGGAAAGAATTTATTGCAACAGTATGTGTTTTCTTCTCTCCAGAAATCATTTGTTTATAATCTTGAGTTAACAGTGACCTATTGACCACATAACCATGATTAAAGCCATTTGCAGTGTGCAGGCAATGTGTCTATAGGTTCTATGTCTCCTGGTGCTCACCTGTAATTATCAGTGGGAAGTGGTAATCAGCACCATGAGCAAATGGTTACGATCTGATTTTTCATAATCATTTTTCCTCTTGTCAGTGCCTTTTGTTACACAAATTGTTTATCATCTAGTCTGGAGTATTCAGATTTTATAGTAATGGGCCATTTATCAGATATTACATGTACTTAAGTTGTGAAGATTTTTTAAATTTATGAAGTATAAGTCATTATTGTTGCTGTCAATTCCAGCACATGGTGACATCACGTGTGCAGAGTAGAAGTGCCCCAAAGAGTTTTTAAGGCTGATACCTTTTGGAAGGAGATTGCCAGGCCTGTCTTCTGAGGTGCCTCTATGTAGGTTTGCGACTCCAACCTTTAGGCTTGAAGTCCAGTGTTTAACTATTTGCGCCACCAAGGGACTCCTGTATGAATTATAGCCGTTATGTGTTAAAGATATTTATTCAGGCAGCAGTCAAGAAACCAAAAGACACATTGCACTGGGTAAATCTGCTGCAAAAGACCTCTTCAAAGTGTTGAAGAGCAAAGATATCTTACCCTGAAGACTAAGGTGCGCCTGACCCAAGCCATGCTATTTTCAATCACATCACATGCGTGTGAAAGCTGGAAAATGAATAAGGAAGATCGAAGAAGAGTTGATGCCTTTGAATTGTGGTGTTGGTGAAGAATATTGACTATACCGTGGACTGCCAAAAGAACAAAAAAATCTGTCTTAGAAGAAGTACAACCAGAATGCTCCTTAGAAGCAAGGATGGTGAGACTGCGTCTTACATACTTTGGACATGTTGTCAGGAGGGATCAGTCCCTGGAGAAGGACATCATGCTTGGCAGAGTACAGGGTCAACGGAAAAGAGAAAGACCCTCAACAAGGTGGATTGACACAGTGGCTGCAACAATGAGCTCAAGCATAACAACGATTGTAAGGATGGCTCAGGACCGGGCAGTGTTTCGTTCTGTTGTGCATGGGGTCGCTATGAGTCGGAACCGACTGGACGGCACCTAACAACAACAACAACATAACATTCAGGCAGAAGTAATTTTAAATTTTAATAAATTTATTCATATAAAAAGCTTAATATAAAGGTATGACCTTTTTTTTTTTTTTAGCAAATCAGTGAAAATACTTCTACATAATAGGCTGAATCATATCAAAACCTGTGAGATACATTTTAGTCAAGGTACATCAATTCTCATTCCAAATTTGCATCACTAGTGGTAGCTCTTACTTCTGGGTCCGTGGTTTCACGATGAAGAACGCACTTTCACAGAGCCAAGTAGAATCAAATAAAAGTCATATTTTTGCTACATAGCTAGAAATTACAGGACGCTTTGGAGAATCATATATTCATTTCCAACTTTCAGAGAAGCCGTATAATTTCTGTAATTGTCCCTCAGCTCAGTAAGTTCCACATCAAAGTTGGCAGCTGCTTTATATTTCAAACTCATTGGGAAGTTTTCCACCATGTCCCTCCCCTACAGAAATCTAAATCACTGTAAATATTTTTCAATATGTAAATAACTTCTGAAATTGTGATTTCTACTGGCCTCATGGAAGGTCAGCTATGGAAGTGATTTTTCCACCCCTACGGAAAAATTTTTTTTTTTTTTTTTTTTTTTTATGGATAGAGAACTGCTATAGTGCTTCGGGCAAGATTCAGGTGGCATGTTATCTACAGTAGAGATTCATGGGACCAAGGGAAAATGGGTAACACATGACGTGGAGTTGATGTCTAGGTCAAAGACAGAAAGCCTGTTTCAAAACTGTTTGTTAATCCAGGTGAATGAAAGCCATGGGGGGGGAGGGAGTCTAGGAAAGGGAGGAAGAGCAGGAGCAACACATGGTGGGAGACATGTTAATTCCAGGGACAGGGTGGAAGGCATTTAGAATATACCTGCATATATTTGTGTTTACTGGTTAAGTTCATTAAATGGTCAAGATTCCACTTGCCCTTCACTCAATCTATTTAGGTAGTTTGAGTTTCTTCTAAATATCCCATAAATTGAGAGAGGTTAAGGGCATAAGCATAAAGAAATTGACGCTCATAATTTACTTTTTTGAATCAACCCAACACTGAAATTCACCATATATGCTTTTTACATAACGGAGGCTCAAAACTCCAGCTTCCATTTTGAGTTGAATCAGTTGTTCTAACTTTTCTTCCCTTTCATTGTGGCAGCCTTCACTTGTCTGAAATAAGTGAACTCAATGTTTTCAGTCTTAAACTTCTCCATTTCTTTACTAGCAGGTAGTTAATTAGGGTCTTCTTATTTTTGTGTTCTAACTTAGTCTTATTATTATTTATTATTATTATTTAGCTTACTTAATTATGTTTGGTTTCAATTACATTCTTGGGTCTCAGGTAGCTTTTATTTGGCACTGGATTAAATGTCCAGTGTCAGATTTAGAAGCATAGTTCTTAAACAGCCTTTTAAAATGGTCTTAACTAGTTAATGCTGCTAGAATGTAAAGCACTAAAAGACAAGATTTTAAGTAGTATGTTGCCTTAGAGGATTATCAAATTACATGAGTTTTGACAGTTCGAATCCACCAACTACTCCTTAGAAATGCTATGGGCAGTTCTACTCTGTCCTATAGGGTCTCTATAAGTCGGAATTGACTTGATGGCAACGTCAACGGGTAATGGCTAGGTGAAAATGAGGAGTCTTTAAGGAAAAGAAAGTCTTGTTTACTCTTCAGTCAGTAATTTCCAGGGAGCTTTTCTGCTCTGTGGATTAAGGCTTTATTAATGTGTTCTTATTTCTTTTGTTACTTGCTTCTACCTTGTATGTTTCCTCTCTTCCTCATTGGTCTTTACCATTCAGTATCTATTATTGATAGACTAGATGATTAGAATTTTTATTCCTTAGAACTTACATTTCATAAAATATTGTCACCTTTGTATCTTTTGCCTCTGGATAAATCCTAAAACTTTTCCCCTATTTCACTAACCTGAATTTTCTGCAGTATCTAATCTGTTGTTCACTGCTCCTTTCTCAGATTTTAGTTGAACAATTTTATTTTTCACCTTCATGAAATTGGACTTTTCATAGTGTCTTATTTTTGAGAACCCAATATGTATTTGAGAACTCAAATTATACATTTTATAAAGTGATCTTTTCTTCTTGCGAAGAATCTATTTTAGAGAAGACATTTCTTCGTCTTCCTCCAGATGGTCTGGTTTTGACTTGCAGTATCTTTTCCGTGTCTTTCAAAGGAATCCCCACTCTGCCAACTTTCTGTTCACTGGGGCCATCTGTTCCAGATGGAAGCTCATCTACACATCTTTTCTGTTTGCTGTGGCTGCCTGCCCCATATACCCCACCCTGTGGAGAGTTCAAAACCAGAAGGAGAGATGGGGAAAAGGACAGCAAAAGTGTTCTATCAGGGTCTACCTGTACCTATTTTCTAGGTGCCTCACGGTGTGGAAAATCACAAACTGACTCTCCTTATCACCCTTTTATGGATCATCTTCCATACAGTAGAAATTCCCTGAATTATCTGGCACTTGAGTGGCATTTTTCCTTATTTCTAGCTGTAACACTGGCATTCTACATTAGTTTTATATTTTATAATCATTTCCGTGGAAATTAGGAGTGGAGGTGAGTTCAGTGTCTAAGCCCCTGGTCTTTTCCTTTTTGGTGTTAAAAACGCTGTGTTTAGAGACTGGAGAAACCCTGAGAGTGTGGTCCCCAGACACCCTATCAGCTCAGTAATGAAGTCACTCCTGGGGTTCACCCTTCAGTCAAAGATTGAACGGGCCCATGCAATAAAACAAGACTAAAGGGGCACACCAGCCCTGGGACAGGGACTGGAAGACGTGAGGGAACGGGAAAGCTGGTAATAGGGAGCCCAGGGTTGAGAAGGGACAGCGTTGACTTGTTGTGGGGCTGGTAACCAATGTCATACAACAATGTGTGTACTAACTCTGATGAGAAACTAGTTTGTTCTGTAAACCTTCATCTAAAGTTCAATTAAAAAAAAAAGAAAACACTGTTTTTAGGTTCCATGATGTACTATTCCTGTTACGGACATCATTGACAGGCTGGTCTCTCAAGTCTTTTCCTTAATACTGCCATATTTCCCATCCCTTTTGGTTTTGAACTCCTCAGGGTCCTGCCCATACTGAGCATTTCCTTCCCTAGTGTGTTCTCTAAATTTCATCCTAACACCAGTAGCACATTTTTCTCCACTAAGTCCTCATCGCCCCTTGTAGCTGCTCGCGGGGTTACTGTTATATCATCAGGATGTTTGACTGGTTCAAACATGTGTTTAGAAGGCAACTCTCTCACAGTAAGGAGAGATCCTTTTCATTAATTGAGAGGGCAAAGGAGCTCCTGATACCAAAGAATTCTTCTTCATATGGATATACCTCAATTTAATCTTTTCTATTTGATTGAATAAACCATGCTTTCAGGAAATTTATTGTACTTTTTATATCTCCAAAGTGATTGAAGCACTGAGAATCCAGCTATATGGAAATCTTTAAGCGTGAAAAAGTAGTTGGAGCCATTTTGTTGTAAAAACCACTTTTTTGCCCTCTTTTCCTTCTGATGCTTTTTAATATCACATATGTCTGATGATTTGGAGGTTACGTGAAGCAGTTTTTTAAAAGCCTCTTCCTGAAAAAAATAATCCAGAAGAAATCAGGCTTCAATTTATTCCATGATTACCCAATTGCTCTTCTTCTGTCTGTATCCTAGTCAGCTTCCTGAGAACTTCCTAAGCCTTGTAGATTAGTTATAAATTAGCCACAGAGCCTGAGGAATTCGGGTGTTTAAATATGCTTTTGTTAAGGACATATTTTCCTCTCAAAGCAATGACAAAGCTTAGCAAAATCCCTGCCAGCGGACAGATGCTTGACAAAGAGAAGCAAATAGCCTAATGAGGACCAAGTGGGTATGATTCTAAATGCAGTAGGTTTGGAGGAAGAACACCTGTGCCAGATCATGGCTCAGCCTAGTGCAATGATGGGAAAGGCTGATGATGCAGGAAGCAGGGAACTGGCACAGCACGAATTTCCTCATGGTCTAGCAGGGTGGAGGTTGGTGTGCTGATGCCTCTCCAGTCCCCCAGCCTAAACTATTAAGGGGAGAGAATCCAAGACTCCAGCTCCTATGACTCGATGAATTCCTTGCTCCGTGTATTATGTCAGACAAGAAAGGTGCAGGGAGTTGTGTCCACTCATCTCAGCGAGATGTTTGACCATCCAGGGGCTGATCTCTCAAAGTCAGCGAGATGAGTTCTCCAACGCCTTTATAATTTTTGCCTTGCTTATTTGCAATTTTGTGGTAAACTAAAGTGAAAGCAACCTTAGCAGACAGAATCTGAATCTATGTGCTTAAAAATCTTTGAACTTGCATGAACCTGTGTGGTCTGGTCCTCCTCCATAACATACGGGCAAGGTCAGTTTTTAATGAGAACTTTTCATTCTGACCATCCCACCAGTAATTTCATGAAAAATGTTTGAGGGAAAAATGAACTATTTTACCAATGTATCAGATTCATTTTTCAAAGGTAAACACTGTTTGTGATCTGAGATTGACAAGCTTACATCTGTAAAACTCAAGGTTGTCATTTTTGGGTAGAAACTATGGCATTAATCAGAATGTTAGATCATCCACAGTACTTATATAATGTGTTATTATTTATCCATCTTGAGTAGCTCTATTTCCAAAGGGGAGAAAAAAATATTACAACAACCAAGTGAGCATAGTATTAATGACAGCGGTGTTATAAATAAATTTTAAATGATGCCAGAAAGCATGTGACAAGAAAAAAATAATTCCCTTTTTATATTTTTCCCCTTCAATGTCCAAAATATGCTGCTATAAGTTTATGCACAGATTTTGTTTGAAAATTCCTGAGGAGTGAAGCCAGTCCCATGCCAACAAAGGATGGGTTCTTGGTTTGGTGCAAATAAAAGGATTTTCACAACTTCTACAATGGAAATCCCCAGGAAGCCAAGAAAACTGGCAATGCATCAAACAGCCCAGCTGAAGGGGAGAAACAAACAGGGTGACGATTAGACACTGAAAAGAGTGCTATTCTGTCCTTGATATTAACATAGCAGAGAATCTAGGATCCTATAAACATGAATTTCAGGATCTCTTTCATAAGCTCCTTTTGGACTAGGGATTCTTCCAATACGATGTGAATACCTCTTTGCGTCCCTCTTCCTAATTCAAGTTGGAGCCTCTGTTCCTAAACAGCTATGTTGTTCTTCTAATAGGACAGATAGACAAGGACACTGCAGGAGACAGTGGTCCTCCATGTGACACCACTCATCCCCCCGGGCAGGGAGCAATATGGTTCCAGTTTGAAGTTCACCATTTTGACACAAGTATGCAGAGTATGCTATGAGTTATCTTTTTATAACTAATTCCACTGACTTCTATGTTGGTTTGTACACCTGAAAAATACATTGAAACATATAAGACCTGCCACTGGAATGTATTTGGCCAAGCAATGTATTTTGTAATGTCACTGTTTTTCTCTGATACTTTATCCAATGGGTATGGTTCTAAAAGAGATATGTGACTGCCAAATAAGTGCCCAGTTCACAAAAAGGAATGTTCTCATGGATTCATTTTAAGCCTGCCACTTAGTATTTTTAAGTCTGTTTTGCAGAAGTTATTCATGTTCTAAAAATTAGGTAGATTTAACGCAATCCTAATCTAAATCCCAGCAGTTTTTTTGTAGTGACCAGTGAACTGATTTTAAATTTCTTGTGGAAAAGCAAAGGAACAAGAATAGCCAAAACAATTTGGAAAAAGAAGAACAAGTTGGAGGACTCACGCACTCTGATTTCAAGATATACTATGAACTTGACTGCTAACCAAAGGTTTGCAGTTTGAATCCACCAGTCGCTCCTTAGAAACCCTATAAGAGTTCTACTCTGTCCTGTAGGGTCACTATGAGTCAGAATCGACTCGACAGCAATGGGCTTATAGTAATCAGAGGAATGTGGGATTGATGAAAGGATAAACACGTAGATCAACAGAACAGAACTGAGAGTCAGAAGTAGACCCACATACATATGGTTTATTGAGTTTCACAAAGGTGTGAAGATGATTTAGTGGAGAAAGTGTATTTTCATCTCATGATGTTAGAAGAATTAGACATCTATATACAGAAAAAATGAATCTTAGCCATACTTCATACCTTATACAGAAATTAACACAAAACAGATCATAGAATTAGCAGCTTTATTCGTAGTCACCAATAACTGGAAACAACCCAGATGTCTTTTAACTAGTGTATGGATAAGTAAACTGGCACATCCATACTATGCAACTGTGTTATTGTTAGGTTCCCTTGAATCGGTTCCAACTCATAGCAAGCCTATGTACAACAGAGCCAAACATTGCCTGGTCCTGTGCCATCCTCACAATCATTGCTGTGTTTGAGCCCATTGTTGCAGCTACTGTGTCAATCCATTCTACTGAGGGTCTTCTTCTTTTTAGCTGACCCTCTAACAAGCATGATATCCTTCTCCGGGGACTGGTCCCTCCTGATAACATATCCAAGGTATGTGAGACCAAGTCTTGCCATCCTTGCTTCTAAGGAGCATTCTGGCTGTACTTCTTCCAAGACAGACCTGTTAATTTTCCTGGCAGTCCATGGTATATTCAGTATCTTCAGTTCTTGTTTGGTCTTTGTATTCATTGTCTAGCTTTTGCATGCACATAACACAATTTAAAATACCATGGCTTAGTTCAGGCATACTTTAGACCTCAAGGTGACATCTTTGTTTTTCAACATTTTAAAGTGGTCTTTTGCATTTGGCCAAATGCAATACATTGTTTAATTTCTTTATTGCAGTTTCTGTGGACGGTGATTGTGAATTCAAGTAAAATGAAATCCTTGACAACTTCAACATTTTCTCCATTTATCATGATGTTGCATTTTGGCCTACTTGTGAGGATTCTTGTTTTCTTTATGCTGAGGTGTAATCCATACTGAAGGCTGTAGTCTTTGATGTTCATCACTAAGTGCTTCAAGTCTTCCTCATTTTCAGCAAGCAAGGTTGTGTCATCTGCTTATATCAGGTAGTTAATGAGTCTTCCTCCATTCCTGATGTCACGTTCTCCTTCATATAGTCCAGCTTCTCATATTATGTGCTCAGCAAACAGAGTGAATAAGCATGGTGAAGGATACGACCCTGACACACACATTTTCTGATTTTAAACCATGCTGTGTCTCCTTGTTTGGTTTGAATGACTGCCCCTTGGTCTATGTACAGGTTCCACATGAGCACAATTAAGTGTTCTGGAATTCCTATTCTTTGCAATGTTATCCATAATTTGTTATGATCCACACAGTTGAATGCCTTTGCAAACTCAATAAAACACAGGCAAACATTATTCTGGTGTTCTCTGGTTTCAGCCAAGGTCCATCTGATATCAACAATGATAGCCCTTGTTCCATATCCTCCTCTGAAAATACTGAGTCCAGCTTGAATTTCTGGTAGTTCCCTGTTGATATACTGCTGCAGCCATGTTTTAATCATCTTCAGCAAAATTTTACTTGCATGTGATATTAAGGATATTGCTCAATAATTCCTCATTGTTACATCAGCCTTCTTTGGAATGGGCTCGAATATGGATCACTTCCAGTCAGTTGGCACAGTAACTGTCTATGAAATTTCTTGGCATAGACAAGTGAGTACTCCCAGTGTTGCATCCATTTGTTGAAACATTTCAACTGGTATTCTGTCAATTCCTGGAGCTTGTCTTTTTTGCCAACGCTTTCAGCATGCTTGGATTTCTTCCTTCAGTACTATCAGTTATTGATCATATACTTCCTCCTAAAATGGCTGAACATTGGCCAATTCTTTTTGGTGCAGTGACTGCACATATTCCTTCCACCTTCTTTTGATGCTTCCTGAGTTGTTCAATATTTTGCTTATGGAATCCTTCAATATTGCAATTCGAGGCTTGAATTTTTTCTTCAGAACATGCTGAGTATGTTCTTCCTTTTTGTTTTTCTAACTCCATGTCTTTGTACATGTTGTTATAATACTTTACTTTGTCTTCTCTAGCCACCCTTTGAAATCTTGTGTTCAGCTCTTTTACTTCATCATTTCTTCCATTTGCTTTAGCTACTCTCCATTCCAGAGTAGGTTTCAGAGTTTCTTCTGACATCCATTTAGGTCTTTTCTTTCTTTACAGTCTTTTAAATGACCTTTTGCTTTCTTCGTGCATGATGTCCTTGATGTCTTCCAACTACTGATCTGGTCTCCAGTCTTTGTGTTCAATGTGTCAAATCTGTTCTTCAGATTACCTCTAAATTTGGGTGGGATATACTCAAGGTTGTACTTTGGTTCTTGTGCTCTTGTTTCAATGTTCTTCAGTTTCAAGTTGAATCTGCATAAGAGCAGTTGATGGTATGTTTCACAGTGAGCCCCTGGCCTTGTTTCTGACTGATGGTATTGAACTTCTCCATTATCTCTTTCCACAGATATAGTTGATTTGATTCCTGTATATTCCATCTAGAGAAGTCCATGTTCAAAGCTGCCATTTATGTTGTTGAAAAAGATATTTCCAATCAACGGTTTGTTGGTCTTGAAAAATTCTATATGGCGATCTCTGGCATCATTTTTATTACCAAGGACATATTTTCCAACTTCTGATTCTCCTTTGTTTCCAACTTTCACATGTCAATCACCAATACTAACCAATGCATCTTGTTTGTTTCTCTGATCCATGTCAGACTGCAGATGTTAATAAATATCTTCAATTTCTTCATGTTTGTCATTAGTGATTGGTGTATAAATTTGAATAATAGGCATATAAAATGGTCTTCCTTTTAGGTGTATGGATATTATTCTATCACTGACAGCATTGTACTTCAGGATAGATCTTGAAAAGTTCTTTTTGATGATGAATGTGTTGTTGTTCCTCTTGAATTTGTCACCCCTGGCATAAGAGACTATATGATTTTCAATTCAAATGGCCAGTACCAATCCATTTCAGCTCACTAAGGCTTAGGATATTGATCTTCTGGTACTCATTTCATTTTTGACGACTTCCAATTTTCCTAAATTCATACTTAGTACATTCCATGTTCCAATTACTAATGGATGTTTGCAGCTGTTTCTTCTCATTTTGAGTCATGCCACATTAGCAAATGAAGGTCCTGAAAGCTTTACTCCATCCACATCATCAAGGTCAACTCTACTTTGCAGAGGCAACTCTTCCCCAGTAGTATTGTGAGTGCCTTATAACCTGAGGTGCTCATCTTCCAGCCCTGTATCAGACAGTGTTCTGCTGCTATTCATAAGGCTTTCACTGGCCAGTTTTTTCAGAAGTAGAGAACTAGGTCCTTCTTCCGAGTCTCTCTCAGTCTGGAATCTCTGCTAAAACTTGTTCACCATGGGTAACCCTCCTGGTATTTGAAATATTGGTGGCATAGCTTCCAGGGTCACAGCAAGATGCAAGGCACCACAGTACGACAAACTGACAGACTATAGGTGGATGGAATTTCACTGAGCAATAAAATTCATGCAATATTATGGATGAATCTTCAAAGCATTTTACTAAGTGGAAGAAGCTAGGCCCAAAACGCTGCATGCTGTCTGATTTAGTTTATATGACATTTTGGATAAGGTAAAACTAGAGAGAGAGAAATTAAGTGGTTACCAGTGGTTAGGAGTGAAGGAGAGTTTGATTACAAAAGGGTTTGTGGTAATGTTTTGGGGATGAGGGAAATATTTTATATCTTGATTTTGGTGGTGGTTACAAGACTGTATGCATTTCTCAAAACGTATAGAAATTTACACCCAAAAGAGTGAATTTTACTGCATGTAATTTTTATAAAGTAGAAAAGAAAGAACCAGTACATAGATTTTTCCAAAAAATGTTAATATGTAGCTCCTTGAGGGTAAAGACTCTGCTTTCTTTTTCATTGTAGTCCCAAACAATGAGTATGTGAGTATGTGTATGTGTGTGAAGGTGTGTGTGTGTGCATTTAATGCATTTAAAGCACATTTTTTCTATATCAGATGCAGTGCAATGAATTACTTAATTTGGCCCTCCTAACCATAATCTTTGTGACTCTCACAAAATCATTGAGTGGGAATATGCAAATACAGTGCTTGTGGCCCACCAAGGGGATGGAACAGCCTGCTAAGAATGCAGATAAGATGCATGGAACTCCTGTGGGGATGGGACCAGGCAAATAAGGTATATGGAGCCATAACAAGGGAATGGGTCTGGTTTTTCATCCACCCTGCTATGCTTAAAAAAGAGAGCCGATCCCACAATGAGAAGGGACCTCACTGCCACCAAGAAGAGATGTGAGCAGAGGGTGACCTTTAGATCTGAAGTCCCTGTGCAGAGAACCACCTAGACCCAGGAGACAGAGAGCTATAATACTGGAGATGGCGTAAGACAGAGGGAAGCAGTGACAAATGTACCAGAGAACTGGCAGCAGCCGAACCAGGAAACCAGTAGGAGATGGCACAGTGAGCTTCCCGGATCATGTAGTGAGAGAGCTGAATGCTTTCGGGCAGGGGACTTGCTGGCAGAGTGGGGTGCCTGCAGGCATTTGTCAGTGGAGCTAGGCTTGCCAACCCATGAAGTTAGAGAGATGAGTGCCTTCATGCTGAGGCTTACTAGCAGAGTGGGGTGCCCCTGGGCACTTACTGGCAGAGCTAAAGGGTTTATAACACTTGCCCAAGCTGGGCAGAGGCTGGGCCTGCCCAAGGGGCCTGAGAGGCTGAGAGGTTGAGGGCCAGGGAGAGGCCTGCCTGTGAGCATGGCTGAGAAGCTGTCCTGACTGAAGAACTGTATCCTGAGTCTTTTCTGGTCCTGAATTGTAACCCGTTACTTCCCTAATAAACCTCATAACTGTGAGTATGGTCTGTGAATTCTGTGTGGCCATTGCAATAAATTATCAAACCCAGCAGAGAAGCAGAGAGTGCCGTGGGAGGGACAGCTGGTGTCATAATTGGTAAATAGGTTGGAGAGAGGAGGTGTGCCTGACCTCTGCCTTGAAGGAGTCAGCCTTGGGCTGTTGATCTTGATTCTCCTTCCCTCTTGTGAAGTTAAAAAAGGTCAGACACTGCTATCATGCCATTTTTACATCAGGTCATAGTAAGATTTCTGTAGTCAGAACACTTCTATGTTCTTGGGGATGCCTAGATTTATTTTTACTAGAGCTTTTAAAAAAAAAAGCACACTGGAAAATAAATAAATAAAGGAGATCATTTACTAAAGCCCCTCCACGGCAATCCCCAGATTTTTGTCTTGTGTAACAAAGGAAAATGTTATTTTAACATACGTAAGAGCTTCTGCTCAAAATGAACCAAAGATATCTTTTTATAAAAAGGCAAAAATAACAGAAGAGAAATATACATGACCCTTTAAAATGCTTTTTTCCCCCCTACGTTTGAAAATGTGACAGCCCCCTGCCTCCAGCACCTCAGCTGCACAATCAGGGCCCAGAAGGATTATTAATGAGAACACTCCCATTCTGTTTTCAAGCCCACATAATACCAGTTTAAAAAATAGCTTTGCTGAAAGAATATTATCCATCTTTCACACCATACTTGGAGATTCTGACAGCCAGATCCAAAAAAGTACAGCACTCTGTAGTCTGCGTCAACCAGAACAACTCCTCTTCACGTAGAACCAAGAAGCAGCACCCGTTTCCCCCAGAGATTCTCTCAGCCTAATATTCCCCAAGTCAGATGTGTCAGGGAAAGCTACATTTATTGTGGGACTCAGATGTAGTTAATACAAAAAAACGCTACTGTTGTTGCTGTACTTATGGTGGTGACAATCTAAAAAGTTCTCATGACAGTAGAAATGACACTTTTGACATGCTATATATAGAGACAGAAGTGTACGATTTGGAATCTGCAATGGATCGTGACTCAGTCTGCTTGTTCTCACACTTTGTATTGTTTCTTGGCACCACTGTATGTCTTAAAGCACACACCAGTTCTGCCAGTGACAGACCTCCTTAGCTGATCCTCATTATCACCATGGCACAGAATCAAACCCCCATTCAATTCTCTTTGCTTTTAAGAAAAGTATCTTTTGAGCCTTACATCAATGTCATGTCAGAGAACTAGGGAGCTCCCTGCTTATAGATTTACCCTTTTGAATGGAAAACAAGTAAAGGGATTAGCCAACTAGCAACAAAGGGAAGCCCCTTGCCCTAACATCTACCCTTCCCGTTAACCAATATCAGGGGAAGCATCTTCTGCTTTGGGGGCAAGAACCTTGACTAAATCGGTAACACTCATGTTTTCCATCTTTTCCTATAACCTTCATTCTTTGCAATGAGGGAGTGGGAGAAAATTCTTCCAACTTTGCTTTCATCTGAAAGGCCATGCATATTCTGTGTGCCATCCTGACTGCTTTTAAAGTAATGAAAAAAATCCTGAGTAATGGAAAATATCTTGAGGCCATGGTGGTTACTGGGAATAAAGTAACCAGAAAAATGGGATGGGAAAGAGAAGTCAGTAGAAGGCACAGTGTCAAGATAAGAAAGGAATAGAGGCTGAGGGGAGCCAAAAGAGAAGGGGTCAGTATCTGGGAACACTGGAGAATACGCTGTCAGAATTTCAGCAGGGCCATAGAACCTTTATATAAGTGCTATTCTCTGCTCAGGCAGTAACTCTGCTGCCTTTTGGATAATTCAGGATTCTGCTTCTCATCTCCAGCCTCCTTACTTACCTCGAAGGCATTTTCCAGAGAGGACATATGTTCTTCATTTTCCATCCTACGTTACATGGTAGCACAACTCTCCTACCGCCACCAAGAATCTTTGTCTGCTTGCCAGAGGGTTGCAACATACAAGCACACACTCACCCACCCACACAAACACAGGCTAAGCAGCCTTGTCTGCCCATTTCTATGTCTCTTATATCTAAGAACTATGCTTGTAAAAGAGCTGGAAAAAAAATTTAGGTACGTTTTCTATCTATCCATTCATGAAACTAGTTTTTAGTGAGCATTGTGTTTATCATTTGTTCTGGCCTAAAGTTTTTTACAAAGTAAAACATTTAAAAATTTTATTTATTAAAAAAACAGAAAATTGTAATAAAGAGAATTTATAAAATACTTTCATCCTATCATACTACATTGTATTATCTCATTGTACCACATTGAATTACCTTTTGGAGCCCTGGTGGTGCAGTGGTTAAGCGTTTGGCTGCTAACCAAAAGTTCAAATCCACCAGCCGCTCCTTGGAAACCCTGTGGGCCAGTTCTACTGTGTGCCATAGGGTTGCTATGAGTCGGAATCAACTCGATGGCAGTGGGTTTGGGTTTTTTGGTTTATATTACTTTTTGGCATTTATATCCTTGACACTTGTTTCATTTAATATATGATGAATCTTTTAGAATGTCCGTTAGTTAGAATTGGCTAATTTATGCTGCAATAACCAAAATCCCAAAATCTCAGTGGTTTAACATCAAAAAAGTTTATTTCTTGCTCATGTTACTTGTCCTAAACAGATCAGTCAAGGAGTCTGCACCACACAGTCAGACCGATGGGAGCTCCATCATCTTGTAGCTGCAGTTTTTAGAACACACTGACTCCTCAGTTTCTAAAGCAAGAGAAGGAAGAGATTGGAAACTCTTGTAAGAGTTTTTTGTTGCCTGAGTCTGGAAGCGACACACATCATTTCCATATTTCATTGGCCATAAGAAGTCACCTGGCTCCACCTTACTGCAAGGCGGACAGGAAATGAAAAGAGCAAGTGAAACACTGGTAGGCATTACTGTCTCTGCTGCATCACTTTAATAAAACCAAACCAAACCCAGTGCCGTCGAGTCGATTCCGACTCATAGCGACCCTATAGGACAGAGTAGAACTGCCCCATAGAGTTTCCAAGGAGTGCCTGGTGGATTCGAACTGCTGACCCTTTGGTGAGCAGCCGTAGCACTTAACCACTATGCCACCAGGGTTTCCAAATAAATACGAATCTAATTCACAATTTTTATAAGCTAAACAGAAGGAACCTGTATATAAATCAAGAGGCAGTTGTTCAGACAGAACAAGGCGATACTGAGTGGCTTAAAGTCAGAAAATGTGTGCATCAGAGTTGTATCCTTTCATCATACCTGTTCAATCTATATGCTAGCAAATAATCCGAGAAGCTAGACTATATGAGGAAGAACGGGGCGTCAGGATCGGAGGAAGATTCATTAACAACCTGCGTTATGCAGATGACACAACCTTGCTTGCTGAAAGTGAAGAGGACTTGATGCATTTACTAATGAAGATCAAAGGCCACAGCCTTCAGTATGGATTGCACCTCAGCATAAAGAAAAAAGTCCTCACAACTGGACAAATAAGCAACATCATGATAAACAGAGAAAAGATTGAAGTTGTCAAGGATTTCATTTTACTTGGATGCACAATCAACAGCCATGGAAGCAGCAGTCAAGAAATCAAAAAACGCGTTGTATTGGGCAAATCTGCTGCAAAGGACTTCTATAAAGTGTAGAAAAGCAAAGACATCTCTTTGAAGACTAAGGTGCACCTGACCTAAGCCATGGTATTTTCAATTGCATCGTGTGCATGTGAAAGCTGGACAATGAATAAGGAAGACCGAAGAAGAGCTGACACCTTTGAATTGTGGTGTTGTCGAATAATATTTAATATACCATAGACTGCCAAAAGAGCAAACAAATCCATCTTGAGAGAAGTACAACCAGAATGCTCCTTAGAAGCAAGGTTGGCAAGACTGCGTCTTACATACTTTGGACATGTTGTCAGGAGGGATCAGTCCCTGGAGAAGGACATCAAGCTTGGTAAAGTACAGGGTCAGCAGAAAAGAGGAAGACACTCAATGTGGTGGATTGACAGAGTGGCTGCAACAATGAGCTCAAGCATAACAACGATTGTAAGGATGGCGCAGGACCGGGCAGTGTTTCGTCCTGTTCTGCATAGGGTCTCTATGAGTCAGAACCAACTCAAGGGTACTTAACAACAACAACGAACAGAATTCTCTTTTTAAATAATATTTTATTGTGTTTCCAATGACAGTTTACACAGCAATTTGGGTTCCCACTCAATAATTTCTACCCAAGTTGCTCAGTGACATTGGTTATTGTCATGGATTGAATTATGTTCCCCAAATAAGTGTGTATCAACTTGGTTAGGCCATGATTCCCAGTATTGTATGGTTGTCCTCCATTTTGTGATTGTAATTTTATGTTGAGAGGATTAGGGTGGGATTGTAACACCACCCTCACTCAGGTCACCTCCCTGATCCAAGGTAAAGGGAGTTTCTCCGGGGTGTGGCCTGCACCACCTTTTATCTCTCAAGAGATAAAAGGAAAGGGAAGCAAGCAGAGGGTTGGGGACCTCATGCCACCAAGAAAGCAACACCAGAAGCAGAGTGTGTCCTTTGGATGTGGGGTCCCTGCATCTGAGAAGCCCCTCGACCATGGGAAGATTGAGGACAAGGACTTTCCTCCAGAGCTGACAGAGAAAGAAAGACCTTCCCTGGAGCCAACACCCCAAATTTGGACTTGTAACCTACTAGACTGTGAGAAAATAAAATTCTCTGTTAAAGCCATCCACTTGTGGTATTTCTGTTATGGCAGCACTAGAAGACTAAGACAGTCACATCCTTTACAATACATGAACAGTCTCATTTATCTTTGTGTTAAAGTAATTGTTGACTGATTGGTCTCATATAGGTAATTTTTTAAAGGAGCACAATAGTTGAGGGTGATATTCATTATTTTTTGAGCCAATTTGTTATTCAGCTACAAGGTGACCTCAAGGGTTAGTTTAGGTTGATGGTTTGAAGAGTCTTTCAGGGCAATAGCCTCAGGGAGTCCTCCAGTCTCAACCAGCCCAGTAGGTCTGTTTTTTTTTTTTTTTTTTTTGCTTTTTAGGAATTTAAGGTTCTGTTCCACATTTTTCTCCCATTCTTTTAGGGTCTGTCTACCGTGGCCCTAATTAGTACGGTTGGTAGTGGTAGCTGGGCACAATGTAGTTCTTCTCGTCTCAGGGTAGATGACGCCATGACTTGTGTAAACTGTTAGTCCTGTAGACTAGTTTCTTATTTGCAAGAAGAATTACTTTAAATGTATATGCCATGATTATTTAATCACCTGTAGCTGAGCATTTAGATTGTTCTGGTTTTTAGCTACTCTAAACAACTCTTTCTATCTACATATTGAGTACTTTTATGATTGTTTCTTTAGGATGGATTTCTATAATTTGAATTTCTAGGTCAAGGCATTTATGCAATTAAGGTTTGTATACATAATGTCAAAATATTCTCCAGATTGGCTGTCCAAATTGATATTGCCACAGCAATAATGATTATGCTCATTTCTTCATACCCTCACCAAAATTATTATTTACTTTGGACGTCTGCCATCATGAAGGGGATGAGGAGAAAATGGAACTTCGCTGTTTTAATTTGAATTTCTTGGATACTTTGGCCTCTGCTTTAAAATGCCCCATTGTTCTGGAGAAAATAACTCATGACAATTTAGGATCTCAAGTTGGGTAGTACAGCAATTTGTGTGAGAAAAAGAAATAGGTAAAGAGTTTCCATATAAATTATTGTCATGAAAATGGTATCTTTTAAAACTATGTATTAAATAGTTGGGAAACCCTGGTGGTGTAGTGGTTAAGTGCTATGGCTGCCCTCCAAAGGGTCAGCAGTTCGAATCCCCCAGGCAGTCCCTGGAAACTCCATGGGGCAGCTCTACTCTGTCCTATAGGGTCGCTATGAGTCGGAATTGATTCAACAGCACTGGGTTTGGTCTGGTTTATTAAATAGTTATTCTACTTATATCTAAAAAGCAAATTTTATTTCTTAACATTTTGAGCCAGCCATTTTAGAATCTTGGAACTCTTGCCAGGATTTCTTTACCAAGAACAAGTAAAATGTTTCCTATTGTGAAGATGTGAAGAACAGATGTTTTCTTCATTAATATATAGAAATAGTCATTTTTATCTTAAACAACATTAGAATTTTTAAAAGTGTATTGAAAATAAGTGTCTAGTTAAATTTTCAAGTGTCTGATGTGCCAAAAAATGTTTATGAACACAGTGAACAAAATGTATATATTAGGTCAGAATCTTTGATAAAACAATCTAGATAAATGTCACTAAATTAACAAGGACCATGTTGCTTTGGAGAGAAAATTAGAGAAGTTTTTGTCCCATCTGCCTTTCCTCATTATTTTACCACCTCCAATTTTTTTTTTTTTAATTCACTTTTCCTGTTAACTTTATGGGGTGACTTCATGTTTATAAACTGAAGAGAAAGATCTATATTTCATTGATTCTGTGATTTTTTGCTGTTGTTATTGTATTTGTTCACATTTTATTATTTCTGAAGTTGGGATGCATTTTACAGTTGCCGTTAGCCAGGCAGCAGATGTAACTTTTAGTCACTGTCAGCACACGCATGTCAAGGCTTAGAGGATGGGTGAAACACCTGGAAGACAGCCTTGGAGACAGCAGAGGAGCACTCTTAGGAAATAGCTCATCCTCAACACTTTTGATGGAAACCCTGGCGGCGTAGTGGTTAAGTGCTACGGCTGCTAACCAAAAGGTCAGCAGTTCAAACCCACCAAGCGCTCCCTGAAAACTCTATAGGGCAGTTCTGTGCTGTCCTATAGAGTCGCTATGAGTCGGAGTCGTCTTGAAGGCAGTGAGTTTTTTTTTAGTTCAACACTTTTGATAGCACAGAGGACAACACCATGTGGAAAAATAACATGAACAGTTCTGAGTATATAAGGAATCAGAATGTGAATTCAAAGTTTTAAGAATGCATTATCCAATTTATATGCCTGTGTTTTCCTTTTTACTGGCACAAAAGTGATATATTATGAAAACCTATGCCAAAATTACTTTTAATAAATGTAAAATAGAAAGTCTGAGTGGTAAAGCACTGTGTCATGGTTTAATGGCAGCATATTTTTTCTTTATGAATTGATGACATCTTAGAATCAATAAAACAAAGTTATAGGTGATGAAAGATTGAAGATTTGAAAAAGGGGGATGTATCCTAGAAGAGGTGGAAGTAGATGAGATCATGGACACAAGTAGAGAGAAGAGTCACCTTTGGAAAGGAGGTGAAATTCTTTGTGTCAGAAGGAAAGGAGGAGATGAATTTTCTTCCTTTAATTTCTTACTGTTCCTTATATCTGACGCCCACTCATGCAGCTATAGAAATTCCAGTCAGTCTTCCAACAGGAAGTGATTATCCTATTGCACACTGATGCAAAAATCTGAGTAACAAAACCTGGCATTTACTGCACACATACTATATTCCAGGCATTATGTTTAACACTTTTTATGAAGAAGACATTTGAAAGTGCACAGGTCTGACGGTCCTAACTTCTTTGCAAAGTTTAAGTTAAAGCACGTGATGTTTCCCAAGGGTGTTTTACTATAAAGAAGGAAAGAAAAAAAAAAAAGTAGAAGGAGAAGGATAAATCCAGGATCTGGGAACTTAGGGAGATATCACTACTCAAGATTCACAATGCTTATTAGCGTATTAAAAGTTCTGAGAGGGCCTCCAGGTAAAATTTTCCTACTTAACTAAAATTTAAACCCAGTATTTCTGAAACTATTTTACTCTGAGATTCTCATTACATAACCATCTGAACATTCTACATACCTAGTATTCTACAGACGATACTGGAGCATATTAATTTAAGGTCTCCTGTAGGACTTTGGAGTGAACCAGAAAAATTTAGAATAGCCTTCATGGGAAATAAAAACAAATAACATTTACAGAGCTTATTCTGCACACCGAGGCTTAGTGTTTTGCATGCAGTCTTTCATTTACTTACAGTGAAGAAATGATTGGGAGACAGTATAGTAAAGTGCTTAGAGAATGAGGTCTGGAGGTTGAAATCTTCATTCTGCTACAAGATAATCAAGTGAGTTATCCTCTTGGTCCCTCAGTTTCCTCATCTGCAGTGTGGAGATAATAATCGTATCTCCCCCTCATTATGTTATAAACAAACAAACAAACAAAAAAAAAACCACTGCCATCGAGTCGATTCTGACTCATACCTCTCATTATGTTATAGTGAGGATAAAATGAGTTAATCTATACACTCTGTATACTTGAGAAGGAAACCCTGGTGGTGTGGAGGTTAAGAGCTACAGCTGCTAACCAAAAGTTCAGCAGTTTGAATCTACCAGGTGCTCCTTGGAAACTCTATGGGGCAATTCTACCCTGTCCTATAGGATCGCTATGAGTTGGAATCAACTCGACAGCAATGGGTTTGGTTTGGTGTTTATACTTGAGAAGATCAAGACTTATGGAGGAATCCCTGTGACAGGTACAATGATAAAACCCATGTTTCTGATAAGGAAACTGAAGCAAGCAGAGGTTAAGATCACATACTTAATAAGTGGCAGGGCTGTGACTTGCTTTTAGATCTTTCTGATGCCAGCTCCTATACTGCCTTCCTAGTATTATAGGCAGTCAATTTGAGAAGAAAAATAATTGCTGAGCAACAAAGTAGACCCAGTTGAGTAGCATGGGTTTCTAGGGAAATCACTTAGTTGGGTTTGATGACTTAAACCTATGGTAAGTGTTACAGAAAGTGGATAGTATGTGGGTGGGGTGTGTCTATATAAATTTACATGTTTTTATTTATATATTTTAATAACAATTTCTTTTAGATAAGACACAAAAACTATAATCCATTAAGAAGGAAAACAGATGTATCAATATTTAAAATGTCTGTCTGGCAAATCACAGCAAAGTTATAAGACAAACAACATACAAAGAGAAGATATTTTCAAACATGTGTAAGAGACACAATATTGCTCTTCAGGATATTTAAAGAACTCCTACAAATAAGTAAGATAAAAAGACAAACATCTCAAAAGAAAACTGGATAAAATACATGAAAATAAATTCACAAAGAAACCCAAACAGTTAATAATTATGAAAAGATGTTCAAGCTCGGTAATCATGGAGGGATTTAAAATAAGGAGACTTCATTTTATATGCATCAGATTGGCAAAGTCTGACAATATAATGGAAAAGGGTAGTGAGGATGTAGAGAAACAAGAACTATTAAACATCACTGATAAATTCATAAATCTCTTTAGAGAGCCAATTGGTACTCTGCAATAAAGATAAACCCATTGCCATCGAGTCAATTCTGACTCATAGTGACACAGTAGAGTAGAACTGCCCCATAAGATTTCCAAGGCTGTAATCTTTTTTAATTTTTATTGTGCTTTTAGTGAAAGTTTACAAATCAAGTCAGTCTCTCATACAAAAATTTATATACTCCTAATTACTCTTCTCCTAATGAGACAGCCTGTTTCTTCCCTCCACTCTCTCTTTTTGTGTCCATTCCTCCAGCTTCTGACCACCTCTGCCCTCTCATCTCCTCTCCAAATAGGAGATGCCAAAATAGTCTCAAGAGTCTACTTGATCCAAGAAGCTCTTTCTTCACCAGGATCTTTTTCTATCCCATTGTCCAGTCCAATCCCTGTCTGAAGAGTTGGCTTTGGGAATGGTTCCTGTCTTGGGCTAACAGAAGGTCTGGGGGCCATGACCACCAGGGTCCTTCTAGTCTCAGTCAGATCATTAAGTCTGGTCCTTTTAAGAGACTTTGGGGTCTGCATCTCACTGCTCTCCCGCTCCCTCAGGGGTTCTCTGTTGCATTCCTTGTCAGGGCAGTCATCAGTTGTAGCCGGGCACCGTCTAGTTCTTCTGGTCTCAGGCTGATGTAATCTCTGGTTTATGTGGTCCTTTCTGTCTCTTGGGCTCATAATTACCTTGTGTCCTTGGTGTTATTCATTCTCCTTTGCTCCAGGTGGCTTGAGACCAATTGATGCATCTTAGATGGCCACTTGCTAGCATTTAAGATCCCAGATGCAAAGCTGTAATCTTTACAGAAGCAGACTGCCACATTTTTCTCCTGTGGAGCAGCTGGTGGGTTTGAACCGCTGGCTTTCCAGTTAGCAGCAGTTAGCTTTAACCACTGTGCCACCAAGGCTCACTGAAGTAAAGACAGAGTGCTTATATCCTACAACCCAGCAATTGTGCTTGGAGATATTTGCACCCATAGACCATCCTTGAATATGTGCAAAGATTACATAAGGATAATCATACAGTACATGATATTGTATACAATAGTGAAAAATTGGAAACATCCAATAGGAATTGAGAAATAAGTTATGGCATAGTGAGTTATTTAATGAAATGCTACATAGCTGATAAAGTGAACAAACTAGTTACATATGTATTTATATGGAAAAATCTAAAACAATGTTGAGTTATAGAAAGCAAATTGAAGACTAACATGTACAGCCTGAGTGCATTTATGAATAATTAAAAGAACACACAAAGCATTATTTATACATAGATGTATATACAAAGTATAAAAGCATGACCTAGAAGCTTACACAAGACCTAGAAGGTTACAAATCAAATAATGCTTGTCTTTCAAAAGGAAGGAAGGAAGGGAAATGTTGTGGAGAGGAGGAACAAGTACTGCTTCAAATTTACCTGAAATGTCTTTTTTTTTTTTTTTTTTAATCTGAAACAAAATGACAAACTATAAGAGTTTGTTAATTCTGTAAAGTGGGTAGCGCATGAATGAAGAAGGTGATGATAATGATGTGTGTGTGTGTTTTCTGTAGTTTGAAAACATTTCCTCCAAAATATTCAATGAAAAGCTAAGACAGCTTAAATAGTACTGTAATGGCAAGAAGGTGATGTTGAGTGAACAATATGGATTGCAAAAGAAGAGACTGGCTGTAAAATGGTTCCCTCAACTCTGCTACCATCAGATTGCTTTCTCTTCTCTCTAGATTCTTTCACAATCAAATGCAAATGTTAACTTGAAAGGGTAACCCCTTGGCCCAGTGGCATTGTAATATGGATTAATTTTGCAGATGAGCAGGAGGTACTTCATAGCTTTAAGGAAAGAGACAGGGCTATGAGTCAGAATCGACTCCATTGCACAAACCAATAAGATCTAAAAGTAAAAGCCCAGAGTTTAGGATGATGAGTGTGAGCATAGAGACCAGGGCAGGAGATCCAGGAAAGTGTATGTGGAGTCATCCTGCCTTGTAGGGCTGGGATGGGGGAGGTGAGTACTACAACTTGAAGAAGAAGGAAGTTGGTGCCAAGTCTTGCATTTGAACCAGAGCAGGTCCTGCTGTCCATCACCTGACTTCCTCTAGGGTTCCTGGAAGTACTAGACTTTCCCTTTGCTTCAGACAGTGGACTTTTGCTTAGCTAGCTAATCAGTCAACATTTATTGGTCTCATCACTATTCATAGAACACTGTATTCCGTGGAGTAGATACAAAAGAAATAGAAATAGAAGCCACTTACAAGGGGCTTCATGTAACTATATTAAAAATCCCTCCAGATACAGGATAAAGAAAAGATTTTTCATCAGCTACACATACTCTCCTAGGCCATCACAACTCATAAATCAACAATTACAATTTCTTTGCAACAGGACTTCTCTGGCGAACTAATTTTAGGTTCATGTTTTGTGGGTAAGATTTTTTTTTTTCTTCCCTTCAATTAACTTTCCTCAACAGACATCTCCCACTTCTGATATGTAGTGAATTCTGCCCAAATTTCCCTTGATTTTTATAAATTTCCTAGAGGCCACATATGAAATATTTCTTGTCTCAATTTCCTTCTTTTTGACTTTTATTTTCCCTGAGAAGAACGCATATCTACAATGACATGCAAGTGCTTTTTGACCTCATTTGATACATCCCTCAGAAAACCTCTCTGAGTCTTAATAACATCTTTGCTGCTGCTTGCTATTGTGGAATATGGTGCTGACACTCTCAGAAAGTTTCTGATCTTTCCCAGCACCTGCTTTTTTCAAATACGCAATTGAATTTTTCACAGTTGAACTCTAACATTTCTCTCCTAACTGAGTGAAGTTTCACAACACACTTGAAATATTTCTGAGGCTGGGCATATGTTCCTGTTTATCCAACACAAAGCAGAGGCCTCTTTGAACTTTTGTCTCCTGATAATGTGCCTCATATTTTAACATCATAACACTCTAAGATTGCAACTGTTTGGAGCCTTTCGTACTTCCCAAAGAATTTTCTCTCACTTTTTTTTTTCTCTCTCTCTCATTTTAAACAACTGTCTAAGGGTTGTAGTAGACCGTCTTGGTGATCAATGCCAATAAACCTTTGGTATGTTCCCTCATTTTTCTTTATCTTACACATGTATTTAAAATTTTACAAGACCATCTCACAAGTCAATACATCTTTGGGTGTCAGAAACTCAATTGATGCCAGGAGGCTTTGCTCCCCAAGAGGTTGAACCCTTTCACTTTTTTCTTCAGAAGCATTTCCAGCCGTTCTCTCCTCTCTCTTTCTGACTGGTGTTGCTTCCTCGGCTCTTGAGAGACTAGCATAACGCAGAGCCACATCCACTGGGAACTGGAATGATGAGCGTACAGGTTGGTTATATTAAAATATTAAAACTCATCTGAATCTTTGTCAGGTTTGACTTTTTATCCTTTGTGGGCTTTTTAATTTTTTAAAAATCTGGCTCAGAGAAACCTGAAAATGACTTCTCTTTGGCTCTTTAACACCTTCTTCACACACCACAAGAATATTATCCAGGATGCATTTGGCCCCCTATCTGTCATGAAACCTTAGTGAGATATTTCTCTGGAGTTCCTCCAAAGACGAGGGATCCCACATGGCATCCTTTTACACCTCTAGGGAGGAAAAGGAGGTATTCAAACTGCATCATTTGCTGGCTGTATTCTTGGCTGGATCCAAAAATACCAGTTTTACTCAAGTGCTGTTACCTTATTTGCTAAGAAAATATTACCTTCTCAGTCCCTCTTTTTTGATAGACTTTTAATCTACATCCTTCACCCCTTTTGGTCTACTGCCCCTCTTATCAAACAGCGTAATAGACTGTCACATGAGTTCTAAGGAAATGGATAAAGTGATACATGTTTTGAGATATACTGATTATTTGGGCTTCACAAAAGCAAAACTTTAACATTTTTGTCCAAAATATCAGAAACTCCAATTTTAACAAAATTTGCAATTACAGCACTTCAAGTGAACTGATTTTCTTTCAACCTAGTGTTGCCTGCACTATTATCTTTGAGTTCTTCATAAAAAGATCAACTTATAAGTCCAAGATGTCATCATAACCATGAGTATCTTTTACCAGATTTTTACTCAAGCGATTGAGCAGAAATTAATTTCTCATAGTTTCTATTTCTCTATATTAAAAAGCTCAATTTTTCTATTTACCTTTTGTCCATGATTTGTTTGCAGAGAAGAAAGGAGCAATTAATTAATTTATTTCGTATAGACATACTAACTAAATAATTGGGCCCTCTGGAATCTACTCTGGAGTCCAAAATACCTGAGTTGGTTGTCCATACTGACGAAATTACCTGGATTACAAAGCAAGGCTTCCTGGAAATTTTATTTAGAAATACGCTGCAGTCAATATTCATTTCCTAAGAGATCCAGTACAGCAGAAAAATATAATTGTAAGGAAGTCTTGTCCTTAGTTTGGTGGCCTAGAATAATAAAGTGTTCCTAATAAATTTTTTTTTTTTTTTAATAAATAGTCATATCAACTCATGTTATTGTTAAATGCCGTTGGGTCGGCTCCAACTCATAGCAACACTATGTATAATAGAACAAAACGTTGCCCAGTCCTGTGCCATCCTCACAATCGTTGCTAAGTTTGAGCTCATTGTTGTAGCCACTGTGTCAGTCCTTCTCATTGAGGTTCTCTTTCTTTTTTGCTGACCCTCTACTTTACCAAGTATGATGTCCTTCTCCAGTGAATGGTGTCTACTGATGACGTGTCTGAAGTAAGCAAGACGAAGTCTCGTCATCCTTGCTTCTGAAGAGCCTTCTGGCTGTATTTCCTCCAACACAGATTTGGTCATGCTTTTGGCAATCCAAGGTATAGTCAATATTCTTCACCAACACCACATTTTGAATGCATCAATTCCTTGGTCTTCCTTTTTCATTGTCTAAATAATTTTTGTAATTATAGCTATAATATACAACACAAATGTCAAAAATGATTTTTGTACAAGTAGGTGAAATTAAACGGTAAGGTTATATTAATAAAAATGACAAAGAGTAATGGAGGGAAGGATAGCAAGAACTAGAAGTTAGTGAAATTCTTTATCTTAAATAAAGAGGAATTCAAAAGATCAATTCATTGTTTATTTTATTGAATCATGAAAGTAGTGCTTGTATATTATATACCACTTGTAAAAAAAAAAAGGTATTGACAGATTTAAATTTTTTTCTCATTATACTTTTTGTTTGTCCCATATTTCTGGAATGAGTCAGTTATATACATTTATTTCAGGTATTACTTAGATATATCCTACAAAAGAAAGTCTAAAAGTGCTTTCTCTAAGTATATAAAACATTGAATTTTTATTAAATCAGGATTTAATGACAAAAACCAAAATCAAAATTTAATTTGTATTTTCTTTCTCCCAAGAACCTTTTGTTAAATCTAATTACAGGTGAAATGGCTGTATACATTAACAAATCAAGAAGGAAAGAGACTAATTCATAGACCAAGGATGATAGTGTATGTCAATTTTGCCCATGATTTTATTGAGACTTACTTTGAGAACTTGAGGAAAAACAAATCTTAGGTGAAAATTATTGTTAAGGGGAGGAAGAAGGAGGAAACCTGACTGGTCCCTGCTGAAAGTTTCAGTCAAGGTATGTGTGGGAGAAGAGGAGAAAGAGTGGCAAGAGATGGGCCACCAGGAACCTATATTCCCATCTGCTTAGTTATCTAGTGCTGCTATAACAGAAATAGCAGAAGTGGAGGGCTTCAACAAACAGAAGCTTATTCTCTACAGTCTAGTAGGCTAGAAGTCCAAATTCAGGGCGTCAGCTCAGGGGAAGTCTTTCTGTCTCTGTCAGCTCTGCAGGAAGGTCCTTATCATCAATCTTCCCTGGACTGGGAGCTTCTCAGCCCAGGGGGCCCTGAGTTCAAAGGACCAGCTCTTCTCCTGGCACTACCTTCTTGGTGGTATGCGGTCCCTATGTCTCTCTGCTTACCTCTCTCTTTTGTATCTCAAGAGAGATTGATTTAAGACACAACCTAATCTTGTAGATTGAGTCCTGCCTTATTAACATAACTCCTGCTAATCCCATCTCATCAACATAATAGAGAGAGGATTTACAACACATAGGAAAATCACATCAGATGACAGTCACACAATACTGGGAATCATGACCTAGACAAATAGATACGCATAATTTTTGGGGACACAATTCAATCCATGACACCACACATGGCACGGCGTGGCTTGTTGAGATGGCCCTAAATCTCCTAGGTTCAGTTCATTTGCTTTTAAATTAATCAGCTTTTTCTTGTCCACATCATAGAAATTGGAAATGAGTCTTGAGCTGAGGTATAAGCTACATGAGCTACTTTTGAGTCGTTCTCTTACTAAGGAAAGGGAGGAAGTGAACACTACCTAGGAAAGTATAAAATGACCATAATGGAAAGCAATGATTTGCCTTTTGCTAAAGCGGTAACGACATGTGCAAAGTGCTGGAGATGGAAAACCAAAAGGGAAGAACACGCTCGGTGTTTCTCAAGCTGAAATAACTGAAGAAAAATTCAAGCCTCGAGTTGCAATAGGGAAGGATTCCATGGGGAAAATATTAAATGGCACAGGAAGCATCAAAAGAAGATGGAAGGAGTACACAGAGTCATTAAACCAAAAAGAATCAGTCGATATTCAACCATTTCAAGAGGTGGCATATGATCAGGAACCAATGGTACTGAAGGAAGCAGTCCAAGCTGCTCTGAAGGCATTGGCGAAAAACAAGGCTCCGGGAACTGATGGAATATCAATTGAGATGTTTCAACAAACAGATGCAGCACTGGAGGTGCACACTCGTCTATGTCAAGAAATATGGAAGACAGCTTCCTGGCCAACTGACTGGAAGAGATCCATATTTATGCCTATTCCCAAGAAAGGTGATCCAACCAAATGTGGAAATTATAGAACAATATCATTAATATCACATGCAGGGAAAATTTTGCTGAAGATCATTCAAAAACGGCTGCAGCAGTATATCGACAGGGAACTGCCAGAAATTCAGGCTGGATTCAGAAGAGGACGTGGAACCAGGGATATCATTGCTGATGTCAGATGGATCCTGGCTGAAAGCAGAGAATACCAGAAGGATGTTTACCTGTGTTTTATTGACTATGCAAAGGCATTCGACTGTGTGGATCATAACAAACTATGGATAACACTGCAAAGAATGGGAATTCCAGAACACTTAATTGTGTTCATGAGGAACCCTTACATAGATCAAGAGGCAGTTGTTCAGACAGAACAAGGCGATACTGAGTGGCTTAAGGTCAAGAAAGGTGTGCGTCAGGGTTGTATTCTTTCACCATACCTATTTAATCTGTATGCTGAACAAATAATCCAAGAAGCTGGACTATATGAAGAAGAACAGGGCATCCAGATTGGAGGAAGAATCATTAACAACCTGCATTATGCAGATGACACAACCTTAGCTTGCTGAAAGTGAAGAGGACTTGAAGCACTTACTAATGAAGATCAAAGGCCACAGCCTTCAGTGTGGATTACACCTCAACATAAAGAAAACAAACATCCTCACAACTGGACCAATGAGCAACATCATGATAAACAGAGAAAAGATTGAAGTTGTCAAGGATTTCATTTTAGTTGGATCCACAATCAACAGCTATGGAAGTAGCAGTCAAGAAATCAAAAGACGCATTGCATTGGGCAAATCTGCTGCAAAGGCCCTCTTCAAAATGTCGAAGAGCAAAGATGTCACCCTGAAGACTAAGGTGGGCCTGACCCAAGCCATGGTATTTTCAATCACACCATATGCATGTGAAAGCTGCACAATGAATAAGGAAGACCGAAGAAGAGTTGACACCTTTCAATTGTGGTGTTGGCGAAGAATATTGAATATACCACGGACTGCCAAAAGAACAAACAAATCTGTCTTGGACGAAGTACAACCAGAATGCTCCTTAGAAGCAAGAATGGTGAGACTGCGTCTTACATACTTTGGACATGTTGTCAGGAGGGATCAGTCCCTGGAGAAGGACATCATGCTTGGCAGAGTACAGGGTCAAGGGAAAAGAGGAAGACCCTCAACAAGGTGGATTGACAGAGTGGCTGCAACAATGAGCCCAAGCATAACAACAATTGTAAGGATGGCGCAGGACCAGGCAGTGTTTCGTTCTGTTGTGCATAGGGTCGCTATGAGTCGGAATCGACTCGACAGCACCTAACAACAACAACAAAGCGATAACTTCATTGGGATTTGAGAGAATATGAGACAATCCTTAGAGAAAAACACAGGTTTCATGAAACTTAAGATAATAATTCCACATGTGTATTGCTATTTTATTTTTAAAGTAATGAAAAAAGAGAAGAATTTGCCCTTTCAAATATGTGAGACAATTGGATTCTCAGTAACAATGCCATTTTTTAAAAAACTTATGTTTTTTTACATGTAATAGGAACAAGAATTAAATGCTTAAAGATGGAGTGCTTAAAAATGAGCTGAGAAATATTCTTCACACAGTTGAGGCTGCCTACCCATACTTTTGCAATATTTTGAAAGAACACTGTAGGCAACTTAAGAAAAATGAAAATCTTTGTTATTTGTTGAAAAACTATATTTAAAAACTTTTTTTGTTTGTTTTAAAGAATAGCCCTATCAACCTGAGAATTTCTAGCATTCTATTGCCAGGCAAAAATATGGGAAAAATACAAATAAGCTATAACTAATAAGCTGATCCATTGATTCAGTAATTATTTTTCATTGACTGTATTAGGTGCTAAGGTCCATGGTTTATGTCCTCATGAACATAGGGTCTCTGGGTTCTGACCTCATGATAACAACTACAGCAATGGACTCTAAAAGTAAAAAGTCTATTGCAAAAGGAAACTGTCCAGAATAATGGCACTTGTGCTAGAGTGATCAGGTTATGGGTGATCTTTTCCCTTTTTCTCTATTTTCTCAGTTTCTTTCTTTTTTTTCTTTTTTGTAATGTGGATATTACTGTTAACATACTCTTTAAAGCACCACTGATTGGGGACGCTGTGCTAAGTAAAACTGTGCTAAATGCTTTATAAACATTGTCTCATTAATCTTAATGATTAATGATAGTCCTTATAGTTGTAGAAAATAAAGCTTTAAAAGATTAAAAATCGTAACTCAGGCACTTATCATAATTTGAAACGTGGCTGGTTTCACTTCAAGTGTTCAAAACCACTATGAAACATTAGCAAATCACAACACTTTTAAAGCTCTATTTGCTCTGCCAGAATATGATACAGCATGTTAAAAGATAGAGTGAAATAAAATTTGCCTGCGATTTAACTTTGTAAATTATGTATTGCTAGAAATATAGCAATTCTTTATTTTGTTTAAATCACCTCAACGGCCACTGTTCCCCTTCCCACTGGGCTGTTGGATAGTTTATCTTTCCTTCTTGAAACTCTTCCAACCCAGTGTTGTACCAGGAATCCAATATTATGTGCACATTTCAAGGCATTCTGAAGATTGTATGGACATTAGTTAGCTGTATCCACTGATTACTACTGAAATGTCTACTGTCCAATCCACACAGTTCACTCAGGTCAGGGAAACTCTACAGGTTTTTTATCATGATTTAGGCACAGGGATCTTTGGAGAGACTGGGAAACATATAGTCATTCTTCCTTGTAGTGTTGTAATCTTGGGGCAGAAAGCCGGAAGTAGGTTCCTTGCCTCCAAAACAGCTATAAAATTTAAAACCTCTGTTGGTGTTGTTTGAGGATACCATTTGCCCATACTCTTGTTAACCCTTGTGAGAGGTACATCTTAACTTGTGTGAGACTAATTCCCTGCAGGCTGGCTTTCCAAAGAAGGCATTGGACTCCTGCAAAACTCCATGAAAACTGGGATGACCTATGTTTAGGGCAATAAATACTTGTCACTGTCAAGGCTGGACCCCAGTTCCTCACCCATCATGCCATTCGAGAGGCCATACCCCCCCAAAAAAACCAAACCCATTGCTGTGAAGTCAATTCCAACTCATAGCGGCCCTATATAGGACAGAGTAGAACTGCCCTATAGGGTTTCCAAGCAGTGGCTGGTGGATTCTAACTGCTGATCTTTTGATTTGCAGCCGTAGCTCTTAACCACTGTACCACCAGGGCTCCAGTTGAGAGGCCAGTGCTCCCTCAACCATGAGGGCTGGTGGGGTGAATTCTCTGCTAACTTGCCACAACATGAAACCACAAGCGTAAGCCTTCTTGACTCACAAGAAAGGTACTGGCACTCCTCCCAACCACAAACGCTGAACTAGCAGCTTAGAGTTGGAGCAAAAGTCCTGCACATCATGTTGTTACTGAATCCTGGTTTCTCATTCAGGGAATAGGTGAGAGCTTTTTCCCTAATCATGCAGCCTAAAAGCATCACAGTCCAAGGGCCTGAATCCCTTTCTCATACATGAAGCTCAGTCCTGCTAGATTGCTCTGTGGAGTCCAGAACCCTAGCTCCTGTTTCTGCCCCTTTGCACTTTCCTCACGAAATGCTACTCAAGCAAGCCCAGGATGTGTGACATGTGCCCGCTTGAACTTGTTTACACACCCTTTGACATTATCAGATTAGTTTTTATGAACCTCAAGAGTATAAAATGATATTTTTATGCTTTTAGTATTTCCTTGGTTATTAGTAGATTGACCATCTTTCCATACGTTTACTGCCCATTTTTGTTTCCTTCTCTTTGAAGTTCCTTTTGATAGTTGTTGCCTTTCTCTTATTAGTTTGTAAAACTTTGTTAGCTGTTATTAGGTTCCGACTCATAGAGACCCTATGCACAACAGAATGAAACACTGCCCAGTCCTGCATCATCCTCACTGTTGTTGCTTTGCTTGAGCCCATCGTTGCAGCCACTGTGTCAATGCATCTTGAGGGTCTTCCTTTTTTTCGCTGACCCTCTACTTTACCAAGCATGATGTCCTTCTTCAGGGAGTGATTCCTTCTAATAACATGTCCAAAATATGTGAGACACAGTCTCACCATCCTTGCTTCTAAGGAGCATTCTGGTTGTAATTCTTCCAAGACAGATTAGTTTGTCCTTTTGGCAGTCCGTGGTATACTACATATTCTTCTCCAATGCCACAATTCAAAGACATCAATTCTTCGGTCTTCCTCATTCATCGTCCAACTTTCACCTGCATATGAGGCTATTGAAAACACTCTGGCTTGGGTCAGGAATACCTTAGTCCTCAAGGTGGTATCTTTGCTTTTCAACACTTTAAAGAGGTTTCTTGCAGCAGATTTGCCCAATGCAATGCGTCTTTTGATTTCTTGACTGCTGCTTCCATGGCTGTTGATTGTGGATCCAAGTAAAATGAAATCCTTGACAACATCAATCTTTTCTCTGTTTATCATGATGTTGCTTATTGGTTCAGTTGTGAGGATTTTTGTTTTCTTTATGTTGAGGTGTAATCCATACTGAAGGCTGTGGTCTTTGATCTTCATCAGTAAATGCTTCAAGTCCTCTTCACTTCCAGCAAGCAAGGCTTTGTCATCTGCCTAACACAGGTTGTTAATGAGTCTTCTTCCAATCCTGATACCCCGTTTTTCTTCATATTGTCCAGCTTCTCTGATTATTTGCTTAGCATAAAAATCAAATAGATATGGTGAAAGGATACAACCCTGACACATACCTTTCCTGGAGTAAAACCATGTAGTATCCCTTTGTTCTGTTTGAATGACTGCCTGTTGATCCATGTACAGGTTCCTCGTGAGTACAATTAAGTGCTCTGGAATTCCCATTCTTTGCAATGTTATCCATAATTTGTTATGATCCACACAGTTGAATGCCTTTGCAGAGTCAATAAAACACAGGTAAACATCTTTCAGGTTTTCTCTGCTTTCAGCCAGGATCCATCTGACATCAGCAATGATATCTCTGGTTCCACGTCCTCTTCTGAATCCAGCTTGAATTTTTGGCAGTTCCCTGTCGATATATTTTTGCAACTGCTTTTGAATGCTCTTCAGCAAAATTTTCCTTGCATGTGATATTAATGATATCGTTTGATAATTTCTGCATTCGGTTGCATCACCTTTCTTGGGAATAGGCATAAATATGGATCTCTTCCAGTCAGTAGGCCAGGTAGCTGTCTTCCAAATTTTTTGGCATAGATGAGTGAGCAGCTCCAGCACTGTATCTGTTTGTTGAAGTGATGGTATTCCATCAATTTCTGGAGGTTTGTTTCTCATCAATACCTTCAGTGCAGCTTGGACTTCTTCCTTCAGTACCATCAGTTCCTGATCATATGCTACCTCCTGAAATGGTTGAACGTTGACCAATTCTTTTTGGTATAGTGACTCTGTGTATTCCTTCCATCTTCTTTTGATGCTTCCTGTGTATTTTAGGATTTTGCTCACAGAATCTTTCAGTATTGCAACTCAAGGCTTGGATTTTTTTCTTCAGTTCTTTCAGCTTGAGAAATGCTGAGTGTGTTTTTCTCTTTTGTTTTTCTATCTCCAGGTCTTTGCACATGTCATGGCAGTACTTTGTCTTCTCGAGCCATCCTTTGAAATCTTCTGTTCTGCTCTTTTATTTCATCATTTTTTCCTTTTCCTTTAGCTACTTGACATTCAAGAGCAAGTTTCAGAGTCTCTTCTGACATCCATTTTGGCTTTTTCTTTCTCTTGTCTTTTTAATGACCTCTTTCTTTCTTCATGAAACCCTGGTGGCGTGGTGGTTAAGTGCTACAGCTGCTAACCAAGAGTTCGGCAGTTTGAATCCTCCAGGTGCTCCTTGGAAACTCTATGGGGCAGTTCTACTCTGTTCTAAAGGGTGGCTATGAGTTGGAATCGACTGGACAGCAGTGGGTTGGTTTTTTTCTTTCTTCATGTATGATGTCCTTGATGTCATTCCACAACTCATCTGGTCTTCGGTCATTAGTGTTCAATGCATTAAATCTATTCTTGAGGTAGTCTTTAAATTCAGATGGGATGTACTCAAGGTTGTACTTTGGCTCTCATGGACTTGTTCTAATTTTCTTGAGCAGCACCTTTAACTTGCTTATGAGCAATGGATGGCCTGATCTGCAGTTGGCCCCTGGCCTTGTTCTGACTGATAATATTGAGCTTTTCTGTTGTCTTTTTCCACAAATGTAGTCAATTTGATTCCTGCATATTCCATCTTGCTAGTCCATGTGTATATTTATTATTTATGTTATGAAAAAAGATATTTGCAATGAAGACATCATTCGTCTTGCAAAATTCTATCATGTGATCACCAGCATCATTTCTATCACCCAGGCCATGTTTTCCAAATACCAATCCTTCTTTGTTTCCAACTTTAGCATTCCAATCACCAGTAACTATCGATGCATCCTGATTGCATGTTTGATCAATTTCAGACTGCAGAAGCTGGTAAAGATCTTCAATTTCTATCTTTGGCCTTACTGGTTGGTGCTTAAATTTGAATAATAATCGTATTAACTGGTCTTCCTTGTAGGCGTATGGATATTATCCTATCACCGACAGCATTGTACTTCAGGATAGATTTTGAAATATTCTTTTTGACAATGAATGCAATGCCATTCTTTTTCAAGTTGTCATTCCCAGATAGTAGACTATATCGTTGTCCAACTCAAAGTGGCCAATACAAGTCCATTTCAGCTCACTAATGCCTAGGATATTGATGTTTATGAGTTCCATTTCATTTTTGATGATTTCCAATTTTCCTAGATTCATACATTCTACATTCTGATTACTAAAGGATATTTGCAGCTGTTTCTTCTCATTTCGAGTCATGCCACATCAGCAAATGAAGGTCTTGAAAGCTTGACTCCATCCAGATCATTAAGGTGGACTCCACTTTGAGGAACAGCTCTTCCCAGTCATATTTCAAGTGCTTTCCAACCTGAGGGGCTCATCTTCTGGCACTATATCAGACAGTGTTCTGCCGTTATTCATAAGGTTTTCACTGGCTAATTCTTTTCATAAGTAGACTACTGGGTCCTTTTCTCTAGTCTGTCTTAGTCTGGAAGCTCAGCTGAAACCTGTCTACCATGGTATTTGAATACCGGTGGCATAGTTTCCAGCATCACAGCAACACACAAGTCCCCAGAGTATGACACACTGACTGACATACGAGGGTGTAAATTTTACTGGATACTAATCATGTCTCTTATATGTGCTGCAAATCCTTTTTTCCCATTGTTTCTCTTCTAACTTTATTTATGGTGTCTGTGTTTTTTTCTTCTTTGTTTGTTTGATTTGGTGTTTGATAAAAAGGAGAGATACAATGCCACAACGGTTAAGTGCTGAGCTGCTAACCAAAAAGATCTTCAGTTTGAACCCACCAGCTGACCTGTGGGAGAAAGATGTGGCAATCTCCTTCCATAAAGATTAAAAAAAACCTAAACCAAAGCCATTGCCGTTAAGTTGATTATGACTGATAGTGAATGACTGGTGTATTTAAATTGCCAACCTTTGGGTTAGTAACTGAGCTTTTAACCACTGCACCACCAGGGCTCCTCCATAAAGATTACATCCTTGGAAACCCTATAAGGCAGTTCTACCCCATCCTATAGGGTTGCTATGAGTTAGAATTGACTGGAAGGCAATGAGTTTACAGGTTTGATAAAAACTACATTTCTACTCCTGACTGTTCACACAAACTAATCCTATACTTCTTTTTCTTTTTAAAATGACTGATATTATTTATTATTCTTAGTAAATCTTATTTTTGACTGGACTTAGACTTAGAGATTGAAGTTATCAGAGAGGACAGACTCTGTCTCTTGGCAATTCCTTCTTGGCGTCTTACTTTGGTTACCTTCACTTTCTTGGCCAAATGCTTCTTGTTTATTTTTCTTAGTAAGCTGTTTCTTAATACGCCGGCTTTTTGTGTTCCAGGGCACGTGGAATAACAGGATACTGAGTCATGGGTGCTTTGGTCTTGGGTGTCTTACTTTCTTTGTTCATGGGCTTTCTCACAGCATACTGGTGGACATGGCCTTCTTAAGAGAAATTTTCAAATTATGTTCTTTTGGGCCTCAAATATTGAGACACAGTAGTATTAGTCAGTCCAGAGATATCCTTCTTTCCCTTTTTGCAATAACCAAATGGAGAACACTCAAATTGGCATATACAATGCAACTCCGAACAGATTTGCACTTCCTGTCTCCAGTTCTCCTTGGTGTATACAGTATTGCCTTTTACTCAGGAGCAGGTGAACACAGCCATGTAGGGAAACCTTGTCTATAGTTCCCACCACCGATTTGGACCACAAAGCTCTTCTGCTCTTCTCCCAGAGTGTCGGGAACAACGTCTGTGGCCATACGCTGTTATAAAAGGTATGAAGTTTGTGTTCATTGTTCATTTTAATGAGTTTCTAGCAGGCTTGGAAGAAGATACTCATCTTCATCTTGAAGCAGCTGCTTCCCTCTGAGAAGCCACAAGAGAAGGCTAATTCTGTATTTCTAACTATGAAGTGGACATTTTTACTTGCATATACAAAATGAATTCATCTTACCTTTCTTTTATAAGCCCTCCTCAATTTTTCTGTCCTATCATGGTCCCGTTGCTACTATATACATAGACTTGAAACTCTTATAGTAAATTTTGACTTTTTTAATGTTTATCCCCTTTCTATACACAGGTAGAATTCTTATCCTTCATGATGGAGATCTGGGTTTGATTCCTGCCCAAAGCACCTCATGCACAGCCGCCACCCATCTGTCAGTGGAATCTTGCATGTTGCTGTGGTGCTGAACAGGTTTCAGCAAATATTCCAGACAAAGACAGACTAGGAAGAAAGGCCTGGTGATCTACTTCTGCAAATCAGCCAATGAAAACCCCGCTTATCACAATACTCAGACCTGGAACCCATCATGGGGGTGGCGCAGGACCAGGCAGCATTTTGTCCTGTTCTACTCTACACAAGCTAGCTACAATTGGAGGGGCCAACTTAACGGCAGCTAACAACATAGACTATTAAACAATATATATTTGATACCAGATAAATACACCTTGACATTATTGCTTTGGGTTTTATCAAAGATGATAGAGAAAATATTATGTTATCATTCTTCTTGCAAACTGTTCCCCCAAATACATCAATTATAGTTTGAAGTTAGAGACAAAAAGCTCGTATAAAAAGAAACTGTCATGTGCAGATTTTTAACCAATGAAGGCTATACTATACGGTATTTCAATGATTATTTAATATTCAAATCAACTCCCTTATTTGCCTTTCCAAAAGAAGAGTTATTGGCAAGCCTCTTTCTTGACCTTTTAATAGAACTAACACCTATTTGTGAGCATCTGAGAGCTCTGGAAGGAGGCAGTGGTTGCCCTAGCTGTTCCTTCTGGCTACCCATCTTCCTGAATGGTTCTCTCAGTCCCATCTATAGGAATTTCTTTTCAGGTTTATTACCTCTTGTAATTTTCACATGAGTCATACAGTCATCAAAATTTTCTTTCTCAGTAGCCAGCTAGGTTGGAAGACAAAAAGAAAAAAAAAAAAATCAGCTCTGATTGTAATTTTAATGAAGCAGGGTTTACATTGTTTCCAGGCTATCTGCCAATTTGCTATTTTGGAAAGTTAACCCAGATGCAGCTTAATCAGTTTGTCTTTTTTATTTATTTATCACCAAAAGTTCTCTTGTCAAGATCAGATGAAGGGTAGTAATATACCCTTAATGATTTTGCACACCAAATAGGAGTCAGTTCTAACTTCAGTGAACAGGAGCCAGCTGGTGTGGCACAGGCCCAGGCCTCCCAGAGGCTCCATCAGCCTCTTCTCAACCCCTTCCCATGACCTGCTATAGTCTCATGCTCTCTTCTCTTTTCAGCCTGTTTCTGTTGGTTTCAGCAAATCCATCGGTGGCTGACGTATGGCTCCTTAACCAAAATACCTTGAGAAGCAAAATCTGACCTCATTGTAATAAGTCTCCCCTCAAGCCATAACGTTTTCCTTTATTTTAAAAGTATCTTGATGAATAGGTTTGAACTTTACACTCTCACAGAACATTGGAACTGCAACTTAAGTTTTTGCAATGTACATAGCTGATTCCTGTAGCCATTATATGTTCTTTCATGTTTCTGTCAATTAAACTGTGTGTACACATACCTCTAGAACTTTGTGATATCATACCGGGATGCCAAAAGTTGTGGTAAGACAGGGTAAATTTGTGGCCCCTGCCCTAACATGTCCACCTGAACCTAAGATTATAGTAGCACTGAAAATCCTAGTAATACAAAATTGAGGGTACAATTGTTCGACTCAGTCCCAAATATGTTGACTATTCTCCCATAAAAGACTAAATAAAGCTTAAGGGTCCATTTCATGGCCTGTATGAAAATGTAAATGGCTAGACTCATTCCATGTTCCCTTTCTTCAACACCCACCCCTTCCTCATTCCCTCCCCCAACCCCAGAAAAAAAAAAAAAAAAACTAGTACCATCACAGCCTAACAGGTAATTATGTGATGTGAGCAGCCTAGGCCTATTTGCCCTCACTTCACTTCCCCTGCTCTGTTTTGCGTCACAGGGGCACTGATCTCTGCAGCTGCGGTTCCCATCCTCAGCTGGCTTCAAACTGGATTATGGAGGGGGTAGTGGGGAAGAAGAAGCCAGTGTATCTTTCCTTTTCCCTCTCTGCCAGCAGCTTTTAGAATCCAGCTTTGGCAGGCCGGCCAGCCATGGTTCCAGCTTCCACTAGCACTGGGTAACACTGCCTTCTCCCTCTTCAGTCCTTCAGCCGTGGGTGGAGTGGCTTCCCACTGTTGTTAATATTTGAATTGCCTCCACTGTCCCCTGTTTGTCTTCTTAGCAATTCCATCACCTACAGAATTAATTATCTGCGTTATTGTCTCTTTTTAACTACTCATGTGGTTTCCGTTTCCGGCTAGACTCTGATGATACACATAATTTCCTCAGTTTATATGAAATTACCTTGCAGACTTTTCTTGTTGTTATTTAAATCTCTGTTAAGAAAAACACAAAAACCAAGCCCAATGCCATTGAATCTATTCTGACTCATAGAGACCCTACAGGACAGAGTAGAACTGCCCTATAGGGGTCCTTAGGCTGTAATCTTTATGGGAGAAGATGACTAGGTGTTTTCTCCTGCAAAGCCTGGTAGCTTAGAACAGCTGACCTTTCAGTTAGCAGCCAAGCGCTTTAACCACTGTGCCACCAGGACTCCTTTTAAACCTCTCTGAAGACTAGAAATTATTCCATCAAAAATATAACTACAAGAGGGAAGCCCAAGAAAGTGTAAATTTTTAATTCATTCTGATACATCTGTTGACTTGCTTTGGAATGCAGTATATTTATTTAAAATAAATATTCCCCTTCAATAATGGTTGCAGTAAGGGACCCTGTGCTTTAATTAAGTTCAAGAAGATGAAATAATACTTTTTGCTTAATCCTACCATTTCTCTGGTCAGAGAAAATTGTTAGAATTTTTAAAATATTTTTTAATATAAACTTTTATAAGGAGCATTATTATATTTCTGTAGTTTGTGGAGAAAGAAAAAGCAGCAAACAATGTTTTTCATTATTTTGCTCTGGTTAACCGATACACAATATGAAAGTGGTAACAATGAAAGTAACTTTCAAGGTTTCCCACTGCATTTTAAATTGAAGCTATAGCAGAGAGCAGAACCCCTTCAACTTTGCTGTATTTGACATTAATTATGGATTTTCAATTTATTGTATCTCGACGTTGTTCATCTGTCTGTTTTGTGGTGTAAGATGTGCGAAATTTTATCGAATAACCAGGAAGTTGGAGGTAAAGGTCACACTTGCTGTTTGTTCCTATATAAAACCCCTGAAATGCATGGTGAGAGTATCAAAAGGAAGATACTGCTGACGGTGAAAACTTAGCTCTATCATTAAAATAATTAGAATCTGAGATACAATAATCATACACTGAAATAACGTTCAGATCATTTAAAATTTCCATTTTCCTTTGTTTATTTCTGAAACGAGAGCTCTAAGCTTAGTTTTTATTGTCATGTTGCTTTTATCAATAATAAAATTAGCTACCGCTTGCCAAATGCCTGCCATAGGCTATGTTTTACATGCCTTATTCAAATATTTATTATAATTCAGTAAGTTAGACATTGTTAGCCTCATTTTACAGATGAAAAAACTGAGACTCAGATATAAATTAATCACTCAGTTTTGTTATTGTGTGCCGTAAAGTTGATTCTCACTCATAGTGACCCTATAGGACAGAGTAGAGCTGCACCATATGGTTTCCTTGGCTGTGGTCTTTACAGGAGCAGATCACCAGGTCTTTTCTCTCACAGGGCCACTGGTGGGTTCGAACTAGTGACCTTTCAGTTAGCAACCACGCTTAGCCATTATGCCACCAGGGCTCCTTCACTCAGTATTATATGGTATCTAAATGGCGAAGCTAGGATTCAAGACAAGGTAGTATGTTTTTACCTTACTGCATTAATTCTCTGTCCAAGAAGAAAGGCAAATGGAAATTCATTTTTGAGCCAATTCTTTATGCATAGGACTCTGTTAGGATTTTTTAAAGACCTGAAAGTAGAAGACACTGACCTCGCTAAAAGAAGCTTACAATTTCATTTGAGAAATGAAGTGTTCCAGATTATAAACAGTAATGGAGTAGGCAGTTCAAACTATGATCATGGATGTGTTAGTGTGATATGGTTTTAAGGAATAATGGGAGTAGTAGAGTGAGGTTAATTGGGGATATTTTCTTTGAAGAGTCAAATTATGAACCAGCTCCAAAAGATAATAGAAGACATGTGTCATGGGTTGAATTATGTCCCTCAGAAAATGTGTGTATCAACTTAGTTAAGCCATGATTCCCAGTATTGTGTGATTGTCCTCCATTTTCTAACTGTAATTTTATGTTGAGAGGATTAGGAGAGGAATTGTAACACCACCCTCACTTTCTTGGTGGTATGAGGTCCCCAACCCTCTGCTTGCTTCCCTTTCCTTTTAGGAAAGGGAAGCAAGCAGAGGGTTGGGGACCTCATACCACCAAGAAAGCAGCACCAGGAGCAGAGAGAGAAAGCCTTCCCCTGGAGCTGACGCCCCGAATTTGGACTTGTAACCTACTAGAATGTGAGAAAATAAATTTATCTTTGTTAAAGCCATCCACTTGTGGTATTTCTGTTATGGCAGCACTAGACGACTAAGACAACATGGATTAGTAAAAAAAAAAAAAAAAAGGATAAAGAGAATTACAATCAAGAGCAATTGGCATGCTTAAAATCAGAGATGGAGACATAAGAAAACTATTTGTGGAAGAGTGTGAGGCAATTTAGTTTGATTGAAATAGGGAAATAAATCATGAGTAAAAGAGAAATGCAGTATAAGATTAATAATGTTTGAAAACCTAAGCAGAGATAGCCAGGGCAGTTATGCAATAAAATGAAATAAAAACCATCCATAATGAAAAGGAAGAAATGAAACTATCTCTGTTTGCAAATGACATAATCTTGTATGTAGAAAATCTTAAAGAATACACTAATAAACTATTAAAAAAAAATCTAATAAATTCACAAAGGTTGTTGGATACAAAATCAATATACAAAAATCAGTTGTATTTCTATATGCTAGCCATGAACAATCTGAAAAAGAAAATTATGGAAATAATTCCATTTACAATAGCATCAAAAAGAATAAAACATTTAGGAATAAATCTAACCAAAGAATTAAAAAATTATGCTCTAAAAACTACCAAACATTGTTATGGGAAATTAAAGAAGACTTAAATAAACGGAAAGACAGCCCATGCTCATGGACCAGAAGGCAATATTGCTAAGATGGCAGTGCTCCCCAGATTGATCTACAGACTCAATGTAGTCCATTTCAAAATCCTAGCTGGCTTCTTTGCAAAAATTGACATGCTGGTTCTAAAATTCATATGGAAATTCAAGGGACACAGAATTGTCAAAAACAATAAAGCAGAAAAAATTTAGAGGACATTTCCCAATTTGGAAACTTACTACTGCCTGGGCATGGATGAATAATGTGAAGCTTGCCTTCAAAACTAGAGGGTGCTGAGAGACCAAAGAAAGAGGCAGGCAACTCCAGTATGGCAGGAAAGGAGTTTATTAGAGAGAGTTACATATTAGACAGTCCTGGGAGCCGCAAGACCAAAGTGGATCTCTTTGATCCACAGTGGGAGGTCAGAGGTTTTATAGTGGCAGTGGACAGTAGTGGCTACATGCCAGGGACTTACATAAAGATGACTTAGCAAACTGTAGTGAACTAGTGGACCACATAACGGCACTCATGTTTGGCCTCACAAGGCCTATTTCCCCTTCAGTCCATTCTTTGAGGCTGGGTCTCACAACCTGGCACATTCTCCCTCTTGTGTACAGCATGAGAGACCTGTTTTCCTCCCTGAGGGGAACAGATATAGAAGTGGGATTGGCCAGGTGCTGTGTAGTGTCCATGCATATGCAAGAGACAGAGAAAGTTACTGTGTGCCCAGAACAGGGAGAAGGTTTCTCTGATAAGGAGAAGGAACGGGAGAGAGAAGGCAACCCAACTTCCAGCCACTCCATCAGAGAATGTTCTGGGCCCAAGGCCTTTACTTAGGCAGCCTGAACGGGAGGCTGTCTTAGTTATCTAGGGCTGCTTTAACAGAATACCATAAGTAGATGGCTTTAACAAAGAGAAATTTATTTTCTCACAGTCTAGTAGGTTATAAGTCCAAATTCAGGGCATTGGGTCCAGGGGAATGTTTCTCTCTCTGTCGACTCTAGAGGAAGGTCCTTGTCCTCCATCTTCCCCTGGTTGAGGAGCTTCTCAGGCACAGGGACCCTGTGTCCAAAGGGTGTGCTCTGCTCCTGCTGCTGTTTTCTTGGTGGTATGAGGTCACTAACTCTCTGCTTGCTTCCCTTTCCTCTTGAGAGATAAAGGGTGGCACAGGCCACACCCCAGGGAAACTCCCTTTACCTTGGATCAGGGAAGTGACTTAAGTAAGGGCGGTGTTACAATTCCACCCTAATCCTCTCAACATAAAATTACAATCACAGATTGGAAGACAACCACACGTGGCCTGACCAAGTTGACACACACATTTTTTGGGTGACATAACTCAATCCATGACAGAGGCATAGAGGCAGACATTTCCTCCAACAACCACCAAGTTACAGTAGTCAAGATAATGTGATACTGGAATAATGAAAGGATTGATAGTCCAGAAATAAACCCTTACATTTATAGTACATTGATTTTTGATAAAGGTGCCAAGATAATTCAATGGGGAAAGAATAATCTTTTCAACAAATGGTGCTGGGACAGCTGGATGTACACATGCATAAATGTAGTTGGATGACTTCTTCACATCACAGACAAAAGTTAACTCAAAATGGATCATAGACCTAGATGTAATAGCTAAAGCAATAGCTATAGAACTCTTAGAAGAAAATGTAAATCTTTATGTCCTTGGGTTAGGCGAAGACTTTTTATGTATGATAGCAAAAGCACAAGAAACAAAAGAAGAAATAGATTTATCGGATTCATCAAAATGGAAAACTTTTTTGCTTCAAAAGATAATATCAAGAAAGCAAAAAGACAACCCACAGAATGAGGGAAAAAAATTATTGCAAATCATGTAGGTAAGGAGCTTAGAGTATATATAATTCCTACAACTCAATAATAAAAAGACCAATAACTCAATTAAAAAATGGCCAAAGGATAGGAATAGACATTTCTCCAAAGATGATATACAAATGGCCAAAAAGCACCTGAAGAGATGCTCAATGTCATTAGTTATCAAGAAAATGCCAATCAAAACTACAATGAGATACCACTTCATACCGACTTCTTGTTGTTGTTAGTTGCCACTGTGTCTGTCCTGATTCATAGAGACCTAGGTACAACAAAACGGAACATTGCCCAGTCCTGCACCATCCTCATAATTGTTATGCTTGAGCCCATTGTTGCAGTCCTGCACCATCCTTATAATCATTGTTATGCTTGTGCCCATTGTTGCAACCACTGTGTCAATGCCTCTCCTTAAGTGTCTGCCTCTTTTTCATTGACCCTCTACTTTACCAAGGATGATGTCTTTCTCCAGGGACTGGTCCCTCCTGATAACATGTCCAAAATATGTGAGACAAAGTCTCACCATCCTTGCTTCTAAGGAGCATTCTGGTTGTACCTCTTCCTAGAAATATTTGCTCATTCTTTTGCCAGTCGGTGGTGTATTCGATTTTCTTCTCCAACACCACAATTCAAAGGCATTGATTCTTCTTTGGTCTTCCATATTCATTGCCCAGCTTTCCAATGCATATGAGGCAATTGAAAATACCATGGCTTGGGTCAGGCGCACCTTAGTTCTTAAAGTGACATCTTTGCTTTTTAACACTTTAAAGAGGTCTTTTGTAGATTACTTCCAATGCAGCCAGTCCTTTGATGTCTTGACTGCTGCTTCCATGGATGTTGATTGTTGATTCGAGTGTAATGAAATCATTGATAACTTCAGTCTTTTCTCCATTCATCATGATGTTGCTTATTGGTCCAGTTGTGAGGATTTTTGTTTTCTTTATGTCAACGTATAATCCATACTGAAAGCTGTAGTCTTCTTTGATCTTCATCAGTAAGTGCTTCAAGTCCTCTTCACTTTCAGCAAGCAAGGGTGTGTCATGGGCATAATGATTAGTCTTCCTCCAATCCTGAGGCCCCATTCTCCTTCATGTAGTCCAGCTTCTCAAATTATTTGCTTACCGTACAGATCGAATAAGTGTGGTAAAAGGATACAACTTTGATGCACATCTTTCCTGACTTTAAACCACGCAGTATCCCCTTGTTCTGTTCAAATGACTGCCTCTTGGTCTATGTACAGCTTCCTCATTAACTGTTCTGGAATTCCCATTCTTCATACCCACTAGGATGGGTATAATAAAAAAAAAAAGTCAGATAATAACAAGTGTTGGCACACATACGGAGAAGTTGGAACTCTAATACATTGCTAGTAGAAATGTAAAATGGTGCAACAGCTTTGAAAAAGAGTCTGGTAGTTCCTAAAATGGTTAAACATAGAGTTACCATATAACCCAGAAATTCCACTCCTACGTATGTACCCAAGACAAATGAAAACATATTTCCACACAAAATCTTGTACATGAATGTTCATAGCACATTTTTCATAATAGCTAAAAGGTATAAACAACCCAAGCATTCGTCACCTGATGAGTGGACAAACAAAAGGTGGTCTCTGCATACACTGAATATTATCCAGCCATAAAAATGAATGAAGTAAGATGCATGTTATATCATGGATGAACAATAAGAATGAAACATTATGGTATATAAAATGAGCCAATCCCAAAAGACTACATAGTGTATAATTTGTTTTATAGGAAATGTTCAGTATAGGCAAATCTATAGAAACAGAAAGTAGGTTAGTGACAGTGGCCTGGGGCCAGGAGGGAATGCCTGCTAATGGGTACAGAGTTTCTTTCTGAGGAAAATGTTCTAAAACTGGTTTCGGCAATGTTGCACAGCTCTGTCAGTACACTTAAAACCATTGAATTGTACATTTTAAATGGGTAAATTGTATGGTATGTGATTTATATCTCAAAAAAGCTATTAAACAAAACAAAAAACTAAGCAGAGGTATTAAGACATGGTACTAGAGGAACTCCCCATGGGAACAAGATGTGGCAGTCTGCTTCCCTAAAGACTTACAGCCTTGGAAATCCTAAAGGGCTGTTCTGCTCTGTTCTGTAGGGTGGCTATGAGTTGGAATCAGCTCTATGGCAACTGGCTTGTTAATTCAATTACAGAAGGACTGAAGAAATGCACTTTGTTTTCTGTCACTTGGTGGGGCCACTAAAGATAAGTTAGGACCCAACTTGTTGGAAATGAGGATTGTCTCTCAACATTTGTCCCCCCATCAGCAGGCACATCCTCAACCACTGTTAGGGGAAGCAAAGGGAAGGCAGAATTGGCCAAGCTTCTCTGAAATCATGTCTATTAGCTCTATCTTCAGGGTTTCAATCATGTGAAGGAAACAAACGTAAAGCTTCATTCCCTTGGTTTTTTTTCTGATCTCTTACCTTGTGTTTTGTTATAAAATGATTTTTGAAAAAAAAAACATTTTGGTGAGATTTATATAACAAAACATTTCAACCATTTTTATGTGTACAATTCAGTGACATTAATTCAATTCACCATGATGTACAAACCATTACCCTTTTACAGAGAACAGAGGGGATGCCTCCTACCTCCTCTCCACATAAAACCAACACAACTGAAAAGAGCCCATGCTCTTGATTTCCTGTCACCCAAGAAACTGAGAACATAAGAGGATGTTGATAGCTGAACACATTTAATAACAGCAAAGAGAGTTCAATGTGTCCCTGAATTGTTCTGTATGTCATCATCACTGCTAAGTGCCTGAGGGCAAAGCTCAATTTTTTGTGTTGTCTTTGCTATCTTTTGAATATGGCTGTGTTTTATGACTGGAAAGAAAAAAGATAATCTCAATTTTTTCTGCCGCATTCAGATGCAAAATTGTCAGGTAGAACATTTTCCTGCTAGCTCCTAAGCTCACTTCTCTTCCCTGGGGATTTGAGGGTCCGTCTAAGCCCATGTATCACAGGCATTCTACCATCCATCGCTCCCCGCAAGATGTCATGGCAGGGCAAGTAGATTTGAGCTTGCTTTTTAGAACCATGGAGCCCCTTCTTAATTAACAAGAATAAGCATTTTCCAGGGAATGGAAAAATTAGAATTCTTCCGTTTGATTAGTACTGGTACTTTCTAGATAGTGGCATACCCTAGAAGTATTTCTCTTATTTGTTGAACAACGTGTTAGAGAAGGAAGATTTTAAGACGTCACTGAAATCACTTGAAAAAGAGTTTATTGTGTTTATAAGTCAAATGACTGATAGAAACTTTCATTACCACTGGGCATATTTTTATAAAACATTTTTTAGCTCTCCTCAAGTTGTCTTAGACAATTGATTACTGCTAATACTTTATAGCTTTATAGCTAGCAGAGTAGCCTAGAAAGAGAAAAAAAAAATTTTTTTTTTTTTTTGGTTTGCTGAATACCATATTATGGATGACAATACTCAAGATATTTCTGAAATCAAGATAAAGAACATCTATTATTTTACTTTTTACCCATGCAACCAGATAATCTATTTCTAATATGGAAGTTAGGTTAGCTTGACAGGAAGAAGCTGTTTCAACTAATCTTCATTCTTTTCCTCTCTTCTAAGTGTTTGCCAGTCTAGCTGAACTTCACTCTTCTTCTGCGGTCAAGCATGCTGCAGAACCAGATGCTCCCCCTTCAGTGCTACCCAGAGCCCCTGAATATAGTACTTACAGAGTTGCCTGCATGGCACAGTCAGCTAAGCACTCAACTACTAACTGAAATGTTGGTGGTTCAAACCCACACAGCTATACCTCAGAAGAAATGCCTGGCAATCTGCTTCCAAAAAACCCACTGCCTTGAAAACCCTATGGAGCTCAGTTCTACTCTGCACGCATGGAGTTGCCATTGAGTTGGAATTAACTCAATGGCAACTTTTTTTTTTATTATTATTTCTAATAGTACTTGACATGTTTACTTTTTAACATTTTAACATCTTTAAAATAGGAGGTATATTAAAATCCATGGAACAATTGCTGTCAGCCAAGCAGCGGTCATGACATTGGTTGTTGTTGCCTGTGTAATGCTCGTAGCTGTTCAAGTTGCCAAGACCTCAGATGAGGTGAACCATGTCCAGTAGTTTTCCTTTCTCAGATTCCCAGGAGAAGCATCCCAGATTGTTTTAGCAGGAATCATGTGTGCTCTGCCTGGTCAGGAGTTGACAGAGTGTCTTGATTGATACAAGGTGCCCCAACTGATAAATGGCAGAGGGTCAGTTCCCCAAAGGAAAAAGGTACAATGACTCAAAGAGAGCAGGTAGACACTGGCCAGACTAAAGCACCAAATGGCCACTAATACTCTGAGGCTTTTGCCTCTTCTCTCTTATTTTCTGTCTTTTGGTCTTTTTGTTTATATTCTGGGGGATTTTCTCATGTTTGTCACTTAAGCCTTCTATTGACTTTTTATTATGGCAATCAAATTTCCAAGAGATTTTGAAAAATCAAGCATCCTTTTTTTTTTTTTTTAAATAGATGTTTGTCACTCAAGCCCTCTATTGAATTTTTGTTTTGGCACTCAAATTTCCAAGAGATTTAAAAAAATCAAACATCTTTTTTTTTGCTTTTAATAGATACACTATGCTTTTTAATCTTTCTAAATATATCACGAGTATCTTCTTGTTTCCTGGGTCATTTTTTTCCACTTTATCTTGATTTTTCACTTTTATGTGCCAGACTTTCTTCAAATATGTTGTGACACTTAATTGTCTGATTAATTTTAAAATGAAAAAATACAAAGATTGAGTGGGAGTTCTAGGTATGTGGGTAGGGCTTGTGAACTTGAGACTTTCCTTTGTGATGAAAATGTAGAGAGTTTGCTATTAGATTGTGGCACCTCTAAATGTCAGAATGAAGACTTCAGTCTGGGTGCTAGTGCACACATTCTTGGTTTTCCCAAGAAGGTTTATCCCATTTCGAGAGAAGATTCACAGAGAGGAGAGCAACCATGGTATGTTTTGCCTGGATGGGATAGGAGTGGGATAAATGCCTTGCCACTGGGCTTCTGCAGTAAAGGATGGGAGAGAGGGATGGGGTTGCCTGGTCTCTGTCGACCTTATCAGCCCCTGTGATCTTAGCCTTACTCACTCTTGCCATCTGATTCCTGGCTGTTATGTCCAGGTCAGTTACCACTGTGGGATTCAGCCAGGCACACAGGTTCATTTTCTTGCTGCTGCCCTCACCATATGTGATCTGAATCTTGGCTTCCTGCACTCTGGTTCCCCAATAAATATTTTTCCATTTTGATAATCTAGAAACTTAAAAGAAATCTATCATCCATGGATGGCCTCTTTCTGGTTCTCTTTACTATTATCTAAAAAAAAAAAAAACAAAAAAAAAACCCATTGCCTTCGAGTTAATTCCGACTCACCGCAACCCTACACCACAGAGTAGAACTGCCCCACAGGGTTTACAAGGAGTGGCTGGTGGATTCCAACTGCTGACCTTTTGATTAGCAGCATGAGCTCTTAACCACTGTGCCACCAGGGCCCCATTACTATTATAGGCTTGTGTTATTTTAATTTTATACTTCTATTTTAGTGAGGGGATATAAATTTATTTGCTCAGTGTACCATTTTGAACTGGAAACTCAAGCTTGTTGGTTTTTGTTTCTTTTTATTACAGTAAAAACATATATAACAAAATATTTGCATTTCAACATTGTTTACATGTACAATTCAGTGACATCAAATATGTTCATTATGTTGTGTGGCATCACCACTTTCCATTTCCAGTATTTTCCATCACCCTTAATAGAAACTCAGTGCCCCCTAAGCAATGACTCCCCCTTTCGTCCTCCCTCCTGCTCCTAGTAGCCACTAATAACCCTAGGTGTCTGTACATTTGACAGATTCTAGATATTTCAGATGAGTGGGGTCATACAATATTTGTTCTTTTGTGACTGACTCGTTTCACTTAGCATAATGCTTTCAAAGTTCATCCATGCTGTAGCATGTATCAAGACTTCATTTTTCCTTAGGGCTGAGTAATATTCCAAACTTACTCCTTCAAAGTTAAGTTGCTTGTCAAAGGTCAGATAAAGTCTGAGTGTACTAACAGGCTGCACTGCTCAACATATACTACAATATGGATGGCAACCCCTGGAATTGTGTAGTTGGCTGGTCCACAGTTCTGATTAAAAACTAGATGTTATAAAAAGTACAACTTTGAGCCAATGTTTAGAGAAAAGAAAGATAGGAAGGAAAATTTCCAAGAAGAACTAAAAAATAAAAGGTGAAGATGAAACTCTTAAAAAGAATATGAAAATATGGATGCATACTAGTGTATTAATACAAAGTCAGTCTCAAGGAAATGGAATGAAATCTATGACCGTAATTGAAAGTACTGCCTTTCTTCTCCCTACACCTCAAATACTCAAATCAAGTCATTTTGATTTCCCTATTTCTGTTTATTATATCGCTTTTTTTTTTTTTTTTCAGTCACCTGGATTTAAAGTTTTGGAATCTTTTTTTGTTGTTGTTGTTAGTCTGAATGTTGAGCAGTAGGCATTTAAGGTTGTATGGGACCTTAATAATCACGTATATCTTGTCCATAATCTGTCATTTGGGTGTCTTTTGTTCGACCTATATTATGACTTTAAAAAAAGTTAAATTTGTGACCTTTCTAGGCAAGTCACACATTTTGCAGTCTCACAGACTACAACACTCTATTTTAATCTTCCTTTTGGCCCAGTTCGCACATTTATGACACCTATCTTGTGCCTGTAAACATTTGACTTTTCCAACTTTGATCTAACCCAACCAATTACTTAGTGCTTGAAATCTGCCTACTAATTTTCTGCTAAGAGGTTTGGCATATGCTAGAGCACGTCCCATGGCAGGGACCTTCCTTACTTTGAGCTTCATTACTTATACTTAAACCAGTGCTTTTCTGCAGGAAGCCTTTTTAGATTTGTGGTTATTTTGTTTCATAGCAATTGGAGGACGCTGTGGATAGTCAGAGGATGTGGACAGGCAGAGATGCTAGCTGCATATGAAAGTTTTGCACAATGGAGGATTATCATGCATGATTTTCCATTAGCATTCACGTAGGTGAAGAAATGATTCACACTTATTTGAGAGTCAGGAAACCCTGATGGTGTAGTGGTTAAGTGCTACAGCTACTAACCAAAAGGTCAGCAGTTTGAATCCACCAGGAGCTCCCTGAAAACTCTGTGGGTCAGATCTACTCTGTCCTATAGGGTTGCTAGGAGTTGATATCGATTCGATGGCAACAGTTTTTTTTTTTAATTTGAGAGTCTAGGAAATAATTTTCCATTTCACAACAAAGTTTCTTTCTTCATAGTTATAAACTAAAATATCCAGTAATGTAGTAATGTAATCAAGGGGGTATTGCCCTCTCTTCTGAGAGTTGTTTACTATTTCAGAAAATCGCATCGGCAAAACAATGCCACTCATTATGATTGAGTCACCAAGAAATACAACACACCAGTATTAGTCGGCACATAGAGCTGCCACTTGCAGATAACGTAACAAAAGAAACCTGTGATTCCTTTTAACAGACTTAGAGCTAAATATTAAATTAAAAAAAAATATTAAATTAGTGCTGATATATTAGATGCAGGAATCTAATTGAATTTTCTTAATAAAGACTTTTATTATTTCACATTATTTCCTTCCCATATGTTTTGATTTTTTTTTGCAAATAACAGTAATAAATATAGGTTATGAAGATTACATAAAAATTATTTATGTTGAAGATGGCCTTTTTTTTTTTTTTTTTTACAGTGTTATTCAAGTTCTGTCTCTGTCTCAGTTTTTCTGTAGCTTCTTGCATTACTATCTCTTTCCGCAATCCCTCTTCAATCCCCCATAGCCTACCCAAGGTTATAGGCTCCTGGGTCTCTCTGTGTTCCAAAGACTGATTGTGAGCTTCAACATGTGGAGGAATTTCAAGGCAGGAGATATGTTTTCAGTGATACTTTGTCACTATCCCGTCATAACATTGGGAATTATTTTGACACTACACTTATAAATAAGGCCCAGCTCATTTGTGCTAATATCATACTTCATCATTTTCTCTGTTTCCAAAGTCTGTAATTTGTCTTGGCATGTTATCCTTATTTCAATTAAGATTATTTCCCTCTTTCTTTTATCATATACAAATAAGCTGGTCTGTTAGGGCTTCCTTCAATTCTAATTTTTATCTTAGTGGCCACTCTTTCGTCTTTCTGAATTCATTGTATTGAATGGTTTCTGATCTTCTTAACTCTCTTAAATCCAAACGTATTCATTATCAGTAGGTGGAAGCGTTTGTCTATAGCAGCGCTTGTTCTGGGATAGCCTTGCCTGAGGATTTGCATACTGAGATACATATTTTATTATAATTTGCTTTTTGCTGTTTTTTTATTTCAGTAACAATTTTCTGCTAAGCCATAGCTGAGCTGAGGCAAAGAAAAAAAATTATTAGCAATATGGATTTTGTCTTCATTTAGTTTTGATATTTTATTAATCATGGATATTTTGCATTAATTTTAATATTATTATCTTGATTACTGAATATTTTGGACCCCCTTGAATTCTTGCCTCACTTGTCTCACCCTAGTCCTGGCCCTAAAAGAAAGTGATAGAGAATGTATGTCCACTTAACCTCCATCTTCATCTTGTTTATGTCCTTTGCACTATTTATTATCAGCTTCTGGATTAAACCAAGGTACAAGCATCCTTGAACTCTGCTATATCTTCCTTCTTTCCCACCTTGAAGCCGAGACCAGCCTCAGAGCTCCGGTCTAGCACAGCAACCAGGAGAGTCTATACAACTTAATCTTCTTCCTCTTGGGTTTTCCCTTCTTCAAGGTAAAATTTTCAATTCTGTTAATCACTCTTCATAGGATATAGTTTCAACTCTTGAGACATTGACTGTTGAAACAAGGTGCTTTCAACTCTGTCTCTAAAATGGTTTTGGAATCAGTCCTCTAATACTTTCTGATGTTATCCTTCTTTCCGTTTTGCTTGAGTTATTACAGTAGGTTCCTAAATGATGTTTTCACCCTCTGGTTCTCCTCTTTCAAATTTTGCCTCCAGAGTGCAAATTAACTTCTGAACACAGATTTGATCATTAACCTTCCTGCTTAAATACCTTTAATTAAATATATGTATAATATACTATACTTCTTACTACTCCTTATTTTTTTCCTGAAGTAAGTCCAAATTCCTTAGACTTTTATTCATGGCTTTCTTAACTTGGATCTCAAATAAACTTCTCAGTATCATTTCCTTCAGTCTCGTGTACAAAGGCTTTGTGTAAGCCACACTGGGGCAGTTCATAACTTCGTGAATACATTCTCTGATTTCAAGACTTCACACATTTGTTTAAGCACTTCCTTTGCCTGGAATGACCTCTTCATTTCTGTGGGAATATTTGCCATCCTTCAAATTCATACTTAATTGATGATTCTTTTCTAAGTTTTGCCTGAGCCCTCAGTTTGATTGGTCTCGCCCTCCTCTGAATTCTGAATCCCCTTTCTTTTAACCTGTTTTACAGCACTCAGATCATATCTCATAGACAGATGGATGGGTGGATAGATAGATATAGAATATATTGCTTTTTTGTTTTGATTTGTTTTTTGCTTCCCCTACCAAAATCCAGGGTCCTTAGAGAAACAACATGGTGTAGAATTAAGAATGCAAACTCTGAAGCCAGACCAACTGGGTTTGAATCTGGACTTAACCATCACTTACTAGCTATATGACTTTGGAGAAGTTATTTAAAACTTTTTTTCACTCAGTCTACTACTTTGTAAAATGGAGATAATAATAATAATGAGGATAATAACACCCTATTTCTCCTATGTGTTGGGAGGGCCAAATGAGTTAATATATGTAAAGGATACACATCAAGTTTGGTACATGTTATTGTTATTGTTAGGTACTGTCGAATCGGTTCCGACTCATAGTGACTTTGTGTACAACAGAATGAAACATTGCCTGGTCCTTTGCCATCCTCACAATTGATGCTATGTTTTTGGTGCATAGTTAGTGCTATATGGGCATTAGCTACTACCGAGGGCAGTGATAATGTATAAAGCATCTTTGTATTCTCCCACAATGCCTTGCACATAGTAAGTTCTCAACAAATATTTGACTAATACATGAATGTAGCACTTTAAATAATGTATCTGCTGTCTTCTCTAAGAAGTCTTCACTGCTGAAGAGGAGGAGCAAGTTTGCAAATATGTTAGAAAACAGAATAATCATGAATAAAACAAGATAATAAATGAAGGAAACAATTAGCATTGATAATTTGAAGTGAAGTTGGAGAGGGAATGAGGGAGCTGAGTAAAGCTGAAGTCAGAGAAGTAGACTGTTAAAAAGAAAAGAGACAGAGCTAACAGGATATAAAAATTTAAGGGGATGCAGAAAGTCAGAAAGGGCCCAAAAGGAGTAATTAAAGGGATAGGGAAATCAAATCCAAGTCTTCTGTTATTTCAACCTAGTTACAAATCCCCTACTCATAGGCTTTGATACGGACAAAAACTTGGAGGACTAAAAAGTAGAGCTGTTGAGTGTATGTGCTTAGGGCCAAAGTAAGAATCGTGAGAAATGATTCTATTTTCACTACATGAATTTTCACTTATGAAAAATCAGACTTTTGCAGAAACTATGAATTTGATGAGGACTAAAATTGTGTCATTTCTACCACAGCACAGTAGGTTGTCATAGCACAGAAAATAAATACAAGTGGCAAAATTCCATGTCAGTAATATATCCAGAACTCACTAATATTGCCCCTGGCAAAAATTTGCTATGCTATATAACATTAAGGAGGAAAAAAATAACACAGACACACAAAAAAATCCTTCTGGATAAAACGACAGATTTTCACCTGTGAAAGGTCACCTGTCATGATGGAGGGAAAGAACAACTTAGAAAATTCCAGAAAAAAATGCAAGTTGCTTTTGTTAGCCATGTATCACTTCTTTTCTCACCAACAGTGAGAATTTTTTTCTCACAGTTCTAGAAGAGAAAGCAAATCTGAACTCAGCCCAAGTGTCCTGTATGAAAAAAAAAAAAAAAATCTGTGTCCATAAGCTTGGAAAAGCACAGTGTTTCATTTTTAATTTTTTAGGAAATATGACAAATACAAAACAGAACAGATGTTATGTCTCCAAGCAACATCATCTTTGACACATCTTGAAGTTTTGTGAAACCTGCTCTATTTTATTTCTAACTTTTCATATCGTAAAAGGAAGAAAGACTAAAATGTTTGGTTTTAATGTTCCCTTGTGTTGTTTTTTTGTTAGTTAATCATTTGCTCTTTTTTTCTGTCACATCACAAACAAATACTTGCTCTTAACCTTCTCAATCTATAATCAAAGGGTCGTTTAAGTGCAGTTACTCATTTTATTTAACTGTGTAGTGTAATTATTATTTACAGATTGTGAAGAAATACGTAAAGAAAATTATGCCAATACTAAGAGTATCATGGTATGATGTAAGTGTATTATTTTGTCACCTCTGCAACCCTTTAGGCAAAATTACTGTTTATTTTCAGAAATACAATTATGAATCACAGAAAATATACATAGAAATTTTGGATCCATTCCCTGGCACAACAAATCAATGTTACAGTCAACAGCCTTTTTTCTTTATTTATTAAGACATAATGTACAACGAAATTATTAGACAAAGTAATGAGCCTGCATCAATCTGTCTTTGCTTTTATAAAACTCAGTATTACTTTGTCAGCCTTGTCAATGCTGCTGAATATTAATAGGAATAAAGTTAATTGCTGGGTGGAAAAAGGTCTTACTCAAAGTGAAAAGGAAGCACCTTGCTGAAATCTGTCATTTTTGACAAGCCATAATTTATTTCTATGTAATGAAATGAACTGACAGGTTTCTAACCTTGCTTTTATCTTTACCACAAATTCTAATTATTTTCATTTGGGATTTTGTTGCATCCTAAGCTCTGACCACTTTCATCGTGTGGAAATTAATTATTTCATAAAAAGTCATTACATACAGGAAAGGATATATGAATATATAGAAGTGCATGTATGGGTATAACTGTAGGCATATATATATATATACGTTTATGTGTGCTGCATATACTATCAAATATAAAATAAAGCACATGGGGGCACAGTTATGGATACTTATTAGACAAAACCAAACCTCTCACAGGATTGGGTTTACTGGGTTTGAGGGCTTAGGACCATTGTCTTATGGGGTAGCTCAGTTAATAGGCACAGTATAGTCCATTAAGTTGATGTTCTACATCCTAGTTCAGTGAGTAGCACCTGGGGTCTTAAAAGCTTGCAAGCAGCCATCTAAGGTAAAACTATTGTCTGGAGTGAAAGGGAAAGAAGGAAACCAAAGACGCAAAGAAGAAACTAGTCTACAGAACTAACAGTCTGTACAAATAACAGCCTCACCTACCTTGTGACCAGAAGAACTAGATGGTGTCCAGCTACCACTATCGACCATTCCAACCAGGGGCTCAATAAATGGGCTAGGATAGAATGGGAGAAAAATGTAGAACAAAACTCAAATTCCTAAAAAAAAAAAAAAAAAAAACACAAAAGGCCAGATTTACTGGACCAGTAGAAACTGGATGAACCGCTAAGATTACCGCCCTCGGATACCCTTTAAACTTGGAACTGAAACCACTCCCAGTGTTACCTTCAGCCAAAAGACTGATTGACCCATAATATAAATAGTATCACCTGTGAGTACTGTGGTCCTCTAAATAATCATCTAAATGTAATGAAATGGTCAACATTTTCCCTAGACCAAATATGAGAAGGTAAGGAGGAGCAGGGAAGTTAGATCAAGGGAAACAGAACAACCAGAATGGAAATGATGAGAATGCTGATATATTGTGGGAAATGTCACCAATGTCACTGAACAATATGTGTAGAAATCATTAAATGAAAACCTAATTTGCTGTGTAAACTTACACCAAAAACACAATAAAATACATATTTTTTAAAAGTAGTTACATATTCAGAGTAGAAGGAACTTTGCTTAGAGTATAAGTAAGCAACAATATTGTGTAATCTCTGGAAGCCATACAAATGTATTTGTTGTATCTCAGTAGCCAAGAAGGAGAGGAAAACAATGTCTTTAAGAAAAAGGAAGGGTTATATGTGAACATAATAACTTCCCAGCCTATCTACATGCTAGTTAAATGACTTCATTCAAAGAAAATGAATAATGGGTAATTACTTATGGTTTATCTTGGTTAGATCGTCACCTGATTGGAAACATATCCAGTTGTGCTAAGAATTTCAAGAATTTTCCATTAAACTTTCAGCAGTCATAACTTTAAAACAATACATATTTTTACTTTAAATCAGTAGCCTACCAAATGCAGAAATATTCTTCACTCAGCAGAGTTTAAGAAATAAGCTGATCTTGAAAAAATGAGCACTGGCTAGCTTATAAGGTTTATATTACCAAAAACCAAACCAAAACCATTGCCGTTGAGTTGATTTTGACTCACAGCGACCCTAAAGGACAGAGTAGAACTGCCCCATAGAGTTTCCAAGGAGTGCCTGGTGGATTTGAACTGCCAACTTTTTGGTTAGGAGCTATAGCTCTTAACCACTGCACAACCAGGGTTTCCAAGGTTCATATTAAATAAAATAAATTTTTATTTAATATATTAAATTATTTAGAGAGGGCCAAATTAAGATAAAGCAGTAGGGTTAAAATAAATTTATTGTTGTTTCTTTCTCGATCATATAACATTATAGTTGCTTTTTTTTTTATGAGAATATGCATTTATTGTTGGAAACTTTGAATGACATATTATTAGTGAAGGTTCATCATGGTTCTTACACACAAAAAAATGAGGAAACCACTTGAAAAGTCACAGCTAGAAGGAAGAGGATCAACGCAAGCTTTTGTTTTTAGAAATTAGACTTTGTGGCCTAATGATGTTGGTGATGCTTTAATTAATGAAATCCATCTGTCCTCATGCCCTGGTCTCTGACAGCTGGCTGTTGTTTCTTTACCATATCCAGCACTGTCTTAGTTACGTAGTGCTGCTGTAACACAAATTTATGTTCTCTCAGTTTAGGAGGCTAGAAATCTAAATTCAGAGCTCTGGCTCTAGGGGAAGGCTTTCTCTCCATCAGTTCTGGGGAAAGGTCCTTGTCTTTTCAGCTTCTGGTTCCTTGGAGATGTCCACGTGTCGTGGTCCAGTGCTTGGCTGCTAAGCAAAAGGTCGGTGGTTCAAACCCACCAGTCGTTCTGCAGGAGAAAGACGTGGTAGTCTGCTTCCATAATGATTTACAGCCTTGGAAATGCTATGGGGCATTTTTACTCTGTCCTGTAGGGTCGATATGAGTTGGAATTGACTTGACAGCAATGGGTTTGGCATCCATCTTACTCCATCTCTGCTCACTGGTTTGCTTGTTTAATCTCTTTTATATCTCAAAAGAGATTGACTCAAAGCATACCTTACCCTAATCTTGTCTCATTAACATAACAAAGACAACCAATTCCCAAATGGGATTATGAACACAGGCAATAGAGGTTAGGATTTACAACACATATTTTGGGGGAACACAATTCAATCCATAACAAGCACCTACATCTAATAAAATCTCAGGAGCCTGCTCTTTTCCTCTTCGCTGAAAGTAGTTGCTACATGTGACTGGCCAGCAGATTGGGTGGCATTTATGTTGTGATTCTTAGTCATCCCAATTTTTTCTCCGCCACATCCTAGTCACAATGGGGAAAAATGAAAAGCAGCTGCTAACAGCCTCACAACGGTTCTGTAATTACTTTCCTGGGCTGGCATTATATGATTTGACAATGGCCTGGGGATGTAACAAATAAGAAAAACCTTGTCATTCAATTTAAAAGGCTTCCTACTAGGGCAACACACTCCCCTACTTCATCAGAATGACAGTACTCAACTCTGACACAGCCAGCAGTTTAGTGCTGGGTGATGTAACTGCAGCCAGGTGGTGCCAAGCAGAAACAGCCAACTTGCTTTCCTATTGACATTGCTATTGAATTGAAGGATGAATCCTACCTTAGGCCAGAGATGTGAATCACAGATCTAAAAAGCACCAACCTACTTACTTCAAAGAAGAAATGCTAAAATATTAGAGTTTTTTAGTTGAACGATTAATTTTGGAGAGGGCAATCCCACTTTGCCAAAGATTCCAAATTACCTTGATATCCATTAGGTGCCATTTTCATAGCTTTGCATAATCAGGTTTCACCCCTCTCTTGCAAGATGATGTCACCAGGTACCGGTACTATTTGTCAAGACAGACTATTGTAAGAATTCAACCCAGTTATCACTGACTTAAAGCTTTAAGTCTTCATTCACATCACTGTCCAAAAAACATTTAGTGAGTGGTCTTCCACATTGTGAATCAGAGACCCAGCCTCCATCTGGTGGAATCCCTGGAAGGAGGCTGGATTTCTAAAGGTCTCTGAATCCTCCATCATATCCTCTTTATCCAACCAGGAGACAATGAAAAGAGAAAAGTCACAAAGGAAATTTAAGGGCTCAGCCTTTGGAAGTGCAGTATATCATTTCTATTTTTTTTTTATCCACCTTCTACTTTCCAGATCTATTCCCCTGACCCCACCTAAGATGCAAGGGGCTGGGAAACGAGTTTCAGTGTTACACTGAAATGAAAAAGTGTCAGTCTCTGCCATGTCACATTCAACAATTGGGTGAAGAAGGGCCATTAATTACACAGCCTACAACCACTTAAAAATAACCCACCGAAGGCCATTAAACTATGATGTTCGCATTTCCACTAGTATCAGTGATAAGGTGCATTTTTTTGGAGGCAGCATTTAGTGTTTTACTAGTCGTAATTTTACTTCAGTTGGTTGGGGAAAAGCTTTTAGGAGATATTAGTCTAATCATAAAAACTAAACAAAATATTCATTCACTTAACAAATACTCATTGCGTAACTACTATTTGACAGGCACTGTTCAAAGTGCTTGAAATATATTGGTGAGTAAACATAAACATTCCTGTCCTCATAGACCTTGAATTCTAGAGGAAGGAGATAGTAAAAAATACACATAGTAAGTAACTACATTGTATGGTGTATTATAAGATGGTAAGTGGCATGGAAAAAAGAAAATGTAAAGCAAAATAATGAGTGCTTAGCTGGGGTGTTGGTAGTGGTTAGGGCAAACCCTCTGAGAAGATGATGTTTACTCAAAGACTGGAATGGGGTGAGGAGAATTAGAAATGTAAGTATCTGGAAAGAGAATTTTAAGCAGAATTAAAAGCCATTGCCAGGGCACTGATAAAAGAGAAAACCTGATGTGTTTGTTGGATAATAAGGAGGCCTGTGTAGCTGGAGTGGAGTGAGTAAAGAAAGAGAAGGAAAGGAAGTCAAAGAGTTCATTGGCCCGTTCATATATGGCTGTATAGGCCACTGCGAAGACTTTGGCTTTTACTTTGCATGAAGTGAGTGCCCACTGGAGGGTTTTAAGCAGAAGAGAGATGTTACATGACTTAAGCTGTAACAGCTAGACTATAGGAGCCTGAGGGTAGAAGCAGGCCAGATAGAAGACTATTATAGTAATAAACCAGGTAGATATGATAGTGGATTTATGAGGCTATAGTGATGGAGATGGAAGAAGTGGTTGGGTTCTGTCAATACTTTGAACATAGACCCAACAAACCTTCCTTGGGTATTGGATGTGGGTCGTGAGAAAAAGAGACAAGTCAAGGAAAACTAAGATTTTTGGCATAAGTAAATAGAAGAATAGGGTTGCCATCGTAAGAGATGGAGATGGCTACAGGCAGAGCAGATTTAGTGGCTGGATCACTTAATCTTTGGAATGGTGCATTTGAAATGCACCATTACACATCCAAACAGAGTTATTGAATTGGCAGTTAGATATGTAAGTCTGAAGACAGGAGAGAGATCTGGTCTAGTGATACAAATTCAGGAGTCACTAGCACATAGATAGGAGCCCTGGTGGTGCTGTGGTTAAGAGCTCAGGCTGCTAAGCCAAAGACTAGCAATTTGAATTCACCAGCCACTCCTTGAAAACCCTATGGTTTAGTTCTACTCTATCCTGTAGGGTCGCTATGAGTTGGAATTGATGGTAGCAGGGTTTTTTTTTTTTTTTGTAGTATATATATGATATTTAAGGCCAAGAGATTAAAATGAGATGCCAGTGTGTGTGTGTGTGTGTGTGTGAAAGAGAGAGAGAGAAGGGAAAAGAGGTCCATTGACTGAGCCCTGGGAAACTCAAATACTAAGAAGTTGGAAAAGAATTCATCAGCAAAGGATATTAGAAGGAACAACTAGAAAAGTGGAAGGAAATCCAGAAGATTCCTGAGAACCAAAGAAAGAAGTATATTAAGGGGAAAGAATAATCAATTGTGTCAAGAAAGATAAGGATTGGGAATTGACCGCTGGGTTGAGCAATGTGGAGGTTATTGATAACCCTGACAAGAACATTTTGAGTGAAGTTGCAGGGATGAAAGCCAGATTGGAGCGGGTGGAAGAAGACTCGGAGAAAAGGTATTTTGCTGTAAAGGGAGACAAAACTTTTTTTTTTTTTTTTTTTTTTTTTGCAGTATTTGGCAGGTAGAGTCAGGAGATGATTTTTTTTTTTTTAAGATGTGCAAAATAACAGTATCTTTACATGTGTTGATGGGAATGATCCAGTTGAGAGTGAGACATTGGTTATATAGGAGAATGGGGTGGGAGATTTGCTGAAGTAATGCCATGAATAGGCACAAGGGGATAGGCTTTAGATGAAAGCAGGATAATTCATCTGTGATAACAGCCGGAAATCAGAAAATGTGGGAGCAGATGTGGAAAAAAATCTGTGTAAATTCTCAGCAAAGTTCGAAGAAGAAACAAAAGCAGCAAAGAATAAGCTAACAAAACCCAACACCACTGGAGTGTTATATACAGGAGATTCTTCTAATAGTTCTAATTTCTGTAAGCTATCTTGGGAAAGACACCTTTAGAATAGATTAATATGATGTTGCATCTGCACTATGAATATTTATGAACCAGGTTCCATGAACTGCATTCTCATGATTATTCTCATTTTTCCATGGTACATGACCTCCACTCCATTCCAGCTGGTATCCTTCCTAGACAATGATCGTTTCAGCCTTCATAATTTTGCTATGCTCTCTCCCTCATATAAAATGCCTTCTCATTTCCTCTATTCAATTCTTCATATATATTTACATACATTAATTAAAAACTATGTATTGGAAGCATTTATATTAACTGGTCTATAGCCAGAATTTGAGATCCATAACATTGAGAAGAAGAAATAGGGTAAATTAAAAAGAATCCATAGTATTTGATATCAAAATAATTTCAAGCTCACCCCAAGAAAATTCTGTCCAAGTGGATTTGCTTCAGGGGCAATCTGACAAAGTCTAACAAAGTTTTAGCGCCTGAGGAATAAAGAAACTTACTCAGGAACAAACCAGTTATAGTTGTCAGTCATTGCCCTCATCCCCAGCCTATTACCCTTCTTAAGGAAATCTCTCCCACCTGCAGTCCCTGCCAAAAAGATGACTGTAGGCAATCATATTTACACCAATAACCCCAATTCACTGGCCACAAATGGTTGAACCAAAATAAATGAATTAGAATCTTTCTTTTGAGAATTTGTAAAGTGAGTACTGAGTGACTAAGTCAGTTGTGGGGAGAAGAGCTGCAGTGTCTACAAATACAGATGAAAGACAATTCAGGCCAATCCTTAGTCACATGGCATTTTGTGGGAGGAGAGAGGCTAGGGGTAAACAGACAAAACCGGTTTATATACAAAAAGTAGGAGAACAAATAGGATAATCTGTGAGAAGCAGAGACCCAATAGCATGAATTTCCAGGGTGAATAACCTCGGTCTTAACCCTTCTGATCATGTCCCATGTGACCTGATATTAATATGTTTTCCATTCTTGGATTCTTTTGAAATTGTCGATTGAATCCTTAAACCAAACTCCTATTAAGTGCATTTCTTTCCTTGTAATTGAGTATATTCTAAAATAGTCATCAGGTTAAAGGGACACAATTATAATGGCAACTCTGAGTTAGGCTCATATCTCCCAGTGGTACCCTGGACATGGGAGTTAGTTTGATCATTTTTAAATTATATCACCTTGAAGTCTGAATGGCCAGAAGGAGGTATCTCCCTACTTTTCATTTCTTCATTTAGACTTGTAAGGTAGGTGGTAGCTAGTGGTGAGACCTGTGAATTTGAATTTGTTATAATTCCAATGGGTTTACCACAAGTATCAGAATTTTCCAAGATGTTCCTGATATCCTAGCATAAATATTGGTTTCTAAGATGCTGAGTAGTACTCTGGCTAATAAGATATTAACCAGGACTCTGAGGAAAAAAGTAATTGCTAGAATATCTACATGCCCTTGCAGAAAACAGGCATCCTGCATTTTATGAAGGAAATGTGTTTCTGGAAGTAGGCATGTAACTGAATTAGGACTATAGTAGTGACTTTATAGTTTATACCATATGAAGATTTGTGTTTTCAACCTTGAACACTAGCATTTATTTTCTTTTCCTTTAAAATTCTCTGTAATTATGATATGCCTCTGTCTCTTATTTTTTTCAGCTACCATTTATACAACTATTGGTCAATACTATGTTGCCATAATGTTATGGTGCCTTTCATAATAACAAAGATATTGTGAATCCCCAACTGTAATATGCTGATTGCTTGCTTTTAAGCAATCTTTTCCTTTCTTTTTAGACCACTAAGTAGTCCTAGAGTACTAGTAAGTGCCTTAACAACTGTAAAATTTGCATTTTAAAACTTAGCATGATTCTTTCCCTCTGATTTGGGAAGATTCATCTCTATCTATTACTTGGCCTTAGTCAGATATTATGGATCAAGTTTGTTCCCCAGAACTTTTTTTTCCCTTAGTCAATTGAATATATTCTAAGACAAAACCAAGCACACCAACATAAGTGTAATGGGAGTCCCAGGAAAAGGGGAGGAGGGTAGAGAAGAATAAATATGTGAAGAAATAATTGCCAAAGCCCCATTTTTGATGAAAAACATTAATCTACAGATCCAAGAAGCCCCCCAAAACTCTGAATATGATAAAGACAAAGAATACGATAAAGACTGTATGCAAGCACATCATTGTCAAACTGCTGAGAGCCAAAGAAACAGACAATTTTTGAAAGAAGCAAAAGAAAAATGATTCATCACATGGAGGGGAACAATGTGATTAATAACTGACTTCTCGTCCAAAACAATAGAGGCCAGGAGATAATGGAATAAAATATTCTTAAAAAATTCAAAGTGCTGAAAAAAAAGAAAAATTCTCATCCAAAAGTTCTATATCCAAAAATGTTCTAAAATTCATTCTGGTGATGGCTGCACAACTCTATGAATGTACTAAAACCACTGAAATGTACATTTTAAATGGTTGAATTGTATGGTATATGAATTATATTACAATAAAGCTATTAAAAAGAACCCCCCCCCCCAAATCTATATACAGCAAAATTATCCTTCCAGAATGAAGGCAAAATAAAGACATTGCCTGATAAGTAAAGACTGGAACAATTCATTGCTTGCAAATCTGCCTTAAATGAAATACTGATGGTAGTCTTTTAGACTGAGAGGAAATAATATTAGACAGTAACTTGAATCTACAAGAAGAAATTAAGATTACAGTAAATGTTAAATATAAAAGATTATGTTTTTTCTTTTTTATCTCAATTCCTTTAAAAAATCACAAGACTATATATTAAAAAAAAAAGATAATGCCAAACACACTCAACACTCAATTTAAAAGAGCACAATAGAGTACTCACTGCCTGAAAGCAGTAGAAGTATGGTGTGTTATGTCCATTGCCTGAAAGCTTATATTACAATTTATCTTAATAAAAAGTCCTCGTTAATTGAAAGCAAACAGCACTCAGAATGTAGGAAAATGTATATATTAACATTGATCTGTAATTGTTTATATATTTATATATGAATATAAATAAACCTGTTACCATCAATTCAATCCCTACTCATAGTAGTCCTGGTGATGCAGTGGTTAAGTGCTTGGCTGCTAACCAAAAGGTTGGCAGTTCGAACCCACCAGCTGCTCTGAGGGAGACAGATGTGGCAGTCTGCTTCTATAAAGATTACAGTCTTGAATGATTAAGGTTGTGTGTCCACTTGGCTGGGCCATGATTCTCAGTGCTTTGGCAGTTATGACGTAGTTTGGCAGTCATGTAATAATGTAATCACTTTCATGATAAGATCTTGTGATCACCTCTGTGATGAGACCTGTTGTGAGTAGCCAATCAGTTGAAAGGGAGTTTCCTTGGGGGTGTGGCCTACATCCAATATAGGTGGACATTCTGGCAAGTCTCTTGGGCTTTTGCTTGCTCTTGATCCGGCAGCTAGCTCCTGTTCATTTGATCTCTAGTTCTTGGGACTTGAGCTAGCAGCTTACCTGCTAGTCTTGGGATTTGTCAGCCTCCACAGTCTGTGAGCCAGCAGCCTACTACTGTCTGACCTGCCAGTCTTGGGTTCGTCAGCCCTTGTAGCTACATGAGTCAGGAGAAGCCTCCAGCCTGACCCACAGACTTGGGAATTTCCAGCATCAACAACCACACGAGCCATTTCCTTGATATAAATCTCATAGACAGAAACTCTATGAGGCAATTCTACTCTGTCCTATTGAGTCACTAGGAGTGTGATATATATATATTTGCTATGTATTGAATTGTTTTTATATGTTTTATATTCATATAAGTTTGGGAAAATATTTCAGAGACGGTTTTAAAATAAATCCATGTCACTTGTTATCCAACATGCATAGAGTTACTTGGAATTTCAATTCCATTCTTTTTTAACTCAAATTTTGTAGGAATGATGATGAAAAGCTGCAAAGATAGTTGTGTTTTTACCTTTAAGTATTTGGCAGCTGTGTGAATGTAGGTCCATTTTGCTACTGATAACATTTCTCATGGCCCTGAAATTTAGGACAATGTCATGGATCCATATCTGATTGAATTTGAGTTACTTCCCTAGCAATCAAGGCCAGTGGGGCATTCTCAATTAGTTTCCACTTTAAAAATGCGTATCTGTCTCAGCTTCTTCCAACACATTCTTACACTGGGACATGACAGTATTTTTCATCAGTTCTTTCCTTTCATAAGCTTTCAATGGCTCCCCAATGAATTTTCTGGTGCAGTAGTCAAGGCCCTCTATGATCTGAATAATTTTCACCCTTACTTCCAAAATACTTACCAAACTAGTCTATTCACAGTGGCGACACTGTAACCAGACAATTATTGTCAAAGATAGAGATGAAAAACAGCCAAGAAAGGCAAAAAGAGGCAAAGCAAATAGGCAAAAATAGACAAACAACAAAAGAAAACAGGTAGACGCAGAGAGGAATATAGAGTTGATAAGAAGATGAACAGGCAAGATTTCACATGTCCTGGGGACTCTGTCTTTTGCAAACTTTTATTATAATGAGGGTCAAACGTCAACTAGAATAAACAGAACCTTCAACACTGAGAATTAGAGACCCTTACTGGCTTAATTTGTGTTTAAGACATGCATCTTAAACCAGTTAAAAGATTATATCATTTGAGAAGATACTAGCAAAAAATTTGGCACTTGAATATATTTAATTGGGAGAAATGTGTGATATAATTAATTACACTCTCCTGAATTCCTAATATACATTTAGGATCCCAGGGACGTAGTCAGCCCTTTTCAGGTGATATGGTCAAAGGAGGACATATATGCCACTCTTCTTTGATTACGATCCTTTCTAATGTTTTCTCTGGAGTTATAAAGGATATAGCAGAATCCTTTATTTTATTTATTTATTTTTTTAATGTATTACAACTTAAGAGGAAGACTTCCTTTTGGATTACTCTCTCCCCTTTGTTCTTTTGGCTTTAAACTCTATTATTTGCTGCTTATATCAGTAGATGAGGGAATCCTCATCTCAAAATCATAGATATGCCTTGCCTTATTTTTACTCTCTAAAACTGACAGTTAATGCTGTGACATATTTAGCACCACTTCTTATGCTTTGAAAATATTATCCATTTGTTTTTGAATGATTAACCTGAATTCTTGGCCTGGATAATTTTGTGGTTTAAATTCTCCAAGTTTGTTCTCTAGTAAAGCCATCATACACGTTTTGCACTATCAATTAAGATGGAGTTATTTGGCAGTTTCACAATACAGCACGTTCTGTTTTCCATATTGGCTAACTTCCTGTATGCTATTTTGAAACTAGGTGACTAGATATCTGTCACATTTGTTGCTTATTATTTTTCAGTCTTGAAATTATTTTAACCAAAACCAAACCAAACCCATTGCCATCAAGTTGCTTCCAGCTCATAGCGACCCTAAAGGACATAGTAGAATTGTGCCATAGGTTTCCCAAGGCTGTAAATCTTTACAGAAGCAGACTGCTGCATCTTTCTCCCGTGGAGTGGCTGGTGTGTTTGAATGACCGATTAACAGCCAAGCTCTTTAATCACCGTGCCACCAGGGCTTCTACAACCTTACCTTAGGGATATCTATATTAAAGATTCTGGGTTCAAATTCTCAGTTTGCAGACTAAAACCACAAAGGAAATATTCAATTTTCTCACACAAAAAGTTAGTCATGAATTGACTTATCTGATTAATTCATCCCCAGCCATTTTCCCCTGAAAAGATTCTGAGGGAATGAGACACAGGAGGGGAAAATGTTGGGAGAGGAAGAAAGATTGGGAACATGAATTACTGCCAAAGCTCTCAAAATCTTATGTATTGGTGATAGAGGTGTTGAAGATGGTGGTGGGATGATGGTGGTGGAGATGATGGTGGTGAGGATGATAGTGGTGGGAATGAAGGTGGTGGGGATGATGGTGGTGGGGATGATGGTGGTGGGGATGATGATGGTGGTGGGGATGATGGTGGTGGGGATGACAGTGGTGGGAATGATGGTGGTGGGGATGATGGTGGTGATGATGGTGGTGGGGATGATGATGGTGGTGGGGATGATGGTGGTGGTGGGTACGACGATGGTGGTGGGGATGACGGTGGTGGGGATGATGATCGTGGTGGGGATGATGATCGTGGTGGGGATGACGATTTTGGTGTGGGTGACAATGGTGGTGGGGATGATGATGGTGGTGGGGGTGACGATGGTGGTGGGGTGACGATGGTGGTGGGGATGATGATGGTGGTGGTAATGGTGGTTAGAACTAGCAGCAGGTTATGAGAATGAGGGCCTTAAAAAGCTGTAGAAGTCTTCCAAAAGTAGGGTAAACCAAATAAAACTTCACATATTTTATACTTTTGCCATGACCTTATCAACAAAGTTTGATGACAATAATGGTGGTAAGCAGGTGAGTTAACAGTAATTGTAAGCTCAGGTAGGGAGTCGCAACACCTTTTACCCCTCATGAAAAGGTTCTTGTGCTTTTTTCTCTCTATGAAGTCAGTAAAATTGACCTATTCAGGGCTTTTCTAACTTTAACAGGTGTGATTTAGTCATACTGTTCTGAATTCTTATTTCTTTCCATACATCATACATCCCCTTGGGGATAAGAAAAGAATGGAGCAGTTAAATGGGAAAGAGTTTATCCTTAACTACTTCTTCTATTCTCCTCTCATCATCAAAGAACTACAACCCCCCCTGCCAAACAACAGGAAAAAAATGAAGCGGATATGTGCCTTCGGGCCTTTCTAAATACTAAGGGTGTAAGTGTTTGCTTACACGAAAATTTTTTCTCTGTACAGTGAAAGTGGCCCATGGCAGACATTAAAAATATAGACATGCTAAACAGATACCAAACTAATAGATAGTTAATCAGTATTTTTATCATTGGAAATATGACCTTTCCATTGTATCGTGCTTTAGTTTCCTATCCCTAAGACAGATATGCAGTGGCATATCGAAGAGGTCAGAAGTTGAGAGGCCTAGAGAACTGCCCAGGTGAGGAGCAGTCCTTTATCACACATATTTAACATAATTTAGAATCCTTTGGTGATAAGAAAAAGTAAGCTGACTTTACCTGGTTTTATTATTGTTTTTAAATTCTTTACAGACAGTGCACCCCGCCCCGCCCCCCCCCCCCCCGTTACTTACATATGTGGAGTAGACCAGTCCCCTCAGCCACCCCTCACGTTGGTATGCCACTGTCCTTCGGGAGAATAGGCAAGACGTGATATTTAGCCCCAAGAGAATAGTTGCTTATTATGTACCTCTGTACAAACAAATACACATGCAAACATAAAAAGGCAGTTATATTAACACAGAATCTAGATCTACATGTTTACAAATAAATTTTTATTTGACTGTAACTTAGCCCTGCTTCTGAGAAAATATACACTGTATAGACAAGAGTAAGAATTACTAACTGTGTGTATAAATGTGTACGGTTACGGGTATAAGATATGTATTTGTTTATATATGAAAGGGAGAAAGAGAGAGGGAAGTAGAAAGATAGCAGTCATGCAAACTAGCTTGGATCCCAGCTCCTCCTCCTAGTCAGTTGTGAGATTTCAACCTCTTGTGCCTGGTTTTTCTCAGTGATAAACTGAGCATAATAATAGGGCCACACTCGTAGAGTTAACTGTGAGTGTTCAGTGAAATGACACACAAAAAGTGCTTAGCCCACCGTAAGGTCATGTCAAACCATCATTAGCTATTACTACTATATGAAATATCTTTTTATTACTGTGAATTGGTTTTTATATGTTCCATTTCTACTTTGTCCAAAATTCCTCAGGTTTGCATATATGTAAGGCTGGGCAGGAAAAGGTGCAAACATTCCTTTGTGCCATCAGTTTAAAATACATGTGTGCATGCCAACTCCAGGGGATTCTTTAACAGTAAGGTGCACCCTGCTAGTAATGTAAGACAGCACTTCCTGTGGGCCACACACTGCCGTCGGTGTTTCACAAATATTTCATCCTCACAACAACCTCTTGAGGATGAGAAAACTGATACACAGGCAGATGTATTTTGCTGAAAGTTTCACTAATAAGTGACAGAGGCAGGAAGTAAACCCAGGCACTTTGGCCCTATCACCAGTGGTTATAACCACCACTTTGAACTGCCTGTTACAGTCCCACACAGATGCACACCACGTGGGCCCCGGGCTGTTGGCCTGAAATGTGGATTCTTGGACCAAGATGCTGATATGGTCAAGTTAAATAGTTCTGAAGACAAATTTGTTTCATAAAGGGAGCGCCTCCGTCCTGTCGTCACCTGTGTTACAAGTTGCTGCTTGTTGTTGTGCAAAGGACTGCTGAATCCTTCTCCACCAGTTGGAGGGAAGAAACCCAACTCACATGTCATCATTCCCAGGTGTAAGAAGCACCATTACTGTGTATGAAAGATGAGGCATTATTTCATTGACTAGATTCTCCTCTCTGTTTTAAAACTGTCCTATTTCTATTCATCATTGGGCCTCTTTCTGAGCTTTTCCCTTGCTAGAATGTCTCCAAATTACATCCTCTACCCCAGTGAGAAAAACAAAATAAGTGCAAAACCCTCTTTAGTATCATATAATAAACCTCAAAAGAAAATCCATCCCCAGAGAGTGAGTAATACAGTAATACCTTACTTTGGGGCGCCATTCTCTTTCTCTAGGCTGGTGCTCTCCTAACTTAGCTTCTCTTTATATTACCACCTGCATGGCTCTCTGCACCTTTAGTGCCAAGAATCATGAGAAAATCTTATAACAAGAGTAATCGTAATAGAATTTAATCATGCTGTTGGCAGCAAAGGGCCAGCAACCCTAATGATAATGTTAGAATAGAGAGCCCTGGAAATGGTATAAGTAGGTAAAATACTGTAAACTGAAGGTGACCTATGTCTGTAATGCACACTTTAATGATCATTTAGAGCCAGGCACCATGAAAATATGTCCAGCATCTATAAAACATTAAACGTTAAGCAAGCCTTGAAAAAAATCTGAAACCTCAATGAATTCTATCGTATTACAACCCCGCTTGTTAGATAACCGAATTATGATGCATGAGGAACATTTTAAGAAATCAAGAGTGAAAAATAGAAAGGATCATAATTTACAAATAACTAGACATTTCTAAGTTTCAGACAAATAAAACTTTGTGATACATTATTTTACCTTTTTATATGGTGTAGGTAGAGTGTGACCCTGAGTTTAGATGGAAAAATAGATAAATATGTATAATTTTTGGCCAAATGCTTTCGGTGACTTTGAGTCTGGTATGAGCCTAATATTAGGGTGATCAGAAAGTTATCATTTTTAGGTTCTCTACATGTTCTTCAAGGACTAATCCATGCCTTAAATAATACTGACATTGTTTATTCCAAGTCTTTCTATAGAATATTGCAAATGTTAATTCATCAGCCTCCACAATATCCTTTTGGAATGACATAGGAAATAATATTAATAACACCTGAGGCTTGTGTTATGCTTTTTATCTGAAAATCCCTGAAGGCATCATAAACATTAATAACATGAACCAAGCCCCTAAGAGTACTAGCTGGGTCTCAAACAGAAAAGATTACTAGCCTCATTTTGCAGATGCTGAGATTTACTTCCAAATAGGCTAGGAAAATTGCCTCAGACTACAGGAGCGGTCACCAGCTGAGCCAGCACTAGAAATCAATGCTTTTGATTCTTATATCCCCATTCCAGACACTGTACTATTTCTTATGGGAGCAAGAGGCATTCGATCTTTACATCTGAATGTAACATTTAGCTTTCACAAAACTATGCAGAACTACCTAGAACTCTTCTCCTTGCCTACATCAGTTATCCCCAGCACCTTTCCACCTCAAAAGCAGATTAAGTATAAAGTTGCATTTCATTTCATATTAGGAACTTTGTACTAATCTAGACTGATAACAGGTCCCTGGGCTGCACAAATGGTTACGCATTTGACTGTTAGCCAAAAGATTGGTCGCTCAAACTCATGCAGGGCCGCCTCAGAAGACAGGCTTGGCAATTATCTTCCAAAAGGTCACAGCCTGGAAAACCCTATGGAGCACTTCTACTCTGCACACGTGGGGTCACTATGAGTTGGAATCGACTTGGCAGTGACTAAATATAACAACAACACACTGTTAGCATATATTTTCAGAAATTTCCCTCAGTATAAAAGTCATATAGATACTCCAATTCTGCTTTGGAGATATCATTTCATTCCCCTACAGGGTGTGTAAAATTTAATTCAGGGTTTAAGTATCAGGAGCTGTTTGGAGATTCACCCTAGGTGTCTGTCTATTTTGGGCGCAGATAGACATATAACAGTGGCTAACTTTTAATGTTCCCAATCACACCTACCTGGGTTAGAACTTGTAAACGTTTGAACTTCAGCAGGATTAGGAATGGTTTGGTTTTCTTCCACTCCCACCTACAGGTGGAACCTTTTCTGGATTTGAAACTCGATAAAGCAATTGACACACACACACACACACACACACACACACACAAAATCCAATTCATTAGATGATGTCATTTTATACGAATATTTTTTTCTGACAAACTGTTGGTAAATATTTACCTTAAGCTTGATTTGTGTTGAATCTAATGTGTACTCCGAGTGCTTGATCTCTTTTAGAGCAGATAAAAATCTGTTCAAAGCCAGCTAACTAGTTTCTTCCCTGGTTATAGATCCTGATGACTTTTAGTCTTTCTCCCTTAGAACTGCTTTCAGGAAATGATGGGGAGCTTTTCAGCTTTACTTTTTGAAGGAAGGTACTGCTTTGCTTCCCTTTCATATTTGTCTGAAAGCACCTCTGCCAGCCAGCTAGCATCTGTGCTACATGTGAACTTTTCTACAGAATCTCCCAAGCAAGGTGAAGAAATCATTAATAGTCTAGATTTCAATCTTCTGCACAGCTCAGGAAACAGTAAATGAATAATTTGCTGCCCTTCTCTTTGGCAAGCTGATGCCTAATGATTACCCAGGGACAGGATAATGATACCATAGCGATTACATTATGTTTTTCTAACCACTTTCAAGGCCTTTGCTTTCAGACCTGCCCTAATAAAAAGAAGGCTCTGAAATTGGGCCAGGTCTTTATTAACAATGTTCTGACAGACTCTGCTTAGATAAAATGCATTCACTTCTCAAATCTGAACCTTCTTCAGAGGATTTGGAAGGCATAGGCCCCAGAGTACAGCCAATTGTCTGAACGCTTTCATAATGAGGAAATCAGGAGCTGGTAACTTCCGGGGCTTCAAACCAACCAAACCTGTTGCCCTTGAGTTAATTCCGACCCATAGCAACCGGATAGGGCAGAGTAGAACTGCCCCATTGGCTTTCCAAGGAGTGGCTGGTGGATTCAAACTGTGACCTTTTGGTTAGCAGTTGAGCTCTTAACCGCTGCGCCACTAGGGCTGTAAACAAGTTCCCAGGCAATGCTAACGCTGCTGGTTAGGGACCAATTCTGAGAACCACTAGTAAGTAGAGCAGTGGTTCTCAAAATTTATTACCTATGAGAATCACCTGGGGATCTTGTTAAACTGTCGATTCTGACTCAGTATATTTGGGGTGGAAGCGTAAATTCTCAGCAGGGGTTTGAACTGGAATGAACTGGTTCAAAGTCCTGGTAAATTCATAAGCCTCTGTAAGGATTTATTTAAAGAAGGTAAGTTGATAACCTATCTCTAGACAGTGAACTGGCTCCGCGAGATCTATGTAAGACAAGGAGACAGAAAATCATAAAATCCAATCTTCGCTAATATTTTTGAGTTACAATGTGATCTTATGAAAGTCAAATATTTCTCAGTTTCTTGGGCACTGCAGGCAGAGTCAGCAAAGCTTTCAATCATTTGTTGTATAAGTAGAAGAGATGATAGATGATAATGATAAATGGGAATACAGATAGGGTTACTACTGACAGGAACCAATATCTGTACATGCAGCTATGCATAGAACCAGTGCTTTTTTGTTTTCTCTTTATATGCAAGGAAATGTGTTGGCAGCATTTCGTCAGCCTCCAGTCCATCCGTCCTGCACGCTGCTGGCAAAGTTATCGTTCCGAAACACAGTAATATACTTCACTGCTATGATGCCTCACCAATGGCCAAGTTTGTCTGAGGATGGTCTATTTGATAATACCTGGGAAACGTTCAAAATGCAAATGATTTCTGCCTCCCTTCTGATTAGTGCGTGTGTGTGGAGAGAGGTGGGGAGTAGGGGACAGGGGTGCCGAAAACAGATCTAAATTTTTAAGTAATCTTCCCCAAGCTATCTGGATTAGATAAGATTTGGAATCCTGAACTCTCTGGAGAACCACAGATATTTTACTAGAGAAAGCTAGGAAACCATTTTAAGAGACCAGGCTGTGGTAGGAGAATAAGGACATGTGAAAATACAGGGGTTGAAATGAATAGGAGGTCCGGATGTTACTCAGGATTTTGGATTAGGTGCTGAGCTCTTAACCACTGCACCACCAGGGCTCCTTGGATTAGGTAATAGGGGGTAAAAACCAAGACCCAAACCAAACCCATTCCCATTGAGTTAGTTCCAACTTTTGGCGGCTCTGTGTCAGAATAGAACTGCCAAGGCATTTCTTCCAAAGCACCTCCAACCTTTAGGTTAGTAGTCGAGTGCAACCTGTTTGTGCCACCCAGGGACATTTGGAAACCAAGGTAAGTGATGTAAAATGAGGCATACACATACTTGAGGGGTGAAGTAGGAGAGAATGTATGTGAAAAATGATGAGTTTAATGTACACTGAGTTTGGGGTACATACAAAGGAAGCAGGTGTGATAATTATTAGGCCATTGGAACACAGGAAGAAGGCCTGGGTAAGGGATATTGCTTTGAGAGTCAGCAGTCATGGGTATGGATATGATGACTATTATAGATTGAATTGTGTCTCCTGTAAAAGTTATGTAGAGGTCCCAACCCAGTAAATATAACCCTGTTTAGAAATAGGGGTTTTGTTTTGTTATGTTAATGAGGTCATACCAGAGTAGGGTGGATCTTAAACCTAATCACTTCTTACAAAAACAGTAGAATTAGGCACACATACAGTGGGAAGACAGATGCCATGTGAAGAGCGGTCTACAAGCAGAGGCACTCCAAGGATTGCCAGCAGACACAAGAAACTAGGAGAGAGGCCCATAGAAGGATTCAACATGCCTAATACCCTGATTTGGACTTTTAGCCTCCAGAGCTATGTGAAAATAAATTTGTATTCTTTAAAGCCACCTACCTGTGGTAGTTTTTGTTATAGCAGCACAAGGCAACTAAAACAACAACCCAAGAAATATAGCTGAGGATTGAACCATGAGAAACTCCAACATTAAGGGGTGTGGGGAGGTGGAGTGAAGGCAGAGGAAGAGATAAGTGAAAAGAAGTGATCAGAGAATTGGAAGAGAGGTATCACAGAATCCAAGGGGGAGGTGGTGACAATTTTAAAGAATAGAAAGGAGTTGACACTATCCACTATCCCAGAAGTATCCAGGAAGATAAGAACTAAAAGGCCCCCTCAGGGTTTGACAAAAGCCAGTTTAGCGATGTATGTTGGCAGACATGTTGTTGCAATGCCTTTGGAGTGAATGGGGATACAGGGAATTTAAATTCTAGTCTACTTTTTAAAAAAATAGCTTGGTTATGAGGGGAAGGAAAGAGAGGTAGCAGTAGTTAAAGGGCCAAAGGTGACGATTTTAAGGTAGAAGAGAGACTTGAACCTGTTTATATGCTAAAGGAAAGGAGCAATTGAGAGGGGCAGACTGAAGATAAAGAGAAGAGAAAAATTGATGGAATGAAGCTGTCAAGGAGATGAGAGTGGAGGGAATCCAGAGCACAAGTATACATTTGGTCTTGGAAAGTTTGTGGGTTGAATTGCATCCCCCAAAAGGATGTGTTGAGGTCCTAACCCCAGGTACCTATGAATGTGACCTCATTTGGGAACAAGGTCTTTGTAGACGTAATCAAGCTCAGATGAGGTCATAGTGGATTAGAGGGACCCTAAATCCGCTGACTGGGGTCTTTATAAGGAGAGGGAGATTTGGAGCAGAGAAGCACACACAAAAGGAAGGAAGACATGCGATGGCAGAGGCAGAAACTGGAGTGATGTAGCTACAAGCCAAGGAATGCCAAGGATTGCCTGTATCCACCAAAAGCTAAGGACAGGCAAGGAAGGATTCAGAGGGAGCATGGCCTGCTGACTCTCAGCCTCAAATACGGTGAGAGAATAATTTTCTGTTGTTTTAACCTGCCCCGTTTTTACCCATTCATTATAGCTGTCCTAAAAAACAAATACAGAAAGCAAAAGGTATATTCCTTCCTCTGAGGCTAAACATGGGATGGCTGTGTAGATAATTTTTTTTTTTTTAATCTCAGGTGATTTGGTAAGAATGACTGGGGAAGGTTGAGTAGGGCCTTGAGAATAGCGGTGAAATTTGGAGCAGTTGCTCTTGAGACTTGAGAGAGCAAGGTAATAAAATTCTAGGTAATATTAATAATCCACTTGTGATTACAAGACTATGAAGATGTAATAACCCAAATCTCATCAGCTGTGTGGCTTTCTCCAATAGTTCTTAGCATAGGACTAGATGTAACAGGTTCAGAGTTGAGTTTTTACAGGAAGAGTATGGTAGAACAATAAGAAAGGAAGAAAGGACTAGAAGGGCGGTAATAAGTGAGAGGTTTGAATTTATTATTCTAAGCATTAGGCTGGAAGTTTAAGCCCTGCTGAAGTAGAACAGAGGTGGAAATCTTGAGGTTAGGAGGTAAAGGCATCGAGAGGCAAGGTATGAGTTGAGTGTTGGAAGATAATACGTCTTGCTCAAACATGCCATAGCTTTAAGACAACACTCCAAATCTGCGTAGTGCTCACAGGTTGTACCCAATTTCTAGACAGCCAGGAGGCCATTAGAAAAAGGACATCAATAACTAATTACTCCATAAACATCTTGTCCTTCTGATCGGAGCCTGAACGCAGGTTAGTACTTGAAAAGTAGCTTTTATTCCTTAAACAAGAATCATACAGCATACAACTGAAAACGTTCCATAACGAGCAGTGCTCTCTGGCTCAAAAGCTGTCCAGGCAAAGATGATGACTCTTCCACGCATTCCCTGCTTTGCACCATAGATGAGGAACTTAAGTAGAACTCTACTACTGCCAGTCTCCCCCTGGCCAAGTAGGTCCACTTTAAAAAAAAAAAAAAGCCTGTTGCCATCTAGTCAATATCCAACTCATAGTGACCCTATAGGACAGAGTAGGACTGCCCCATAGTGTTTCCTAGGAGCTGCTGGTGGATTTGAACTGCTGAGCTTTTGGTTAACAGCCAAGCTCTTAACCACTGCACCACTAGGGGTCTGCTTAGGTAGACTGTAAATTTATGCTATGTGTCCTACCTGCACCACAGCCAAGGAGACCAAGAAAAACATCCTCTCCTAGCTATGTTATACCCCAAGCCTAAGTGACTAATTGTATCTTTTTTGCCCTACTAACAAACATCTAAAAAAACAAACATCCTAGTGCATCATGCCCCTCCACTACCGGTCCCCACCCCACCCCCCCCGACCCCCAGACTTCCTGAGGTGGAGGGTAGTAGTTAGTTCAGAGTTGTATCTTTTTAATCTGCTAACAATTATCAGGCCTCAATGGGGCTGGTGGTTTGTTCTGAGGCGTAGGGACGCCAGCTGGGAGAGAAACAGAAAACGATGGCCATTTGACTTGCTTGAAGGGCTTACTTCTCACAGGTATGTTGTTCACCTGGACATTGATGTTGCCCAGCATGATGCTAGGACTTGGCTAAGAGGGAAATTGAGACTCAAGGGCCAAAATTTTAATAAATGTTGGGAAATGGTTTTATAGCTTGCAGTCTTAGAGATAAGAGAAGGCAGAGGGCAAATAGCCAAATAATGTCAGCTGTATGCCTGGGGTTTAAAATTGTCAGAAACTGCTGACCCTGCTATTCATCAAGCTGAGAACTCTAGGAAAGTTGTAGGGGACTGGGGAGAAAAGGACCCATGTTTTGAGTGACAAATCTATGCCAGGCACTATACTAGACACTACATATGATATTTCACGTAATCCTTTCCCAACCCCATTAAGATAGGTATTATTTCCTTTTTTATAGATCTGGGAGCCAAGGCCTAAAAAGATCAAGAAATCTGGCCAAGGTCACACAGTTAGAGACAGAGGCTAGACTAGAACATGCACCTCCTAAGTTCCACTGTTATATGCTGTTGTGATTTCTTCCATTCCTGTCATTAAACATTTTATTTTGAGATTCTATGATGCTCAAGGCTCTATTTAAGACATCAAGGATACAAGGTATCTCAGCGAATATAAGAGGTCCCTGCCCTCCAATAGCCTATGATATAATGGGAAACGTTGTCTTAGTCGTTCCTCCAGGAGAAGCAATACCCTAAGCCAAAAGCTTCTAAAAATTGGTGATGTGGGGTGTGTCTTTACCACATACTGGGTTATGTTATTTTCAAACCTAGTGTAATTCTTTTGCCAAACATGAGAAGAAGCATCACTTTTGCTAGTGAATATAGAAGCATCTATATTTAGTCAGCCCTTCATTTTTGGATCTTCCACCAGCCCATACAACTTAAAGCTGTGTCTGTTTCTGTTACAAGCAGCCTAGCTACACGCATTGTATGTGGTTCTTTAAGAGCCTTATGATTTTTATTATCCCTTTGTGACAGCTTTCTCAGAGTTATGCAAATGGTATGCCAAGTGTAGTAGACTGAAATTTCTTCTATTTTATCCCTGTCCAAATAGAAGTTGCCTTATCTGCATATAACAGTTCCCTTTGCAACTCTGTTGTGTAGAAAATTGGAAGTCGTTTGTATTTGCATTTCCTGGGGATACAGACAAGAGCAGATGCCAATAATAGATGTCATAATTTGCTGCCTTCTCTTTGCTGCCTATAAATCTTTGAATATTTTTCCTACAATAGCAAGTAAAGAGATTCAGCGAGCATAATGGGGAAAGCGGAGATGTAAATCTCAGCAGTGGTGGTGAATTCCAGCTATGAATATTTCAGAAACAAGACACACCCTTTAAAGGAAACACTAATGGTTCTTAAGATGCTGCTAAGCCTGATATGCTTTTGATTTCATGTAATAACCCACAGCTCCTGAGTGCACAGCACTAGGTCCTGGCTAGTAGATGCTAAGAAAGTCTTTTCTCCTGTTCTAATTTCAAATGCTGGCCTTACTGTGGCATCAATTCTTGATTACCTGTGTACTACACCAGAGAATGCACACTTCAAATTTAAATAACTTCTGTGGTTTTTAAACAAAGACACTCAGGTTAAAAAAAACTTTCTCTGTATCTCTCTGCAGCTCCCTCTCTCTTTCCTTCTTGTGCTCACACACACACACACACAAATAAAAACATCCTTAAATACTGAGCCTTGAGTCCTTTCATCTCTGAATCCTTTTTGACTGGGGGTAAGTCAACTGGATGATGGTGATTATCTGAACATCAATATGAAAAGAGACCATTTTTACTCAAATTATGAGTCTCAAATATAGAGATTTTATAGATCAAATGTCAATTTTGTATTTTTCTAACATCCGATGTCCTGCATAATAATAAATTGGGATAGTTCGAAATTATCTAATCTTCTCTGTTCTAGCTCACTGTGGCCATTTGTCTACCCGTTTCACTTTAAACTTAAACCTTCATTTACTACATTGTTTCAGAAATTCGGGAGCCCATAGCAAGACGGTTTGCTTATGCAGTATTTTTTTTTTTTATCTGCCATGTTGTACAGCCTTTCTATAAGGTGTCTATTATTATTCCTGTATGATGTTTACATGCCTTAGTTGGTGCAAATGCTGTAAACTAGCTCCAGTATACTTCTTACCTAGCTGTAATCAGTGATACACTGCCAGGAAGAATTGGCAGGCTATTAACTTAAAGAGAAGAAAAAAAATAAGAGTTACACGTAGTAGATGAGCTTTCACTGAGTTTAGAAGAATACTGACATCAGGTGTATTTGATTCTGACCACAAATCCCTTCCAAATTTGAACAGTGTTTTATTACCTGAATTACTCTTTGCCACCCAGATAGAGATACTGTTTGGAGTCTTTGGTAGGCCCGTCTTGGTGAATCACGGTGCAAACCCTTAGGATTTTGGAGTAAAGCCCTGCCTTCCTCTGCAGATTACTCTCCTTTTGAGAAACAGCTTTTTGGCTTATTACTGGGCCTTAGTAGAAACTGAATTCTTAACCATGGGACACCAAGTTACCGTGCGGCCTGAGCTGTACCATCATGAACTAGGTGTTGTCTGACCCACAGAGTCATAAAGTTGAATGTGGGCAGCAGCACTCCATCATTAAATAGAAGTGGTATATACGAGAACGGTCCCAAGCAGGACCTGAAGGGGCAAGTAAGTTGCATGAGGAAATGACCCAAATGCCCATGGTCTCCACTCCAATCACATTACCTTCCATCTTCCATTCTGAACCTATGGCTTCATTGGAAGTTCCTAATGATCCGAAGAAGAGAAAACTCATGCCTGGTTTACAAATGGTTCTGCACGATATGCGGGCATCACTTGAAAGTGGACAACGGCAGCACTACAGCCTTTTTCTGGGAACTCCCTGAAGGACAGGGGTTAAGGGAAATCCTCTCAATGGGCAGAGCTTCGAGCAGGGCACCTGGTTGTTGTTCACTTTGCTTGGAAGGAGAAATGGCCAGATGTGCGATTGTATACTGATTCATGGGCTGTGGCCAGTGGTTTGGCTGGATGGTCAGAGACTTGGAAAGAACATGATTGGAAAATTGGAGACAAGGATTTTATGGGGAAGAGGTATGTGAATAGACCTCTGTGAATGGGCCAAAGAATTGAAGATATTTGTGTCTCATGTGCATGCTCACCAAAGGGTGACCACAGCAGAGGAGGATTTTAACAATCAAGTGGATAGGATGACACATTATGTGGAAACCACTCATCCTCTTTCCCCAGCTACTCCTGTCATTGCTCAATGGGCTCAGGACAAAGTGGCCATAGTGCTAAGGATGGAGGTCATGCATGGGCCCAGCACCATGGACTTCTACTCACCAAGGCTGACTTGGCTGCAGCCACTGCTGAATGCCCAATCTGCCAGCAGCAGAGACCAACACTGAATCCCTGATATGGCATTCCTCGAAGTGACCAGCCAGCAACCTGGTGGCAAGTTGATTACATTGGACCACTGCCATCATGGGAAGGGCAGTGTTTTGCTCTTACTGGAATAGACACTCTCGATATGGATTTGCATTCCATGCATGTAATGCTTCTGCCAAAACTACCATCCGTGGACTTAATAGAATGCATAACCCATCATCGTGGTATCCCACACAGCATTGCCTCAGATTAAGAGACTCACTTCACAGCAAACGAAGTTTGGCAGTGGCCCCATGCTCATGGAATGCACTGGTCTTACTATGTTCCCTGTCATCCTGAAGCAGCTGGCTTGATAGAACGATGGAATGGCCTGCTAAAAACACAATTACAGTGCCAGGTAGGTAGCAATACCTTGCAGGGTTGGGACAGTGTTCTCCAGGAGGCTGTATATGCTCTAAACCAGTGTCCAGTGTATGGTGCTGTTTCTCCCGTAGTCAGGATTCATGAGTCCAGGAATCAGTTACCCCCAGTAATTGCAGACCCACTTGCAAGATTTTTGCTTCCTGTCCCCACAACCTTATGTTTTGCGGATCTAGAGATCTTAGTTCCAAAGGGAAGAATGCTTCCACCTAGAGACACATCACTGATTCCATTGAACTGGAAGCTAAGGATACCATCTGGCCACTTTGGGCTCTTTATGCTTCTGGATCAACAGGCAAAGAAGAGAGTTGCCATACTGGCTGGTGTGACTGACCCTGATTACCAAGAGGAAATCAGATTGATATTACATAATGGAGGTAAAGAAGAGTATGTCTGGCATACAGGAGATCCCCTAGGACATCTCTTAGTACTACCAGGCCCTCTGATTAAAGCCAATAGAAAACTGCAGCAACCCAGTTCTGACATGACTACTAATGGCCCAGACCCATCAGCAATGAAGGCTTGGGTCACCGTACAAGGCAAAGAACCGTGATCAGCTGAGGTGCTTGCCAAGGGGAAAGGGAATATGGAATGGGTGATGGAGGAAGGTAGTTCTAAATACCAGTTATGGTCACATGATCAGTTGCAGAAACAAGGACTGTAATTGTTATGAGTATTTCTGCTTTGTATGTGTGCATCAAATATTTTCGTTTTCTTAACTTATAAGACATAAGATGTAAACAGGGCTAGTGCATTTTCGGTTGTATGTGTGTTCGATGTATCATGTTAGATGCAAGTATGACTTTATAATTGTCTTTTTTCAGAATTATATATGGTTTAAGGAGATGTGTACAGGTGCCAAGCTGACAAGGGGTGGATTGTGATGGTTAAGGTTGTGTGTAAACTTGGCTAAACCATGATTCTCAGTGTCTTGGCAGTCATATAATGTTGTAAGCACTTCCCTGTTGAAATTTGATATGGGAGATTTGACATCCCATGATGGGATCTGCTGTGAGTAGCCAATCAGTTGAAAGGGAGTTGCCTTGGATGTGTGGCCTGCACTCAAATATAAGCAGATGTTCTGGCAAAGCTCTAGGATCTGCTTGTTCTGGATCCTGCAGCTGGTTCCTGTCCTTCTGACCTCCAGTTCTTGGACTTGATCTAGCAGCTTACCTACAATCTTGCCTGCCAATCTTGGAATTCATTGATCTTTGCAGCCGGCGAGCAAGAGCCCTGCTACCCAACCTGCTGGTCTTGGGTTCACCAGCCTCTGTAGCTACGTGAATCAGGAGAAGCCTTGTGGTCTTTCCTGCTAATCTTGGAATTTGTTGATCTTCACAGTCTGTGAGCAAGAGCCCTGCTCTCCGACCTACCTATCTTGGGTTCACCAGACCCTGCAGCTACATGACTCAGGAGAAGCCTCTACTCTGACCCACCGACTTGGGACGTTCCAGCCTCTACAACTGCTTGAAAGCCATTTCCTTGATATAAATCTCTCTGTATGTATATATTTATATCCTTTACTAGTTTTGTGTCTCTAGAGAACCCAGTGCCCTAAAAAATTCCCTGTGCTTCACCTATTCAAATCCCACTCTCCACCCTATGGTAACCGCTGATATTTTTACCATCTATGTATAGTTATGCCTTTTCCATAATGCCATATAACTGGAATCCTACACTATGTAGCCTTTTTCAGACTGGCTTCTTTTACTTAGGAATATGCATTTAAGATTCAACTATGTCTTTTTGTGCCTTGATAGCTTATATCTTTTTATTACTGAATAATATGCTATTGTGTGAATGTAAATGGGTTTTATTTTTAAAGTTATCTTTCTGTTATTAGTTTTGACTTAATTTCATCGTGATCAATGAAAGGGAACTATATGATATGATGTCAAATTTTTCAAATTAATTGATTCTTTCTGTTGTATATGATCATTCTTTTTAAATATTCCATATTTACTAAATAGAATGATCATCAGTTTGGGATAGTATTGAGAGTTAAAGGCTTTTGATTCCTTCTTCTATTAGTTTAAACCAGTTTAAACGTATTTTCAGTGTGTTTCAGTTTTATTATCTGAAATTCATCAGATCAAATTCTACTGTTTGCTATTTCTGCAGATACAACTTTTTTGAGGTAGACTTTTTTTCCCACCCAGATCCCAGGTCAAGTCAACAATGGTTTTTCTAATTTCACTTTGCCAATAGGTGGATATTTACCTTCCACCCTTTTGCCAAGGGTATAGCCCTTTATGAATCCTGGCTTCGTGTATGTCTATGAGGTGACGTTTTACCAGTCTGACCCTACAACTCAGTCAGTTCCAAGGCCTTGTTTTTTGACCCATCGTGTTCATTAAATCCTAATGAATACCATGACTGACTAAATACCTCCCTCCCCACCCCTCAAGCTGCCAAATTATCACACCAGTTTTCTAACATGGCTTTTAATGTTCTCCTTACTTTAAGCCCCTGGAGATTTTGCATACTTTTTGTGAGATTAGCTATATATTTTAAACAATGTTTATTACGTTTTTATCCCATGTTTGTAGGTATTTGTAGCTGAAAGATTTTCAGGGCCTCTAGTCTGTTGGGGAAACCCTGGTGGCATATTGGTTAAGTTCTATGGCTGTGAACTGAAAAGTCTGCAGTTCAAATTTACCAGTTGCTTCTTGGAAACTCTATGGGGCAGTTCTACTGTGTCCTATAGGGTCGCTATGAGTTGGAATTGACTTGACAGCAATAGATTTGGTCTAGTTTAGTCTTCCTGAGCCCTTGTAGTGCAGTGGTTAAAGTGGTCGACTGCTAACCAGTAGGTTGGCAGTTCAAACCCACCAGCTGCTTGTCAGGAGAACTATGTGGCAGTCTGCTTCTGTAAAAATTTATAGCCCTGCAAACCCTATAGGGTTGCTAGGAGTCCAAATTGATTGGATGGTAGTGGGTTTGGTTTTTGGTTTCCTAGTCTGTCCTATTACTAGGCATAGACGTTCTGGTTTTTTTTTTTTTTTTTTTTTTTTATCTTATCATTTTGCCTCAGAGACGGCTGGGTCCACATGTCTTTGTAACTCTTTTCCTATCCCTGGTTGCCACTTGTCTCTATGTATTCTTTCTGGTACAATTAAGTAAAAAAAAAGAAAAAAAGTAAAGGGAGGGCTAATTTAAATGTGAAACTTTGACATGGGGAGTCATATCCTTGCTTGAATTTCAAAGTGAAAATGGATACCCGTAATGTATAATGTCAAGGACACTTTGGGCAAATACCTTAACATTTCCTTACCTACCTTCCCTCCTCTCACATGACAATTGCTCAAGGACATTCCTATTCCAATTTCAAGTGGAATATATATTTTACAGTTACATTTGAAGCAATGCAAGGAAGGAGAAACCATAGTGACTGCAGTAAAAGAACATGAATTATAGTTTAAACTCTGTCACTAAGTTGTCTTATGAACTTCAGTTAAATTATTCTGCCTTTTACTGCCATGGTTAGTCTTGATTTGTATAAAAGCTGCAAGGTCTGTTTATGCTGCTGTAATTTTAGTTGTTATTACTTAAGAATTTCTTTGACCCACCAAAGGTACAGAATGATAAAAATGGGAAGTTTTATGTTCTTAAGTTTTTAAGATCAGAAGTTTTTATCGTCATTCATAAAAATTGAATTAAATGATAGCTCTCAGTATCTGATTAAAAAAAAAAAATGAAACCTGTTGCTCTCAAGCAGATTCCAATTCATAGCAACCCTATAGGACAGAGTAGAACTGCCCCATAGGGTTTCCAAGAAGTAGCTGGTGAATTAGAACTGCAGACCTTTTGGTTAGCAGCCAAACACTTAACCACTGCGCCACCAGGGCCCTATATAAAAAAAAATCAAACCCCTTGCCGTCAATTTCCACTCATGACAACCTTATAGGATGGAGCAGAACTGCCCCATAGGGCTTCCAGGGAGCGGCTGGTGGATTCAAACTGCTGACCTTGTGGTTAGCAGATGAGCTCTTATTTCCCATAACTCCCATAAAAAGAGAATCATTAGATACATTATATTAAAATTATTTTGTGTAAGAAAATGAACTGATATGATCTGAATAGGAAAAGCCTAGAAACCTGGACATGTATGTTTCTAGGTTACATGAAGGGCAGAAGCTAATTATTCTGACCTAGTTGAAAGAATTAAATATAGTCACAAAGCATGTAATTAAACAACTAACTATGGTGTTTCATTCCTTGCTGTAATTTGACATTTCAGCTACAGTCTCTGCTTATCCTGTCTTCTCCCACATTTACACTTCCTCCTATTCACACAATCCAGTTAAACCCAAAAGCATTAAACAGAAGTAGCTAGAGAAGGTCTCAGCATCCTGGCTGCCGCAGCTGCTAAGAGCTACTTGCAACAGTTATGATTTATATACCCTTAGAGACCATGTATTTCTGTGGCCAGAGCACTCCCTTTAATAAGAAAGCTGGGGTGGGTATTTGTAGGTCCTTTTGCTTTGGCCTTAAAAGCGTTAACCTGAAGTGAATTGGCCTTTCCATTCTACTTACTTAAATTTGAATAGATTTACTCAAATTTAAATGATTCGTTCTGTACTTTCCCCGGTGATTAATGCCACCATTTTATCTTTAATTTTCTTTCACAGCAGTAAAAGACCTCAAAGCCCGTGATACGGTTTCCTCAAATAGCACTGATAGCATTTTCTAGCCTCATTCTCTGGAGGCCTTGAGTTGCTTTTAGGGGAATGTACCTCCCATAGACTTCCAGTAGATGGCAGGTACAGTACTTCAAACCTCTCATAACATGAGAACTACAACAGGGTAATACATAAAAATCGTTTGTTACTCTGTTTGAAATCTCAGGAGCAATTAAAAAAAAAAAAAAGACGGAGTAAAACTTTTGTTTATGGATCTGATATCATATTACCATATAAGTATCTTCTTATTTTTGTCTTCTACTAAAAAATACAAATGCAAAAAATGAAAATATGCCTTTATCGGGGAATGCCTGCCATTACAGATTGCAAATTAAGCATTTAAATGTTGAATAATATAATCACCATGTTACAGATGTTAAAGTGCTTAGTGAACAAAGATACATTTAGCAATTTTTAAATATAAATCTTGAAGGATGAGAAACCATTGTTTTATAGCAATTATTGTTTAATAGGCTTCCAGTTACATTTATTCATTTTTTTTTTTTTTTTACAGGTGCATAGATGGTAGAGGTACAAATACAGAAAAATAGGTAGGTACATATACATACATTGTATATACATACAAAGGTAGATTTCTCAATCGATGCCTTTGTTTGCTTTGTATAATTAGTCCCATTTCAATTTACTATAGAAAGGAATTTCTACAGTGTATTTGGAACGAAATTCCTCTCTGTGATCTATCTAAGAAACAAAGAAGAATGCTTAAATAGACCTCTCATCAACGAGAAATGAGTGTGCTGTTATTCAGTAAGGCCGTACCTTTCCTTTCAGTTTATTATGTTTGTGTTATGCAGAAGATGTTCCACATGATTTGTATGACTGAGATTCACCCAACGTAGTAGCTATGTGACTTTGGACTATCGATTTTCCCAACTGTAATGCTATACGTTTTACTTACTTATTTTGTTTATTGTCTGTCTTCCCTGTTTCACCTGTAAGTAATATTTTTGTTTCCAATGGTTTTATTCATTACTGAATCTAAAACATCTAGAGAGTGATGCCTGCACTTAGTGGCTACTCAGTAAGTGTTGACAGAGTGAATGAATGGATTTCTTTTACAAGGTTGGATTAGAAGATAAACATAAAATGTCAAACAGTAATCACTCAATAATTATTTGATTGGTTCAAAACCAAACCAAACCCATTGCCATTGAGTCGATTCCTACTCATAGTGACCCTATAGGATAGACTGGAACTGCCCCATAGGGTTTCCAAGGAGCAGCTGATGCCAACCTTTTGGGTAGTAGCTAAACTCTTAACCACTGTGACACAGTAACCCTTTTATTCTCTCTCTCCTCCAGCACAGTAGAAACCTTAGTCATCTTTGACTCGTTTTTCCTCTTCAGCACTCAGGATTAGAAGACAATTTCCTAAATCTTTGCTTCTCTAAAGTGTAGCCCACAGACTAGCCGCACAGGCATTACCTGGGAGATAGTTAGAAATTCAGAATTTCAGGCCTCAGCCTAGAGCTAGTGAAGAAGAATTTGTATTTTAACAAGATTTCCGGGTGATTTGTACACACAGTAAAGTTTGAGAAGCACTAATCTAAGCCTCTCCTAAAACATGTCCTGGATTTTTCACCCATTTCTAGCCACCATAAGAAATAAAGTATCTTCTAAATTAGTCTGTTTGCCTCAAAACTATACAACCAGACTCAACTTTATAAAGATTTGGTCACATTATTGAAATCTTTATAAGAATCGACAACTCCTCTTTTTACATAGTTCCTTCTTCTGAAATTCAAGCCTCTCCCTCCCAACCCCATCTTGTCTTATCACAAATTTATTCTTTAGTTGGATTCTTGCAAATTCTATTGTCATCATTGGCTACTTTTAGAACACCACTGTTTATTTAACCAAATGCTAGTCATCATCGATGTTTAACAAAAAGGATTATTTCTCCAAGGTCTTCCCTCACTGCAAGAGCCCACATGGGTTTCTCCATTGTCTGTTACACGTAATAACATCACATAACACTCATTATGGAGTATGCTTTTGCAAGTTTGCTTTTTAAGTGAAGGTCTTATTTCTCCAATAATATTGTGAGTTCATCAAAAGCAGAGATTGTATCTTTTTATTTCTTTGGCATCACTCTTAAGGCATTGAAAAGTTAAGTAAATACATATATTCCATTTTGGGCTAGGCTGCTTTTAAGACTATCTGGATTTCCAGGAACACAAAGCAAAGCCAGCTAGCTGAAGCATAAAGGAATATTGCACAGAATCAAGACTAAAGGGTATCCCACACAATCAAAGGGTAGAAGTGAAGGAGAACCTTGGAAGGTAAGGGAACTAGAGGATGAAAAGCTGACCACAATCCCTTAACCATTCAGACCTCTTTTCTTTCTGCCTTCTCTGCTTATTTCCACATGTACGGATCACTCTTCTCTCCGTATATTAGCTGTCTCTGCTTCTTTGGTCCATATGAAAGACAGACCATGCTCACCTAGCATCTTTAAGCCTACATATTGCTAGACTAGCCACCTGAAGAAATTGATAGGGGCCACTTGCCTTAGTTTCAGATTGCTGATTAGAGCTTAGACCCATCCAGTCAATGATTGTCGGAGTGAAATCGCTCCTGCCAAGGCTTCAGTGTTTTTTGTTTTTTGATAAACAGTTAATTGTGGAGAGAGGGAAGTCATGAGTTAGGAAACTATTTGCAAGTATATATTCTATGGAACAGTTCTACTCTGCCACATGGGGTTGCTATGAGTTGAAAATCGACTCGACTGCACCTAACAACATATTATAACCAGCTAAAGCAGAATCTTAGCTCACCTCTATTTACTTAAGTGTAGTGTAAAACTTTTCTTCCCAGCAAGTACAGAAAATATGGTTAATTCTACAGTTTAGCTTTTTCTTTTCTCAAAAATTTCAATTCTAGCTTTTATTTAGTTACCTGATCAATAAGATAGGTGTTTCGCTTTCTACATCCTGCCTACAGCAAAAGAGAGTTCCAGGCGTCATCTTACCTCCCTGCTTTCATTCAGAAAAGCCTGTCTTTTTAAAAAGCTCTCCAGGAATGAAACTCCTTTAGCTCCAGTCAAGAATGTGCCCGGCAATTCCCATACACCTGAATATACACTTCTGCTACTTAAAAAAAAAAAAATCTGTTCACAAAAACTTGTAAGATTTCAATATTGATTATGACTTTGAAATAAGTGAATTTTGTTCTTTCTGACTTCTCTCTTAACACGTATACATACATACACAGTCTGAGATCACCAAATCCATGTGAAAAAAAAGGAACAAAAGGAGAGGTAAACCCTAAAAATATATATGTATATTTCTTAATTATAGTTGAGAAACATAATTATCATTTGAAACAAATGTTAAAGGATATTAAAAACTAAATGTAAAGAACCCTAAAGCAACAGGCACAATGTCATTTTGATCAATATTTGAACCTAAAACATCACTTAGTATGTACAACCCATAATTTTGATAATGTTATGGAATTATTAGCCAAATTGTTGAGTTGATTTTAGGTTATTGAGTATTTGAGTAAGGTGAATTATTAAAAAAAAAAGACCAGTGGTAAGAGAAAAATTATAGCTATGTCATTGTAATGAGTGGTATAAACGAAGCAGATCATTTTTACTGAATGGGTAGTAGTTTTCATTAACGTGATATGTGAATAAGTAAACTCTAAGGTTGAGGAGCCATAGGCTCTTGTTATTTGAATACTCACTTAAACGTTGTATATCAGGGAACATTGAGCTAATTATAAAGACAAGCTCTTGAAGGAGAATCAGATATAGGTTTTTTTTTTTTTTTTTTGTGTGTGTGTGTGTGTGAATTGTCTGGAATGGTCACCTACCTTGAGTTTGGTTGGTTGATTACTTAACTCCTCATTTCGCTTTGCTCATGCAGTCTCAATTTTGTTTCAGCCATCAGTGCTTGTAGACCAAGCTAAAAAGATCTTATCATTGGCACTTGCTTAATGCTTCAGTGAAGATGTAACAAGGCTGTTACACTGGGTCTCTCTCTGGATCATTAAACAAATCATATAACCTCTAATTCCAGTTATCAATGTAGGAAATGAAAAATCTTGCAGACCAATGTAAAAGAAAAAAAAAATGTCACTCACTGTCCTGCAAAACACCTTCTAGGCTACAGTATGGTTGTACCTTCTTCTCATGCCATGTTCTTCAACTCTGCAAACAGGTTTTCTATTTTCTAATTGTTCACTAGGGACTATTCTGAGTTTATTGATTTCCTATGCCATTGGTATCATGGCCCCGATTCATCACTCACTACTGCCCTGTTGGCACAGTGGTTAAGAGCTTAGCTGCTAATCAAAAGGTCGGCAGTTCGAATCCACTAGCTGCTCCTTGGAAACCCTATGGGGCAGTTCTACTCTATCCTATAGGGTCGCTATGAGTTGGAATCAGCTCAGCGGCAATGGGTTTGGCTTTTGGTTACTGCTTTCTCAAGGAGCCTTAGTGGTACAATGGTTAAGCACTCAACTGTTAGCTGAAGGATTGGTGGTTCAAAACCACCCAGCAACTCTGAGGGATAAAGACCTAGAGATCTGTTCCATTAAGATTACAGCCTAGAAAACTCTAAGGGGCAGTTATACTCTGTCCATTGGGGCTGCTATGAGTCAAAATCAACTTGATAGCACCTAACAACAACAACAGCTCTCTTAACAAGTTTCTCTACATTTTTCTTCCTCCAACTCATTGTTCACCAAGCCATATTTACTGGTATGCCATAGCATTTCTACTTCGTCAATAATTTCCATGGCTGATGCTGTCTTTATTTGTTCCTTTACTGGCTAACCCTCTATCTCTGGTAGCATAAGAGCAAAATTCCTCTGTGATCAGGGAAAAATGTGATGCCTTTAAACATTTATTCAAATACTGCATTTATTGAGCTCTTACGGTGTGCTTAGACCAGTGCTCGGTAGCTTACAACATAATGGAGGAGATAGGTACAAGAGAGAACTAAAGTACAATTATGAAAATTTGCAGAAGCCATAATGGCAGCTCAAAGAGGGGTAATATTTTTTTTTAACTTTTTTAAAATAGTTTTTATTGAGCTTTAAGTGAACGTTTACAAATCAAGTCAGTCTGTCACATATAAGCTTATATACACCTTACTCCATACTCTCACTTACTCTCCCCCTAATGAGTCAGCCCTTCCAGTCTCTCCTTTCATGACAATTTTGCCAGTCTCTAATCCTATCTACCCTCCTATCTCCCCTCCAGACAGGAGATGCCAACACAGTCTCAAGTGTCCACCTGATACAAGTAGCTCATTCTTCATCAACATCTCTCTCCAACCCATTGTCCAGCCCCTTCCATGTCTGATGAGTTGGCTTCGGGAATGGTTCCTGTCCTGGGCCAACAGAAGGTTTGGGGACCATGACCGCCGGGATTCCTCTAGTCTCAGTCAGACCATTAAGTCTGGTCTTTTTATGAGAATTTGGGGTCTGCATCCCACTGATTTCCTGCTCCCTCAGGGGTTCTCTGTTGTGCTCCCTGTCAGGGCAGTCATCGGTTGTGGCTGGGCACCATCTAGTTCTTCTGGTCTCAGGATGATGTAAGTCTCTGGTTTATGTAGCCCTTTCTGTCTCTTGGGCTCATAGTTGTCGTGTGACCTTGGTGTTCTTCATTCTCCTTTGCTCCAGGTGGGTTGAGACCAATTGATGCATCTTAGACGGCCGCTTCTTAGCATTTAAGACCCCAGATGCCACATTTCAAAGTGGGATGCAGAATGTTTTCATAATAGAATTATTTTGCCAATTGACTTAGAAGTCCCCTTAAACCATGGTCCCCAAACCCCCGCCCTTGCTCCGCTGACCTTTAAAGCATTCAGTTTACCCCAGAAACTTCTTTGCTTTTGGTCAAGTCCACTTGAGCTGACCTTCTGTGTATTGAGTATTGTCCTTCCCTTCACCTAAAGTAGTTATCTACTAACTAATCAATAAATAACCCTCTCCCACCCTCCCTCCCTCCCCCTCTCGTAACCACAAAAGTATGTGTTCTTCTCAGTTTATACTATTTCTCAAGATCTTATAATAGTGGTCTTATACAATATTTGTCCTTTTGCCTTTGACTAACTTCACTCAGCATAATGCCTTCCAGGTTCCTCCATGTTATGAAATGTTTCAGAGATTCATCACTGTTCTTTATCGATGCGTAGTATTCCATTGTGTGAATATACCACAATTTATTTACCCATTCATCCGTTGATGGACACCTTGGTTGCTTCCAGCTTTTTGCTTTTGTAAACAGAGCTGCAATAAACATGGGTGTGCATATATCTGTTTGTGTGAAGGCTCTTATTTCTCTAGGGTATATTCCGAGGAGTGGGATTTCTGGGTTGTATGGTAGTTCTATTTTTAACTTTTTAAGAAAACGCCAGATAGATTTCCAAAGTGGTTGTATCATTTTACATTCCCACCAGCAGTGTATAAGAGTTCCAATCTCTCCACAGCCTCTCCAACATTTATTATTTTGTGTTTTTTGGATTAATGCCAGCCTTGTTGGAGTGAGATGGAATCTCATCGTAGTTTTAATTTGCATTTCTCTAATGGCTAATGATCAAGAGCATTTTCTCATGTATCTGTTAGCTGCCTGAATATCTTCTTTAGTGAAGTGTGTGTTCATATCCTTTGCCCACTTCTTGATTGGGTTGTTTGTCTTTTTGTGGTTGAGTTTTAACAGAATCATATAGATTTTAGAGATCAGGCGCTGGTCGGAGATGTCATAACTGAAAATTCTTTCCCAGTCTGTAGGTGGTCTTTTTACTCTTTTGGTGAAGTGTTTAGATGAGCATAGGTGTTTGATTTTTAGGAGCTCCCAGTTATCGGGTTTCTCTTTGTCATTTTTGGTAATATTTTGTATTTTGTTTATGCCTTGAATTAGGGCTCCTAACGTTGTCCCTATTTTTTCTTCCATGATCTTTATCGTTTTAGTCTTTATGTTTAGGTCTTTGATCCACTTGGAGTTAGTTTTTGTGCATGGTGTGAGGTATGGGTCCTGTTTCATTTTTTTGCAAATGGATATCCAGTTATGCCAGCACCATTTGTTAAAAAGACTATCTTTTCCCCAATTAACTGACACTGGGCCTTTGTCAAATATCAGCTGCTCATAAGTGGATGGATTTATATCTGGGTTCTCAATTCTGTTCCATTGGTCTATGTGCCTGTTGTTGTACCAGTACCAGGCTGTTTTGACTACTGTGGCAGTATAATAGGTTCTAAAATCAGGTAGAGTGAGGCCTCCCACTCACTTCTTCTTTTTCAGTAATGCTTTACTTATCCGAGGCTTCTTTCCCTTCCATATGAAGTTGGTGATTTGTTTCTCCATCACATTCAAAAATGTCATTGGAATTTGGATCGGAAGTGCATTGTATGTATAGATGGCTTTTGGTAGAATAGACATTTTTACTAAGTTAAGTCTTCCTATCCATGAGCAAGGTATGTTTTTCCACTTATGTAGGTCCTTTTTTGTTTCTTGCAGTAGTACTTTGTAGTTTTCTTTGTATAGGTCTTTTACATCTTTGGTAAGATTTATTCCTAAGTATTTTATCTTCTTGGGGGCTACTATGAATGGTATTGGTTTGGTGATTTCCTCTTCGATGTTCTTTTTGTTGATGTAGAGGAATCCAACTGATTTTTGTATGTTTATCTTACAACCTGAGACTCTGCCAAACTCTTCTATTAGTTTCAGTAGTTTTCTGGAGGATTCCTTAGGGTTTTCTGTGTATAAGATCATGTCATCTGCAAATAGAGATAATTTTACTTCCTCCTTGCCAATCCGGATGCCCTTTATTTCTTTGTCTAGCCTAATTGCTCTGGCTAGGACCTCTAGCACAATGTTGAATAAGAGCGGTGATAAAGGGCATCCTTGTCTGGATCCTCTTTTCAAGCGAAATACTTTCAGGCTCTCTCCATTTAGAGTGATGTTGGCTGTTGGCTTTGTATAGATGCCCTTTATTATGTTGAGGAATTTTCCTTCAATTCCTATTTTGCTGAGAGTTTTTATCATGAATGGGTGTTGGACTTTGTCAAATGCCTTTTCTGCATCAATTGATAAGATCATGTGGTTTTTGTCTTTTGTTTTATTTATATGGTAGATTACATTAATGGTTTTTCTAATATTAAACCAGCCTTGCATACCTGGTATAAATCCCACTTGGTCGTGGTGGATTATTTTTTTTTGATATGTTGTTGAATTCTATTGGCTAGAATTTTGTTGAGGACTTTTGCATCTATGTTCATGAGAGATATAGGTCTGTAATTTTCTTTTTTTGTGATGTCTTTACCTGGTTTTGGTATCAGGGAAATGGTGGCTTCATAGAATGAGTTAGGTAGTATTCCATCATTTTCTATCCTTTGAAATACCTTTAGTAGTAGTGGTGTTAACTCTTCTCTGAAAGTTTGGTAGAACTCTGCAGTAAAGCTGTCAGGCCAGGGCATTTTTTTATTGGGAATTTTTTGATTACCGTTTCAATCTCTTTTTTTGTTATGGGTCTATTTAGTTGTTCTACTTCTGCTTGTGTTAGTTTAGGTAGGTAGTGTTTTTCTAGGAATTGATCCATTTCTTCAAGGTTTGCAAATTTATTAAAGTACAGTTTTTCATAATAATCTGATATGATCCTTTAATTTCAGTTGGGTCTGTTGTGATGTGGCCCATCTCATTTCTTATTCGGGTTATTTGTTTCCTTTCCTGTATTTCTTTAGTCAGTCTGGCCAATGGTTTATTAATTTTGTTTATTTTTTCAAAGAACCAGCTTTTGGCTTTGTTAATTCTTTCATTTGTTTTCCTGTTCTCTAATTCATTTAGTTCAGCTCTAATTTTTATTATTTGTTTTCTTCTGGTGCCAGATGGATTCTTTTGTTGCTCACTTTCTATTTGTTCAAGTTGTAGGGACAGTTCTCTGATTTTGGCTCTTTCTTCTTTTTGTATGTGTGCATTTATCGATATAAATTTACCTCTGAGCACTGCTAAGAGGGTTAATATTGCCACACTTATGCTAGGGTAGGGGTGGGGAGGATGGTCAGGAAAGATACATCGAAGGGACTAATGCTGGGTTGAATCTTTTTCTCCCAACATTTTTTGATGAAAATTCTCAAACATGTTGAAAAATTTTAACAAAGCTGAAAGGTTCTACCATTAACATTCCACTATACTTGCTTTCTCATATCTAGCCATTTGTCTCTCCTGTGATCCATCCACTAATCCATGTTATTTTTTGATTATTTTTAAAGTAAATTGTATCAGTACACTTCTAAATGTTTCAACATGCATATTGTTAGCTAGAGTTCAATATTTATGTCCAATGTTTGTCTTTTGTTGTAATATTTATATACAATAAACACACAAACTGTAACTTTTGCCAAGTTTTGACAAACACATACACATCTGTGTAAACAAACCCCTATCAAGATAAAGAACTTTATCATCACTTCCCTTGTATCTCTTCCATTAATCCACGTTCATATTCCCTGCCCCCAGGGGCAACCATTGTTATGATTTTCTCCCAACAAGATTAGTTTTGCCTGCTCTAAGAGTTTGTGTAAATGAAATCATACAGTATACTATCCTCTGGAAGGGATAAATTTTGTGCCTTAAAAGATAAAAAAAAAAAAAGTGAAGTTCTGTGAGAGAGGAGAAAGGAAAGTTGAGTCAAATTGTACCACTCACCAAGACCAATTTAGGGCCACCTTAGTTAATTTCACAGACTCTAGACTCTGCTGTCTGGTGATATCCTGACTTTGACTCCTTGACGGTTATTGTGTTGTTGTTGTTACTAGGTGCCATCTGGTCAGTTCTGATTCATAGCGACCATGTGTACAACAGAATGAAACATTATCTGGTCATCCTCACAATCATTGCTGTGTTTGAGGCCACTGTTGCAGCCACTGTGAGTCAATCCATCTCACTGAGGGTCTTCCTCTTTGTCATTGACTCTGTACTTTATCAAGCATGATGTTCTTCTTCAGGGACTGGTCCCTCCTGATAACATGTCCGAAGTATGTGAAACGTAGTTTTGCCATCCTCTCTTCTAAGGAGCATTCTGTCTGTACTTCGTCGAAGATGGATTTGTTCATTCTTCTGGCAGTCCTTAGTATACTCAATATTCTTCACCAAGACCATAATGCAAAAGTGCCAATACTTCTTTGGTCTTCCGTATTCTTTGTCCAGCTTTCACATGCATATGAGGTCATTGAAAATACCATGGCTTGGGTCAGGTGTACCTTAGTCCTCAAAGTTACATCTCTGCTTTTTAACACTTTTAAGAGATCTTTTGCAGCTGATTTGCCTAATGCAATACATTGTTTGATTTCTTGACTGCTGTCTCCAAGGGTATTGATTGTGGATCCAAGTAAGATGAAATCCTTGACTACCTAGATATGGAAAATCAGTAGTCAGAAACTTTTCATTTATTTTGTGTGTGTATATTTTTCTTCTCCTCTCCTTACCCACAGGAACCTGTTGCACGAGAGTCTTACTATACCAGTCTGGAATCAAATTGCTTTAGCGTAATTCTTTTTGGGTGTCAGTTGATATGATTATTGATACTGTATCCCAGAGCTGGATTCCCAAGCTCATCTGTTTAACCACCTACCAATAACACCACTCTTATCACAGTTTCTTGTTCCCCATAGCTCCCTATTCCATGATTATCTATATCTTCTGTCTTAGTTATCTAGCGCTGCTGTAATGGAAATATCACAAGTGGATGACTTTAACAAAGAGAAATTTATTCTCTCACAGTTTAGTAGGCTGGAAGTCTGAATTTAGGGCATCAGCTCCAGGGGAAGGCTTTCTCTCTGTGTTAGCTCTGGAAGAAGGTCTTTATCATCAATCTTTCCCTGGTTAGGAGCTTCTCTGTGCAGAAACCGCGGGTCCAAAGGATGCAGTCTGCTCCTGGTGCTGCTTCCGTGGTGGTATGAGGTTCCCATGTCTCTCTGCTCACTTCTCTCTTTTATATTTCAAGAGATTAACTTAAAACACAGCCTGATCTTGTAGACTGAGTCCTGCCTTATTAATGTAACTGCCCCTAATCTTGCTTCATTAACATAGAGGCAGGATTTACAACACATAGGAAAATCATATCAGATGACAAAATGGTAGACAATCACACAATATTGGGAATCATAGCCTAGCCAATTTGACACATATTTTGGGGGAACATAATTCAGTCCATGACATTCTATCCCTTGGCCCCCAAAATTCATGTCTTTGCCACATGTAAAACATATTTACCTCATCATATCATAACAAAAGTCTTAAATCAACTCCAAGTCCAAAATCTAAAAATTCCTCTTCATCTGTGAAATCTAGAATACAAGTTATCTGCTTCCAAAGTATAATGATGGAACAGGCACAAGCTAGACATTTCCATTACAAATGGGAGAAATTGGAGGGAAAGAAGGGATAACAGGCACCAAGTAAGCCAGCAGAACACATTACATTAGCTCTCAAGGCTTGAAAATAATCCTCTGTCCTGGAGACTATCTGACAATGGCCCTGCCCTCCAGACAGTAGGTACTGGCCATGCGCTCTCCAGATTCTGAGTGGAGGCCCCTCGGCCCTGGGTTTCAGCTTCACCTTCCAGGCCCACTGGAACTGCAACTCTGCCCTCTCAAATTTGGGTGGCATCATTTCCTAGTCTATCTGAGTGGTGACTCTGCCTTTTGAGACTCCAGAGGTCCTGGCCCTACCCTTTGAGATTAAGGCAGCTCTACTTCCTGGATTTCTTGTCTCTTTAGCTTCTGCTTTTTGGTTCCTTGGCCTCTTGGCCTCTCAAACCTCTCCTCCCCATCTGCCCTCCTGGGGCAAATATCCCAAAGCCCTAGCTCCACCAATAAGTGCCTGGAGGCACCCACTCCACCAGTAAACTTTGGCCAGAAAGCACTCAGCTCTCTTGCTCCATGGGTTGGCTCCAGGGCAGTCTTGCACCGGTCACCTCCTTCTGCTACTGCTGTTTCTCTGCTGCTGCCATTTCTCTGCTGCTGCTTCTCACCACCTGCCCCATCTCCAGTGTAACAGTTCTCCTCACTTCCTTTTGAGTCTTCACCAGAATTGTCTTTGATGTCCATAAATCACCAACAAACTAGGCTTTTACTACTGGGCACTTTAAAACTCTTCCAGCCTCTATCCATTCACAGTTTTAAAACTGCTTTCACATTTTAGGTATTTGTTAGAGCAGCACCTCACTCCCAGTACCAAATTCTTAGTTATCTAGTGGTGCTATAACAGAAAGACCACAAGTTGATGGCTTTAACAAAGAGAAATTTTTTCTTTCATAGTTTAGGAGGCCAAAAGGCAGCTCCAGGGGACAGCTTTCTCTCTCTGTTGGCTCTGGAGGACAGTCCTTATCATCAACCTTCGCCTAGTCTAGGACCTTCTCCACACAGGAACCATGGGTCTCTGCTCCTGGCGCTGCTTTCTTGGTGGTATGACATGCCCATGTCTCTCTGCTCACTTCTGTCTTTCATATCTCAAGAGATTGACTTAAGATACAACCTAATCTTGTAGACTGAGTCCTGCCTAATTAACATAACTACCTTTAATCCTGCTTCATTAACATCATAAGCCAAAAAAAAAAAAAACCTCATTACCATCAAGTCAATTCCAACTCATAGTGACCCCATAGGACAGAGTAGAACTGCCGCAGAGTTTCCAGTGAACACCTGGTGGATTTGAACTGCTGACCTTTTGTTTAGCAGCCGTAGCTCTTAACAACTACACTACCAGGGATTCCTAACATCATAGAGGCAGAATTTATAACACATAGGAAAATCAAATCAGATGACCAAATGGTGGACAGTAACACAATACTGGGAATTATGGCCTAGCCAAGTTGACATATTTTTGGGGGGACACAATGCAGTCCATTACATCCTCCTTATGCTTTTAGGTATGAAAGCACAACCAAACACCTCTTGCCTTTAAGGACTGTTAGTGAAAAATCATAATATCCCAGATGATAGGAATATTACCTCATAAGAAAATTCCTTAATCAGCTAAAAGAGCTTAACATTTATAGCTGTCTAAAGCAATTAATCAGACATTTTATCCTTTGCAAAAGTAAGTGGTAAAGAGAATCACAAACTTCTAAGAACTGTGTAATAATAAAAACAAATATCTCCCAAATTTGGAGTAGTTACTGTAATGCAAACACAGAAGTCTATATTTTAAGTATTAGTAAAACAATTTTTAATTCAGTTGTATGAATTTCAAGGATAAATTCGGAGCACAAAAAATCATGTGGATATAGTATTTTTAGGCATTTAATTAATCTCGTTCATATGTCTCCATTATCATTGTTTGCAAATGCATTGACCGTCCTAGTCTAGTGAAGATTTTACTGTTTCAGTCTTCAAAAATATAGGCACAGTATTGAGGAAATTTGGGGGAATTGTTTTTAATTCAGCAAACTATTATAGGCTTCCAAACTGATGGCAAGTTTCCTGTGCCTATTCATCTTTTTACAATACCACTCAGCAGCTAAGATTGCCTGAGCCAGACTCACTCTGCCATAGTGAAAAGAAAAATGCCTGAATGTAGAGAAATCACTGCAAGGACAACAACCGTTGAAGAAATCTAGCTGTATTTATGCTGTTAACAAGCTATGTGACCTTGGATAAGCCAGTACATGTCTTCTGGTCTGTGGTTTCTTGCTTTTAAAAAGAACAATGTCGTCCTATCGTAAATAAAAATCTCAATTAAAAAACTAATCAAAGATTAAATTTTTAAAAGGGCATATGAAAACGAAAGTTATTTTTCAATGTAATTTTAATGTCCTTGTTTCATACAGGCCCTCTGGTTACACACAATCACGTCATTTTGTGTGATTGGGTTTATTGAAGATTTAATATGTACTAATCACAAAAAAAAATTATTATTATTTTAATCACAAAAAAAAATTATTATTTTTTTAATCACAAGAGTTTTTTCCAGAGTACTGGTGATTGTAAAGATTAGAGTGTTTTTCAAGAAGTTTTTATATACTCATTAATTAATTCAGTCCATTTATATTATTTGATTAACTACTATGTGCTTGGAGCCCTGGTGGCACAGTGGTTAAGAGCTCGGCTACTAACTGACAGTTAGAATCCACCAGATGCTCTTTGGAAACCCTATGGGTCAGTTTTACTCTGTCTAGTAGAGTCACTATGAGTTCGAATTGATTCCATGGCAATGAATTTTTTTTTTTTTTTTAATGTGCTTTGTATTGTTTCCACAGAATTTACTTGGTATATAATAGGCAGCCAGGAAAAAAAAAAAACAAAAAAAAAAAACCCACAAATGATTGAATAGAAATACAAATAGGAAAGGAGAATATTTTAGCCTTCAAGAAAATGACACATGAGGTGAAAACACTTCTGCCCCCAAGTCTCACTCTTTGATCACTGTGCACCAGCCCTACAGCAGTCTCCACTCTGCCTGCCCATGAAGCACCTTTGTGGAATTAGAAACCCACATTTCTCTCTCAAGTACAAAAGACTTATGTCAGTATATTTTCTTATTTCTCAATAACAAAAGTTACAACAAATCGAATTGTTGCCTGAATTGGATTTTGTTACAACAAATGAATTATTATTGTTAAGTAAATACTACTTATTGCATGTAATTACATATCATCTGTGTCTTAGTGAGGAAACCCTGGTGGCGTAGTGGTTAAGTGCTACGGCTGTGAACCAAAGGGTCGACAGTTCAAATCCGCCGGGCACTCCTTGGAAACTCTATGGGGCAGTTCTACTCTGCCTGTAGGGTCGCTATAAGTCGGAATCGACTGGACGGCAGTGGGTTTTTTTTTTTTTTTGGTTATGTGTTAGTGAAAAGATTTATAAATTTAAACTGGGAACTCAGCAAACATTCTGGTAGAGTAAATTTTAGAGGATAACCACTATTTCCAGCATCGTAGTTTAGTTTTGCCCAACTTTAAGACTTATATAAATGGGGTCATAAAGTATATACTATGTTATCTACTCGGTTTCTTTCAATCAACATTAGGTTTGTGAGATTCATTAATGATAAATGTAGCTTTAGGTTGTTCATTTTCATCATGGCATAGTATTTCATTTTATGTCTATAGTATATTCAATCTGTTGTTGAAACTATAGTAACACCTGCGAAAGCTGGAACCAAAGTGGCTACACCAATTTACAGTCCCACCTACAATGTGATAAGAGGTTCTATTACTTTACACTCTTAGAGACATTTGATATTTTTGGTCTTTTTAATTTTAATCATTGTAGTGGTGCATGGGAAGCCCTGGTGGTGCAGTGGTTAAGAGCTCGGCTGCTTACCAAAAGGTTGGCAGTTCGAATCCACCAGCCACTTCTTGGAAACCCTATGAAGCAGCTCTACTGTCCTCTAGGGTCTCTATGAGTTGGAATCGATGGACGGCAACAAGGTTTTAGTGGTGTGTGGGGTTGCCTTGAATCGAAATCTAATCAGCGACAACTAACAGCAGTGGTGTGTAGTAATCTCATTGTATGTGTGTGTGTGTTAATTTAACTGTATTTTGGGGTAATTGTAGATTCACGTGCAATTGTAATAGTACAGAGAGATCCTGTGTAACCTTTGCCCAGTTTTCCCCAGTGGAAACATCTTCCAAAACTGTAGTGCGATGTCACAAGCAGGATGTTGACATCGATACAGTCAAGATACAGAATATTTCTATCACCATAAGGATCCCTTGTGTTGCTTTTATAGCCATATCCACTTCCCTTCCACTCCCTCCTTACCTCTAACAAGCACTCATCTGTTTTCCATTTCTATAATTTTTTCATTTCAAGTATGTTACATAAATGGAATCATACAGTATGTAACTTCCTAGGGTGGGCTTCTTTGTACTCAGTGTAATTCTCTGGAAATTCAGCCAGGTCATTGTGTCTATCAATAGTTTATTCCTTTTTATTTCTGACTAGTATTTCATGGTGCAGATGTATCACAGTTTGGGACATCTGTGTTGGCTATTACATATAAGGCTGTTATAAACATTCATGTACAGGTTTGTGTGTGGACATAAATTCTCATTTGTCTCCGATGAAGCCCTCCAGTGTAATTCGTGAGTCATATGATACTTGCACGTATAGTACAGAGTGACTGTACTATTTTAAATTCAGTTTCTCCACTTCCTTGCTAGCATTTGGTGGTGTAACTTTTTTTATTGTTATTATTTTAGCCATTCCGATAGGTGTGCAATGATACCTTCTTATTTTAATTTGTATTTCTTTAATAACTAATGATGTTGAAATCTCTTTATATGCTTGTATGCCATCTGTACAACCTCTTCGGTGAAATGTCTCTTCATGTCTTCATGTTGCATGTCTTCATTTTGCTCATTTTTCTCATTTTGTTCTGGGTTTTTTTTTTTTTTTACACTTTTGAGTTTTTAGATTTCTTTATATATTCTACATACTAGCACTTTGTCAGATATGTGATTTGCAAATATTTTCTCCTAGTCTGTAGCTTATCTTTTTATCTTTTGTCAGAGTGTTTTACAGAGTAAAACTTTTTAATTTTGATTGAGTCAAATTTATGAATTTTTTTTTTATGGCTATGCTTTTGTTTAGTATCAAACAGAAGAACTGTTTATAGCCCTGGGTCTCAAAGATTTTCTTCTTTTTTCCGGAAAATGTTTTATAATTTTATATCTTATATTTAGGTCTATGATCAATTTTGACCTAATTTTTGTTTAAGATATAAGACTTTGGTCAGGATTCTAGTGCCTATGGGTGTCCAGTGCTTCAGCACTATTTGTTGAAAAGGCTATCTTTCTTTCATTTAATTGCTTTGTATCTTTGTCAAAAGATCAGTTGGGTGTATTTGTGTGGGTCTATTTTATTTTTTGGATTGTCTGTTCCATTCCCTTAATTTGTGTTTATCCCTGAAAATACCATGCAGTCTTGATTATTATAGCTATATAGTAAGACTAGAATTCCTCCTACTTTATTCTTATTTTTCAAAATTATTTTAGCTACCCTAGTTCCCTTGCCTTTTTATAAAAATTGTAGAACAGCGTTGTCTGAATCTACAAAAATATTTTGCTGGAATTTTGATAGGAATTGTGTTAAACCTGTACAAAAATTAGGAGAGAATTAATATTTTTACTATGTTGAGTCTCCCAATCTATGAACATGGTATGCCTCTCCATTTGTTTAGATTGTCTTTGATTTCTTTCATCAGCATTGCGTAGTTTTCAAAAAGCCAGTTCTCTATATTTTTTGTTATATTTACATCTAAGTATTTCATTGCTTTCGAGTGTTTCTAATGGTACTGTATTTTAAAATTTGGTGTCCAGGTATTCATTATTAGTATACAGAAATACAATTGATATTTGTATACTTATTTTGTAATCCTTTAACTTGTTGGACTCATTTATTAGTTCTAAAATATTTTTTCCAGATTCCTTGGAGTTTTCTCCATAGATAATAATGCCATCTGCAAATAGTACAGCTTTATATCTTCCTTTCCAATCTGTATGCATTTTATTTCCTGTTTTTGCCTTATTACACTGGCTAAAACTTCCAGCACTATTTGAATAATAGTGGTGAGAGCAGATATCTTGCCTGGTCACCAGCCTTATGAAAGAAGCATTCAGCCTTTTGTCATTATGTATAATTTTAACCATAGTTTTTTTTTTTTTTTTGTAGATAATCTTTATCAAGTTAAGGAAGTACATAGACTAGTGCTTTGGATACAGAGGTAACTTGCATCATTCCTATCCTTAAGGTGCACAGCATTTAATGGAGGAAACAGATGCAGTCAGATAATTAAAATACAATAATGAAAATATGTGTAAGGCATTATAAGAACAGAAGAGAGGGGAAAATAACCTAGCTTATTCTACAGTAGGAATAAGCATGAAGGATGGGAAAGATATATCAAAGAGCCTAATAATGCCTGAGCTGAGTACTTTTCTGAGTCTTTTTCCCCCAACATTTTATTATAAAAAATTTCAAACGTAAAACACAATTTTCAATACCCTAGAAAAAGAAGAGCAAAGTAAAGCCAAAGTAATCAGAAAGAAGGAAAAAATAAAAAGAAGTCCATGAAATTGAACACAGAAAAATAAAGTCAGTGAAGCAAAGAGCTGGTTCTTTGAAAAGATCAATAAAATGGACAAACCTCTCAAAAGATTCTTCATGTATGGTGTCTTTGATGTCATTTCAGAACTTGTCTAGTCTTGGTTTAGCATTCAGTGCATCAGATGTATTCTTGAGATGGTCCCTAAATTCAGGTGGGATTTACTTAAGGTGATATTTTGGCTCTTTGGACTTGCTCTAATTTTCATCAGCTTCACCTTGAACTTGCATATGAGCAACTGATGTTCTATTCCACAGTCATCCCTGGTCTTGTTCTGACTGATGATATTGAGCTTTTCCATCATCTCTTTCCACGGATGTAGTCTATTTGATTCCTGTGTATTCCATCTGGTGAGATCCATGTATATAGTTGCCATTTATGTTGAAAAAAAGTATTTTCAATGAAGAAGTCATTGGTTTTGCAAAATTCTATAATGCAATCCCCAGTGTCATTTCTATCACCAAGGCCATATTTCCCAACTACAGATCCTTCTTCTTTGTTTCCAGCTTTCACATTCCAATCACCAGTAATTATCAATGTATCTTGACTGCATGTTTGATCAATTTCAGACTGCAGAAGTTGGTAAAAATCTTCAATTTCCTCATCTTTGGAATTAGTGGTTGGTGCATAAATTTTAATAACAGTAGTATTAACTGATCTTCCTTGTAGGCGTATGGATATTATCCTATCACTAACAGCGTTGTACTTCAGGCTAGACCTTGAAATGTTCTTTTTGACAATGAATGTGACAATGTTCCTCTTCAATTTGTCATTCCTGTCATAGTAGACCATATGATTGTCCGATTCAAAGTAGCCAATACTCGTCCATTTCGGCTTACTAATGCCCAGGATATTGATCTTTCTGTGTACCATTTCATTTTTGATGACTTCAATTTTCCTAGATTCAAACTTCATACATTCCATGTTCTGATTATTAATGGATATTTGCAGCTGTTTCTTCTCATTTTGAGTCGTGCCACCTCAGCAAATGAAGGCCCCATAAACTTGTCTTCATGCATATCATCAAGATCCACTCTACTTTGAGAAGTTAGCTCTTGTCCAGTCATATTTTGACCACCTTCCAACCTGAGGGCCTCATCTTCCAGCACTGTATCAGACAATGTTCTGTTGATATTCATAAGGCTTTCACTGGCCATTTTTTTTTCAGAAGTAGACCGTCAGGTCCTTCTTCCTAATCTTTCTTAGTCTGGAAGCTTTACTGAAGCCTGTCACCATGGGTAACCCTTCTGGTACTTGAAATACTGGTGGCATGCAACATGCAAGCTACCACAGTACAACAAACTGACAGATATGTGGGGTCATTCGAATGGAATAAGGAGATACTATGTGGTGGCGTAGTGGCTAAGTGCTATGGCTGCTAACCAAAAGGTCTGCAGTTTGAATCTGCCAGGTGCTCCTTGGGAACTCTATGGGGCAGTTCTACTCTGTCCCACAGGGTCGCTATGAATCAGAATTGACTCGACGGCAGTGGGTTTTCTGCAGTGGTATGTGGTTTAAAGCCAGGAAAGGTGTGTATCAGGGTTGTATCCTTTCACCATACTTATTCCAACTTTATACTGAGCAAATAATCCAAAACCTGGACTATATGAAGAAGAACCCGGGCATTAGGATTGGAGGAGGATTCATTAATAACCTGTAGTATGCAGATGACACAACCTTGCTTTCTGCAAGTGACCAGGACTTGAAGCACTTACTGATGAAGATCAAAGACAACAGCCCTCAGTATGGATTACACCTCAAAATAAAAAAAGCAAAAATCCTTACAACTGGGTCAATGAGCAACATTCTGATAAACGGAGAAAAGATTGAAGTTGTCAAGGATTTCGTTTTACTTGGATCCACAATCAATGTCCGGAAGCAGCAATCAAGAAATCAAATGACATATTGCTTTGGGCAAATCTGCTGCAAAATACTTCTTTAAAGCATTAAAAAACATATTACTTTGAAGACTAAGGTGCACCTGACCCAAGCAATGGTATTTTCGGTTGCCTCATATGCATGTGAAAGCTGGACAGTGAATAAGGAAGACCAGAGAAGAATTGACATCTTTGAATTATGGTGTTGGTGAAGAATATTGAATATAGCGTGGACTGCGAGAAGAATGAACAAATGTGTCTTTGAAGAAGTACAGCCAGAATGCTCCGCAGAAGCAAGGATGGCAAGACTTTGTCTCCTGTACTTTGGACATGTAGTCTGGAGGAACCAGTCCCTGGAGAAGGACATCATGCTTAGTAAAGTAGAGGGTCAGTGAAAGAGAGGAAGACCCCTAACAAGATGAATTGACACTGACTGTAACAATTGCTCTCAAGCATACCAAAGGTTATGAAGATGACGCAGGATTGGGCAGTGCTTCATTCTGTTATACATATCGTTGTGAGTCGTAACTGACTCAACAGCACCTAAGAACAATGACAAGTAGCAAGATTGACAAAGAAAAAAGAGAGAAGACACAATTTACCAATATCAGGAATGAAATAGAGTACCTTACTATAGACCACGCAGACAGCAAAAGGACAATAAGGAATTGTTATGAACAACTCTACGCACATAAATTTGGCAAGTTAGATGAAATGGGCCTCTTCCTTGAAAAACATGAACTGTCACATCTAATATGAAATCAGTCATTTGAATAGCCCAGAAACTATCAAAGAAATTGAATCTATAATTTAAAAGTACCAATAAAGAAATATCAGTCCCTTACTGTTTCACTAGAGAATTCTGTCAAACTCTTTAAAAAGAATTAACACCAATTCTGTACAATCTCTTTCAGAAAATTGAAGAGGAAGGAAAATTTCCAGTTTGTTTCATGAAATTGGTATTCTCATGATCTCAAAACCAAAGACGGTATGCAAAAAGACTACAGATCAATATGAATATAGACACAAAACCCTTAACAAAATATTACCAAATGGAATTCAGCAATATATAAAAGAATTATATACCTTGACCAAGTAGAGTTTACCTCACTGTGGTTTTAATATGCATTTTGCTGAAGTCTAATCACCTTCTCTAATGTTTATATGAGTGCCTGTTTTGTGAAATGTCTGTTCAGATCTCTTGCCCATTTTTTCTGTTGGATTCTCTGCCTTTTGCTTATCCATTTGTAGGAGTTCCTTATATACTCTGGATACAAGCTCATTAGTGGTTATATGTGTTGCAAATGTTTCCCCCCTGTGGCCTGCCATAGCCCTCTCTTTATCGCTTTTTTTTGGTAGACTAGAAGTTCTTAATTTTAATGAAGTCTGATTTGTTAATCCTTTCCTTCATGGTTAGTGCTTTTTGCGTCATTTCAGAGGTTTTTTGTATTATGAAGATTAGCTCCTTTATTACTGTCTACAAATTTTATTATTTTACCTTTCATCTTTAATTTGCAATCCTGTGATCTTTGTGTAGTTTGAGGTAAAGATCATTATATTATTTTTTCCAAATAAATATCTAATTTATCCAGTACAATTTATTGAAAAAATCACCCTATTCCCACTGCTTTGCAAAGCTTCCCTTTTACTGTATGTATGATTTATTTCTGGATTCTTCAGTCTTTTCCACTGGCATATTAACCTCCTTGTGCCAATACCACAAAGTCCTTCTATTTTCCTTTTTCTCAACTATGGTCTTGCTATTTTTAGTTGTTTGCATTTCCATATAAATTTTAGGTTATCTTGTCAATTCTATACCATAAAAAAAAAATTGCTGTCACTTGGATTGGAGTTATATTTAACCTATAGTTGAATTTTCAGCCAATCCATGAGTATGGTCTATCTCTTCATTTATTTAGGCATTCTTTAATTTCTCTCAACAATACTTTATAATGTTATGCATTTAAAAGTCTGCATATCATTAAATTTATCCCTAGATATTTGATTCTTTCCAATGCTATTGTAAATGTATCATTAATTGCTTAAATTCTCGATGTTTATTTTCCTAATTTTACTCTATACATGGGTATAGCTACTTCAGATGAAGAATATAAGGCATGGAGAGGCTAATTAACTTGTGTACAGTCACACTGATCATAATGGCCAGAGTCAGGATCTAAATCCAAGCAGTTTGACTCTGGAGTTTACACCCTTAATCACCACATTATACCAAAATAAGAGCTCATCATCGATTTCTAATTTCAGAAATACCAGTAGACTGTGATGAGACTGGCCATAAAGGCCATTATAAAATGCCCTATAACTCTGGACACATGAAGGATGGCAGGCATGGAAAAAAGGAAGAAAGGTAAATGTAGCTGTCAATTTGCTGACAAGATTAAATTCTCAGATGCCCAAGAAAATATCCAAAGAGGCAGGTGATTTAAAGGTGATTTTTAAAGAGAGGTAGGGGTTTCCAGAGACACCTACTTAAGATCTAACACTTAGATGAGCTCTTACCCAGTTAAAAGTTCTTACTGGCATTTTGCTGTCTATATGTGAAAACTGGTGGGAACAGCCAGCACAGGCCTTCCAAAACTATCCCAAGACAGAGGGATCTCTATGTCCTCCAAATGGCAAACATTAAATCTGCTTCCCATGTGGTGGCTTGGGGCCCAAATGGAGACACTAAGACTAAAAGGAGAAATCCTATGAGGAGCACTGATCATCCATGTGGGATAATGTCTAAGATTTAAGAAAGTGTGTGCATTCTTCTTTTTGTTTTACTAATGGGTAAGATGGACTTTTTATTGGAGAAAGTCCTCTTTAAAAGACCACAAGGATGATTTTTCCACCAAGAGGGATGTAGCAGCCATGGAGGTGCACTGCTTAGATCTTAATTCAAGAAGAGGGTAGTTGATGGACAGATGCTAGCTGCTGCAACTTCTGATCTGCTGACACAGGTGGCTGTGGAAGTCTCAATAAATCAGAGCAGGACCAAAGAGTAGAACCCCATTGACCCCACAAGAACCAGGCTTAGCTGCGTCTTTTTGCTTTCTTGCATCAGATATCTGAAGCTCCGTAGGAGCCAAGGTCATGACTAGAGTCAGGTCAGAGAACTGCTCATTGCTCCTCTCCTCCAATCCCTTCCTTCACTCCACCACCAATTATGTGAAGCTTATCCCAAACAAGAAACATTCCACCTGCATCTATAACTGAGTTTCCTAGGGAGCAGGACTAGGACCCTCTTTAGGGAGCATTTCCTACCCACTCACTGCCACCGAGTCGATTCCAACTCATAGCAATCCTATAGGAGGTAAGATATCTGCCCTATAATCAGGTTCCCTTCCTCCACATAGTCAGCCACTGCTGTCTGAGTGGGAGTTACCATTCTCAAAAGCCCTATTTGGGACAGGGACACATGTCTCATACTCTTAAGATGGGAGTGGAGGGTGATATCTGGATAAAAAGTAAAATTTCTTTGCAGAAAAGAGAAGAATTTCTGGAAGAATGTGTCAAGATATTTTTTTTTTTCTAATATGAACTTATATTTCTTATCTGAGTATTTCCTTCTTTCCATTTCTCCTATTAAGAGAAATAAAAGATAGTTTTTACAGTTTCAGCAGAGGGATGTGAGAGGATTTAGGGAGTAGATTAAATATCTAGGACAGGTACATAAGGGAGAAGAATGCCTAGAGACTAGAAAAAGTTCCCGTGGATTGGAGTGATGGGAGGAGAAAATGAGGTTGCCTTGAATGGGTTTCCTGAGTGTGTGGCTGAAGGCAGACAGGACCTTGGGCAGGCTCACATGAGAAGTCCCATGTCCTGAGAGTGGCATAGAGGCTGACGTGGTTCCTTGGACTTTGTTGACTGGATCAATGAACATCTTAGCAGTAACCAGTCCCTTCCTTCTGCCTTGTTGCCACATAACCTCTCTGTGACCTAGTGCAACCCCAGTACAACCTCGGAGAGGATTAGTAAGACTGATGCTATGATTTCTAAATAGCGGAGTACAACAGAACTTCAAAATTAAGTGGATGTGTGTGTCGGTGTGTTTACAGAGAGAAGTCTGTAAACTATTTCTTGGACTTCTGAGTTTGTGGTCCGAGGTACATAACTATTACATTCTATTCTACCATACTTAATAAGACCGACATAGTATTTCCCAAAATATGTTTTCAGAGTACAAAAAAAAAAAATGTACCTCAGTTAAACAATTCTGTGAATATTGTCCAAGCTGTTAACAGTGGTTATTTCTATTGTTCATGCAGCAGGGAGTAGTTAGATGATCAATGCTGGAATTGGCCTGGGAGCCACAGCAGAGAAACAAGGGGACTAGAAGTCTACAGCCTAAGTTCAGATAAAGCTGAACTTGGCCTAGCTACCTTTTCAGAAGGCATATTGAAGGGTGTCATTCAGCAGCACCAAGTAAAATGGGTCAGGCCTTCCCCTTCTCCAAGTTCCGGATTCCTATGAAAGTTGAAACTCAAGAGTTGGCCTCAGTAGGTAGATGAGATTAGCCTTGCTGAGGACTGCCACAGCATAGAACAAAAATACAGGTGCTTCAGAGGCATACAGTGTGATATTGCCAGCTGACAGCAAGAAGACAGAGCTGAGTCTCACATAGGCCACCAAAGTCAGGGGTTGCTTGAGAGTGAGTTCCTCAGCAGGAGGTCCTATTGGCACCACCACCTATTCTACATCAAGATGAGAGCTAGAACAGAAGCTATCCCCTGTCGCTAAAACAGTCCATTCAGTAGACTTTGGTATTCTCTTTCTTCTGCCTCATCAGCAGAGGGACAAATATTGTGATGAGGAAGGGAAGTAGTATACCTATGAAGACAGACTTTTTTTTTTAAGTATTTCACCGTCAACGATGTATGGAAGACAGCTTAAAGTTAAATAAGTTTCTTTATGGCATTGTTTCTTGGATCATTTAATAATGTGAGATCTTGAGAGAGGGGTTATTATTTACAATGCATCTCAAACTCATTTAGCCATGTGTCTTTCCCGGCCCCCATAATATAAAGGTATATTGTACTGCTGAACACCTTTCATGAAATATTAGACTATTCGTACACAGTAATTTATTATTTAAAAAATATATTTAGGTAAGTATTCTTTTTCACAGCTGAAATGGTAGTAAGTATCAAAAGGTTAAAAGTCCTTTCATCTGTGTATAAGCTGCAAATGCTTGGAGACTTCAGCAAGTTATCAAGTGTTTAAACGGCTCTGTTTTCCAGAACAAAACATTCTGGAGAAGATATTTCTTTCTGAGCCTTTAGCTCCTGTAGAACAAGATAAACAGGTTTTATTGAAAGACAGAAAAAAAAAAAAACTTTCATTTCAAGAAGCAAACATGTTATTCAAAAAATAAGTACATTTATCATTGTATTCTGAACTTTAATTTTACAAATTTGTTCACATTTCTGTTTACTGCCCACTGGCTTCACCACCCCTCCTGAAACACACTCATTTTTAAAGATAATTTTTTTTTTCTTGAATAGTTAGTCATCCTCCAACACAATACACAAACACACACTTTTATAGCTATCCATCGTTCTTTAAAAAATACATATGAAGTCACTTGTTACCATCAGATACTGAAATATTTCCCTAATAGGAATCAGCTGTGTTCTAGCCTGGGCAAACATAAAATTTAAGTAACTGCATATTACTGATTGAATTACTGAGAAGAGCGAGTTGATCAGTGTAAAACCTCCCCCTATTTTACCTTTGTTTAACTTATATAAGTTGGAGTTAAGGCACCCGAAGTACAACCTTCTTGGGAAAACCAGAAGTGAAGCTGTGAGAGGCAATTTGTTCTAATTTCCTGGACTTCCTGGATCAAATGAATATGAAATTCTATTTGTAAAGCACACTTTTCAATCACATGCATTCCTCGTCCCCATCCAAATACGTAAAAGTACAGAGTTAAAAGGATAAGCATGATGGTACCCAAAATCAAATTAGTTTTTGTCAGCGAGTGACATTTAACTCTGAAAAATATCAGTGTAATTTTGGTAAGTAGGTTGCCAAGAATGATAGTGTCCCTAACTCATACATTACACATGTTCGTCTCTGGTTTTCAGAGAATAAGGGGGGAGAATGTTCAGAATGTCGTGAGATAGTTGTCAAGGGTCACATTTTGTCTTGGGGAAACCTTCAGCCCCTCCCCCATGTAGCACCCCATTATCACTCCGGATGGAAACCCTGGTGCCTTAGTATTAAGAGCTACGTCTCCTAACCAAAAAGTCAGCAGTTTGAACCCACCAGACACTCCTTGGAAACCCTAGGGGGCAGTTCCACTCTGTCTTATAGGATCGCTTTAGGTTTGGTTTTTGGTTTTATCACTCCAGACAGTCTCAACTTCTCATCCATCTTAATAAACTGCAATGTTCAACACCTAGGAAAGGGCAGGATTTCAGAGCTAGAGCCCGCCTTCACACTGTTCCTCAGTCAAGCTGTAGACCACCTACTCATGAGGCCTGCTCTCGTGATGTAAATAAAGAGGGAACTGTGTTATACATTTTGTTTATCAATTATTATTTCCTGTGCTTTTTCTTAGTTTGTCCTCTAATTTTTATAATTTGCTACAACTACCTGAGTTGTTTTGATATTCAAAAAATAAAGCACCAACAGATAGAATACTAAAAGGACAATATCCAGACTGGCTTCTTATCCCAGCAATAATGGATATTTATTGTCATTCTGTAAAAAGCAGTAATGAGAAAAGCAAAATGGCATGTAATGAGCTGGTACATTGAAGAAGCCACATTATATTAGACTGACCATACGAAATTGTCAGTATTTGACCATCTTTGACCTGCAAAAAGGGGACCTTAGGAATCAGTAAATTTATGTTAATGGGGGAGGAATAACTCAGAAAAGGAGGGTGAGAATGGTTGCACAACTCAAAGAAATGTGATCAGTGTCACTAAATGGTACCTGTAGAAACTGTTGAATTGATGTATGTTGAATTGGTGTATAGTCTCAGCAACAACAAAATAAATAAAATTATATTTTTAAAAAATGGCCCTTTCATGTGGTTCAATCTAATAAGAGAGTACAAACCTTGTCTAAACTGATTTGCCACTACCCTCCCAGGCCTCGAATGTGAAGATTCTGTGTGTAAACTAAGAAATTGCTCTGATTTCTGAAACTATGCAGCGATGACCTTGTCAGTGGTAATCGTTTACTGAGTGCTTACTATGTACAAGAAATTGTATATTATTTATCTTATTTAATCATTACAACCTAAATATTGTCATATTCATTTTGCAAGTGAGGACATGGAAGGTCAAAAAGTGAAGCAACCTGCCGATTCCCACAGTGAGGAAAACGGAGTGTTGGTTTGAACTTAGTTTTAACTTCCAGGTCTGCACATCATCCAATCATTCCCCGCCCTTAAATAAATTCATTACTATTCAATGCAATGTTGCTGAAAGAAAATCCGTTTTTCTGTGTTTACAAGGTGTTAACTTGGAGTTAAAAATAACTACTTTCTCATTCACTTCTATTAACGTTACTAGGAAGAAAGATCTATCGTTGAAACACATGAGTTCAAAATGAAAGAATAGTTGTAAAACTTAGCTCTCCTAACTAAAAAGTCATAGAAAGTAGAGAGCAGTTTAAAGTTTTCTCTTGATTGCATGGCTTCCTCTAACCCTGGTTAAAATATCACTTTCACTTCTTCAAATGGCAGGCAGTATAGACCAGCCTAAATGATGTTCATTTTTTTGAAAGGTACTTTTTATTACAGACTGTGACAGATAGAACAGAGCATAATGGTTTTTAAAAACAAAACCCCTCCGGGTGTCAGGCGTAACCAGGTGAATATACCTTTGGTGTTTGCCCTCTTCATTAGAACCAATACTCAATAGAATAAGCCAGGGGGATACTTCTATGCATTCTGCTATCTGGCCCAATGTGACTTTCTGGGAAAGGACTTATGACAGTCCCTGTAAGAGTACCTAAGGAGAGAAATACAGAGAGCCTCCATATACATTTCAGTCAAGAATACACACACTTCAACTAACAAATGTAACTGGAAATGTTACTGAAATATCATTACACATTGTTTAAGGAAGCATACATTCAAAATATCCACTATCGTTCATTCCTCTATAAGTTTCTGAGAGTATGCATGACACTGGTGTTTCCAGTGAAATGACAATGAAACCTCATTTTCTCTGGATAATTTGCATCCCTGTATTGCCTGTAGTATATAATATCATCAGTTCCACATTTCATCAGTTCCAAAAAGTACATTTTTTTTTTCATTTTAACATCTCTGAAATAAAAATATATCTCACGGTAGATGACATGTTACAGTTGTTATCTGGGTAACAATTGTGATATAGTTTTCATTGCCAATCCAAGCATGCATGTCTTAATTAGTCCTGTTGTAGTGACTGGACATCTGTAATCTTCTAACATTTTGGTCAAGTAAAATTTTAAGGACCACTTGAGGAAGGCAAGTAAATCCCAGACATCATCTAAAAGCCATCCTTTATACTTTCTGGTAAGGTCAAAAAAGTGCCAACATCAAAGCTTGCAACTTCAAAGAAAATTTCTGAAACAACAGTGGAAATCTCTTGGTGCCCCAGGGGACAATATCCTATGAAAAAAAATAGGAATTTTGACAATTCTGAGTAGAAAAATGACTTGTGAGAGTTAGATTCTCTATGCAAAAATATTTTAGGGATGCTTTAACCAATTTATTTTGCTTATGGTTTTCTTTTCACGAGAATCTAATAAGATTCTAAAAATCACTACATCTAAAATAGCTATTTCAGTAGATTTACAATTCTAAGTGAAAAGAAAGTAGTATGTTTTAATTCAACAGTGTTTTCTCTGTCTTAGTGATACATAAAATAATGGTGTGTCTTACAGTCAATGGTGTCTTAGATTGGTAATAACTCAAGTTAAAAATAATTAGAGGTTTCCACATCTTCTCTACCCCCTATATCCAATTAGTTATAAGACCTTGTCAATTTTGCTTCTAGAATATATTTGTACTCTGACCCTCCTCCCTCATTCCCACTGCTTTTCCTTTAATTTTCATGTTCTCATCATTTCTCCCAAATTGTTACAATAGTCTCATGCAGATCTTCTTACCTCTAGCTTTCCCCAGACTAATTCATCCCCTTCAGTGACAGTGAGCTGTATGAAATGCAGTATGATCCAGCCCCTACTCAGGTTAAAAAAAAACCAAGCCCAAACCCATTGCCATTGAGTCGATTCCAACTCATAGTGACCCTGTAAGACAGAGTAGAATTGCCCTGTAGGAATTCCAAGGAGCGACTGGTGGATTTAAACTGCCGAACTCTTGGTTAGCAGTTGTAGCACTTAATCTCTGTGCTGCTAGGGCTCCACTACTCAGGTTCAAAAACCTTAATAGCTGCCCATTTTCCAAACTGTAGTTGATAAATGTATTGCAACCATGTCCCTTTTCTACATGCCGTTGGCTAATCAGTCAAGGTTGCTTTTCTTCTTACATTTATATGCAGATAGGGTTTGTGTCTACCTTGCTAACGATGATATCACATGTTCTTAGCATAGTCCTAGCACTTAATGTAGACTCAATAAATTTTTGGTGAATGAATAAACGAGCCCATTATACCTCACAATCGTTCTAAACACCAAGCTCCAGGTGACAACTACCAATCTCTTGAGGTTGTGCCAAAAAAAAAAAAAATTTTTTTTTTTTTTTACTCAAGGTTAAATCTGTTAACCATCCAAACCTACAGATGAAGTCCTAAACTCTTTAAATAGTAAACAAGGTCATTCAAAGTTTGTTCCTCGTCTTTCACAGTTTCATGCCTTGTGCCTTTCCAACATGCACCCTTATACTTGAACCACATGAAAACACTTAACATTTCCTGATCAAAAGTCGTCAGTTCTTTTGTGCCCCCTTCATACTGCTAAATCGGCATTAGTATGCTGAGTCAACTGTTTGTGTGTCTGTTTGCCCTCTAGAAAGTGAACTCTTGAAAGAATTATGCCACGGTCATTTTTTATGCATGTTCTGAGTACCTAACGTCATTCCACCAGAGAAATTTGTTGGAGCAAAATGTTTTTGGATGACTTTCTAGCATACACACTTTCTCCACAAATAATTCTAAAGGTGTAAAATAAATACAGAGTGTAAAGGTAGATCTGAAAGGGACCACAAAAAAGCCCACATCTTGAATAATATGAATATGTACTCCTGTTGTTTAAATCTCAGGCTAAGGTTGCCATTTTGCTTTACTGCATTGTTACCAATGTTTTAATGGCCATACTATGGCATATCACTAAAATGCAAATAAGTGATTCTATTATTGTTTTGGAAACCTTGGCGGTGTAGTGGTTAAGAGCTACAGCTGCTAACCAAAAGATCAGTAGTTCAAATCCACCAGACACTCCTTGGAAACTCTATGGGGAGGTTCTACTCTGTCCTATAGGGTGGCTATGAGTTGGAATCCACTGGACAGCAGTGGTTTTTTTTTTTTTTTCATTAGTTTCTTAATGTTCCTGTAATAGATATACCACAAGTGGGTGGCTTTAACAAACAGAAATTTGCTTTCTCATAGTTTAGGAGGCTAGAAGTCTGAATTTAGAGTGCTGGCTCTAGAGGAAGGCTTTCTTTCTTTGCCATCTTTGCCTAAAGGTCCTTGTCTCTTCAGCTTCTGCATTCTTTGGCAATCTTCATGTGGCACGTATCTTCCCGTCTATTTTGGTTGCTTCTGTGCCTAAACTTCTCCTTTTGTATCTCAAAAGTGCTTTTCTTAAGATAAACCCTACGTTGATATAGCCTCATTACTATAACAAAGAAAATTTTATTCCCAGATGGGATTATATCCACCTTTATAAGGGTTAGGACTTACAACACACATTTTGGGGGCACGCAATTCAATCCATAATAATTATAGAATTTGAAATACAATATCATTTCTCCATGTTCAAAGTAAGCATGCATTTTAGTAATACACTTTTCAAAGACAAGTCAATTATTCTGAAAACCATAGAAGGAATTAAAATTAAATCAGAATGCTTGATTTTCTTCCAACATACCAAAGTATTTTGTTACTTTGAAAACACTTGTCATGATGAAGAGATCACTTCACATTATTCAGTTGTCAACATTTGGGCCACCATGTTATAACTGGAATAAGGAGTGGCTCAAGGAAGCAGGTAGAGTATTTGTGTCTGTGTTGTTCCAGTACAGAATAAGACACCATCACATCACCAGAGCATGTTATACCACCACTACTACAACACCACTCAACATTGAGACAATCCCAACTCATAGTGACCCTCTAAGACAGAGTAGAACTGCCACATAGGGCTTCCAAGGAATGGTTGGTGGATTGAAACTGCCAACCTTATGGTTAGCAGCCAAGCTCTTAACCATGATGCCACTAGGGCTCCAGAGCATGTTATACTTAATAAACATTTGCTGAATGTCGCTTAAGTTAAATATTTGGACAGGGTTAGTTATTAGGAACCCAGGATGGCACCAAGAAATTGAGGACAACAATGAATATGCCAGTGAAATGTTCCATGTTACTGTAATTGAGAGATCCAGTCTCTCACACCCTAGATTATAAACCAGAGGCAGCCTGTCATAGATTAACGCACTTCTGTTGAGTCAATCCCGACTCATAGTGACCACATAGGGTTTCCAAGGCTGTAAATCTCTATGGAAGCAGACTGCCACATCTTTCTCCCATGGAGCCACAGGTGGTTTTGAACCATCAACCATTTGGTTAGCAGTCAATTGCTTAAAGAAAAAGAAAAGTAAAAGATAGTTCCTTAATTTTTAATCATTTGCCGTGAATTATTTTCTGGAACAGTTCCAGGCGTATTAAACCACTAATGCTTTCCAAACTGATTTGTTTTATAGTGCAGCCTTTCAATCAGAGGTATAATGTGAAAACCTGGCTGGAAATCAGAGGACTTGCATTTTCACTGGCTCTGCTGCTCATTAGCTATATAATACTGAACAATGAATTTTACAACTCTTAACCTTGTCCCTTTTTTATTTATTTTAAAGAAAGATAATCTAAGAGTCAATGTTGGTCCAAGAGTCAGAGATTTGAAGTTTCTCAATTTCTCAGGGCCTCAGTTCTGGACTATACAATAAAGGTTTGTTGTTGTTAGCTGCCATCAAGTCAACTCGGACTCAAGGCGACCTTATTTACAGCGGAAAGAAATATTGCCTGGTCCTGCAGTCATCCTTGCCAGCATGTTTGGGCCATTGTTGAGGCCATTGTGTCAATTCACCTCCCCAAGGGTCTCCCACACCCTTTTTGGCCCTCTGCTTCACCAAACGTGATATCCTCTTCTAAGGATTGATGCCTCCTGATGACTTGTCCAAAGCAAGCAAGTTGGGCAATGTTCTATTGTGATCCATATGGTTTTCACTGACTAATTTTCAGAAGTAGATCACCAGGTCTTTCTTCCTAGTCTGTCAGTCTGGAAGCTTTTGTCTATCATGGGTGACCCCACTTGTATTTGAAATACTGGTAACATAGCTTCCAGCATCATAATAACACACAAGTCACCACAGCATGACAACCTGACAGATAGGTGTTAGAATAAAAGATGAGAACTGAAGAAATCTAGGAAATTTTCTAACCTTAAAGTTGTTTGATAATGGAATTCACCTCCATTTTTTGACTTTCACTTTAAGGGCTTCTGTCTCATCTCACCCTCATAAAAACAAGGGTAGCAATTCTATAATGATTGATTATCTGTAGGTGTGATATCTTAGCATTATCTTTACCAATCTTTTCTCCCTAATCTTTTAAACAGAAGAACTAAGATTCTGTCTCCTGTTAAATCTTATTTTGTCTCCTATTTGATTATGCACCTTCATATCATTTGCCTCCATATCTGGATGACAAAAATATTTTCATATGAATATATAATGTTTTCTTCCTTCCGCCTCTTTCCTACTCCTGAGTTCTTTCATACGGGGCCTGAAATTAAATTCTTCTCCAAATTCATACATTACCTTCACAATTTTCTATAATGCTTTCAGTTGGGACATTGAGGGAAAACATACTTTAGATACAGCTCTATTGCCTACTAAGAAAAAAATTAATAGCTCACTTAAAAAAGTCTATTTTTAGATCATAACTAAGCACCACAGTCTCTCAAAGGAAAAATTTTCTGTCAGTTGCCAAAATGTGAGTTAAGTACATTTAAAGGAACCCTATTCTTTTTCAAGCAGTAGTTCAGAGCCAACATTAGAAAACATTGTTCTAAACATCTAAGATGATAAATACATGTATTACTATGAAACAGAAAATATATAAGATTGGGAGAGAAATGTGTTTTCTTAAATGCTTTGGTTACCAGCTGGAGCGTTCAGGTGAAATTAGAAAATTAGAATTTTCTCCCCTATGAATATAGACTAAAGAAACGTGTATGGTTGTACACTAATAAACATGTCAAAGAATGTCCATAGCCAACAATTTAAAACTAATTGCCATAGGCACTATTTTCCATAGATACAGCCCTGCCTGCGTTCAGGTGAAATTAGAAAATTAGAATTTTCTCCCCTATGAACATAGACTAAAGAAACGTGTATGGTTGTACACTAATAAACATGTCAAAGAATGTCCATAGCCAACAATTTAAAACTAATTGCCATAGGCACTATTTTCCATAGATACAGCCCTGCCTGTATGGTCACTATGAGTTGGAATTAAATCGATGGCAGTGGGTTTGTAATGATATTGAACTGTATTTAGGCAAAGCTAATTAAATGATAAAGCCCCTATATTCTAGAGGCTTATGCACTAAATAAGGAGTCACTATGTTTTTTTTTTTTATGAGCCAGAATCGACTCAACAACAATGGGTACAGGTATGGTGGCACTGTAGTTAAAGCCCTTGGCTGCTAACGAAAAGGTTGGCAGTTCAAACCCACCAGCTGCTCTGCCAGAGAAAGATGTGGCAATCTGCTTTTGTAAAGATTTACAGCCTTGGAAGCCTTGTGGGGAGTTCTACTGTGTCCTATAGGGTCGCTATGAGTCGGGATCAACTTCGTGGGTTTTTGAGTTTGGTATTCTAAATGATGATAGGAAAGCAAATTAGTGACAAGATAAATGTTAGATATCTGCTTATCTCTGCTGGTATTCTCTTGCAAGATGATAATTCTGTTCTCCTCTCCCTACAGCATACACATAATTTTACACAGAAAATTTTGCAGGATAGAGGTATGGTGATATTCATTCATGCATCCATTTATTTACGTATGTATTTTTAAAAATTTAGTCAACCAAAATATATTGCCAAATACTATGCAAAGTGTTGAGCATTGAAAGGTAAAAAGATATCAGCCTATGCTGATCTTACCAGTCTATCAGGCAAATAAACATTCAAATGAATAATGACATATATTTTTATGTAACTGCTACAATACAGTGGAAGTATATGAAAGGGAGTGCCTTAGTGGCGAAGTGGTTAAGAGCTACAGCTGCTAACCAGAAGGTCAGCAGTTCGATTCCACCAGGTGCTCCTTGGAAACCCTATGGGGCAGTTCTACTCTGTGCTATAAGGACATTCTTTTACAAGTTTATTAGTGCACAACCATATACATTTCTCTAGTTTATATTCATAGGGGAGAAATTTCTTATTTTCTAATTAGAGTCAGAATTGATGGGCAGCAATGGGTTTGGTTTGTTTTGTTTTTGTTTAGTAAGGTAATAAATAACCATTGGAGCTGAAACTTGAAGGGTAAGTGAAATTTATCAGACAAAAAATGGAGAGAATTTACTGGTGGAGGGAATTAGCATAGAAAGTGTACAAATGTGAATGCTCATGGTACATTTACAGCACATTTGGTTGTACTGTGGTGGCTTGCGTATTGCTGTGGTACTGGAAGCTTTGCCACTGGTATTTCCAATACCAGTAAGGTCACCCTTGGTGGACAGGTTTCAGCAGAGCTTCCAAACTAAGACAAATTAGGAAGAAGGACCTCAGAAGTCTACTTCTGAAAAAAATGTCAAGTGAACACCTTATGACTAGCAGGGGAACATTGTCTGACATAGCACCAGAAGATGAGCCTCTCAGGTTGGAAGGCACTCAGAATATGACTGGGGAAGAGCTGCCTCCTCAAAGTAGAGTCGACCTTAATGACATGGAAGGAGTAAAGCTTTCGAGACTTTCTTTTGCTGATGTGTCACGACTCAAAATGGCCAATATCAGTCCATTTTGCCTCACTAATACCTAGAATATTGATGTTTATGTGTTCTATTTCATTTTTGAAGACTTCCTATTTTCCTAGATTCATTCGTACATTCCACATTTTGATTATTAATGGCTGTTTGCTGCTATTTATTCTCATGTGCAAAATTTTCTGTGGCTAAGAAAATTATGTGTATGCTGCCTGGAGAGGAGAACAGAATTATCATCTTCTAAGAGAATACCAGCAGAGATAAGCAGATATCTAACATTTGCCTTGTCACTAATTTGCTTTACCTATCATCATTGAGAATACCAAACTCAAAAATCCACGGAGATGATTCCGACTCATAGCGACCCTAGAGGACAGAGTAGAACTGCTCCATAGAGTTCCAAGGATTCCTGTGTACAACTAAAAATGAGAAGAAACAGCAGCAAACATCCGTTAAAAATCAGAAAGTGGAATGTAAAAAGTATGAATCAAGGAAAATTGGAAGTCTTCAAAAATGAAATGGAATGTATAAACATGAATATTCTAGGCATTAACGAGATGAAATGGACTGGTATTGGCCACTTTGAATCAGACAATCATATCATCTACTGTGCCAGTAATGACAAATTGAAGATGAAGGGTGTCACGTTCATCGTCAAAAAGAGCATTCAAGATCTATCCTGAAGTATGATGCTCTCAGTGATAGGATAATAACCATACACCTACAAGAAAAACCAGTTAATATGACTATTATTCAAATTTAGCATCAACCTTAAGGCCAAAGATGAAGAAATTGAAGGTTTTTTACCAACTTCTGCGGTCTAAAATTGATCAAACTTGCAATCAAGAAGCAGTGATAGTTACTAATGATTATAATGCAGAAGTTGGAAACAAAAAAGGATCAGTAGTTGGAAAATATGGCCTTGGTGGTAAAAATGGTGCCGGAGATCTGATGATAAAATTTTGCAAGACCAATGACTTCTTCATTGCAAATACATTTTTTTTAACAACATAAACAATGACTGTACATGTGGACCTCACCAGATGGAATACACAGGAATCAAATGAACTACATCTGTGGAAATAGATGATGAAGATGCTCAATATCATCAATCAGAACAAGCCCAGGGGCTGACTGTGAAACAGACCATCAATTGCTCTTGTGCAGGTTCAAGTTTAAGTTGAAGAAAATTAGAACAAGTCCCCAAGAGCCAAAGTACAACTTTGAGGGTATCCCATCTGAATTCAGAGACCATCTCAAGAATAGATTTGATGCTTTGAACACTAATGACCAAAGACCAGACAAGTCGTGGAATGACATCAAAGACATCATACATGAAGAAAGCAAAAGGCCATTAAAAAGACAGGAAAGAAAGAAAAGAATAAAGCAGAAGTCAGAAGAAACTCTGAAACTTGCTCTTGAATTCAGAGTAGCTAAAGCAAATGGAAGAAAATGATGAAGTAAAAGAGCTAAACAGAAAATTTCAAAGGACAGCTCAAGAAGACCAAGTATTATAATGACATGTGCAGAGACCTGGAGATAGAAAACCAAAAGGGAAGAACACATTCAGCATTTCTCAAGCTGAAAGAACTGAAGAAAAAATTCAGTCCTTGAGTTGCAGTTCTGAAGGATTCTTTGGGTAAAACCTTGAACAACACAGGAAGCATCAAAAGAAGATGGAGGGAATACACATAGTCACTGTACCAAAAAGAAATGGTCGACATTGAACCATTTCAGGAGGTAGCATATGATCAAGAATTAACGGTACTGAAGAAAGAGGTCCAAGCTACACTGAAGACATTGGCAAAAAACAAGACTCCAGGACATGACGGAATACCAGTTCAGATGTTTCAACAAGTGAATGCAGAGCTAGAAGCACTCACTCATCTATGCCAAGAAATTTGGAAGACAGCTACCTGGCCAACTGAGTGGAAGAGATCCATATTTGTACCCACTCTAAAGAAAAGTAATCCAACAGAATGTGGAAAGTACATAACAATATCATTAATATTACACGTAAGTAAAATTTTGCTGAAGATCATTTAAAATCAGTTACAGCAGTACATAGATAGGGAACTGCTAGAAATTCAGCCTGGATTCAGAAGACGACTTGGAACAAGGGATATCACTGCTCATGTCAGATGGATGCTGGCTGAAAGCAGAGAGTACCAGAAAGAAATTTACCTGCGTTTTATTGACCATGCAAAGGCATTTGCCTGTGTGTATTATAACAAATTATGGGTAACATTGCGAAGAATGAGATTTCCAGAACGTTTAATTGTGCTCATGAGAAACCTGTACTTACACTAAAAGCAGAACAAGGGGCTTTAAAGTCAAGAAAAGTGTGTGTCAGGGCTGTATTCTTTCACAATACTATTCAATCTGTATGCTGAGCAAATAATCCGAGAAACTAGACTATATGAAGAAGAACAAGGCATCAGGATTGGAGGAAGACTCATTAACAACCTGAGTTATGCAGCTGACACAACCTTGCTTGCTAAAGGCCGGGGGACTTGAAGCGCTTACTGATGAAGATCAAAGACTACAGCCTTCATTATGGATTGCACTTCAACATAAAGAAAACAAAAACCCTCACAACTGGACCAATAAGCAACATCATGATAGGTGGAAAAAATACCAAAGTGGTCAAGACTTTCATTTTACTTGGATCCACAATCAACACCCATGAAAGCAGGAGTCAAGAAATTAAACAATGTGTTGTCTTGCGCGTATCTTCTGCAAAAGGCCTCTTTAAAGTGTTAAAAAGCAAGAATGTCACTTTGAGGGCTAAGGTGTGCCTGACCCAAGCTGTGGTATTTTCTATGCCTCATGAATGTAAAAGCTGAACAATGAATAGGGAAGACTGAAAATGAATTGATGCCTTTGAATTATGGTGTTGGCAAAGAATATTGAATACACCATGAACTGCCAGAAGAATGAACAAATCTGTCTTGGAAGAGGTACAGCTAGACTGTTCGCTAAGAAGCAACGATGGTGAGACTTTGTCTCACATGCTTTGGCCATGTTATCAGGAGGGACCAGGCCCTGGAGAAGGTAAAGTAGAGGGTGAGTGAAAAAGAGGAGAACCCTCAAGGAGATGGATTGACACAGTGGCTGCAAAAATAGTCTCAAGCATAACAATGAGTGTGAGGATGGCAGCGTTTTGTTCTGTTGTACATAGGGTTGCTATGAGTTGGAACCCGCAGGACAGCAGCTAACAATAACAACAATAGTTATTGCAAGAATTTCTGAGCCTTTTACAACACTGTTCTGTGCCCCCCAGGAGGCTGACTTATGCAAACTGTTTTGACTAAGACTTTACTCTCTGGCTTCCAGTTGATTTAAACTAATGGAAGGGAACAGCAGGAGATGAGAGGAAGAAAAACAAATTAGATTTTTATTCCCCCAGCTCCCTCCTAGCTTGGATGTGACCTAGTAATGGCTGCTTCCTGTTTTAAAAGCCCTCTGTCAAAAGGCTGTATCCTGTGATTACTGTTCTCTTTAGTTTGTTTTTTTAAAATATATTTTCTTAACTTTAATTTTTTAAATATTTTATTTATTTTTGGTAGCAATATACACCACCACACATGCATCTGTTCACAATTTCTACACAAACAATTCAATAACATTGATTACATATTTCACATTGTGCCACCATTCTCACCATCTCTACCTGTATTGTTTCATCACCATTAATTTAGGCTCTCTGCACCTTAAAGTTCTCACCTGTGCTTTAGATTAACTGTTGTCAATACAGATAATCTGTTGCTCTGTTTAGTTTCTCTCCTCTTCATCCTTCAGTTGTAGAAGCTTCCAGTTCTTGCTAACCCAAAGGAGCATTGCCATCCCTTGTTGGTTTCCCTTTACCCTGTCCACAGCTTTGTAAATTGTACCTTCATTAATTTCTCCATAATCCTCTATTTTGAATATAACATCTGTTTTCTTCTGGGACCCAGAAGAAAGTAATCGGCATCAGAAGTGACCCCAGGAATGAAACCTTTAAAGTGGGATTCTGTAATCGAGTTGCTAACATATTTGAGGAGAACACAGATAACATCCTTGCCGAAGGGAAATAAGACAACAGTAATCCATGGCATGTTGTGGTATCACCATTACTCAAATCATCACCGTGGCATGGAATAGAATATAGGTGGAGGGTAAGTACTGGAAGATCAAGGGGCTATGACAGTGGATCACATTGGGGACAACGGTGATTGCAAGATTACAGCTTGGGATAGTTGTTTCTGATTGTTCTAGAGAATTTGCAAAGAGAAAAGGACAAATTAAAAGCCTTGGATACCAAAGTCAATGCATAAATAGAAAATTAGAAAGCCTCTATTGTTGCTCTGAAGGAATCCTTTTTTTCCTATAGACACAGAGCAGATATGGCTGAGATTCAAGCCCATGGTCTGAATGGAAGAGTTATAGAGTCGTGGAGCCAATTAAATGGGCAAACTTGCCAGATCTTAGGCCATTTTAATCTGGTGAGCAGAAAGTGGCAAGCATCCTATATGCCTTACTTAAAACACATGCGTGCCAAAGCATGGGAGGTAAGCCCCACAAGAGTCCTGGGTCCTTCCACATAATTGGAGGTTCTAGGAATTCATATAGTCTAGAGCTTTTTGTGACGCATTTGTGCTGCCTGCTACAAAGAAAGAAGCACCCAAAGGCGATGCTGACTGGTGCTAAGAGCATAAATGTTCTACCGTGAATGCCTTGCCACTTAGGCCTTAGGAACCAATGGATCAATTTGTATTTGAAGAGCCTGTTGCAGACAGAGAGGATCTATGGAGTGTCTGGCAAGCCCTGATAGGAAAGCCCTTAGAATTTTGGAATACGGTCATCTCCTCGTCTGTCATTAACTATTTTCCATTTGAAAATCAGCTCCTGGCTTGCTTTGGTAAAGACTGAAGACCTGACCATGTGATATCAAATGACTGGGCAATCTGAACTGCCCATGTTATACATGATCCATGAAATCCCAATATTAAGTGAAAATGGTAAGTATGAGACTTAACTCTAAGAGAACTGGAAGGCCCTAGTACATAAAATGAGTAGGTGGCTCAGAATCCCATGGTACCTCTGTGTACTGCTTTGTCACTTATTTCTTCACTTGCATCCATGGCTCAGCACTATATGCTGCCAAATTCTGGAAAATGGATAGCCAGTGCATTACAGCTCCACTCAGAGGTGTTTCTAAAAGGCAGTTGCTAGGGAAAATCTTCTGAAACAACAGAACATCTAGATGTCTACTTAGCTTTGTACAGATCTACAGTGATTAATGAAAGTAGCTAACACGTTTGTTTATTAGTTGGCCTGGGACATGGCAAGAAAAAGACTGGAAGAATGATAACATAACGAGGAAGAATTGGCAGGGGCATGTCAATGAACTTCTTGGAATGGGCATAGATTAGGAAGCAACCCCTGTCACCTTTGTCTGTTGAGTTCAAGATAATACGGGGATGCTAGCATTGCATAATGTTTTCTTTCATCTTCATCCTGATAAAATTCAAAGTCTTATAAACTAGAGAAAGAAGAGGAAATTTTATCGGTATATAGTTGTTTTGTTTTTTAAATCTAACAGCAAAAATTTCAGGCCTATTTCCTGTCCTTGAGCCATAATTTATTGCCCCCCTGATTTCTTCAGTTTTAATTTCCTTATTTAGGTTTCTGCAGGTTAGTCATCATTTAGAGTCTGCTTTTTTGTTTTGTAAGAAGGTCCTGTGATCCTTTTAAATTTAGGTTGTTTGAGCTGTGAAAATGCTTATAAAAATAAACATGCTTTGTTTAATCTTTCCTAGCTGTCAAAAAACTGCACACGATTCGTGCTTTTGTTTGGTTCATTGTCTTTACCTTTGTTTCTTTTTCTGATGGAGCAAAGCCTATGAATTTCTAATCTAAGTTTTTTTTTTTTTTTATAATAAACTTATGATCATTTTCACTGTAGTGTGTGCCTCTTGTATTTAGTTCACAAAATATTTTTTGGTTTAACCTAGGGCCTAAAAGCTAAAGATTAAGTAGGGAAATTAATTGTGATTGTTGAACTGATTGACAAAGTATTATAGCTAGATTATTTTCTATTTCACTGTGTCCCCATCAAAAAATTTTAAAGTTGTTAGTTGTGTCCACTTGTACAATGTAAACTTAATTTTGCATACTTCTTTAATGAATCCTTTTTCAGTGAACCCTTGATTAAAGTAAATATAGTAAAAGAATTCACCAAATCATGTTTGTTTCCATCTTCTTCTAATTTGGTGTCAGTAATATAAACCACTTTCCAGAAAGCCTACCTTGTTGCTACTTGGTGCTAGGTAGCCTCTTAAATTCAAATATCAGAAAGTTCACTTTATCGAATCAAAAAGCTTGCTCGTAATGAATTTTTATGTCCACTTAAATTGAAAACTAAGAAATATTTGTGTTTTTGAAAGTATGATTCTCTCTAACACTGTATGGCTTCAATTCTATCTTCTTTTTCAAATGCACTAAGACTATTGACATTTATTAGAAATAATTGTTAAAATAGTAATTTCTTTTAGTTTTCCAATCAATCCTCAAATGCGAATGTTGTCCCAATTTATAATCATACGTATAGAGGGCGCTGGTCTTCCGTTCGGTCTCGTTTACACTGCCCTATCCCTACTCCTCTGACTGGCTTAAAGCCACAGTTTTAAGTGGGCTCTCTTCTACTAATTCAACAGAGTTTGTACCCTGCCTATAATAGAATCTGAAGCAAGAGTAAAATTGTCACAACACACTGAAAATCAGCTGGCAAACAAAATTAACATTACTTATTATCATGAAAATTTTAGGCCTTTTTTAAATTTTTAATCCCTTTGAAACAGATTGACTCAAAAACAATGGAACCTACTTTTAATTTAGAAATTTTGAGGAGTGGGCTTTGCCAGTTGACTCCAGAGATTTATAGAAAGGCAGACTTTTGTGGAAAATACACATCCCCAGCATCTCAAATCATGTATTGGGAATTACATACTGACCTTATTCTCCTCGGTGTTCTCTGGGAAACTGCTTCATCCATTAGTCCTTGTTTGGGGGTATTTTCAACCTACCCTGCACCACCAGCAACTTTCTCTTTCCTTCAGTCATACACACGTCTCCGCCATTCTAGAAATGTCTTTCCTCAACCAATCTCCTAGCTCCTACTGTTCCTTTCTCATTCCCTTCACCACCAGCCTTCTCGAAAGAGTAGTCTGTATTGGTCGAATTTGTTTCCTCAATATTTAGTCTTTTCTCATTCCCTTACAACCTGGGTTCTGCCTCCAGCACTCTTCTGAAAACCACTTACATTGAGGTCACAAATAAGATGTGTTCAGAAGTTGGGAGGGTTCACAGTATTAAAGGCTGTTGAAACCTCAGGCTGGTAATTGGGTCTGGGCCTCCTGATGAAGCAATTAGAAGAAAGGCAACCTAGGTTTTCCCTCATGGCATGTCTAGATCTCTTGAAATAGGGTTGGTACCCCCAAAAGAAAGGAGGCATTTATTAACATCCCCAAATGTATGACCCATAATTCAAAGAGAGGTTAAAAGTCAAGAACGCTACCTGGTTAAGGCAATACAAAGACATTCTGAGATACTGGAGAAATCTGAAAATATATAACTCACATATTTTTTAGAGAAAAATTATCCTAAAATATACATCATTCCACAGAGAAATGAAGCAAAATTAATAGCTCACAAATAGGGAACTTGTAATAACTTATAAAATGGTAAGTAATAAACATGGCAAAAATAGAATTAAGTGTGAAGGATTCAAAATCTTCCATTACAAAACTAAAGTCAAAAATGAATTTTGCGAAAAAGAAGTTATACAATATAAAAACTATATTTTAATAAAATTATATGGGTCCAAAATCATAGCTTATATTAATAAAGTATATTATATGGATGGGGAGCCTTGGTGGCATAGTAGTTAAGAGCTTGGCTACTAACCAAAAGCTCAACAGTTTGAATCCACCAGCCACTCCCTGGAAACCCTATGGGGCAGTTTTACTCTCTCCTATAGGGTTGCTGTGAATTGGAATTGACTCAACCCAATGGATTTATTAGATGGATGGAGAACCCAAAAGGAAAAAGTCTGTGAAATTCAAGCTGACCAAAGAGATATACAAATAATTCCTGACTAAAAATATATAAGAGTTTCAACTCTCCCAATAAACAGTAAGGCTTTCATAGGGAATAAAATAAAATGCCATTGTATGTTCTTTCCTAGAGCTGCCTCTGGAAATAAACAAATCACATATTTTGGCCTCTGGGCGAAGACGGTTTCAAGTAATAGATATCTCCTTTGTTATATAAACCGAGAGTCTAGTGCCGTTTGAAAAGTCAGAAAAATACAGAAATCAATGTAAACTTTTTAAAAGTAATTTTTGCAGACTAAATAGAATTCAAGACAAAAGCAAAAAACAAACAAAAAATGATAATGTATACAACCCACAATGAAGAAAAGACCTTTAAGAGCAGACAGCATGAAAACATACAAGCAGAACTTTTAGGAATACAAAGATTCATTGCTGGGAAGGCAATAGAAGTGGGAGATCACATAACTCCATCAATCTTTGACAAACTAAAAAGGCCAAACATAAATAAGGGGTGCAGAAGATGTGAATAGTATAATTAGACAGTTAGATTTAAGAAATTCATAATATGTCATTTCCTGTCCAATAGAGGACATCCATTTGTCAGAATCTATGGAACGTTTGCAAAACTGAATCTCATAGTAAGCCATAAAACACTTTTTTGGCTTTCATTCCACATTTTGTCGACCACATTGTAATAACTCTAGAAATTAATATTTTAAAGTTCAAATGCAGGCAATTTGGAAACTTAAAAATTATTCTAGTACTTGAATTACCAAGTACTTAAAACTAATTCACAGTGCGGGGAGGGCTTATTATTATTTAATGTTTTTTGGGATTAAAATAAAATTTATAAGCATAAGATTTTCATATTTATTAGAGAGACATTTCTTTCAATTTTTAAGAAACACTAACTTAGAAAATAATTAAAATGAACATACTATGTATTAAGACTCACAGGTACAAATAAAGTCAAACTTGAAGCAACCCTTAAGTTTTTCTCTTATTAAAGAATTAAATAAATTAACTACACATAATGTTTAAAAAGGTAGAAAGAGAACACAGCCACCTAAAGAAATAGGGACAAAATTAATAGATAAGTAGAAGCTGATTAATTATAAAACAGTGGAATTGACAAATACAAGATTTGCCTTTAAAGAAAACGAAAAATACTTCTATAAGAAGTATCAGGAACAAAAGAGAAGGGACTTCTTGACAGAGATTAGACTTGAGAATGAAGATAAAACATATAACAGAGATTTTGAAAATATAATGATTCTATATACAACTCTATTTTAATTTTTTAAATTTTTAAAAATATGATCCTGAAACAGTAATTGCTAAAATTGACCCAAGAAGAAACACATGAAATCACGATGTGTTGGAATTAATCAGATGGCAATGGTTTTTGGTAGCTCAGACTGCTAACCAAAAGGTTGGCAGTTCGAATCCACCAGTTGCTTCCTGTAATCCCTATGGGGCAGTTCCCCTCTGTCCTTTAGGGTGCCTATGAGTCAGAATCGATTTGACAGCAACGGGTGTATGTGGTGACACAGTAGGTCAGTCAACTTTGTCTATTCTCTAATGAACTTTTCTTTCCTTTTATTTTATTTATTCTATGACCATATATGACCTGATTCCATAACCATCCTAAGTTGACTTTTCCAAAAGTTTTCCTAAGTTGTTATTTTAAAAATCCAATTTGTTTAGATTTTCTGCAATGTTTTTGATTCTTCCACTTTTCCTGCCTAATATGACAAGCAGACTAAGGGAGGTGATGAGTGCCCTAAAAATGCCTTTAAATTACACCCTAATGTTTATTTGGAGGCATAAGCAGTGATGAAGAAAGAAAATATTCTTCTATTTTCTTCAAAAAAGGCTCTCAGAAAGTTGCGGACGCCTCTGAAATCTTAGTCTGTTCTCATAACATTAGCAATTAGAGAAACAAATTTAGAGAACGCTATAGTCCTTTTTTTTTTTTTTATAGTTCTGGTGGTGCAGTGACTAAGAGCTACAGTGAGCTATGGCTGCTGACCAAAAGACTGGCAATTAGAATCCATAAGCCGCTCCTTGGAAACCCTATGGGGCAGATGTACTCTGTCCTATATGCTGTGAGTCAGAATGGACTAATCGACAACGGGGTTGGTTTTTGGTTTTATAGAGAGGATCAAGCAGAGAGATTTTTTAAGAAGTCCTTGATTCCTCTCTTCTAATTCTGCATATTCCTTGAAGATTATCTTCAAATATGTAGTATATGATCAGAGTTCTTAGTTGCAAACAAGAGAAATCATCCTGGTTAATTTAAACAGAAAAGAGATGAAGTAAAGGAAGAAGAGGTAGAGAAACCACATAAGGTGCCAGAAAGGAGGCACAACAGAACTAGCCACACAACAGAACTAGCCAGATCAGAACTAGCCACACAACAGAACTAGCCACACAACAGAACTAGCCAGATCAGAAATCTGTCGCCAGCATCTCTACAGTACCACTACCTACAGTAGGAAAAAAAAAAAAAGACCCCAAAAATCACCATACAGAGATTTTGTGCACATAGTTCACCTCTGAATCATTGCTTTACATGAGTGTTTCTGACTGATGGACCCATGGTCCCCTGTCTGTACCCTAGCTACTAGACCCACTACAATATGTAGGGTTTTTTTTTTTTTTTTTTAATGGAATCAGCCTTCAGAAGGTAGAATTTAGAGATGGACAAAATATCAAAATGCAAAGTGGGTGTTTGAAGTTTATTTGATAGGCAGACTGTAAAAAACTGGACGGGACGATGTCTGACCTCCTCTAACTTCACAAGGTGGAAGGAAAATCAAGTTCAACAACCCAAGGCTGATTCCTCTGAGGTGGAGGTCAGACATGCCTCCACTCTCCGCCATCTTTACCAATCTCAGCACCAACCGTCCTTCCCACAGCACTCCCTACTTACGTGCTGGGTTCAATAATTCATTGGAATGGCCACACAGAACTTACAGACCATACTCAAAATTATGGGTTTATTAGGGAGAAACAGGTTACAATCCAGGCTCAGGAACAGTCAAGGATACAGTTCTTCCATCAGGATAGCTTCTTCCCAGCTGTGCTCACAGGCATGCCTCTCCCTAGCCCTCTGCCTCTGCCCAAATGCACTCAGCTTTCTCTCTCCATGGGCCAGGAAGCCCACCCTGCTGTCTCCTGCTGCCAGGTCTCTCCTGTCACTGCTTCTCACCATCTTCAGGGTTACAGCTTGCTTTCTGTCTCTCTTTCTTTCTCAGTCTCCTACTTCCAGGAGTTTCTTAGCACAGGGATCCCGGGTCCAAAGCACAAGTTCTCCACTCCTGGCTGTTCTTCCTTGGTGGTGGTAGGAGCTTCCTCTTTCCTCTGGAATTGGCTCTCTTTTAAGGTAAAACTGATCAATCCCCTTGGTAGGACACAATTACCCTATCATGTAGTCCCAGCCAATCCCTGGATGGGAGTTACAAGACCATGGCTAGAAAGGCTACACACAAAAGTAATTAATCACACCAGACATAAATGACAGATGTCTATCTCAATCCATCTTATAATTGATATACATCAATATACATTCTTCTACCATATTTGGGAAACCCTGGTGGCATAGTGAGTAAGAGCTACAGCTGCTAACCAAAGGGGCAGCAGTTTGAATCCACCATGCCCTCCTTGGAAACTCTATGGGGCAGTTCTACTTTGTCTTATAGGGTCACTGAGAGTCAGAATTGACTTCATGGCAATGGGTACGAGTACCATGCTTAAATTTACAAACAACACTGCAGCAATGATATGTTCCAACTTAACATCCTGTAAGTATCAATTATATTTGAAAGGTACTTACCCTTTTGCTGAAGGGAATACCCAAATTCTCTTCATTTGCTTCATCTAACTCCAAGTCTGGTAGACACCAAATAAACAAACCCATTGCCTTTGAGTGGATTCCGACTCATAGCAACCCTGTAGGAGGTAGAGGGTCAGCAAAAAGAGGACGACCCTCAACAAGATGGATTAACACAGTGGCTGCAGCAATGGGCTCAAGCATAACAATGATTGTGAGGATGGTGCAGGACCAGGCAGTGTTTCCTTCTGTTGTACATAAGGTCGCTATGAGTTGGAAGCAACTCAAGGGTACCTGTAGGGCGGCACAAAAAGGGATCTGAACTTTTGTCAGCTTGCTTGTATGAGGTCTTTATAGTCTTCTATTAACTTTTTACCTCTGGTTCTGTGGAAGCTCCCCGAGATCTGAGCTATAGTTCCCCCTGTCTTTTCTGTGAAAAAGGAACCTACTTTCCCCCCACTATAAGGGTCAATCACTCACAGTGAACATGGTATTTGTTTGTTTGTTTTGTTGACACAAAAATCTCAAAACTGATTATATTAACTTCCAATTTAATGGATCATTTTTGTGTGCCCTTATGGAATCGTTTGTCCCTGGGTCTGAGACCTTGAAACTAGAATTTTCTGTTATGGGAACAGGAAGCAAAACCTTTTAGAAGTGCATGGTTAGGTATAATAGTGAAAGATGCCAATCCCACTTCTCCCCATTGTTCCTAAACCCATGGATCCTGGCTATAGGAGTAATACAACCATTTTTGGTTGCTGCTTCAGAGCATATAGCACTGCTTCAACCTAGCAAGGTGTTGGCTCTCAACTGAAACTATAAATAAGTCTTCAGTAGGCTGGTCTACCATTTTATAAGACCCATGGTTTCTGAGTGATAAGATGCACAGGAACACTAGTGAATTCCATAAACAGAAACAACCTACTCTGGGTCCATAAAATCTGTACATGGGATGTTGTGATCAGTAAACAAGGCATTCGGTGAGTTCGCAGACAGTGTTCTTGGCAGAAACATTATAGGCAGGGAAGTCAAATCCAGTGCAGAAAAAGTCTCCATTAGAGTGAGGAAAAATCACTGCATCCTCTGCAATAAAACTAGTCTACGTGGCTGACTGGCTTCCCTCCCCATCCCACCATCTTAATTTATCAGGGATTCAATGTTGGTTGTGTTGGCAAGTTGAGTACACAGACAAGGCATTAGCCAGATCAGTCTTGGTAAGAAGATGGCCACATTGTTGAGGGCATGCATAACCTGTAGCATAGCCACTTGGTTCTGGGTAAAATGCCTGATTAACATCTCCAGAGCTTGACCACTTGATTATTGAAAATCTCTTTCTTTCTTAGTTGGGACCCTTAAATGAATATTCACATGAGGCACACTTTTTTTTTTTTTTTCGTAATCTGGGCTCACTCTAAGATGTCCACTCACGTACCTGTCTCCCAAACTTCCTTGCCACCTATCCTCAAATCTCATTCCGTATGAGTCCATGAAAAAGCTCTCCGAACAGCTAGACTCTCTCCATGAAAAAATGTAGATTCATAATTCAGGCTATCTCTCCTTTCAGGGAAAGTGGACCTCAAGATGCATCCATCATTTGAAATTTTGCCCCTTTGGAAAATTTCCCTTCTCCACTGTCCTTCAAGTCACTTCTGAATAGCAAGAGTGAACTCCTGCCTGGTGCCAATATTTTCTGCAAAGCCGAAGGATACTGGGTTCAGTTCTTACTCTCCTCAGTTAGCTGGCCTAAGGAAATCTCCCATGAAGTCATAGGTATGAATTGAGAGATAAAGAGCAGTGCAGTAGTTCCCATATATACATGAAACTTACGACAGTGTCGTTATTGTTGCTGGCCGCCATTGAGTCAGCTTCCGACTCATGGTGACCCCGTGAGCCACGGAACAAAACGCTGTCTTGTCAGAACATTGTGATTCACAGGGTTTTCACTGGCTGATTTTCGGAAGTAGATTTCAAGACTTTTCTTCCTATTCTTAGTCTGGAAGCTCCACAGAAACCTGTTCAATGTCATAGCACCATGCCAGCTTCAACTGACAGATGGGTGGTGGCTACACATGAGGTACATTGGCTGGGAATAGAACCCGGGTCTCTTGCACAGAAGGTGAGAATTCTATCACTGAATTACTAGTGTAGGTATAGCTTCCCTTTGAGGTGGGAGTGCTCCTGAATTAATAGGTTGATGTTTTACATAACACCCATGGGTGTATCAGGTTAAGAGGCAGAAACAAGGGGCAATATTAAAGGCTGCAGTAAATATACCAAATGTAGAATGGTAGCTGTAACTGTACTTGCTTTACAATAATCCACTGTAATTCTCCAAGAAGTATCTATATAGGCTAGAGGAGAGTTACAGGGGAACGTGATAGAAACCATCATTCCTGAATTCTTGGAGTCTTTGATGTGGGCACTAACCTCTGCAATTGCTCCGAGAATACAATATTGCTTTTGTTTTACTATTTTCATCTCAGGGTGTCAGTTCCTCTAAGGGTTTCACTTGGCTGTTTCTACTCGGGCCACAGTTTAAGTAGCCAGTCTGGAGATTCTGCCAGTTGCTGAGGATATCTATTCTGATAATAAACTCGGGAATCAAAGGAATACCCAAGGATGTGTTCACGTACCAATGGCCTATCGTAGAGCAAAATCACGAAGGCTGGTTAAAATTGAGGAACCAGAGATTGCTGCAGCACAAAAGAACATTGCAATGGGGAAACGGGGAGTTCCAAGAAATGGAACACACAAATCTAGGGGGGAGCAGCTGGGGGCACGTGGTTATAGGGCTGGATGAGGAAGTACAAAACACAGTATTCTGATTGATTTACAGGGATTGAGGTCAAGCAAAGGTGAGACAAGGTAAAGCATAATCTTTGACCTTATTGGTTACATGAATACATTGATTGGCTAGAAGACATAATTGAAAAATGTGGGGTCAAGGGGGTGGGGGCTTCGTGTTAGTTACAAAGCAATGACATGACTGAAATTTTCAGAAGTGATCTCTTAAAAGTTAGCTTGCTCAGAGCGTCAATCTGCGGAGGAGGTTGGGAACAAAGAGTTTCCATCAGGGAACCAAATGAGTTTCCATGAGGTATTTATTCACATTCTTTAGCCTGACTGCAAAGACACTTATTTCCTTAACAATAATAGGGGCTGGTTCCTAGGCAACAAAGGTAGAGCCTAGGGGAAAGGTTACATTGAGCTCTTAGAGTTCCTTCAGTCATTTTATAAAATAGGTCAGATGCCTGTTTTGATTTTATATCTTATCGGGCACCACTATGAGATGAATTCAGGCCTGAACTCCATTTATCTCTTGACTTCCCCTCCTCCCAAAAAGATGAGCCAAACGCTATAGATTTCCAGCCCCCAGGGGTTAACATTAGGTCAGATCCTCCGACCACAGAATCCTCAATGCAGACTTAATTCATATTGCAGGTCCTTTGGAAGAAGGCTAAGGGTAATATTTATCGGGATTTATATGACGTTTGTAAAGGATATTTTCAATGCTCTACCCAGATCTACTTGACTCCCTCATATTGCTTCCATGTGCCCCTCCTCCAGCAATTTGTGTCTGAATCTAAAGTCCTGCAGCTGTAACCCTTCTTCTAGAGACTCCCTCTGGGTCAATGGAGCCACTTTGCCTGCAAGTGCAGAGAAGAAAAGTACCTGGCTTATACACCTCCACTCCCAATGTGGCACCTAGCCAAAGTCTGTGGATGCAAGAATATGAAACCTCACCTTCCTTGCTCCCCTGACCTGAATTAGGAGAAACTCTGAGGTACAGAGATCTCTACAGGGTCAGATTGGAGGCTAGGACTTGGCCTGACATCATACCTTCATTTGGCTCCTTCTTTCCTGTCTAGTTTCCTGACTCCCTTGCTGGTTTCTCTTGGGGTCACTTTTTAAATACATTGTTTGCACATAAATCCTTATTTCAGGGTCGGCTCCAGAAGGGACCCAGCCTAAGACAATGTTATCATAGGATTCTTCCTCAAGAATTCCCAGCCTTGTTTTCATTCAAGCAACTGCACTGTGAATTGACTCAGGGAGCCATGACATAGATGCTCAATTCTGGGATCTGTTTTCCAGCCCGAGTTGTGGTTGTTTGTTTGTTCTGTTTTGCTTATACAGATCAAGTGGGACCTTAGTGGGTACGCAACTTTTTCAGGCTCAAGTGGGTACACAACTTAATCAGCAAGTCAAAGGGTATATATTAAACTACTCTGATTGTTGCTACATGGGGATAAGTGCTGCTAATAAGACTTATTTTAATGGCAGCAACTTCCACCTTCATTTATCTGCTTGCAGAGGATAGGCAATGCATACTTTCCAAAAATGCCTGGACATGTTTGTCTGGTTTGTACCAAATATTTTCCTTTTTTCTGCACCCAAATCTAAAAATTTAGCAGAATATATGTTTCCTGTGTTCTCTTTTAGAGCCTCAGAATCCAGTATCACATATATTCCTGAAGGTTTTTTCCTATATAACTTGGCAAAATATTACAATCTTTTTGCAATATTTTTACGAATTTTTTCTTCCAGGGTTTGACTTTGCAATGGCTTCTTGGGACACTAGTTATGGATCGAAGGCATTGATGGGTGTCAGGAACAGGTTGTAAGGAAAATTACATCACCTTGCAAATTAATTCCCTCATGCAAGGTGCTTACACAGTTTTTAAGGAAGGCAGGAACAGCTTCACCAAACACTGTTTGACGAAAAAGCTATTTCTTCTAGAAAGAAATGTTTAGTGGCCTGGAGTATTCAAAGCACTCTGAGTTTTCAGGATTTTCCACTTTGTCTCAATTACAATTCCCTTGAAATATCTTAACTTTCAGTAAGAGACGTGGTACCATTTGAATTCAACTGATGTAATTCAGAAACCACAGGATTAGGCTGTGCATTTCATTTTCAGTTTCATCAGCCCCACAGAGCTGAGAGTTAATTTTAGGGTAATCATTTTATCGCCCTGGCTTTTTGACTGTCAAAAGCTGAGGATTTAAAACTTTAAGCTTGTCCTTTCCTTTCGTTCAAAGCTTCAGCACATTTAGAAGTAGTCAGCTTACCCTGCAGCTCTTGGGTTCCTCACGTCCATTACACTGTTCCGAGGCAGCAATCGTGCACCCACCCGGTCCTTGGCCTTCAAGAGCCACTTTACTCCTGATCATCAAGACCACAGATGATAAAATAAGCAACTGTTTCATCAAAGCAGGCCATGGATGCCAATTGTCTTTTCCCTAAGACTAACTGGATCCTCAGAGCTTTCAAACCAACCTGTCAGATAATGAAGCCTGGACACTCGTGTTTTAGAGGGTTCCTTGAATTTCTGGCACAAATGGTACTATTGTTAAGGACCTTAGTTTTAAGCAAGAGCATTCATTCTGCCTAGTTCAACCAGAAATGGTATTTATTAAACATACTAGACAGCTTATATACTCACTGGGAGGAATGGGGGAAGAAATAGCCTGTGCTCACCAGAACACTCATAGTCATACCACAAAACTGACCTAGTGAGGGAGCTTTTGATTCTATTGCCAGCTTCTCAACTCCTTCAAAAACAGTCCCAAATGAGAAGACACCTCTGCCACTGCCAATGCTAAAGCCACCAGAAAAAAAAATGGACCGGTCCCTTACTTGATTCACTTCCAAACTGAAGGCGCATGTGGATGCAAATGACTGGTGGAAACTGGTCCCCTGTCTGTAAACCTGGGCACAAGGGAAGCTGAGAAATACAGCTTTTAAATTCTGTCTTTGGAAAGCAGGATTTACCTTGTGGGAAATATCAAAATGCAGACGGGTATGCAAAAGATGTCGTGCAGCCAGAAATGACAAATGTATACTATATATGGCTACTGTGTTTAAAATAGTTTCATAACACTTACTATGAAAATATCTCAGTAATTTGACCTACTTTTCACCCTCGTATATTTGAAATACCCGAAGTGATTCTTAAATTACAATGCATTCTGCAAGGTGACCACAACCACAGTTTTACAAAAAGGATCTAGCTTCCAGATCAGTACCATGAACAATACGCCCATATATGTAGAGTCTACAAATGTTATTGGAGTTCAGGAATAACATTCTTGCCATTCAGAGTTTATATTTTATGGAAACATATACTGCAAGGTAGAAATTAAATCACCAAATTTATCATCATTATTTTTTATCTGTTCATATGAGTTATTAATATAAGACTATAATTCTTCATTAAAATATAAACAGAGCATGTGTGTATTTTTTTGAGCATGGTTCATTTGTGTTTATAGCGAATTCTACGTGATTGGAAATTTTGTACGTACTGTCTAGCCTATAAATATATATTCTCCATAAATGGAGAAATTGAAAATAGCAGTCCTACTGTTCAATAGAATTAATACCTCCTGGGAGTAGTTGTCAATGAATGAATGATAGGATTTCGTGTAAAAATAACCCAGCTTCCTCACTTCTGTGGTGAAATAACTCTAGGAAGCATAGTCTTATCCATCATCTTCAGTTGGTTAAGCTCCAGTTACCCACAGTTGTAACTTGTTTCAGAGTTGTGCTAGATTGCAAAAGATGGCCACAAACTCCCTCAAAAAGAAAGAAAAAAAAAGGTAGACTCTATTTCCTTCATTCCCTTGAATTTGGGCTGATTTTGTCACTTGCTTTGACCAATAAAATATGACAATGCAACAGAAGTAACATTGTGCAACTTCTAGGCCAAGGACCCAATAAACTCTGCAGCTTCTGTTTTTGCTGTCTTGGAACTCTGATACCACCGTGCTGTGAAGGTATCCAGCATGAAGAACCACATGCAGAGAGAATCTCAGCCATCCGAGCTGTTCCAGCCATCCCAGCTGAGATCTCAGGTATTTGAAAGAGGCCATCTTAGACTATCCTGTTCTAACTCAGGCAAATAAATGGAGTATACCCAAATCCTTGTCTCAGAATTTACTTCTGGGGGAATCCACATTAAGGCACCTACTTATGATCTTCTTATCCCTTACATGCCAATCCCAATCTAATCTCAAATGTTTCAACTTTACGCTCTAAAATCTCTTGAATCATTGCACATTGTTTTTAGTTTCAGTACACCTATGTTTGCTGTATTTGAAGTGAGTTTCTTATAGACAGCATATTGTTGGATTCTGTTTTTTGTTTGGTTTAGTTTTTGTTCAGTCTGCCAATCTCTGGCTTTTACTTGGTGTATTTCAGCCATTAATATTTAAGGAAATTATTGTTATATCAGGGCTTAAGTTTCTTCAGCACTTGAACGATGCTGTGCCGCTTCCTTCTGGCCTCTGTGGCTGTCTTATTTACCAAGTGCTGCTGTAACAAAAATAACACAAGTAGGTGGCTTTAAAGAACAGAAATGTATGTTCTCACAGTACTGAAAGCTAGAAGTCCAAATCAGGGTTACAACCATGTTGATTTCTTCTTTGTTGGTAGCTCCAGGCATTCCTTGGTTCCTTGGCATGCAGAGGATGCTCACATGGCATCTGTCTTCCCCTATGTTTATGCTGGTGCTTTTATAACTCAGAAGTGATGATGTTTAGGATCCACCCTACACTGGTATAACTTCATTAACGTAACAAAAAATACTATTTCCAAACGATCACATTCTAAGGTACAAAGGCCAAGAATTCAACACATTTTGGTGGGGTGGGGGTTAGGGTACATAATACAATCCATAATAGTGGCTTTTGATGAGAAATCCCCTGCCATTCAAATTGCTTCTTTCCCAATAAAAAAAAAATAGATACCAAAAAAAAAAAAAAAAAACCACTGCCGTTGAGTCGATTCCAACTCATAGCAAGTCTATAGGACAGAGTAGAACTCCCCCATAGAGTTTCCAAGGAGCATCTGGTGGATTCGAACTGCTGACCTTTTTGGTTAGCAGTTGTAGCACTTAACTGCTATACCAGATAAGGTGTCATTTATCTCTAGCTGCTTTCAAGATGTTTTCTTTGTCATAGTTTTCAGAAGTTTCATTGTGATGCGTCTTGGTAAGGAATTCTTTGGATCTGTCTTGTTAGGGGTTTGCTCAGTTTTTTTTTAATTCGTAGAGCATATCTTTTGCTAAATTAGGGGAATGTTCAGCTACTATTTCTTTGAATTCTTGTTAAGCTTGCCCTCTTTTTCCTCCCCTTACGGAACTCCACTGGCATGAATGTTAGACCTTTGCATGATCCCACCAGTCACTGAGGATCTGTTCATTTTTGTTGCAGTCTAATTTTCTCCTTTTGTTAAGACTGGATAATATCTATTAATCTCTCTTTAAACTCACTGATTCCTTCCTCCATCCTCTCCAGTCTTCTATTAAACCCACCCAGCAAGTGAGTTTTTTACTTCAATTATTGTTTTTTTAGTTATAAAATTTCCATTTGGTTTTTCATATGTATATGGATATATATAATTAATAAATACAAATAATAAAATTTATTTTTCCCTGAAGCTTTACATTTCTTTCTGAGTTGTTCTATTTTTTCATTTGTTTTAAGCATGTTCATAATTGTTCATTAAAGCATTTTTATAATGACTGAGTTAGAATACTTGTCAGATAATTTCAGCATCTTTGTCATCTTTTTTTTTTTTCTTCTGTTTAGTGTCTTCTTATTCATGTTAGGGTTTCCTGGTTCTTGTTATGACAGTGACTTTCAGTTGTACCCTGGACATTTTAGATATTATGTTATGATACTCTGAATCTTATTTAAATCTTCTGTTTCAGCAGGCCTCCTTTGACAACCTCCCCTTCAAGGGGAAGGAAGGTACCACCTCATTACTGCCAGGTGGAAGTGGAAGTCCAATTCCCTACTCAGTTTGCATTGCCACCTTGTGGGGGAAGGGTGCCTTATTACTACTGGTCAGGTGTGGAATTTCAGGCTGCCCACTAGGTCTCTGCTGACGCTAATACAGTGGGGAAGGAATGGCTCATTATTGCCAAGTTGGGGTAGAAGTCCAGGTTCACCATATACTCTCTATTAATAGAAGTCTAACAGGTTCCACACTTGACTTTTTCTGATACCACCGCAATCGTGGAGCAGTGGGGTGTTGGGTGTGGGTGGGAACTTATAGTGGGGTGAAAATTGAGGTCTAGTCTTCCCTCTTGGTCTTTGGTAGTGGGTGTAGGGCTACATATTTTCTCATGGTATTAGGCTGGGTCCCTATAAGTCAAAAATCGACTCAATGGCACCCAACAACAATAGAGTAGTAATTGTCACAAAGTTTTCTGTCTTGCTAGGCTGCCCCTTTTTGGTACTTTGGCTAGGGAAAACAGGCTTTCTGGGCTTTTTTTGTTTGCATGTGATGGTGTTTCTGGGTATCCGGCATCCAGGCCAGAATATATGGAGCAAAAAGAAACCCCAGGAAATTGACGCTGTGTTATTCCTTGGTTCTAAAGGTCCACAGTCAGTCTGCCTTCTTCTTACCACTTTTCAGAGCCTTTTATGTTGTTTAATATATAATATCCAGAATTTTTAGCTGTATTTAGCAGGAGGGACAGGGAGAAGTGCATCCACTCCATATTATCCAAAACCAGAAGCCTCGTAAATTCTCATCAATTTGTATATATTTTATAACAATCATGAAATGTTAATATAATAATACATGTATTAAAAGCAAAAAAATTAACACATATAGAGGAGGTGAATGTTCAGAATTTTTTTTATTGATGGAGTGCATAGCCAAATGCAGTACTCAAGCTACCGTTGTAATAAAAGCAATCTGGCCTGTTTCTAGGTCTGGCTCTGCCTCTAACTCACTGGGTGATTTGGGACATTCATTTTTTCACCTCTACAATGAAGCAATTAGACACGACCACTTTCACCTCTAAATTTGCACAAGGAATTCCAGCTAGTATCCCCCTAAGAGATATAAAATTGTTCTTGTTGGTGTTAGGTGCCTTCAAGTTGGTTCCTGCTCATAGTGACCCTATGCACCACAGAATGAAATACTGCCCAGTCCTGTGCCAGCCTCACAATCATGTTTGAGCCCATTGTTGTAGCCACTGTGTCAATCCATCTCGTTGAGGGTTTTCTTCTTTTTTGCTGACCCTCTAATTTACCAAGCATGATGTCCTACTCCAGGGACTGATCCCTCCTGATAACATGTCCAAAGTATGTGAAATGAAGTCTCGTCATCCCTGCTTCAAAGTAGCTTTCTGGCTGTACTACTTCCAAGACAGATTTGTTCGCTCTTCTGGCAGTCAATGCTATATTCTATATTCTTCGCGAACACCATAATTCAAAATCATCAATTTTCCTTCTGTCTTCCTCATTTGTTGTCCAGCTTTCACATGCATATGAGGTGACTGAAAATATCATGGCTTGGGTCAGGCTTACCTTAGTCCTCAAAGTGACATCTTTGCTTTTTAACATTTCAGAGATGTCTTTTACAGCAGATTTGCCCAATGCAGTACGTCATTTGATTTCTTGACTGCTGCGTCCATAGGCATTGATTTTGGATCTAAGTAAAATGAAGTCCTTGACAACTTCATTTTCTCTGTTTATCATGATGCTGCTTATTGGTCCAGTTGTGAGGATTTTTGTTTTCTTTATGTTGACGTATAATCCATACTGAAGGCTGTAGTCTTTGATCTTCATCAGTAAGTGCTTCAAGTCATCTTCGTTTTCAGCAAGCAAGGTTGAAAATTGTTACCATTATTGATGTTTTATACAAGGTGGTTTTTAAATTCTCAAAACTATTCATTCCCTATAGGATAAACTTTTATCCAAATTTTGTTATAATTACTTAATCAAGATTTATCTCATACATGTAATGGTTATATAAAAGGGGTCTATTATTCTAATTTTTAATTTCAGGGTTACACTATTGTATAAAGTAATTTAGTATTTTTCCTTGCTACTTTTCCGTAATTTGCCTCTCTCCTTCTCTTTTCTGATAGAACTTAAAAGGTCAAAAGCAGAAAGACTATTAAACATTTTACCTAGTGGTTCAAGATAATAGATATTTGTCTTTTGTGCTCTGTATGTACTGTTGTTGTTGTTGTTAGGTGCCATCAAGCTGGTTCTGACTCATAGCGACCCTATGTACAACAGAATGAAACACTGCCCGGTCCTGTGCCATCCTCACAATCGTTATGCTTGAGCCCATTTTTGCAGCCACCATGTGAGTCCATCTCGTTAAGGGTCTTCCTCTTTCTCGCTGACCCTCTACCAAGCATAATGTCCTTCTCCAGAGACTGATCCCTCCTGATAACATGTCCAAAGTATGTGAGACATAGTCTCACCATCCTTACTTCTAAGGAGCATTCTGGTTGTGCTTCTTCCAAGACAGATTTGTTCATTCTTTTGGCGATTCATGGTATACTCAGTATTCTTCACCAACACGACAATTCAAAGACGTTAATTCTTCTTCAGTCTTCCTTATTCATTGCCCAGCTTTCGCATGCATATGAGGTGATTAAAAACACCATGGTGTGGGTCAGGCGCACCTTAGTCTTCAAGGTGACATCTTTACTTTTCAACACTTTAAAGAGGTCTTTTGCAGCAGATTTGTCCAATGCAGTACGTCCTTTGATTTCCTTACTGCTGTTTCCATGGGCATTGATTGTGGATCCAAGTAAAATGAAATCCTTGACAACTTCAATCTTTTCTTTGTTTATCATGATGTTTCTTATTGGTCCAGTTGTGAGGATTTTTGTTTTCTTTATGTTGAGGCGTAATCCATACTGAAGGCTGTGTAAACCATACAGATGGCTCTGGAAACTCTGTGGGGTCAGTTCTACTCTGTCCTATAGGGGTGCTATGAGTTGGAATCCACTTGACGGCAATGGGCTCTGTGTGTATAAATAAAATATATTTCTTTTACTCTAACATGTTATATGCCAGATTCATCACTTTGCCAAAACAAATTCCAGAAGTTAATGATTTGGGGATTAGGAGTAGAAGGGCTATTTTATAATGACTTTATATTGCACCATAGCTTAGTTTGGCTAATATAGCACAGGTGTGTGTGTGTGTTAGACATATTTGTTCAAAAGAAACTGGCTTCTTCCAGGTTGTTTCAAGGCTGTGGGCTACTAATGCCCTCTACAGAGACACAGTGCCTGTGGTGTCTGAGGACATAGGTGAGTTAGAGAGATCATATTGACATAACTTGGGTATTAGGCAGGCAAAATTTACAGGCCAAATAGGATTTGTATTGCTTAATTATTTTTTAAAACTGAAAATTAGATTATTTCATCAAGTGGATCATTTCTCAGTAATATGTCACTTTATAAGTGTGATGGTTAATTTTATGTGTCAACTTGGCTAGACTATGATTCTCAGTCATTTGGCCAGACACTGGACTTGTCACTGTTCCATAATGTTATGTAATGTAATGTAATGACCTTCCATGAAGTGATCTGATGTAATCAACCGATTAGTTGAAAGGGGAGTTTCCTTGGGGTGTGGTCTGCCTCCAGAATATAAATGGATGTTCTGGCAAAGCTCACTCTCTCTTTTGACTCTGTACTCTTCTCGTTGTCTGACCTATGAATTTTGGGACCTAAGCCTTCAGAAGTCTCTGGCCTGTCACTTCACTACAAGTTTTGGACCCGCCAGCCCCACAATTGCATGAGTCAATCCCTTGAAGTGAATCTCTCACTGGTTTTGCGCCTCTAGAGGACCCAAACTAAGACAGTAATTTTGAAAACTGAGATTGCTTTCTAAAAATAGAAAATTTTCTTTTGATATAATTTTATAAGATTTTGAAAATCGATTTTTAAATACCCTTTATTCCCTCTGTTTTTCAACCAGATGCTTATCATTTTTAAAGTTCTATGCTTTAGCGTGGAGCCCTGGCGGCATAGTGGTTAAGAGCTTGGCTGCTAATCAAAAGGTCAGCAGTTCAAATCTACCAGCTGCTTCTTGGAAACCGTATGGAGCAGCCCTACTCTGTCCTATAGGGTCAGTATGAGTTGGAACCAACCCAACAGCACCCAACAACAACATACTTTAGTATTGAGAGTATTTTATTGGCACTTACATTTCTAGCCAATTAACAAAGGACTAGAAAAAGTCTATTTGGAAGGACAATGAGGAGCAGCAAAGCAACTACTGTACAATTTCACTTGACAGTGATATTTCACCAAGTTAATTTCTGTCATAATAAAATACAGTAATGTATATATATTCTATCACTTACTTTCCAAATATAGCATACATCAGTTTTTAATTTCTGACAGCAGAAGTGATGTTCTCCTGAGGTTTCAAATTTGATTTGAATATTCAATTAAAAATTTACTAAATGTCTTGCTAATTTAAAAAAAAAAGCTTTTTTTTTTTATTTTGTCAGTTTAATATATTTCTTCATTACAAAACCTTTGAAATATTTTACATCTCTGAATAATTCTATTTTAAAAGTCTCTAGACATAATCCTTGTTGGCAGACCCAGTCTCTCCCACAATCTATTAGTCTTGGTTTATACTGTTTCCTGTGTTTCTAAATCTTTATTTCAATTTATGAGTATATTTCCTTACCGAGTGATTGTGCTATTATTCCCATAAAGAAAAGTGTGTTAGCAAAAACATAGCAATAAGCTACACGTTCAATCATAGGGGCTCACTTAAACTGTATTCTACAGTACTTTGTAGTCATTTCAAACGTTGTTTCTTAAGATTTAACGACTTGGGAAAATGCCTTTATATATTAAGTTTAAAAATCAGTTTGTAAAGCAATATTTTCAATATGATTCCATACACGTTCACATAGGAAAAAAAAAGGGGGGGAGAACATTAATATGTTACCTCTGGGTTAGGAAATTATGGATGATTTTTATTTTTTGCTTAGACTGATGTTTTTCCTAGATTTTCCACAACAATCGTGTATTACTTTATAATCGA